>NC_136057.1:847804072-848480887 GCF_964261635.1 Lissotriton helveticus | reverse complement strand
GATGGCAGTGTACTTCAGTCGGAGGCACAGGTGCAGCTCTGCAGCAATTCCAGCTCCTTCTCAGTGCTGGACAGCGGCCTAGAGGGCCCGCGTTTACGACTTGCACACCACCGTTCTCGCAGGTATTAGCTGTCAACTGGCAAGAAATTTTCCTCAATAATCACTTTCAGCAAAGAATCTGGCTTGCTGCAGGTTTACTTCGCAATATTTGACCGAGTTCCCACATCAGATGGCTGCAAGCCTTAGTTTCCCTGCTGGTGGTAGCAGAGCCATTTTGGATCACATCCGCATGGCCATCTCGGCTGGCTATGCGATGGCTACGACCCTTAGTTTCCCTGCTGGTGGTAGCAGAGCCGTTGTTGATCACATCCACATGGCCATCTTGGCTGGCTATGCCTCAACCAGAATTTTTTAATATTGTGTTTATTCATCACTTTCAGAGCCACTGGTGTTTATTTTCATAGTTATGTACAGTAATAGAATCTGCACTAGTTTGCAGAAATCGTTTTTAATAAAGCATTATATATTGTGGCTTTCTTTTGCTTCTCCATCTATAATGAAAATAGTTTCAGAACTCACCAATACAATAAAAACAAGCATTGGCATAGCCAATAGGTCTCGCTTGTGGGACCTTATAAGTATTTTGTTTTGCAGCACAATATCCTTGTAACTAAATACTTATAAGGTCCCACAAGCGAGACCTATTGGCTATGCCAATGCTTGTTATGTTTTGCAGCAGGTCTGTATATCTTGTCAGTGGATATCTTGGGTAGATCTGCATGTAATACTTTGCAACGGGCAATGATTGTGTTTGCTCAGATCTATGTTCATATAGAATTAGTTGCAATCCTTTGTTGAGCAGTGATAAAAGGAAATTGTTTCCTTTCACGGTACCTGACTGAATGAGAGTGAATATGAAATTGTAGGATTCATTCAAAACAGGAAATATTTATTTTCTACTAAGTACTGCAGTTGAGAATTTTTTTTAAAACATTTTTTCTATTTTTTAACTGTAGTTATTTGAAATGTCAGTTTCCTGCAACCGAGTGGCACTAACGTGATTTATTTGATGTATAAAGCACATTTGAACGGGTCGTACAATATACGCTTGTTTTGAAATATAGAGATTATGGTGGTTTGCATTCACGTACTTTGAGAGGGCTACAGTTGGATGAGAGATTTAAATTTGCGCCAGTAAGATAGTGTGGTCGGCTGTGCATCCGTTTTACAGAACTTTGGTCAATCTGTAAATTGCATCTTCAAATAAAAGCATTTATTTATTTTTGTGTTTTTAAAGCGTTGTTGGGTAAGCTTTTCATCATCACAGTGTTATTAAAATAACTACGGTTGAAAAACTTCGAGATTTAAAGTAAGTGATATTTGTAAAAATAAATTATTTGCTGGGCTACATTACGGTGTGCATACCTTCTGCTGGACATGTATATTTATTCACGTTCTGTGCTGTTTCGCATCTGAGGCTGTGCCTTGTTGGAGCTTGCCTGGCGTTGAGGCGACACATGCTCCGACCAGCCCCTTCCCTTACCCACCCAGATAAAGCAGTCTGGACAGGAAGCTGCGAGAGGATAGAATAAATCAAGATGGCGAGGGAGCCACCCGAGCGTGGCATTGTTTCAGGGGTTACCAGGGCAGAGCGCGCTACATGGGGAGCAGGTGCGGGTATAGTCAGAGCGAAGGGACATGTGTGGGTTTCTCATGCTCTGGTGGGAGGCCCATGGGCTGTGCATGGATCTCAATGCGACACTGCCATGTGGCCGTGTAAACCGTGTCATCGCTTTTGTTAGTCCGACATAAGAGTGATGGCAAGATTTTGCAGCTGGTGTCGAGCCTCGATCCTTAGAGCAGCTCTTAGTTGTAAGCTTAAATGACAAAAGCGCCTTGTTTCATTTCTCCGGGAAAAAAAACGAAGGTCCTCGGGCCTGGGGCGTGAATGCGAGCGAGCGAGGAGGGAAGCCGGGAAGCCGGATGGGGGTGGGGGTGGCAGAGCCTGGGGAGTGAATGCGAGCGAGCGAGGAGGGAAGCCGGATGGGGGTGGGAGAGCCTGGGGATGTGGCCGTGTAAACCGTGTCATCGTTTAGTTAGTCCGACATAAGAGTGATGGCAAGATTTTGCAGCTGGTGTCGAGCCTCGATCCTTAGAGCAGCTCTTAGTTGTAAGCTTAAATGACAAAAGCGCCTTGTTTCATTTCTCCGGGAAAAAAAACGAAGGTCCTCGGGCCTGGGGCGTGAATGCGAGCGAGCGAGGAGGGAAGCCGGATGGGGGTGGCAGAGCCTGGGGAGTGAATGCGAGCGAGCGAGGAGGGAAGCCGGGAAGCCGGATGGGGGTGGGAGAGCCTGGGGAGTGAATGCGAGCGAGCGAGGAGGGAAGCCGGGAAGCCGGATGGGGGTGGGAGAGCCTGGGGAGTGAATGCGAGCGAGCGAGGAGGGAAGCCGGGAAGCCGGATGGGGGTGGGAGAGCCTGGGGCGTGAATGCGAGCGAGGGGAGGCAGGCAGATTAGGGAGATGCGCGTGCTTGTGTGGTCACGTGACCCGCTTTGTGGCCACGTGACCTCACATGCACTGTGAAGAAACGCCAGTGGTTTCACTAGCCGATCGAGCACTTGAATTCGATCCTATCCATTCCTGCGGAATGGGACAGGCTCGACCTAAAAATCCTGTAGCCTTATAGTACTGTAGACCTCTGTGCACCATCCGCAAGTAATGCATAAGTGGTTTGAAGGTTACTGTCTGCCAGAATCCTCAAGTTGGTTCAGCCTACGTTTTGCCAAAGGTTTAACGTTTCTAAAACTGGGCCATATTTACTTCTAAATTAAAAAAAAAAGCATCAGGGGGCTCAACTCAGGAGAAAGGTTTAAATACCCCAGGGAGACACAGAAGATCATACTGATATTACTAATGCAGAGAAGTCCATTGTATGCAGTCTAGACCCTAGCACCCTCTCTGCTTAAGGGTTCGTTAGACACTTGACTAGTAAAAGGGATTCCCCAATTAATTACATTTTGAATCTCATTATGAATCGGTCTCAATGGCGGAACAACCTGTTGTTATGAGGGTAAACTTTAAGCCAGGGACCTGCTGACAGGGCACCTTGCAGGATTAGGGTTCATTGAAGTTATGCTGGAGTAATTCTAATACTTAATGCACATATAGCACGCCCCTTTTAAATATTTGATCCCTGTATGGAGTTTGATCCTGTAGATCCAAGCACTAGAGATTTTATTGCCTATAAAGCTGACCCGCTTCTTGCTGAATCTGAACCTTATTAAAGGCTCAAAATTCATATAGGATATCAGCAACATCAAATTTGATTCAAGGGGCACTTACCACGTTTAGTGGAAAATATTAGAATGTGTCCCTTAGGAAATTCAGGAACTACCTAGTCCCTATTGTCTGATTATACTAAAGATGCAAGACATTTGACTGCCATGGATTTAGGACATTTACTAATGGAATTAGGTAGGTACTGGTATTTTAGTTCCTCTTGCTGGACCAGCACATGGTACAGAGCAGACGATTAGTTCATAAACAATGAATGCAGTTTTGAGCAAATTGCCCCCCAAAAATGGGATGAGATTCCACTTTGAATTGCTGGCAAAGCTAATCAATTGGAAGTTGTACATCCTCACATTACACCCCAAAACAAACATAGAATGTTAACTATGTGTGGTCCACTTGGTATGGTACAACCTGTTGTGGATTACACTACCTGGAGAACTACATTTGCTGGTATTTACACTCAAATGCATGCCACATGCTCTTTGGTGGGGCTACCTGAGGAATTAAAAGAAATATAAAACGAGCATGGAGCTACTCAGGGAGTTGATTTGGGCTTAGTTGACTGGTATCTTTAAAATAGTTTATTTGATAATTATTAGTAACGTTTGAGAGGAAGCCGCGGTTTTAGGTGTGCATCACCTTTTGGGTACTGTTCCTTTACAAGACTGAACTATCTAACATTATATGAGAAGTATACACTGCTGTAGGTTGAGATACTTCACCTCAAAATCACAACTCAAACCAAAAAATGAATGTGAGGAATCAGTGAAACAATAACACAGAAACAAATAAAAAGTATAAAACTAAACAGAAAACAAGGACTGTGTCACATCCTAAGCAGTAATCCGATAGGGGTGGCTACAATTTGAGGGAACATGAAAAGAATACCTCACGGTACATCCACTATTTGATAGAGCCGTTTTGGTGAAGGTTCCACATAACATGATGAGCTCTACAGAACTTATTCAAACTCCCTATATTTTGAGACTCTCACTGGATGATTGTCTCTCCAGTTTCAATCTAGGTACTTTTGTAGGTTCATGGAACATCAATAATGTTAAACTTCTGAAGAATGACTAGAGTTCTTTTGCTTCATTGGGCAATGAAGGTCCATATATTGACTCAGATAATCATCAGGATGTGCTGCTTAATCACCATTACTATGGACCCCACTACATTCATTGATCAAATAGTTAAGGAGAGTATACCATTTTACACACTAGGAGCATTGTGGCACCCTGCCAAAATAAAGTGCTTCAGGTTTTCAGAAAAGATGTTCCAACTTTAATAGTGATCATAAATCAAACTCATCTACACATTAAAAAAGATTTTAATTACCCATGATATATTTATATATTCACCACAATTTATTTATTCATATCTAGAATATGGTTACACATATTGGAAGGAAACTATCTTGCAGAAATTGATTGGGGAACTACATTTTGGCAAATTAGGAGTATTGATATCATTTAGAGTGTTGATATTCCTAGAAAAATAATCTTTTTTAATGAAATTGTAGCAAGCGACATGCTTCTCTTTCAGAATTAAAGACACCATTATTTGCAAAAAACTAATTTCACATGTTTTGCTGGTTGAAAATGGAAAAAGAACTGAACTTAATGAGGTGGTTCAGAATGTGACTAATAACATTGTTGGGGAGAGGAGCTACGCGGGCATCCAAGATGGTCGCGTGAGCAGGGGGCTCCCGAAAGACCCGCGCCGCCCTTCCGCAAATATCCTTAACATATCCTTATTCTGAATATGGGCTTTTGAAGACGAACTCTTGCTGACCTCAACATCCTTTTCAAAATTGAATTTGGACTCTGGAGCTGTTTTTACATCGACTTCACCTTTTTCGGCCTGCCCCGGACTGCTGCTTCACGGGCCGGGGAGTACAACAACGGCCGGAGGGATTTCCCCAGTCAGCCTCATCCTCACTTTCGGTTTTGCTTTCTACTTCGAGCCCCGAGTGGCCGACACTCTCCCAGACTTATCCCGGATTCGGCGCGGCTTTGCCCTGCTGTCGAGCTCTGCCCCTCCTGAGGGTGTTGGCCTCCTGCTCCATTGGCATTTCACCATTTTTGGCCTATTTCTGGTCTTTCTTGGCCCCACCAAGATCGGCCATTTTTACAAGGTCTAGAGGGCCCCTTTGGGGTATAGCTTCCAATATGGCCACCAAACCAGAAATCGAGAAGCGCAAGACAAAGACGCCGGTCCGCGGGGGACATACTCAGACCAACGTCATGGACCGATACACCCAACCGATGGGAACCCCCGGTGGTACCGGCCGTATTCTTGACGACCCCAGGGCAGACTCGACCGCGCCTACGGATGTCTCTCTTCGTGAAGTCATGAGTGCCATCACGGGTATGCAGGCCTCTATGGGACAGCAATACGAGGCTCTTGCATCTAAAATCGACACTGTGGCCGTGGATGTTACGCTGATTAGAGCGGACATGGCCAAAACTAATGAGAGGGTGAAGGCGTTGGATTTGAAGACCTCCAGCCTGATCACTGATGTTACGGACGCACAGACTGAGATCGGCAACCTGAGATCATCACACGACTTGATGGCCCGTCGGCTTGAGGAGCATGAAAACAGGGCCAGGCGCAATAACGTGCGCCTCATTGGTGTGCCGGAAAATCCTGAGAACTCTGCTGTCGACCTCCTCGTAGAGGACCTGGTCCTGAACCATCTAGCTCCCACCGGACTCAGCAAATTCTTTGCGGTCGAGCATGCATACCGTTTCCCGGGCGGGAAGGTAAAGCCAGGTGCCCCCCGAGACCAATTCTCCAAGCCTCTCGGGAGCATGGCCCCTTGAAGTTCGATAATACCACCGTGAACTTTTATCCGGACTTTACTCCTCAGGTCCAGAGACAGGGATTTCAGGGTGTGAAGAAGCGGCTGCGAGACCTGGGCCTCAAGTACGCTATGTTGTTTCCGGCCCGGCTGCGGATCGAATATGAGGAACGAACCTTCTTCTTTGACCGTCCGGACAGTGTCAGTGACTGGCTTAATTCCTTGCCGAAAAGGGATGATCGATCTGAGCACCCCGGTGGCGCCGAGAGGGGCACACCAGATCAAGAGTGACATTATGGTTCCCGACGTCTGTTCTTTCTAATCGTTTGTCAGCTGAGTTTTGCTATTTGTTCTTTTTACTATTGTTTTTTGATGGGTCCAAGGGTGGCGGGGGTGTAAGGGACTCTTCCTCCTCCGGGGTTCTTCGTGTAGGCTAGTTTCATGATTGGGCGACAGGCACACTGCAAGTTGGGGTGGTTTCCAGTTCGAATGCAGGGGTGCAGGGTGGGGGGGTGTTGTAACGGGTTCTCGTTGGGGGGTGGGGAGTGTTTGTTTTTTTGTTTCCTTCACATGGCATCGTTTTGCTTGCTTAGCTCCTTCTCCTGCGGGGCTTCATGAGGGCGGGGCTCTGGTCCTTTCTCGGGATGGGGGGTAGTGAGTTGAGACTGCTGTCCTGGAATGTCAATGGTTTGGGAGACAGAATAAAACGAGGGGGTTGTGCTGCAGTTCCTTCGACGCCACTCCCCTGATATTGTTCTACTGCAAGAAACGCATTTAATTGGCAATGCTTGCCAGGCGTTGAATAGACGTGGGTATCGACTAGTCGCACATGCCGGATTCACATCTGGCTCCAGAGGGGTGGGCATTCTGATCAGATCCTCTCTCCCCCTCGAAATTGACGAGATAATGCTCGATGACAGGGGTCGCTATGCTGCGCTCTCTGGGAGATGGGAGGGTAAGACACTTTCCGTAGTCACCGTCTATGTCCCTCCGGGCCTACAGGCCACCACCTTTGCTGACCTCGGGCGGCTTATACTGGGGCTACCTGAAGGTTTTCTGATTCTTGGCGGGGATTTTAACTCTGTGGTTTCCGGCACTTCTGATCGTTACCCCCCTCGGGACTTACCTAGATCACAAATGTGGCTCAGTGAGCTGATCGAAACCTTTGGGCTAACGGATGGTTGGAGACTCATGCATCCCACACAGTTACAATATACTTTCCACTCCGGGGCCCATGGTAGCCTTTCCAGACTAGATTATTTCCTCATGCCTGCAGCGCACTCGTCCTCCATCAGGGAGATCCGTCACCTTCCATGGGGCATTTCTGATCATTCCCCCCTGTGGTTCAGTGTTGAGGCTGGAGTGGGTAGCGAGGGTAGAGTTGCTCCCATAAATCCGTGGTACTTTCGGAATCCCAAGACCCGTTCCGACCTGGTAAAGGCTATTGACTGTTACTTTAATGAGAATGTGGGGTCTGTTTCTTCCTCTATCTCATTGTGGGAGGCTTTCAAGACTGTGGTTCGTGGGCATTCATTGTCATTGATTGCTGCTGCCAAAAAGGCTAAATACGAAGAACTTGTGCGCCTCGAATCTGAAATAGCTGTGCTTGAGAGCGATCTCGATGGTGATGTTACCTGTGCTACACTGCATTCCCTTAGTTTGAAACAGGCCGATTATAGAGCCCTTGTGACTGACGCTGCGAAAGTCATGAATAGAGAGCAGCAAGGTAGAATATATGATGTGGGTGACAAAGCGGGTAAGCTGATTGCATGGTTGGACAAGAAAGAGCGAATGAATCGGGTCGTGCCAGTGATTGAGAGGTCGACTGGTGAACATGTTTCTGACCCGGTGGGTATTGTTGGGTGTTTCGTGGATCATTTTCGGATGGTGTATGCCTCGGTCAGTGAAAGGGATGAACGTGACTCTCTGCTGTTGTTGCGCAATATTGCCTTGCCCTGCCTCTCTGATGAGGATAGGGCCTTAATGGATGCGCCTATCACGGTGGACGAGGTCGCAGCTTCCATCCGTGCCCTCCGGTCAGGTAAGGCCATGGGCCCCAACAGTTTGCCCATTGAGCTCTATAAGCTGCGGCCTGACAAAATGGCGCCTCACTTAAGGGACATGTTCCTTGAGGCTCTTGATTCTGGTGTCCTCCCCGTCGATCAGCATCTGGCTACCATCGTAATTCACAAGGAGGGTAAACCACGTGATCGTTGTGCTTCGTATAGGCCCATTTCATTACTCAATGCCGAACCCAAAATACTTGCTAAATTGTTAGCCACTCGATTGATTGGGGTGATCGGTGACTTGATTCATCCGGATCAATCTGGTTTTATTCCGCACCGGAACACCGCCCTTAATCTTCGTAGGCTCCATGGAGTTCTCGCGAGAGCTGGGACTCTGACTGAGCCGGCCATTTTAGCTTCCCTTGATGCCACTATGGCTTTTGATACCATAGAATGGCCATATCTTTGGGCTGCTCTCACTAAGTTTGGGTTCGGTCCGACATTCATTGCCTGGGTGAAGCTTCTATATGAAAGGCCGCTGGCCCAGGTAGTTGTTAACAGGATGGTCTCCAGCACGTTCACGCTTGGGCGAGGTACTCAGCAGGTCTGCCCATTGTCCCCATTGCTTTTCGCCCTTGCTTTGGAACCGCTAGCTGAGTGGCTTCATTGGGAGCCCTCGCTGAAGGGCATTCGGTGGACTCCCGACTTTGAGGACCGAATCTCGCTATATGCGGATAATATCCTCCTTTACCTCACGTCCCCTCGGAAGTCCCTTAATGTGCTTTTTGATGTTCTGACCTCCTTCGGGAAGAACTCGGGTCTTGTCATCAATTGGACCAAATCATGTGTCTATGTTTTGGCCGGAGAGCTCCCTCCGTTGCCCCGTAGATTCCCGATTCAGTTGGCTACGTCCGGCTTTAAGTATTTGGGTATTTATGTTTCCTTGGATCCTGCCGTTCGATACGACCGTAACCTTCGGGCCCCTCTTCAGCGGCTCAAGCTTGACGTTGTACGATGGCGCCGGCTGCCTCTGTCACCCTTGGGACGTGCGGCTCTCTTCAAGATGATGTCGCTACCCAGATTTTTATACGCACTCCAGAACTCCTTTGATCCTATTCCTCCTGAGTACTTTCGTGAAGTGGAGGGCCTTCAGAGACGGCTGATTTGGGATGGGCGTGCGCGCATTGCCCTCTCCAAACTCACTCTTCCATGGTACGATGGCGGCATTGCCCTCCCAGACATCAGACGTTATTATTGGGCCTCCCAGCTGAGTGGGGTCAATCATGTAACTTATGCCCCCGGTCAAACGCCAGCTTTTGCAATGGATAAGTATCTTTTGCCAGGTGGGAATTTCAACAGGGCACTATACTCTAAGGGACCCTATAAGACTCTGGCTGGACCCTCAAAAATTGCTGTGCGAGTGTGGCGTGATGCAAATGCTGCTCTGGGATGGTGTGACAGATTGTCCCGTGCAACTCCGTTGTATGATTCAGATGGTTTGGGCAATTTGTGGAGGACGAAAGGTTTTGATAAATGGGACATGATAGGTATAAGCAAGGTTGACGATCTTTGGTCTAAAGGGAATGTTAAGACTTTTGAGGCGCTTAAGATTGAATATGAGCTTGAAGACAAGGAATTCTTTCGGTATGTTCAGGTACGGCACGCCTTGTTGTCTGTCTTCCCCAAGGGGACGGAGGTCCCTGACTCCTCGCCTCTCGAGGACCGTATCCTCGATGGCTACATACCTGATAGCACAATTTCACTGATCTATAAAAAGCTCATCAACAACAGAGTCGACTTGCTTGTGCGCCTCAGGGCCTTATGGACTGCTGATGGGTTGGAGTTGGACGATGAGGACTGGCAAATGGCCGTGTCCTCTCCCAAGGGGGTGGCCATCCCTGCCGCCTTCGGTTTGTCCAGCTCAAGATCCTTCATCGCGTGTATGTTACTGGTCCGCGTCTGGTACGAATGGGGTACTCTGTGGATGGTCTGTGTAAACGTGGGTGTGGTATGATTGGTACCTTCCTCCATATACTGTGGGAATGACCTGAGGTGGCTGCGTTTTGGTCCAGAGTACATACCACCATGGAAAGGGTCACGGGGGTTGCACTCCTGCCTGAGGCCAGACGCTGTCTCCTTAATGTATGGGAACCGAATGATTATAACATGGCGCAGATCTGTTGGGCAACCCTCGGTAACATGATCGCGAAAAGGGACATTGCGCAGTTATGGGGTTCCCACAGACTGCCCACAATATCGGCTTGGAAGGAAAACATGGACTGGTGCATGTTCAGAGAAAAGACGGTGTACTTGTCACGGGGCAGACCTAAGAAATGGACTAGAATTTGGTCTCAATGGAATGATTATCGTGGGAATGTATGTACGCCCCCTCAAGACTTTACTCTTAACCTCCCCTTGTCTCCCTAGATGACATTCCTGGTCCTCCCACCTTAACTAAATAAATATATTGCGTGGTTTCCTCGCTGCCCCCCCCTCAACCCGGAATTGATGTTTGTAATATTGTATGCATATGCTATGGAATTAATCCCCGCCCCTCATGTTTCCCGGAATTGAATATCTGCCTTGTGAAGTGTATAATGCTGTTTGTTGTTTAAATTTCAATAAACTTTAAAAAAAAAAAAAAAACATTGTTGGTACAGCCGAAATAGCCTTATATCAAACAGATATTGATATGTGTCTGTAGAGGTTTTTGGTATTGCCACAGGTCCACTAGCAAATAGACCAGTTGCTAGGTATAACACATATTCTTCTATGACAATGACTACTTCCAATGTAAGGAAATTGCACCAGAGGTGGTTTTTACAATATATTCTGAATGCTATGAAAACATATACGTGGAAAATAAGTGACGATATGGAATAGAGAGATTTTCCTTTAGGACCACATCCAGTGAAGAACAAAAGATTCATAGCTAATTTACACAGCTATAAAATAAGAGCCAGCATATTTAGAGCGAGAAGTTGCAGAAAGAATCAGGAAAACTGATACAAAAATTATGTGATAAATACTACATTCAAAGTTGTTGATAATGCCTTTCAAACTTTATTTAAACACATCTATGCTATTTCCATTATACATCGTCAAGATCGAACGCTTGCATTGACATCATTAAGTTGGCCATTGGAACACTCAGATACCATAAGGTACCTCGGTCAATGATCAACAAAGAAGCTTTCTTCCTTACAATCTCACTGCAAGACCGATAATATCTATTAAAAAATAGGAACCCTAAAGGCTTCTCTTGATTGAACAGGTAAAGAGCATGCGTTCTTCAATCACTTAAGATCCACTTCTCATGTGGTTGCTGCATGGGGAAATGTATTTGTCTATCACTGCTTTCAATTTCTATGGCTGTCAGAATTCTACATCTCTGGAATGGTATGAACGCATACACAATACCTTCCTACAACATACTTGGAGTTTGACTTTTGAATTCCATTGTATAGCTAACAACAATGCTACTTCATTAGCACTTGTTCATCATGTGCTAATCCTTTAGTTAGCACACACCTTGAGGACTATCCACTGGCCTGTAACCATAGGACGCCTTGCCTTGCTTGTAAACTCCTTACGACACCTGCTTCAATCATGCTCTTCTATCACACGCTGTTAAATAATGGCAACTATGCAATTTGAACAAGTTATTCCTGTTGTGGGTTAGCCCAAAGTTTGTTCGTCTATTAACTGTTCAAAAGTAGTAAAATGTTGCGGAATTACATTTTATTCTCCTTCAATAAAAATCTTTTAAAATGTTTAGTAGCGGAAAATCACAGAAGGTGGAGCCATTGATCTCTGCAGTGGACACATTTGCTCTTCAAACAGCAAATTAAACTTCTGATGTACAATGACCATTACAAACTTAGTTTCCATCTCATTTCACTGATCTATTACACAATGTTTCATGTTTCGAACACAACTGACATTACACATTTTTAAAACTTTTGTATCTTTCTTATTGTCTAACTTAAAATCTATTTTTGGAACCATCCTTGCCTTTTTCGGTTTTGTTTTCAAGCTTGTTTGGTGGAAGATCAACAACCATTCTCATCGTAGGATGCACCTATTTCGTTTATGTTTTGCTGAAGAGATCAAGATTAAAATGAGCACCAATACACCATATTCAACTAAAATCCACTGCTGCATATCCACGCAATTCTAGTTCTTTGAGAAACTACTTGCTAATATGAGTGCACGTTGGACTCTGTATTTGCACAGACATCAACTTCCTTGTGCTAGACCTGTTTCCAAACTGTAATCTTGCACGGTTCATTGAAACAACATGCTGTGCTTCCTGTAAATTGTTGGGAGCTGAGTCGATCTATGAGAAAAATTCACGTATTTTGCAATGAAATGGCCCATTATCAAAGCTACTACTTTGAAATCTTCACTTGGTCTGACAGATGCACCAAATTGTATGGGGCTGCTGATATCACAATTTTTGGATGCATTTTGTGTCACTCATGAAATTAATGAACTTCTGCAGCTGCATCTTTGACTCCTCCTTTGATGTCGTCTGTGTCTTCCACGGATCAATCTCATCCTGATGTCGTCATCATTTACAGTTGGAGAGTACCTGTATCTCTGCAATGGGCTCCAACATCTTTGACTTTCCTAATACAAGTGAGACTTGTGGAATATCATCGTCTTCCCCTACGAATACTCTCTTCAATGTTGCAGATTTGAAAGTTTCCATTGGTTTCAGAATGAAATGAACTCCGTTTAATAAGATGTAGTCACTTCTGTTTGTCTGTATAGCCTTATTAAATCAGTTTTTAAATCCCTTTTGGATTAATGTTTTTTTTTTTACTATGCTGCAGTCTAAAGAGGCATGTAGCTTTTTCTTGGCTTTTCATAAATCAATGAACACACATTGATGTACACATATATGCATTAGAATTATTGGTCTATCATTCTGTGGATGACATGTGCGTTGCATTTTCTGCTGATAAGCACCCATTACACTTAATATAGTCGTGTATGCGAGTGCATAATTTTCATTTATAAACCTGTGCTTCATTTAGTATTGACCGTACGTCTGCTTTTAACCAGCTTTATTTATTGGGTTTTTCTTAGAGTCTGAACAAAAAGTCCTACAAATTGCAAGCTGTTCCAAATGCAATGTTTTCCAATATTATTACAAATTTGGTCTTAATCCGGTACAGTTAGAGTGGAACAGTTGAGCACATAAATTTGCTGAGGACTGTACACCTGCTTTAACATAAATTGTGTGTGTGTGTGTATATATATATATATATATATATATATATATATATATATATATATATATATATTTCTCACTCCTTCGCCAACACGAAAGTAATGGGCGCACTCGCGCTGATTTTCCACAATTGATTTATTTAATTATATTTCAGCATGAAAACAAACAAACGATCTACGCGTTTCAGTGCTCCTGGCACCTTGCTCACAATCACTTTTCTCTCGTTTTTTCATTGCATTTAAAGCAACCAATGATATCGGATGTTACCTCATATCCTGTTTTTCCTCTAAGCATTGTGGTATTTGTAGTTTTTGTTAAAAAGAGTCTATTTAGTGGAGTTAAACCATTCAATTTGCATGGGGAAAACTCAGTGACCCTTGATTAGTTCATTATGCCATGAACTTTTTTTATTAAGTTTGTATATTACAAATTTGATTATTGTCCATTTCCTTCCCTCCAGTGGGATCTATCACTTTTGAGTCCACTTCTTGGAACCCAAGTTGTTCATCTTTGCACATGTAATATTTGTTTTCTTGTCCTTTTCCATCCCTCCAGTGGGATTTGTCACTTTAAATTCCATTTTGCCAGACCCTTTGTTTTCTTAAGGGTTTTATTTTTGAATGCAGTTTTACACTTCACAAGCTCATTTTGATATTTTATACGAGATGAATATACAACTCCTCCGACTGATTCAGGCCGTGTGGATTTAGGGTTCTGAAGTTTAGGATGTGGCGAGATTCTTTTTTGCGCATGATTTTCTCTCGGTCTCCTCCACGTATGTTCTTAGGTATCGTTTCAATGCCGAAGAATTTCAATTTCAGCCAGTCTCCATTGTGTTTTTGCTCCATGTGTTTAGCCACCGCATTCGCTCTGTCTTTATGTGTTGTGGCTCTGACATGTTCCATTATTCGTTTTTTCAGTTCTCCTTTGGTACTGCCCACGTACATCAGGGGACAAGGACATACAATACCATAGATTGTGAATTCTGTCGTGCATGAGATCAGTTGTCGTATTTGCCAATTTTTGTTATTAGGCAATGGTATCTCCTTGGTTGGTTTTGCAATTTGACACATTTTACAGTTGTAACATTTTACAAAGCCTGTAGTTTTCAGCCAGTCTTTCTTTTTGCTTGTTTTACAGTGGCTGTGGATCAGTTGGTCTTTCAGGTTTGGTGCTCTTCTGTACGTTACAACTGGATGTGGGCCCACTATCTTTCCTACTGTGTCATCCAAATGCAGTATCTTCCAGTTTTTCCTCATGATTTTCACAAGTTCTTTGCTGTTTTCCAAGTAATCCATGATGAGTCGGATGGGTTCAGGTTCAGTTTTATCATCACTTCCGCTGGGCTTTTTCAAACATTCCTGTCTTGTTTTGTCATTTGCCTTTTTCCAACACTTTTCGATGTTTCCTTGATTGTATTTGCGGTTTTTAAACCTTTGTTTCGTTTTACTACTGTGTTTCTGCCATTCAGAGTCTTCACTGCATATCCTTCTGATCCGAAGGAACTCCCCAAATGGGATACTTGATATGAGGGAGGCTTGGTGGCAGCTTTAAAAACCGCAAATAAAATAATCAACGGCGAGGTTCCGCCGTAGGGAACGCACCCACACTGAGCGCTCGCAAGGTTGGGAAACCAGGAACCGCGTGTGAAGATATATATATATATATATATATATATATATATATATATATATATATATATATATATCCACCGATTTGGCTCCGTTTCACAATCCTCTGGCGCTCTCTCCACCGGTGCAGCGACTCCTAAGCAGAGCCCCGCTTAAACAATGTTTTGTCCAACTCCCTTTCATCAAGGGAATGAGTCCGCACTCACAGAAATGGTTATTTCCCAAATTCTTTATTTTCCAATCGTCAATGCTCCAAACATCAGCACAAAACCAACGCGTTTCGCAACAACAGTCGCTTGCTCGCGGTCAATTAGCAATGTATTTGCTCCTCCTATATTTCGAGGAACCCGCCATGACTTATGATCTCACTTCCTGTTGGTTTACAGGAAGCGAGATGGGAAATGTAGTTTTCTTTCATTCAATAGATAGTGATTTCTACAGTTGGTGAGATTTAGACGATTTCCGATTTAAACATAAATGTGGGTAAACAATTTTTTAACATGACTCATTATATTACTACACTTATTTGTGTGAATATTTACATTCCGAAACATATTCCGCATTGATTACTCAATTGATTATTTCAATAAAGAAAGGTCGAGTTCCTGCCCTCTGGTGGGCGAATTGGATACAAATACTCTTAATGAAAATCTCAAAAGAACATTTCAAAAAAACATTTTATCTACAGCAAGTGACTGTTGTTGCGAAACGCGTTGGTTTTGTGCTGATGTTTGGAGCATTGACGATTGGAAAATAAAGAATTTGGGAAATAACCATTTCTGTGAGTGCGGACTCATTCCCTTGATGAAAGGGAGTTGGACAAAACATTGTTTAAGCGGGGCTCTGCTTAGGAGTCGCTGCACCGGTGGAGAGAGCGCCAGAGGATTGTGAAACTGAGCCAAATCGGTGGATGTAAGATACAATCCTGGTGAACGCCAAACTTGTGATCAAACAGCTGATATCAGGAAGCGGCAGACAGGGGACGCAGACGCGACCCGGCGGACTTACATCGGAAGGTGCAGGTAAGCACGGAGGTGCGTGTTGCGTTACCCTGTGTCTGTTACCGAATAAGCTGTGAGAGAATCTAAAGACTTTGGTTACATTGCGCGATATTAAGCGATTCGAAGGTACTGGCAAAATTACCGCAATTGTGTTGAAGATATAACCAAGCGGATTGAGGCGGAATAGTAACCTTATTTCAATCGACGAAGCGCACGGACAATATTTTCCCAAAAGATATAAATCTCAAATAGATACAGTGAGAGAGATTTGTACATTACTATTATTGTCTAAACCGAAAAAAAGATAAATATAAGGTCTCCAAACTGTTAGCACAATTAGTGAACAAAATAATGGACAAAAGAGATGCAGAGAGAACCCAATTGCTAGACTCTCGGTTTTTTGAACAAAGGTCAGCTGCAACTACTAAAAGTAGAAACAAAGATGATAATCATAAAACAGATACGAAAAGCAAACTCAAGTTGTGGGAGAAACTAAGTAAGAAAGAAATTAACAAATGGTGGGAACTAATAACTCTGAAAAAATATGTGGAAGTACAACGAGTTCCTAGGGGATTGAGAATTTCCTTAATGCCCAGTCAACAAGATGTGTCTGATGAGTTATTACGTGAATGGGGAGAATATGTTCTAGAATCATCATTGGGTTTAATCAAGATCTTAATAAAACATCTGGAGATTGCTCTGATGAAAATAAAGGAAGAATTGAGTGAATTAGAAAAAGAATTAGCGACCTTGGTACTAAATCCGGAACAAATTAAACTAAAGGAGGATCTGGAAAAATATGTGAGTAAGCACGAGGAGGTAGTAAGAAACCGCAAACAATCAAAATTCCAACGTGATGAGGAAGATTACACACAAGGATATATCTTCACATATGCTAGAAAATATGATATTTTCAAAAATCAGGGAAATAAAGGGTCAAACTATCAAAGTGCGTCAAGTGTCACATCATTAACATCGACTGGAACAAGTGAGGAAGGAGTAGAATCCATAAATCAAACCAGCAAGGATTTTTTAGGGGATATGAGGCTAGTCCTCCAACAACGATCCTGGGAATTCAATCAGAATCAAACAACAAGAGGAAGAGGACGAGGACGCAGATGGGTGCCCAGATCAGGAATACCCCCAAAAAAACAACAAGGAGAGGGCAAAGAAAAAGATGGCTCAGAAAAAGTGGGAACCTAAACGAGAGCCATGCGTCAGAAGAAACAGAAATGAATTGTGCAAAAGAAGGGAAATCTCTGGTTGTAAATCTGTCCAATCGAGACATGAGCACAAGTGAAATATCCCTATTAGAACAAGCATTTGCAATGCAATAGGTCTCGCATTAGTAAAGTTTGAGCTATTGGTATTGTAAATGACACATTTTTTATTTATGTGTTGGTTTTGAAAATAGCAAAATTAATAGCTTTGTCATGTACAATGCCAATAGTTATAACTTTCGCAAATGTGACACCTATAGCATTTGTAATGCAATATGTGTTGTATTTACGTGACTTAGATGTAATGATATTACAAATAACAATGGCTTTTATTTTATTTTATTCTTAAATAAAAGTTATTGTAATATATAATGGCAATAGCTTAAACTTTTGTAAATAACTTTTGTGAAGATTATGTTCAGTGTATTTTATTGTGACGAAAATCCAAGAACAGAAGTGAAATATTAACATCTTTTTGTGACATTTGTAATAAAGCTTGAAACATTGAGAGAACATATTTAAACTAGTTGTTGTTGAATGGTTGCACAGATTGATGCTGCGGTGGCGCTGAGTGATGTTGTGGTGGCAACGAGTGATGCTGAGGTAACGCATAGTGATGTTGTGGTGCCTCTGAGTGATGCTGTGGTGGTGCTGAGTGATTCTGTGGTGATGCGATAGAGTGAGGGCGATAGATAGATATACAGATAAATAGAGTGAGGGCGATCGATAGATAGAGTGATGGCGATAGATAGAGTGAGTGCGATAGATAGACAGATAGAGTGAGTGAGGGCAATAGAGTGAGGGCGATAGATAGAGTGAGGGCGATAGATAGATAGATAAATAGAGTGAGGGCGATAGATAGATATAGTGAGGCGATAGATAGATAGCTAGTGAGATAGAGTAAGAGCGATAGATAGAGTGAGGGCAATAGATAGCTAGAGTGAGGGCGATAGATAGATAGAGAGATAGAGTAAGGGCGATAGATAGATAGTGAGGGCTATAGATACATAGATAGAGAGTGAGGGCGATAGATAGATAGAGTGAGGGTGATAGATAAATAGATAGATAGAGTGAGGGTGATAGATAAATAGATAGATAGAGTGAGGGTGATAGATAAATAGATAGATAGAGTGAGGGCGATAGAGTGAGGGCGATAGATAGACAGATAGAGTGAGAACGATAGATAGAGTTAGGGTGATAGATAGATAGATAGATGGATAGATAGATAGAGTGAGGGTGATAGCTAGCTAGATAGATAGATAGATGGATAGATAGATAGAGGGCGATAGACAGATAGATAGAGGGTGATAGACAGATAGATAGATAGATAGATAGAGTGAGTGCAATAGTTAGATAGAGTGAGGGCGATAGACAGATAGAGTGAGGGCGGTAGATAGAGAGATAGATAGATAAATAGATAGATAGATAGATAGACAGATAGAAAGATAAAATGAGGGAGATAGATAGATAGACAGATAGATAGACAGATAGACAGATAGAGTGAGGACGATAGATAGGGTGAGGGCGATAGATAGATAGGTAGATGGATAGATAAGATAGAGTGAGGGCGATAGATAGAGTGAGGGCGATAGATAGATAGATAGATAGATAGATAGATAGATAGAGATGTGTGTGTGGTTGTGGTTGTGTGTGGTTGTGTGTGTGGTTGTGTGTGTGGTTGTGTGTGTGGTGTGTTTGGGGTTGTGTGTGTGTAGTGTTTGGGGTTGTGTGTGTGGTTGTGGGGTTTTGTGTGTGGTTGTGGGGTTGTGTGTGTGGTTGAGTGTGGTTGTGTGCTTGCTTGTGTGTGTGCTTGTGGTTGTGTGGTTTGTGTGTGTGTGGTTGTATGTGTGGGGGGTGTGTGTGTGTGTGGTGTTGTGTGTGTGGGGGTGTGTGTGTGGGGCGTTGTGTGTGTGGGGGGTTGTGTGTGGGGTTGTGTGTGGGGTTGTGTGTGTGTGTGTGTAGAGTTGTGTGGGGTTGTGTGTGTGTCTGGGGTTGTGTGTGTGGGGGGGTTTGTGTGTGGGGTTGTGTTTGGGGGGTTTGTGTGTGTGGGGGTGTTGTGTGTGGGGGGGGTTGTGTATGGGGTTGTGTGTGGGGGGGTTGTGTGTGGGGTTGTGTCTGTGTGTGTGGTTGTGTGTGTGTGGGGTTGTGCATGTGGGGGTTTGTGTGTTTGGTGGGGTTGTGTGTGTGGGGGTGTGTGTGTGGGGGGGGTTGTGTGTGGAGTTGTGTGTGTGTGGGGTTGTGTGTGTGGGGGGGGTTGTGTGTGTGAGTGGAGTTGTGTGGGATTGTGTGTGTCTGGGGTTGTGTGTGTGTGGGGGGTTGTGTGTGGGGGGGTTGTGTGTATGGGGACGTTGTGTGTGGGTGTGTGTGTGTGTGTGTGGGTGTGTGTGTGTGCATGCGGGTTTGTGTGTGGGGGGGTTGTGTGTGTGGGGTTGTGTGTTTGTGGTTGTGTGTGTGTGTTTGGTTATGTGTGTGTGTGGCAGAGTTAATTACACTCTTTCACACGCTCAAATTCCTCAATTGATAGTTCTGTAGAAAGATGAAAATACATTCTTAGAAAAAGCCACATTATCCGGAGTAACCTATGAGCAAATCTCGTTTCCAAATACACAAATAAAAAGCAAATCGAGAGTGAAACTATTTAAAGTCGTACAAACAGTTCTGTGACAATTAAGGGAACAAGGGGCAAGGATGTGAGCATTGGTTAAAGGCCAGATCTACCGAATTTGGAACTGGGAGACCCTGTTCGAGTTTCGGCGTCGGCTCATCATCATCTGATTGTGGGCAAATCACTAAACTGCCCGAGCCTCAAACAAAAGGATGTGTCCTTGTGTCATGTAACTGGTGCTTGTGTGAAGCGCTCGAATACCTTCGGGTCGAATTTGCTTTACATAAAACTGCAAAAAAACAGGCCAAACTATTTCTTTGTTTAAATCCCAAAATGAGGGGAGAGAGAGCATGTGTATTTGTGTGTGTGTGAGATTAGTTGGTGGAAAAATACACTAAGCCAGAATGTTCTACATTCCTTGCGATGTTTCATGGAACATTGCCAAAAGATGATGTCACTTCCTTGAAAGTTACAGCAGTTTCATTGCTATCATTCTATTTGTCCTGCCTCATACATTTCTAGGCCCGCTTCTGAGATTGCCCTTTAAGGGCTGTGGCATGGGTGACCAGCCTGCCGTTTCTGCTAGTGCCGGGCCTCACATTGCATCACATATTCCGCCAAAACCGCAGTGTAATTAAATGAAGCATGTTCTACTCATGGAGTTCGCACAGATCACTGCAAGGCCTTCTCTGGTATGTGATGCCGGATCAGCGCGGGAGATGTGTGCCATAGCTTCCAATGAGTTTCACAATTCACTGTAAACACATGTTAACGAAATGTGAGCATACTTCGCAATGAGGGCACTGGTGTACCTTTGCAGTGACGATGGCCACATCTGCTCTGCACTACGCTGTGGCCATATCTCAAAATAAAGGATGCTCACATTTCCAGACTTGGAGCCTGATGTACCAAACATGTTTCCCCAAAATACAGGCTTCGCGGGAGCTGTGCATCTATAATAGGCCTGCGTGGCTGCAGGCAGAATACAATTAGCCGTGCGCTGTGCAGTTGAAATCCCGGGGGCGGGGGCACTCTAATTACCGGGCCCGTGTGCACGGGCACCAGAGCTGCTAACGAACCCTACGAGGGGCTCCAGTTCCGAGGCGCTAATGAGGCCACTGTGTGCAGAGAGTGGCACTCCAGGACGGCCACTGTGCAGACATCCTCGGGGGCGCACAGTGCGACACACGGCGGGATAAATGGTTTGGGGCAAGGACCAGGCGCTATAGGGCTTCAAAAGCAAACAGAATATGGATAATTGTGACAAAAAGTGACGTAGTGCTACTTGGGTAAAAGCGTCAGGGGGTCCAAAGGGTACACGGACCAGAAGAATAAGGCACATAAGTAGAAAAAAAAAACATGAGCCAGGGAGCATAGCAGAGGGGAACAGAGAATGGCGGTCATGGAGCATGGAGAGTAGGCGCTATAAAGACCAGGAAGTAAAGTGGGGTCCACAGGTGCGAAGCAGCATAGGAACAATCGGAGCAGAGGGTGGGGCAGGGGAGCCAGTCCGCATAGGCAGAAGGAAACAAAAGGACAAAGAGGAAAGGCGACCTGAGATCATGGGACCCAAGCAGCGGAGGGACGAAGGACGGCGACTGCTTTAAGGTGTAGGGCACAATTACAAATAGGCAGATGCTTCCGGAAGCATAGGATTAATGGACACAAGCGCACAGAGGGAAAGGCATCGGGGACAAGGAAACACAGGAGGCACCGTGACACGCTGGCTGGAATAACAACAAGCAAAATGATGTAAAATGCAAGTAAGGTCCACAGGCACAGGTAAGCTTAAATTGAGCTTTATTGCAGCACAGAGACGGCACTACTTCTCTGGAAAGCGAGTTAAGGCTGCAGCGGACACAGGAGACAGTGATCGGAGTTCACACCACATCAAGTCGCCAAATGATGTAAAATGCAAGTAAGGTCCACAGGCACAGGTAAGCTTAAATTGAGCTTTATTGCAGCACAGAGACAGTAGGTCAGCTCCAAGTCCGACCAGGGCTCCAACTGCCAAGAAGGCAGGGAGAGCGCTCCAGAATACAGAACACAAGAAGGAATCTAGAGTGCAGGCTCAAGGAAGAGCAAAGCACTGTACAACACAAAACAAGTTAAACAGGTTTTAAAAGGAGACACGGCCTCCGGCCGTGAAACTGAAAGTACGGCCGGGCGGCCGTGAATAATTAGGTGGTGACAAATGCGCTGGGAGGGCTGCCTTTGATGTGGTAATGCGAGGCAGGCAGGCAGGCGGCTGGTGGCATTGTGCACGCGCTTTTTAGGGCTTGCGCTTGCGCAATGACCTAAAAAGCACATGCACTCAAAGGAATCGCCAGTGGAATCGCCAGTGGTGGTTAAACACTGGATAAGCCCCTATAGAGCTTCCAGCTGTGCACATGTGCACAGCAGGCGAGCCCTAAAAAGGAATACATTTCTGCCCGACCGAATGTATGGATATGGCACAAACTAGAATTGATATATATAAATATATCAGAAAAATAAAGTTAGCAAAAACATTTGAAGAAAATGAAACTATGGCCAATTATGCAAAAAATAAAAAGTTGGTCACATTCAGGAGAGCTAGGAATTTAAAGGACAGACTCATCCAAAGTCACCATAAAGACACCATAAAGACCACACAAAAAAGAAAAAAGGAATACAATGGTTGAATACCAAAGGATTCATAAAGTGTCAACATTGTAAGGTTTGCCAGATTGCGATCAATGTAAAGGAAGTGATGTTACCTAACAAAAAGATGTGGCAAATAGAACAATTGATCAATTGCAAGAGTACACACGTAGTGTATGTAATTGAGTGCCCGTGTTCGCTCAAATATATTGGGAGCACTAAAAAGGAATTCAAACAACGAATCTTGGAACATATAGGAGCGACTGCAAACAAGGATCGAAGTAATGCAGTCGCGAAACATATGGAATTGGCACACAATAGTGATTGGAAATTGCTTAAAACTTATGCACTTGAATGTATACTGCCACGCGAAAGGGGTGGAGATCAGGAAAGACAATTAAGATGTAGAGAATCCAGACAAATCCTAAATTTCCGAACAATGACCCCTTGGGGATTAAATCAGAGCGAAGAATTATATGTACATCTATAAGAGTCTGATGAAATATTGTGTCTGAAATGAATTTGATACTTTGTCCAAATGAGAGGAAGCAATAGAGACTAAACAAAAACTTTTGATATAAAAATTGTAGTGAAAAGATAATATAATAATGATAAGCATAATGGTATGAGATAAATGTTGATTTTCATGATAAAAAGGCAAATCGGTATATTTAGTGGGAGATAGAAACAAATGTGATTATTTACAAATGAGAATAATATGAGTAATGCGATTTTCAAAATGGTATTCATTATCACGGAGAGTTGAATGGATTAATATAATGAAATGTGGAAATATGCCCACCAGAGGGCTTCAATGTAGATCAAATGTTTTTTTGAAATGTTCTTTTGAGATTTTCATTAAGAGTATTTGTATCCAATTCGCCCACCAGAGGGCAGGAACTCGACCTTTCTTTATTGAAATAATCAATTGAGTAATCAATGCGGAATATGTTTCGGAATGTAAATATTCACACAAATAAGTGTAGTAATATAATGAGTCATGTTAAAAAATTGTTTACCCACATTTATGTTTAAATCGGAAATCGTCTAAATCTCACCAACTGTAGAAATCACTATCTATTGAATGAAAGAAAACTACATTTCCCATCTCGCTTCCTGTAAACCAACAGGGAGTGAGATCATAAGTCATGGCGGGTTCCTCGAAATATAGGAGGAGCAAATACATTGCTAATTGACCGTGAGCAAGCGACTGTTGTTGCGAAACGCGTTGGTTTTGTGCTGATGTTTGGAGCATTGACGATTGGAAAATAAAGAATTTGGGAAATAACCATTTCTGTGAGTGCGGACTCATTCCCTTGATGAAAGGGAGTTGGACAAAAAAAAATTTAAAAAAAAAAAAAAATATATATATATATATATATATATAAACGCTCCGAATTTGTCCCAAACTTGAAAACGCACCCCAACTCCCACTAGTCACAGGTAAAAACATTGGCAGCATGCGGCAGGTTGCAGCGGCATTAGTCTTCCTGTCTGCTCAGTTCTTAACGCCTGACGCGTTTCAGTGCTTCCGAACTTCATCATAGGCGTAGTCAGCACATTACACATGCCCCTCCATTTGAATGTTCTGCATCCTAAGAGCGGCTCGGTTGAGCCCAGAAGGAATTCTGGGACATGTGGTTTCTGTTGCGGCATGTTGTTCTGTTAACTATCCCTTGTGGCAGTTCCCCTATTGAGGCTCTGTAATATCAGGAGTCCCATGGCCCCCACTTTTGCAGGGTGGTGCATTTTCTGCGGCTGGACCATCGCAATATATCAACGCTCCGAATTTGTCCCAAACTTGAAAACGCACCCCAACTTCCTAGTCACAGGTAAAAACATTGGCAGCATGCGGCAGGTTGCAGCGGCATTAGAGTCTTCCTGTCTGCTCAGTTCTTAACGCCTGACGCGTTTCAGTGCTTCCGAACTTCATCATAGGCGTAGTCAGCACATTACACATGCCCCTCCATTTGAATGTTCTGCATCCATATATATATATATGTATGTATTAATGTGTGACCGAATTTAGTAACTATGCAACGGAATTCATATGCTAATTTATGCCTTCTTCGTCCTTCATCACAATGTCTGGTCATTTCATAATAATTAGGAGTACATTAAAGCCTGGTATAGGCATATTTTCAGCAGAGAGGCATCTTTAACTATTTGTGGGAGATTTGTGAGAGCTGTGCTGCAAACATCCCTAACGAAGGCCATCAGCTCACCAGAGACAGTACTTATAAGTTTGTAAACTCAATAACTCAGACAGAGAACGATCTTCGTCTCCCTGTCCTGTCTTCCCCTACCTCCCCTTCCTTGCCCCCTTACCCTTCTTTGCTTCCATGCTCTTAAAATGTTTTTCTAGTGACTGATGTTACCCGAATCTAATGTACTGTGTAATTTTGTGGAACCTTATGTAAAGCGCTCTGATACCTACGGGTCTTGCCAGCACAATATAAAACTCATTAAATAAATGAATACATCTTCTCAAATACAGATGTTAACTGACAGCAATTCTGCTATTCAGCTAAGCTATGGGAGCTGTTGGCCATCTAAGAAGTTTAGAGGGGCATGGTTGATGCAAAAAATGTTTAGCTAGAAGAGAGAGGTTGGTAACTAACGACTGATTTCATCATAATGCACTGAATTATTGAAGCACCACCACAATGTTACAATTTTTTTGCATGTTTATTAATCACTTTTTTGTGTTTATTTTTATAGTTATGTCTACTCATATAGTTGTTTGAAAATAGGGGGGCCTATTCGCAAGGGGGACAATTACACATGAGTAAATCTACATATGTATATTTACTCTTACACTTTGGAGTACATTTACAACTTTCGGCTTCTCACCATTTCCAAGTGTAAATGTACGCCAAGGTGTAGGAATACATGTCTCCATCCCCTGAAAACAGAGTTCAGAGCCAAATTTACATGTATTACTACATACACCAATGGAGGGAAGACTGCTGACATCACTCCCAAAGTATCTGAGACCTCAAAGTCCCTGAATTTTGCTTTTTTTATATATATATATATATATATATACATATATATATATATATATATATATATATATATATATATATATATATATATATATATATATATATATATATATATATATATTTCTTTTTATTGATACAAGGCATTCAAATGGGTGCACAAAACAGAGGTTAGACATTCCCACATATCATTACAACATATGTGAAAGAGAGAAGGAGGGGGGGCCGAAATACTGTTACATACTAGGGTCACGGGGATGCAAGTATGTCCAAAAGAGGGTCCACTGGTGGTACACAGATCTCTCCCCTGTACCGATTCCACAGCCCCCAAACAGTTACCCATTTAAGGGGTCGGCCTCTGGCCAGGTATACGGTCTTCTCTCGGAACATACACCAGTCCATGCTCTCTTTCCATTCCTCAAGCGTGGGCGGTCTCCCGGAACCCCACTGTTGTGCTATATTCTGTTTCGCTATCATTGCCCCCAGAGTGGCCCACTTGGTCTGAGCTGCGTTTAGATCCGTGGGTTCCCATATATTAAGGAGACATCTTCTTGCCTCAGGAAATACTGCTACCCCCAGCACCTCTCGCATAACAGCATGTATCGAACTCCAGTAATCCCTCATATAGCGACATTCCCAGATGATATCTAGGAACGTGCCCACCTGTCCACATCCTCTCCTGCATAAACCCTCCTCAGAATGCCCCATCCGGACCAAGCGTGGGCCTGTGACATACACTCTATGCAATATTTTCAATTGGACTAGCCTCAATCGCGCCGGAATCGCAACTTCCCTCGGGGAGGACACGGCCGCCTGCCAGTCTTCATCATCAAGTTCAATACCATCCCTCATCCATTTGGCCCTCAACTCTACAAGAAGATCTACTCTGTGATTGATCAATTTCTTATAAATGAGGGAGATAGTTCTATTCGGTAAGTGCCCATCTAATATCCTGTCCTCCAATGGCGAGGCCTCGGATATCTCCTCCTCCACCGGCATTGCCGACTGCAAGGCATGTCAAACTTGCGCATAGCGGTGAATTTAGCTTTTTGATGAAAATCTCTTTCTTGTGCGGCACATGAGTCTGCTGGAATCCACCTTCATTCACTGAAAAATGAAAACAAATTCTCCCCGCTCAAGATTTGAATCTTGAAGTTGATGCCATTGTTATTTTCCAGCTTTACTACGTTTCTGCCCTCATCATGAACTTCCTAAAAGCAACCGTGCCACACAAAGAGCTCATCTTCATGCTGCTACCAGGGTCCTCCTCAACATCAAAATATATGATCCCATCGCATCAGCTCGCGCCTACCTCAAATTCATAAGAACTGAATGCCTCACGCACAAAGCTTTGAGCTTCAAAGTCCCCATATACCTTTCAGAGAAGCTATACTTACCAGGAGCCTCCTGGACATATTTAGCAAAGATAAAAAATATAGGTTTCTACTCACCTTGTTTTACAGGTCCTTTGACAACTCGCCCAGAATATTTTCAAATGTTTAAATCACCCTTACCTTTGGGAAACTTCTGCAATTGGATACTTATGTTAAGTCTACAGACCAAGTTAGTAAAGCTCCTCGTTCACTTGTCTCCTACTCACTGGGTGGGTCAAATCTGTTGATATTCCTATACACTTACCTCACACTAGAGTTTCAGTGACATTAACTGTAAAATGTAAATATCTTATCTTACTTAAGGCACAAGCCATACCCGTTCACCTTCTTTCTGCCTCCTATTGCTCTTCACTCAAACCACGACTCCCCCTGCTCATTTAATGGTCAACCCTACTACACTCTCCCACACCCATTTCGTAGCTCAATTCTTGGTATTCATATTTTCTATGCCAACTTACATTTATAACCTAGTTTAGAGCTTTGCATTGCTGACGGCCGCACCTTTTACTAACTTGTAAATTTGAGAACTGTGATTAAACACACAGAGGGTGATGGGAGAAATGCTTGCAATTTGTCTAACTACCTGCTATCGCTACGGGTAGCATCCGAACCCATCGTTCTTATGTTCACCATGCCATTTCATTTTGGACTCAGACATATGCAAATCATTCTTGACACTGCTCCAATAGGAACAGTCCAGCCCAGGTCCTTCTGGAACGGGACAGAAGCAACCCAAAACCAGTTGCTGTACCATCCTAAGTGGCCAAAGATATGCCCAGACGTGGATCAATTGCTCCC
Source organism: Lissotriton helveticus (assembly GCF_964261635.1). Taxonomy (NCBI): domain Eukaryota; kingdom Metazoa; phylum Chordata; class Amphibia; order Caudata; family Salamandridae; genus Lissotriton; species Lissotriton helveticus. The sequence continues at coordinate 848,453,270 of NC_136057.1, read as the reverse complement.
TGTGGCACTGGAACCAAGCTACACCTGACTAAATAGCCCCAATCAGGGAGAAACTGGTTTTGGGTTGCTGGTGTTCCGGTTCAGAGAGGACTTGCCAGTTGAGGATCAATTGTTCCTATTGGAGCACGGTAAAAACTGAGTGCATATGGCTAGGTCTAATCGGAGGTGGCATGGTGGGCAAAAGAACAATGAGTTGGAATGCTACCCCCAAACAACCGTCAATGATTAGACTTATTGTATGCATCCTCCCATCAACTTTTGTGTGTTTAACAGTGGTTTCATTACCTGGCCTGGCTCCTAATTGCCTTGTAGCACTGTTGCTCGCTTAGCTTAGAATTATTACAATTTTATATTTTAGCCGTTTCTATATATGTATGAATTTTGTTTTTGGTCTTATTGTATGGTAGAATGACACTGTGCTAGTGTGCCACACTCTAAGCATCCTATGACCATAAGCCTCGGGAAGTGAACCTACATAACCAGAATATCACAATAATAGATATCAGTGTATGCCTCTATGGGAAAATGCTTTGATAAACCACAGGGTGACCAACAGAAAAAAAGATGTACAACAGTGGTCATGTCTACCTGTATTAATTCATATCAACCATATATTAAATGTAAACTACATCCTGGATTGACTTACTTCCTATCATTTTAATTAAATGTATGGTCAATTGCAAGGCACTGTCGTTTATGCGTAGGAAAGACGGGAATTAAAAACTGGTAACAAGTGTTTATTTGTTATTTATTTGATTTCATGATCTGATTCAAAGCATGCTGAATTTATTTTATAGAACTGGAAGTGTACTGTCCATGTAGGAACTGTAGAAAGTAAAGTGTTGATCAGGAATATGTTTGCTTCTGTTTTGGCACTGCTTTTCCCACTTGTGAGGGCAGGGGACGTCCATGCTACCACTCGACCCACACTCTACGGCCCTTCTAGAAAACCTTGCAAACTTTGGCCTTACCCAGCAAGTTACTAATCCCATTCATGCGACCGGACACCTATTGGACCAGATTTTGTCCCCAATCAGCAACATCACAGTCAACAACTCAGTAACAATGACCTGGCCAGACCACATCCTTGTCAGTTTCAGCATACCCATCTTGCACCACCACAGACCTACAATGATTGAAATTGCCGACCACAGCTGGAAAAGCATCAGAGAAGAGAAGTAGGTTCCGCCCTCTCTCCGCATGGCCCAAGCACACCAGCAACTTGCTGAAAGCCATCAAGAACCTCTATAACTGGATCACGGCATTCACGGACACAATGGCTCTGCTCAAGCGCAACTGAATGGTAAGAACCCAACCACAAGCCAGCTGGTACACAAAGGAACTTGGGCTAATGAAACACCACTACAAGCAACTGGAGCGCAAATGGAAAATAAGTCAAGATGCCACAGATAAATATGTCTTCAAATCAGCCCTAAAACTCTACCACCAGCAGATACAAACCACAGAGGATACAGCTCTTGCAGATCACATCTACACCAGTGCTAACAGCAGCAAAGAAATACTTGCTATCATCAAAGATGTTACTGCCCTTCCTCATACCCCAGCTACCTCTCCCCCTCAGATGACCTTTGCAACAAACTCTCGGAATTCTTCTGTAATAAAAATCACCTCCATATACAGCAACTTTGCCCTAAAATGTAAATGTACCGGTATTTATAGAGCGCACAGCTACTTCCCTGAGGTAGTGTCCCGGCGCTGTCCATATACCGCTTAGGAACCCTTCCTGGTTTTCCCTGTAAGTGTCCACTCCTGGGCACCCCCAGGGTGAAACCAGGCATCCCAGCGCTTTTGGGGCCGTTGTGGAGATTAAGCAAGCTATTGCCCAGAGTCGCAGAGTGGGACCCATGATTAGAATAGGCACCGAGGCGAGAATTGTCAGGTCAGAGGAAATTGAGCCCAAGACCCGCCAAGGCGGGTATTGAACCCTGGTCCCAGGCCAGACCTCTGCATCAGGGTCTGCCGCTCTAACCATTAGAGCCACACTTCTCCTTACACTGAACCCCCATCACCATCCCAACTCAACTTCCCATCATGGCAAAGAACAAATCCTGACCTTGTGGACCAGCATCACCACCATCAAAATTGCTGCTACCATGAAGATCATCCACTTGGGGGCACCATCTGACGCTTGCCGCCACCAGCCACATCCTTTTCAACGCATCCATGATCTCTCTGGCCAACGTCATCGATGCACACATCAAAATCATCTTCGAATCAGATGACACGCAACTCGTACTCACCCTCTCAGACAAGACCCCGATACAGGAAACAAGTTCCACACCTGAATGACTGAAGTTGTTAACTAGATGAAAGCCAACTGTATCAAGCTCAAAACTGAAGTAGAGATCTTTCGCAAGACACGCGAAAGACAAACTCTGGCCCATACATACCCAGCGCCCACACCCAGCACCCAAACCAGGAACCGCGGGATAATCATCAACAGCAAACTGGACACGACCTCACAAGTCAACGTTGTCTCTGCATCCTGTTTCCACACCCTGAAGATGATAAAGATATTTAAATTGCTCCCAAGCAACACTACAAAAAAAATGCACTCATGCCCTTGCCTCCAGCATGTGGGACTATGGGTAGGTCCCTATGCTAGGATCATAACACAACTCACTACAAGACTACAAACCATCCAGACCTTTCAAGACAGACTCATCCTCCACCTCCCACACCGAACTCACACCACACCACACCTCACCTCACCTCAGGGATCTCTGTGGCTCCCTGTACATAAATGTGCTCATTTCATACTCCTCACACACACATTCAATGAATAATACAACTTAGGCCCCACCTACCTGAACAGTTGCATCACCTTCCATCAACCACCCAGACATCTCTAGTCCACAGGAATCTTACTTGCACAGATACCCGCATAAACAGAACCATATCAGGTGGATGAGCGTTCTTTCACATTGCTTTTGAAGCATGGAACCACCCCACATGGGAGCATGCTCCTCTCTTTTTTAACTCCGCAAAAAGCGAAAGACCTGACTTTTCAATTAACCAACCTAACATAGGCAGGGCGATGCGCAAACCTGCTCAGCGCTAGGATTCCCTCGCGGGTGATAGTGCTTTACAAATACACATAACATACCTCGGTTTGATGTTGCTATACATTCTTTGCCATTGCAAAGCTCTACCCGCCTGTACATCGTTCCGAAATCCATATTCACGCTATAGACGACATTAAATACATACATTAATAAAGTACGGGGTGTGTTTAGTTGATTTGCCAATTAATAGACTTGCAGTTTAGGCTCATTGTTTACTGTGGCTCGAGAAGAATAACTGGAGCGCCACCTATTGAGGTAAACGAAAAAACTCTCAAGCAAAATCTTTAACTTGTCAAAGCCCGTGTTTTTTTATCTGAAATTCAAGTTTCCTACGGATTTACTAACAATGCTGTGGTTCACAAACAAGTTTTGAATTAAAAGAGCTAATAAAAGAAATACAAATATGTTCTGGCTGGTCGTATACTTGGTGAATCGCTTCTGCCCATCTTTCAAAACCAGACGCAAGGAAATATTGGTCTTTTCAAAAGCTAAAACAAATTACTTAAAATGGATTATGTGAACATCTTGATCAAAATATAGAATGAAATTAACTTTGAGGTAATTTAATAAACATTTCATAAGACTGTTTTAGAGGATAAAGGAATAGATTTTTTAAACGTTTAATTTTTGGGGTGAGTTTAGATTTGAACACTACAGCCTTCATTACACGATTCCGCCTTCCACCATTTCCCCTTATGTTTTACAATTGCTATTCCTTCCGAATAGCTATTTTGTTCTCTTTTCGACTCAAGCACATTTTGGTCCTGGCCCCTTTAATTTACGGTTATTTCGCATATAAACAAATATTTTCCCTTTCGCCCTCCTTTTGAGGCTTTAGAAATATCAAATGTAAAAATATTCTACATTATTGGAGTAAACATTCTTTCTGTAGACAAATTGTATCGACATTTTCGATCGCCACTGTTCAAATATCCACTCGCCATCCTAAGGACTAATGATTTTGTACAGCAAAATCTGTTAAAAACAGAAAGACAAGCCGCTCTAAATTAAAAAAGTAAACAAATCATTTTCAACACAGATTCCTAAGCATAATCGATAAAAGATTGCTACCTGGACAATAAAGTAGAAACCTTGACGTCACAGAGCCAGCAAGGAGCTAGGTTCATCCCAGGTACACTGAGCACGAAGTCCTATTTACTGCACCCGCCAGTGATATTTTGTAAATGATGTCACCTCACATGAAAGGGATTGACTGGAATTGTTCGGCAGCAGAAGGCTAAAGTCGGCGCCATGATATTTAGCAGAGCATTCTAGTGCCCCTACCCCCATGCGTAGGACCCCCTGCAGATTTTTTATATAAAATCAACGCCACAGATTTGAATATTGGTAGGTCCAATTATATGGTCACCCTTGCGATACTGACCAATTAACGCTGGTAAAGAACTCCTGTTTGGAGTGTCTACAGCAGGGGTGTCCAGCTTTGGCCCAGGAGGGTGGGGTCTTTCAATATAGTCAAAGAAGATCCATTTATATAGTAGAAAGTAAATGAAAATCCTTTATAGTCAGTGGTGAATGTCGGTCATGGATCCAACCCTCCTTGAGCTGTGGTGAACACTCGGGGCCTAGAGGGTAATGGGTGCTATAAAAATGTCTTCGTTGTTTTTTACTATTAAAAGGCCACACATGCATATTTCACTGAATCCCTGAAAGGGAATGAGTTGCTTCTGGACTCTCCCACATGTTCCCTTATGGCCTCACCAGGTGATATGGACTAGTAAACCTGTGCAGGGGTCCAAGAGGCATAACGTAGGCCCTGTGGCATCTCTCCTGTGACTCAACAGGAGCGCCACGGAATGTTTGATGTGCATTCACCCAAAGCAGGAACTGCGCAGATGTAACCTCAGTAACCGATGGCAGACCCTTTCAGAATTCTGGATACAAACCATGGGGTGGGGAAATCCCACTTGAAAATCCTATAGAGAGAAACCACGTTTTTTATTTTCATCTTGAAAGACATAATTGTGAGGCTCCTCTTTGTTTTACCATGAAATCAAAATACTAGCAACTCATTTAGTTGTAAACACATTAAAGCACAAAATGGCATGGTGGCCATTAGTTGGTGTTGCTGTTTTCTGAGCACCAAGTCAGTGCAGTATTCCAAATTGTGTGAACAAAAGTACTCGGTGGATGTACAGCAGTACTCCCAAAGGACAGGTGTACCTCTTGCAACAGTAGTACTCGGTGCTGTAAGTAGTATTCGGTGCATGCACAGCAGTACTGCCAAAGGACAGGTGGACCTCTTGCAACAGTAGTACTCGGTGCTCTAAGTAGTATTCGGTGCATGCACAGCAGCACTCCCAAAGGACAGGTGGACCTCTTGCAACAGTAGTACTCGGTGCTGTAAGTAGTACTCGGTGCATGCACAGCAGTACTCCCAAAGGACAGGTGGACCTCTTGCAACAGTAGTACTCGGTGCTGTAAGTAGTACTCGGTGCATGCACAGCAGTACTCCCAAAGGACAGGTGGACCTCTTGCAACGGTAGTACTCGGTGCTGTAAGTAGTATTCGGTGCATGCACAGCAGTACTCCCAAAGGACAGGTGGACCTCTTGCAACAGTAGTACTCGGTGCTGTAAGTAGTATTCGGTGCATGCACAGCAGTACTCCCAAAGGACAGGTGGACCTCTTGCAACAGTAGTACTCGGTGCTGTAAGTAGTATTCGGTGCATGCACAGCAGTACTGCCAAAGGACAGGTGGACCTCTTGCAACGGTAGTACTCGGTGCTGTAAGTAGTATTCGGTGCATGCACAGCAGTACTCCCAAAGGACAGGTGGACCTCTTGCAACAGTAATACTCGGTGCTGTAAGTAGTATTTGGTACATGCACAGCAGTACTCCCAAAGGATAGATGGACCTCTTGCAACAGTAGTACTCGGTGCTGTAAGTAGTACTCGGTGCATGCACAGCAGTACTCCCAAAGGATAGGTGGACCTTTTGCAACATTAGTATTTGGTGCATGCACAGCAGTACTCTCAAAGGATAGGTGGACCTCTTGCAACGGTAGTACTCTGTACATGCACAGCAGTACTCCCAAAGGACAAGTGGACCTCTTGCATGGGTAGTACTTGGTGTATGTATGAGGTGTGGCGCCGCGGCTAGGGAAACTGACTCCGGCTTCTGGGGATCACGGTTCGATCCCCGGCACTGGCAGCAGATTAGCCCAGCACCATGTGACTCTGGGCAATAGCTTGCTTAATCTTCCCGACGGCCCCCAGCGCCTAGAGACCCTTACTGGTGATTGTGCGCTTTACAAATGTGGATTATTATTATTATGTACAGCAGTACTCTCAAAGGATAGGTGGACCTCTTGCAACGGTAGTACTCTGTACATGCGCAGCAGTACTCCCAAAGGACAAGTGGACCTCTTGCAACAGTAGAACTCTGTGCATGCACAGCAGTACTCCCAAAGGACAAGTGGACCTCTTGCATGGGTAGTACTTGGTGTATGTACAGCAGTACTCCCAAAGGATAGGTGGACCTTTGGCAAAGATTGTACCCAGTGGACTTCTTGCAACAGTATTACTCGGTGCAAGAACACCAAGAGGTCAAGTGGAGCTCTTGCAACACGAAGTGCAACAAAAATCTTAGCATGTTTGTGTTGCATTGTTGCACACAATGCAGCGGTCCACAACTGCAAACACACTGGAATACCTTTGCTTCCTTCTAGAACCCAATGCTGCATTTGACTCGCAAGAAGGTGTAACTTGTACCAGAATTACTTGTACTTACTGTGTAATGTATAACACTCATCACTAACCGATTCCTGTGTATTTGTGAAGGTGTCCTTACCTTCGTTTACAAACTTCTACCAATGTCATCTATGAACCCTGCTCTCCTCAAAGGAATACACTTTCTCACTTAAAAACAGAGCCTGATCCCTAACATTTCCATATTCAGTACCAACTCCACTTTCAGAGGTCCCAGGGTAAACAGATCCATCTTCGACGTATTCCCTGTGTTCAGTAGAACAGGCAAAGTCTGGGATTCCCTGTGCAGTTTTGGTTGCAAATTGTTTGAAATACCTTTTCATAGTTTCTAGGCACATTTTTTATAGTGGGACATGCCAGCCCCTATCATTTACAATGACATGCAAGGAAAAGTGTGGAAACTGACCTGGTCAAATAATGCCAACGGAAAAGGGACTACAGAGTAGGTTTGCCAGAGGATGCATTCAGGCTCAGTTTTTATCAAAGTCTATATCTGGATATTAAAACATCCCCCAACAGTAGTCAACAGCATCCGGGCATCACAACTGTTCCTTAAATGGCCAAAGAACATGCATGAGACGGGAAATATTATATTTTAATTAAGAAATCCAATGAAACACCATAGGGAATCATTAAAATAAGAACAGCAGTACCAATTGGCGCTCAGCCCTGAGCATAGACGTACAGATTCTAGCATTAGGTGTGCTTTAGTAGCTTAGGAACAAAGAACATAGCTGCAAGGGATAAATATAGAAAAATATTTATTTGCCAACACCTTCATGCAGCCAAGCTGCTAGCTTCGATTAATCCACCTGCTTTTTTTACTCCTGGAATTATGTTGTACAACCATTTCAATGGTATGTTAAAAAACACAAATGTTAGCGTAGCTAAAAGTGGAGATCATAGATTATCAGAAGACCTTGGTGCTTTGAACATTTATAGGCTGGTGCTTTGAACATTTATAGGCTGGTTCTAATCATAATAGCATGGCCAGGTTTTGTGAAATGTTATAATGAAGGGAAATGTAAAGTGCAAAATTTGCACATTGCTCTTTAAGGTACAGAAAATATAGAGTTGAGTCAACACATCGACTTTGTAAAAGAAAAATGTAACTTTTTCCACCAACAAATATGAACATAAATATTGTTTTTAAAAATGTTTTAAGGAAAATGTGATGCAGTCAATTTACAAATAACCATTATGCAAAACATCAGAAATTGAGGCATCATAGGTAAGGTAGGAAAGCAAGGCAATGTCAGAATTGCAACTACAAAGCAAGGACATTCATTTCAATAAAAATAGGTCTGTTTATTTCTCTGTCTGTACCAGTAGCATACATTTCACATCTCAATCCTCAAAGGACAATATTTATCTCCACTTAATTTCCAAAAGACAAATCTCACTGCCGCCACAGAGAAAGGTAACTGAACGTTTACAGGCTGGTTAGCTGGGCGCGACTATCTTACACAGGAATTTGGTCAAAGCAATCATTCTTTAGAAAACATATAACTGATTCAAAAGGTAACGCCAATGTTTATCAGTCAAATTTAATACTGATTATCTTAATGCAATTTTCATTTGAATTAAGTATCATTCAAAATCCACCCAGCAGCGCAGTCTCTTCCTTAACAACTGAAGGACGCAATTTAATTCACGGATACAAACAATTCGTGAGTTAGCTGGTCAAGCACTGTCTTTAGAAAGATTTGTAAGTCTTCCTTGCTGCAACACACAGTGCAGTTCATACAATTTCAACAGAAAGTGTAGTAAACATAGACACAGCTCTTTATTAGTTAGGCCACATCCAGATTTAATTCTGGTCACCTCGTGCTGGCGCCCTGCCACCACTTTCAATTAGGAAAGGAAAGCTAAGAGCTGTGGAGTGTAAAATAGCGGCATTTGCAGCATAAATATTTGTATCACTTGCAAATTACGTGAGTTGCCTCTCAGGTGCATATAATCAGTTGCCTTGGGCAGAATAAGGGTGACCCAGATGGAGAGGCCGAAGAAGTTTTGCCTTCATTACATAAGTTGGAAATGACAAAGATAGATAAAAAAGTAAAACAATTCTGAAGGTGATTCTGTGGACTGTGAACGTGACCACCTTCTGCCACCATCAAATATTCCCAACCTTCAAAAACTTAACCGCAGCTGTGTGCTCAGTCATTCCAACCCGTTTCACTACCAAACACACTGCCTCCATAAGCCCAGGACCGTTGCTGCCGAAAATCTGCCGCCCAAAAAGGTAAAAAGTGACAGCTGACCAGTAAAACAATCTCTACAATGTAGTAGTAATTTCTTATTCTCCCCGCATACATTTGTTTTAAAGATTCCAAATTACTGTTGACAGTTCATCGTTTTCTTGCCTTCATGTAAGGAGGAGGGCAGCAAATCACACCGTGACTGTTAATCATCACAGGGGATAGGAGCAACCACATAAATTAAAAAAAAAAAACTCGCGACTGGTACTGTTTCCTCAATGCGAGTGTCTATTTTTACAGGGGAACTTGTTTGTGCGTTGTTTACCAACTATGTTCCGACTGAGGAACTGATGAAAGATCTCACGACTATTGGCGGGGTGGGGGACGTGCGTATCCGTGCCCACCCCGTCATGATGCAAAAATATACTGTGGAGCCGTTGACCTTTCGCTGCTTTGGACTGGAAACTTCGCTGCTTTGGACTGGAAACTTCAGGGACGCTGCTGGCTGTTCACCACCCCTTTTGAACATTATATTACACTGGCAAATGTCTCGCGGCGAAACGCGGCAGCGCCTCCCCCAGAGAGACTTTGAGGCAGCGATGGAATGAGCGCGAGCTAATGCCTGTAATGAGACACGAGCTGCAGGCAGACCGCGGACACCTCACTCGCGCGTCGGCCCCAGCGGCTGTTTTTTGTGCTGCGCCATCAGGGAATTCGCGGTAAATTCGGCAACAGTTTGCTTGCTTTCCTTCTCGGCGTGGGTCATGCCCTTATTGTTTGAGCAAAGCTTCACGCCAATACGCATTGTAAATCAAACGCTGAGGTAGATTTCTTTTTTTGGCACTGTTCTGCTACACCCTGCTACGTTCGAGCACAACTTCACTCTGTGTCCTTCTCCTTGGAAAAATCTTTCGCTTAAGTGCAATAAGCTGTAAGAGAAAAGGAAAATTCAATTATATACAAAATAGATGGATGATGAAAGCACGAGACAAAATGACATTAGGAAACCACCCAGTGCATCCCACAGTAAATCTTGGAAACGAAGTTTATTACTCTAACGCGTTAACACAAGGTACCATTATTCAGAATTAACACACAGGGTCAGGGCCGGCGCTAGGCATGGGCAGCTGCCCAGGGGCTCGCGCTCTGCCAAAAAACAGGGGGCCCCCTCATCAGTGTGAAAGGCCACACTTTAACAATTAGCCAACCTATTCCTGCAAGGCCCCCTGCCGCATCTGATCGCATCACGTCTTGACCTTGCTGGCCAGGCCGTGGTGACATTCCTGGGGGTGGGGGAAAGGTACAAACAGAATGGGGGACAGCACACCAGCTGGGTCAGAAATTATCTTGGCTCAGTGTCAGGGGCGAGGCAGCGCCTCTGTTAACACCATGCATGCTGGTGACGAACCCCAGCCGTCACGCTCCGCGGTGCTCGTGTGCTGATGACGGCTGGGGTTCGTCACGGCCCCGCCCTGTTCGTTTGTTTACCGCACAGCGGCGGAAACGGGCCAGCAGCAAAAGGGGTTAAGTACCAGTCATTTAGGAGCTCTTTGTGCATTTTGTATCCAGGAGACAGAAAGCCCCTTTCTTTCCAGGAGCAGCCGGACACAGGTAAGAGGAGGTGGGTGAGGGGAGGAGGGGCAGCCAGATCAACTGGCTTTTGACCTTTCTTTCTGTCTAAACTGCCTGTTTTGGGAAGTGTGTCCTTACTGTTTCAAGGCCCAGGGGAGGGGCCCCTCTCCCTGGGCCTCGAAGCACTGGATCAAGCTGCAAGGTTCAGGTGTGGGGCCCCTTCCCTGGGCCTTCTAGTAATTATGCAGTGCCAGGGTTGGATTGGGAAGAGAGGTATTCCACCAGGAGGCCCAGTCCCTGAGGCTTAAGTGGGCTGTGTTTTTCCCCTCATTTATGTTCAGGCCTTCTCTGCTTCTGTGAACTCGAGAGGCCTCAGCAGCTCCTTCCACGGCCCATTTTCATATAAATAATTCGTTTATCGATTGTCCTTGAACAGCAAAAGAACTGAATGGATTTTTGGCATGGATTTAATTTTAAATATTGATTCTTGGTGGAACTTTGTTGAACCTTGTTGCGTCCGATCCTTTCTGCCTCACCTGTGATTTATTGCTCCTGCCCAGGGAAGACCAGCGTTCTGGGGTTCTGCCTGCCCGCCTCCCGCCACCTTACTCCTTGCTTCACCGTGGAGTCGGGCCGCCGAGCGGAGCGTGGGCGGAGCCAAAAAACTACAATCCCCAGCAGCCCCAGCGGCATCCAGAGTCAGCTTTCCGCGCCAGGAGGCGCCTAAAACCAGCATCATCCCGGTCGAGTGGGGGAACTTTGTTGAACCTTGTTGCGTCCGATCCTTTCTGCCTCCCCTGTGATTTATTGCTCCTGCCCAGGGAAGACCAGCGTTCTGCCTGCCCGCCTCCCTACTCCTTGCTTCACCGTGGAGTCGGGCCGCCGAGCGGAGCGTGGGCGGAGCCAAAAAACTACAATCCCCAGCAGCCCTAGCGGCATCCAGAGTCAGCTTTCCGCGCCGGGAGGCGCTTAAAACCAGCGTCATCCCCGTCTTGCGGGACTCGAGCGGGACGCCGGGCGAAGCCCGGGCAAAGGGCGGGCCGTTTTGTGGCCGTTCGGTGGCTGAAAGAGGCTGGGCTGGGCCCATTCTCTAATATTGTTTAAACGCCACCACCTTATGTAGTAAGTTTGCCACCTCTTTGATATTGAGCACCCTTGTTATGTGCCTATACTACATTTACGTATAGTAACTGTCCTTTTGATTGCCACTTTTTACCAAGTCCTATTTTCTCAGTGATCACCCAAAGGGCCCCTGATCTGGTTGCGCCTCCAACAATATTCATCTATTGGGCAACAACGTTGGAGGGGAACTTATCTGGGGTTCTCACTCTCATTACTAGAAGTTGACCTTTGGAGTATCAACAAACTACATTAGTCCTGCAATATATCTCTAACATAGATTTTATCAGCACCTATGGCGCTAACCCCGAAAAAATTATGCTAGCTGAAGCAGTGGGAAATAGCACAGGTACCCTGGATGACTACTTTAGAAAACCTCCCCCCGATATGGAAAGGGATTGCTCACTGGCTGATCGCAGGGCAGAGCGGCGCCGCTCGATTGAAGCTATTAAAAACAGACTCCCTATGGTCGTACCATCTCAGATTAATCCAGCGGGTGTAGGTTCAATATTAGGAAACGAGGATCCGTTATCTACGCAGGGTATCCCTATGCTCCTGCGAGATACGCCTCCCTCAGCGACTGCCCTTAATAGCGTGGAACAAAATAACATTCTAACTACTAGTGACATTAACGTAGCTATAGAAATCATACCCAATACTCCCCGAGTAGTGGTGGGGAATATACAAAAGAAAGCAGGGAAACAGGAAGCCGTTAAAGTCTTTGGACCCCCACCAAACAAGAGAAGGAGGAGGGGAGGTGTTCCACAAAGAGTTAAGATCAGCCATACTGACTTTGGGAAGGGAAATAAGGCTATTGATACATCTGCTCTTACCACAAAGGCTATATTACCTCCCGATCTAGGTCAGGAGGTCACACACGAAATAATATCGTCTATAAATACCCCCACATTGAGTGTATCCAGTCCTGGCTCAACATCTACCGGGAACCGTACGACCAAGGAACAATTGTCCTCTGTCTCCCTCGACAGCATTAAACATTTACTTAAGTCGTTTACAACTCCCATACTGGAGAGGCTGAAGAGGTTGGAGCAGCGGCTGGGGGATTTGGAAATGGCCATTACTAACAAAGCAAGTTTAACGAAAGTTTCAGCTAAGCCAGTTCTACTCCCCGCAGCCGTAGTCCCATCCTCTACCCCTGCAACCCAAAAGGATGTAAATCCATCTAGTAATCCTGTGAGCCGCAATTACCAAGGGGCGAATCCACCCATCAACTCTCCCCACATATCCCTAAGGAATTCCCGAAGAGGGCAAGTATAGCTCATGGAGGAAATAAGCACGAGCTTGGGGGGAGGGCACATCCAGATAGACCAGGAAACCATAGGGGCCGCCAAGTCGAATTACCACCTGACGCGGTCCCCTATGTGGTTGTACTCACGGGCGTCCCCACCTTACAAGATGGCAGGAGGGAAGGCTTTAGTCAACTGAAAAACAAAGCCATATATTGGCTTAGCCAGCACAGACCGCGCCCATGTAACATCAATGGTGAGATCGTCCATGTTCGGCGACTCTCTCATAATTATAAACTTTAGAGATCCAGGTGCGGTCAACTACATCCTAAATTGGAAGTCAAGGACCAATGGTACAACCATTGCTCCTTGTGACCTAACCTATTTCTACCCAAGATCCCAGGTAACTCCCTTAATGTCTCTAGGGGTCCCTCCTGGCCTATGGAATAATCCTCCCATAACATTTAATAACCAATACATGTGGCAGGCTCCCAATCCCATGATGCCAAAAAATGTTTATGGGTGGAACACCGTTCCATACAGGGGACATGGAAATAACTAATAATAATAATTATAATAATAATAATTTTTCTTTATTCGGTTTATCACAAAGAAACCCATAAAAGACACAGTCAGAAGCGAAATCCATACAGCTTATAAGAAAAAACATTTCATAAAAGGCTTTAAACGATGAATAAAAACAAACATATTATAAGAAAAGTATTACATTTAGAGAATCATTGTTTTTTCGTGGATACATTACTAAAGATTTCTTCTGTGGTTCATGATGCATTTCAAAAAATTTAGGACTAGGTAGCACACTTCTTCAGACTCTAGGGATTGCAGTCGGTAAAAGGCCGGTCGGCACTGTCTAAGGCCCCACCGCCTACATATCGGAAGAATCCAACGTTTTCTGTGGGGATGGTAAAATTTACAAAACATAATCACATGCATATTAGATTGTGTTGATTTGCCGTCACAGGGACATGGGAGCATGCTTGATTCCCAGGCCTTGTTCGTTGGGAAAACGACCAGTCTGAAAAAAAGGTCCAGTCTAAGCCTAGTCAACAGCATCCTCTCATATGTTTTAGTGTGCAAGGTAAGATATGGTTGAATACCAAATGTTAGCTGGACTATATTCGCTTGAATAACTGAGGGTTTTGCAGCATCAGTTGACAATCTTAATGTTTCCAAGTGTCGTAGGGCTAGTTCCTTGAGCTCCTTTTTTAGCAGGCCGACTATCATCTCAGGTTGGAGATAGTATTTCTCAAGACCAAGATCGGTGAGAACATTTTTAATATAGCGGAGCCACTTCAGTCTAAAGGAGTGGTCAAGTGACATTGTATCAGCCACTATCGACTGCGTTAGTGTGTTCTTGTCAGATGTCCAGATACGCCTCCACAACATCAATGGCTGGATTTTAAGAAGATCCTGTAGGTAGGGAATTCCCAGTTCCATGTGGGAGGCGTAAGTTGATGAACCTTTTGGTGTAGCAAGAAGGAATCTTATAAATGTATTTTCAATTATCTGTAGGTCTCCAACGTCTGTCTAACCCCACACTCCTGCTCCGTAGAGAGCGATGGCCTGGCAGTTGGCATTGTAGATTTTCAGCAGCTCTACTGGAGGCCTCCTCCCCAGTTTCCGTGAGAAAGTCTGCAAGGCCGCTATCGATCGCTTAAATAGATGGCATCTCGTTTCTACTGCTGGTTTCCATGTTAGCCTATCGTCTACCATGATCCCGAGGTATGGATATTGTGTGGTGATCTCAAGTGCTTGTTTATCGAGAAAGATGTTTTTTGTGCCTTTCTTCGCCCCCCCCGTGATCATGACAAACTTTTTTTTACATTAACCTTTAGATCCAAGGCGTTCATGAAAGTCGTGTATCTATTTAGCGAGTACTGGAGTTCGCGCGGAGTTCGGGCCAGGATGACAGCGTCATCCGCATAAAGCAGTGCTGGAATCGGTCGCTGATTTACTTTTGGGAGGTCCTGGGCCCCCCTCAACATCTCCCCCTCCAGGCCGTTGGTATAGAGTGAGAAGAGAAAGGGGGCCAGGACGCAACCCTGCCTGACTCCCCGCTCCACTCCGAATGACGCCGTCATCTCGCCATTCTTTCCGAAGCGGACTTTCGCCGAAGCCCCTGAATACAACTCTCTCAAAAGGTCTAACAGGGAGGGGTCCACGTCCATTTGTCTTAGGACAGTCCAAAGTTTGGAGTGTGAGACACAGTCAAATGCGGCAGACAGGTCCACATAGACCATGTATACCGTGCTTTTCTTTGCATGCATATATTTGGCCATTATTAGACTAAGGTTGAGTGCCTGCTCTACTGTCCCAAAGCCTTCTCGGAACCCAAATTGTAGGTCCGAGATGATGGCTCTTTCCTCGCTCCACTGTTGAAGTCTCTCCAAAATGACCCTCCCCACCACTTTGCCGAGCGAATCCAGAAGTGAGATGGGGCGGTAACATTTCACATCCTGGCGGTCCCCTTTCTTGAAAATGGGGACCATAATTGATCTAGTCCAGGAATCTAAAATACCCTCACTGGCTGCAGCTGCACATACTCTTGTGAGAATAGGTGCCCAGAGATCCTGGTTAAATTTGAAAAGGTCAACAGGGACGCCATCTGGACCGGGGGCTTTTCCTGTCTTGCTTTTTTCCAAAGCCACCAAGATTTCAGATATGTCAAAAGACAGTGGAATTGGGTATTGTACCTCCTTGTGAGTGTTCAATGGATGGTCTACAGTCCCTTGATCTTTAAAGATGTTTTCGAAGTGGGCTACCCAAGTATCCTCATCTATGGCCACCTCTATCCTGGGGGAATTGTTATCTGTGAGAAATGGGGATCTGACCATTCTCCAAAAGTCCTTACTGTTTTTCGAAAGAGAGCTCTTCTCTAGATCTTCCCAGAGTTTCTTTTTCATTTGTTGTACTCTTATCTTACGTTCCTTTATGTATTTTCGTCGCAGCAGTTGAATAAGGCCCGCATCTCTTGGCTTGTTATGAAGGGCAGATTTTAGGTCAGTTAGGGCTCTCGTGCAATTGTGGTCGAACCAACCTTTCCGCACTGGATGTTTGTTTGTTGTTTTTCCGGTAAGCAGTCCCTTAGCTACTTCCAAGATTTCTGCAAAGTTCATCAGTACCTCTGCGTGATTTAGCGATGGATCCAGGCAATTAATTATGTTTGGGTATGTCTGGCTCACTAGTTTTTTTGTGAGCTTTTGCGGGTCAATCTTTTCCCATTTTATAGAGAAACCATTGTGTTTTCCTATTTCTAGTCTATCTTGGCTGAGGGCATTAACTATATCAGTGACCTTAGATTTAGTTTCTGGCATATGAAGTTCCATCTTTAGTGCACAATGATCACTTAGTGTGTTAACCATAACTTGATAATCTTTGGCCATCGTAGGAAGTCCTGGAGACAGCAGAATATAGTCCACTGTTGTTTGGTGGCCTCTGCCCACGTAGGTTGGGTTAAACAGATTTTTCTCCGCCTTTGGGGAATTAGCAATTACTAAGTCAAAATCTGATAGTATGTTGTTCATTGCTTTTCCCGATTTGTTGTGGACGAAATGGGCTAGTGGAACCTCGTGTTCGTCCACAAACCCACATTGTTGAGAATCTATCATAGGGCATGGGTGAAGATTGAAGTCGCCTCCCCATAGGAGATGAGTCATTCTGGAATTGTCCTCCCGCTGCAGTAAGCTTCTCAATCTCTCCTGCAAGTTACCAACGAAGATCAAAAAATCATCTTCCACTAGATTGTTGTATGAGTTAACTAGGATAATAATGTCTTTATTTGCAAAGGAGAGAGATAATATCTGGCAGTTAGGATCAGTAAATAGATTAGACACTTTTAGGAGGGATAGGGTATTAGCAATATAAATTGTTAGCCCTCCTTTGGGTCTACCTATTGCGCTACAAGTAGCTGGGGATGAATAGGTTTTATACCCCAAAAGATGAAGCTCTGATATTGCCCAGGTCTCTTGAAGGCAGATTATTTCGCCTTGTTCTAAAAAGTTCACTGCCACAGGGTCTTCGATCTTTGTTCGTAGACCCGCCACGTTCCAGAATAGAAGAGGTACTATCTGAGTGTTAGGTTTTGGAACTAATGTTAGTGAAGCCTTCGTCATATTATCACCTAGGGGGGGGGGGGATGTAGCGAGTTAGAATTAGGATGTTCTATATCCGTTGGTGGTCAATCGACCATTTCTAAGGCACTATATCTATTTGCTAGTGGGATGTTATACCAGGGGTCCCATCGGGGGGGGTTCTCTATGAACCATCCTCTGCTGTTGATGCCCCCATTCCCCCCAATTCGCTCCCTGATGGCGTGGTTTTACTATATGCCATGGGTTCTCCTGCTCTCGGAGATGAGGGGCTCCGTATTGTCTGTTATCATAAAATGTAGCCTGGCGAAAGGGTGGTTCAGCCCAGGAAAGAACAGGGTCCTCAAAGAAGTTGTTATTATTAGTTTGAATAATAGGATAGAAGAAGGAAAGTGGTTTGATTCTGATTCCTCCGTTGACATTAGATTGATCCCAGGAGGTGATGTAGTCTGCCACCCAGGAATCCTCAAAGGTGATGACAATACAGTCCCCTGAATACTGTTTGCTACCTTTTCCCACCCAGGGGGTCCTACGTAATGAGGAAATCCTTCCGTGGCAATTTGGTGGCATGGGGCGATTTGTCTGCAACCAATGGTGTACTTTATTTTTTAAGGACCATGGGGGTTCCACCGTGTTGGGAGCTAGCTCAGGTACGCCAATCATAACCGCTACATATGGGGCAGCCTCGGGGGGTAGCTCAAAATGAGCTCTAACATCTCCAAGCCCTCTTGATGTATTTCTTTGGGTTGGTTGGAAAAAGGAATTATGTGCCGAGGTCTTAGGGGGTGCAATTTTTCTTGGTGCTGGTAGTGACGAGGTAGTTGTTGATGCCACAATATTACCTTGTTTTGATGTGGTTGGTGCAGTGGTGATAGTATTTACTGTGTTTAAGATAGACGTGACTGGGGGTGTTGGGATGGGGACGATACTATTGACACTCCTGTCTTTGGGGTGATTATTTGGGGAGTTGTGGATTTTGCAGTGGCACCCGAAGGATTCGGGAGAGAGATATGGAGTGGATTTTTAGCCCCTTTTTTCTGAGGGGCAAGCCCCTGGTTGTGTTGTGACATAGTAATGAGTTTCAAAATCTGAGTCTCCAACTTAGCAAGTTTTTGTTCTACAGGTTGTAGAAATTGTTTAAGGAGTTCGGCTAGGTTATGTAGCGTAATAGGATTGTCTTGGTCTATCTGGCCCTTATCTGTAGATATTTGGATAGGTGAGTCCAGTAGTATGGGGGTAGCACCTTCCTGGTGAACATGATGTACCAATGCAGTGGCGACTTGTTGATCTAGTCTTGGCAGTGGGATGTGTGGAGCGTTAGGAGGGGGAACAATTTTAGGTATATTAGGGTTTATTTGGGTAATCTTGTTTTTGCTAATTGCTCCTTCCCTCCTTCCTCTAGCTCGGATATCCTCCGTGGGTATTGTTTGGGAGGGAGATTGAGGGGGTAGCTCAGGGTTTTTTTCTAGTTCTGAGCCTAAGGGAGAATCTGCGAGCTCGGATACAGACAAATCTACATTATTTGGGAGGCTACATCTACCCTCGCCCACAGGTCTTAGTGCTTCTTTGTTGGTATTCTGGACAGGTGTTCTTGCTTCAGCGAGATTTCCCAGAGATGATCTTTTACCGAAGTCTAAGTCCAGTGAGACCCTGTTCTCCATTAAAGAAATACTTTGGTCAATGAACGAGTTTGCTTTTGTGATAAAGTCGTCCATGGGGCCCAATAGGTTTCCAACGCTCCCAGGAGCCAGTGTCTTTTTTCCTCTTGTGACTACCATGGTACGAAGTTGGAGATCGAAATAGTGTAAATGGTACTAGGACTACAACAATGTTATAAAGGCGGGTGTATGGGGAGATGAAATGAGTACTTACAAAGGGAGTGGCCCAGTCCAGTCTCTCAGGTCCTCGAACGGCCTCAAACGGCCCGCTCTTTGCCCGGTCTTCGCCCCGTGCTCCGACCCGCGCGCGTCCCGCGGTGCGTGTTGCGGGGTTTGATTTAATAGTGTGACTGGTTGTAGGGGCGTGGCACTGGGAGGGGGCGCGGCTCACGCGGGAAGAGGACCAGCTGAAGGTGTAGTATGCTGGTCCTCGCAGTCCCGGGGCCAGCGCCTCTCCCTCCTCTGCGGCCACGAGGTGTTTGGTAGACTTCCTACCCGGTCCAGCAGCACTAAGAGAGAATAATGAGCTACTCCTGTAGCGAGGGCGATGCGAGCAGGGCAACAGCACCGTCTCTCACACGAGCGGCTCCCGCGAAGCGGGGGCCGCGAGAAGTTATTGGGCTTGGCTGGGGGCGTGGCACTGGGAGGGGGCACGGCTCACGCGGGAAGAGGACCAGCTGAAGGTGTAGTATGCTGGTCCTCGCAGTCCCGGGGCCAGCGCCTCTCCCTCCTCTGCGGCCACGAGGTGTTTGGTAGACTTCCTACCCGGTCCAGCAGCACAAAGAGAGAATAATGAGCTACTCCTGTAGCGAGGGCGATGCGAGCAGGGCAACAGCAGCGTCTCTCACACGAGCGGCATGGAAATAACTACAGTGGGCCAGACCACTTACAAGGAATCAGGGGAATGGACCATTTGTTGCCATTTACCCCCTTTGACCTCACTAACAGATTTGAAGCATTCTCAGGCCTGGATGACTGCGAATGACGGTTGGGGCCCCCTGCTAATATGTCACCAATTAATAGGACAAAAGGCAAAAAAGATAATTTGAGTGCCCAAAGTTATGTTCAGGCTCCTGTACATACCACGATCACGCCAGAATCCTGCCCTGTGA
This sequence comes from Lissotriton helveticus, assembly GCF_964261635.1. NCBI lineage: Eukaryota > Metazoa > Chordata > Amphibia > Caudata > Salamandridae > Lissotriton > Lissotriton helveticus. The sequence goes on along the minus strand of NC_136057.1, from coordinate 848,433,439 downwards.
TAGTTCCTCACCTTGAAATACAAGTATCTGGGGAAGAAATAACGTTACTCCCCCAGCTAGATAATTTGTCTGGGAATCTGCCCTGTGACATAATGGATCCAGCCCCTGTGATACCTACGGTTGTAACACCCCCAATAAACATTGAAGTTCCTGGCAGCATAATAACGTGGAACATAGCGGGCTTGGCCCCAAAAATCAATGATGCAGATTGGCGTTCAATAACTATGACCCACTCAATTATAGCTCTCCAGGAAACATGGGCTAGGGAGCAATCCCATTTGTTGGGATTTAAAACTTTCTTTACTCCGGCAGTTCCCACCAAAATGGGTAGACATAAGGGAGGTCTGTCTATGTATTTGTCTATCTGTTCAGGTCCCACGGTCCTAGGGAGCTTCTTGGATTCCCCATAATATCAGATCTTAAGGGTATCCTGGGGAGCACTGGAAAATCTAGCTATCATCAACTTCTACAATAACATCCCGATAGCACAAGTGGAAACCACAATGAAGAAATTGTCAAGTACCCTCAAGACGATCGTAGGTAGCTGTTCAGGGGATATGGCCCTCTTGTGGGTAGGGGACTTTAATTGTCCATTATGTTCAAGGAGCCTACAGGGAGTGTGTGGTTGGGAAGATGAAACTATAGGGCCAACAAGCCACTTTGCCCATACAAAACTAGAGGACTTGCTTAATAATTTAGTGGTGGACCATTCTATGGCATTCATTAACGAGGCTTGTTCAGTGCCTAAAACATTTGCACCTACATTTAATGCAAGAGGGGCTAAGTCAATTATTGATTTTGCCTTACTATCGTCACGTTATGCTCCATTAGTTAATAATTGGGAGACACTTACAAGTGGCATTAATGACCATTACCCCATCTCAGTTACTTTTAAGCTAAATCTGGATACGCGGCCCCTTAATACTCAATGTAATTATGATTTTAACCCTATTCTTGGTCAGCGTAACGGATTTTGCATTAAATGGGAGAAGGTAATACCAGAGAGTTTTCAAAAAAATTTAGTGACCATTTCCCACAAATAAATCATTAAGTGTTTGACTTTAGAAGAGAATGAAGAACAAGTTCTGGCCTCCTTTAATAAAATCTGTTGTTTAATCAAACATCTCCTGACTAGAAATCCGCGTAATATAGTTAAGAGAACCCCAGGGTGGTTTGATCCAAATTGCTCCAGGGCATTGCGGGAACTCAAAAATGCATTGCATGCTACCCCACTAGATAGAGCACAGGTTCAAAGAGCAAGGCTTAAGTACCGTGCCGCTTTGACTAGAAGAAAGAAAGTTCTAAAAGTTGAAACCTGGGAAGCCCTCCATGCAGCAGCAACACAAAAGGACACTGTTGCTTTCTGGAAGGCTGTGAATGCTCCTTTTTATCAAGACGACCAAGGTCCTCGTCTAGACAATGCCATCACGGCTCAGGAGTGGGTATCCCACTTCCAAGTCTTGTATGGCACTACGGTTCTGCCTGTACTTGCTTCCGAAACAGCAATACCTACGGAAGTGGAGGATTCCCCGTTCCCTCTAGACATTCAATTTAAACTAGAGGAGGTATATAAAGCTCTAAGGGAAAGTTCAGCCTCGAAAGCACCAGGACCAGACTCTGTCCCTATTGATGTGTTAAAAATGTATCCAGACCTGTGGGCTCCTCTACTCACCAGAGTCCTGAACTGCATGGCCAAAAGAGGTTTTATCCCAACATGGAAGGAGGCAATTTTGGTCCCGATATACAAAAAGGGGGACAGGAATGATCCTGCCTGCTATCGGCCCATCTCTCTGTTAGATGGCTTTATGAAGATGGCAGGCAGGGTCATTCTTGCTCGCATTCAGGACTGGGTGGAGGGACAGGAAGTCCTATCACCTTTCCAGTATGGGTTCAGGGGATGGCGGGGGACAATTGAGCAGGGGCTAAACCTCTCCCTAATCATCTCGAAATATATACATGCAAGGAAATCGAATTTGTATGTGACCTATGTGGACCTCAGTTCTGCATTTGATTGCGTTCTGCATGACAATCTCTGGCAGACTCTGAGGGATATCGGGTTGGACAATAAAATAATAGACTACATCAGAGAACTCTATGTGGAGGCAGGTGCACGAGTTAGATACGGTCAGAGGGGGGAATGCACAGAGTTTTTTTTAAGATTAATAGAGGGGTAAGGCAGGGCTGCATTTTGGCTCCCCTGCTATTTAACCTATATATCAATGGAGTGGGTTCTTGCCTAACACAACAGTATTATGATTACCCCGTAATCAATGGGAAACCCATCCCCATTTTACTTTATGCTGACAATGCGGCTATCCTCTCACAGACCAAGGTGGGTCTCCAGAAAGCCGTACAGACCTTCACTAACTTCATGAACACCAGAGGGCTACGTGTAAACGTCTCGAAGACGTTTACTATGTCGTGCGGCCCAAACAAACATAGATTACCATGCCCAATCGTTTTAAACAAAAGGAAGGTGTAGTTAGCCGATATCTTCTGCTATTTGGGGGTTCACTTCGATAGGCAAGGTACCTGGAAGTCTGCTGTGAATGCAAGGGCCGTGGTATTTAATAGAGCAGTTGGTGCTCTTATGAATTTTGCAAAAAAAATAGGAAACAGGCCAGTTAAGGAGCTCCTTCAAATATTCAAATCGAAATGTGTGGCTATTGGGACCTATGGGGTTGGCATCTGGGGCTGGCAGCAAGTGGAGGCGATTCAGCGAATCGAGAATAGGTTCCTCCGATTTATAACTGCTACACCGAGGAGTACTCCTATATATGTATTACATGCCGAAGTTGCTCTTATTTTCATCACGGACATTATAAAACTTGCCCCAGTTTTACTTTGGCATAACGTCTGGACCAACCCTGCCATAGAACTGAACAGATCCATCATAGAGGACTGCTTAAGCTGTGATGGGTTGAAAAACATCAAATGGCTTACTTACATTAAGAACTTTGTCAGTGAGATTGGTCATCCTGAATATTTTACTGACCCAGCCTCATTGGAATTACTCTCGCGATCTATGCTCAAAAAGATGCTGCTGGAACATTTGGAACTACAAAGGTGGAAGGGTGAAAGGACCAAAAAAACTGTCATGAGCCACGATGAAGTGACATCTCAGAGGGGTCTCCAGTTGTATCTTGTTATAGATCACCCCCTACAGCACCGTAGGCTCCTGACATACTTTCGTCTGGAATCCTTCTATAGACTCATATCATTCCCGACCTGCAATGACTGGGCGAGGGTAAAAAGGCGGTGTCCTTGTGATGACAAATCATTTCAATCTAATATACACTGTACTCTTTTCTGCACTTTGTATAGCCATTCCAGACGACAAATCTCAAAACCTCTCCTGTTAACTTGGGGCCTAAGGAAAGCAAGAGATGCCTATAATAAACTTAGGTCCTTAGATGACTGTCTTACTATCAGTACAGTGAGCCTCTTTCTGAACACAATTTTAAGAGTGAGAAGGACCATCGTCATGGGATAATAAGAGTTAGTTAAATGCTCTTAACCACTATGTATTTTAACTGATCGTACTGTTTTATTCCTTTTTTATTGTAAAGAAATCAAACCTTAGTAATGTTTAATCCAGAATGAAAAATGAAATTTTAATTGTGATTTTTATCTGTACACTTGTATGAATTGTGATCTCAATTCGAATAAAGTCTTTTGAACTTGAACTTGATTCTTGGTGCTCCATGTAAAGCAAGCATTTGAAATGCAATATGTCTATTGACATTGTAAATGACAATGACTTATTTATATTTCAGTTTTTAAAACATAAATATAAGGCATTGTCATTTACAATGCTAATAACTTAAACTCTCGCAAATGCGAGACCTATTGCATTGTGAATGCTTTTTTCCTTCTGGCACTCAGAGCGCTGCTGAAGGAAAGTAAAACCTCTAATAAAAGAGAGGGACCCAATTACCAAAGGGATAGGGTACCAGCAAGACAAAGTCAGTAAATGAGATTCCCTTTGGGCATATTAATACTAAGGCATTCACTAACAAATATACACATAACATAGTAATATCAAATTAAAAAACAAAGATGTACCAAATTAATACTCATCAGATCTGATGAGTATAAACCACATTGGTTTTTATTGCACTTGTTTTGAATAAACTGTGAAGTATATCTTTTGTATATATGGTTTTTGCATTGCCTCTTTGTTGTTTAAATTGGTACATCTTTGTTTTTTAATTTGATATTACTATGTTATGTGTATATTTGTGAGTGAATACCTTAGTATTAATATGCCCAAAGGGAATCTCATTTACTGACTTTGAAGGAAAGTAAAACTACAGGTTCCAGAATGCACACGTGTGAGGCAACTATAGAGCTTAGTATCAGCTTGATGCCTGCCCACTAAGTCTAGATAAGCATATTAGTTGCACAGAGTGCCAGTGATAGCACTGTCCACCTTTGGAGCTGAAATCATCCATTACAATTACTCAGTGAGAATTATCATAACATACTCATCCTTCTGTGTAACCTTTGATCCAAAGTGTGTTCGCCTTGCATGACATCTGGCACTTCAAGTGAGAGACAGACTTCACCTCTCTATTAATTTTAGAACTTCCAAAAACTATTATTTTGCAGCCATATTTAAGTATTATGTCCCTTGTGGTTCTCGCTGAGTCATGGATTAGGAGCCTGTTGTCCCAGACCAGTTATCTGATCTGCATAAATGAGATTTGCCTGAGTCTTTTTGTCTGTAATTTAAAAGAGAGAGAAGTCGGACAATACCATCTGCATGTCTGTATTAAGTGGGTATATCGCTCCATGGTACAGGGCCTGTCTTTTTACAAAAACGCACGATGTAGCATGCAGCCTTTCAATATAAGAGACAAAAATAAACACACCCAGCCAGCAGTGATCTGCAATAGTTTATTTATCGTTGATAGAACATTTTCAAAGAGCAGAGCAGTCAGTGCTTAATTTGTAACACCAGGGTCCTCATCAGGAGGTGACTGCAGCTTGCACTACACACTGCCCCTACCAGCGCTGCCAATTTTAATAACAACACAGCTACTAACCATCACACTACTGCAAGTGCGACAATTCAGGATATTTCAGGCCCCCAAGGCTATAAGAATGGCTTGGGTGGCAGGTAATAATATTTTTTAATGTATATTGAATTATTAATTAACTGTTGTTGTGGCCATCTCTAAATTAGATAGACAGCGCCACCTTGTGGCAGACTCTCACAAGCCCCGGTGTCGACAATGAAGTGCCGGTTCAGAGCACCGGAAACCACCGACCCAAATTGAGCACTGGCAGAGCTGCTGAAAACATCTGGAGTGATCACTGCATATTGAACTCTATGACCAACTATTACACACACTGCCATGTCTGTGCAGGGCTGCCTTAACAGCCTTATAGGCCTTCCTGCAAAGCAGTGCACTGAGCCCTGCCTACACAACTACTCTCAGGAATACAAATGTTTAAAAGATAATCAGTGTTAAATTCTGGTCTGCATGGGGGCCCTATGCTTTTGGGGTCCCCAGGCACCTCCCCAGCATGCCCATGCATTGAGGGCACTGTGTTTGCGGGTCTCATGGTTGACAGCACTGGTCTTCAGCGCTCTTTACTTTTGCACTTTGCCTGCTGCAGCTGTTTCTGTGGTCGTCGCTGGAATTATGTAAATATGTCTTTTTGGTATTTGTTATGAGTTTATGAAGCACAGCATCCACCCTTGGGCTTTTTGCTGCAGAGTCAGCAAACGGTTTACAGGTAGATGGCTTAATTTGAAGTAGGCGTTTGAAGCCTCCCTGGGGTTAAAGAGGGATACTTCCCAGCGTGGTGACAAGGGAGTAGACTTCTGCAGCTGGGATGCAGTGACGGAGGAAGCCTGGCTGCCAGCTAAACACCTCCTGTACTTGGACACATCCTCTTTGAGTTATGCACAGACACCTGCACTAAAAACACTGCTTTTTGCAAAACCATACTAACACAGTCAATCTAATTAAATCACAAGACACCACCTCATGCTCTACATAAACCTATTTTATAAAAAAATACAGGAGTACATTCTGACTTTATTACTGGTTCTAAAAAGAAAGAGGGCAGCAGCCTTCCATAGTGGGGAGATGGGTGTGTATGTCAGTTAAGTGAATCTGTGTCATTGTGGTGTTTTTACACAGCTACCAGTGACATTGTTGCGTTCTAATAGGTTGACCATGCTCCCCTGGTGAAGCTGCTCATGGGCAAAAACAACGGAGATTCCTCCTTGTGTAAAGTGCTTACTTGACTATAACATGCAGAATAATTTTATATATGAGCTTCCTAGTCTGTTATTTTGATGCATTTTTTTTGTAAATAGCAAATATATAGCGCTAACTACCCCTGAGGAGGCGTGTATACATATTTTAAGGTGACACCTGAAAATCACACCATTGCGTAATGTACTACCTAGAAAAAGATACGATCTCCTCACCAAAGCATCCTGTGATCTGAGAAAGCAGGAGTTTTTGGATGTTCATATTCTGAGCGGATGATGAATGCTGGAGTTATCCAATTAACCACTTGAACGCTATAGGGATTTTTCCCCTGTGCTGTAAATACAGGAACACCATTATTCATGACGAGCTGGGCTCGTCATCAGTGTAGCAGGAGGCTACTGCATGACGAGCCCAGCTCGTCATGAGCGTGGAAGGGGTTAAGCCACTGGTATTTTTTGCCAACAATCGGTCCTTTTCAGCTCAAGTGTCATAGGCTTGCTATTGCAGTGTTAAAGGAACTGGTCATGAACCTGCAGAGCAACATTTTGCATTCCCATAGTGGCCTCCCATGCACACTCACTAGTGACAGATTTCCTCTCCTTTATGGTGTCTCGAAACCTCCCATATAATAGAAAGTTTTTGAGGTTACTTTGGGGTCAGCTCTACCAACATAGGTTGTCATGTGCTTGGTAGATCGGTATCATTGCTCAGTTGTCACACGAGTTGCAATCTGTCCTCTTCTCCGCATCAACTTTTCATTTGTATGCATGTTATTGCTGATTAATTAACAGACAGTGTTTTTGGGAAGTGCCTCGTTACTGTTTTAAGGCCCAGGGGAGGGGTGCCTTGATGCACTGGATCCAGTTGCAAGGTCCAGGTGTGGGGCCCCCTTACCTGGGCCTTATATACATCATGTAGTGCCAGGGTTGGATTGGGAAAGGAGGCTTAATGTGGGCCATTTTGTTGCTCATTAAAGTTTGGACGTCCTCTGCTTCTGTGAACTCGAGAGGCCTCAGCAGCCCCTTTCAAACCCAGCACAGATTATCACAGACCATTGTCATATATAGAATGACAATGGGCCAGCCCCGGAAGGGCCATCATGTGTTGTGTGCTCCTGCCCTGGCCTTGTGGTATGATGGTGCGGCCTCGCCATGGGAGATGCTGCTTTTTAGTAGCAGAATTTTCACTCCTCTTGGAAGGGGAAGTGATGGTGGCAATAAACAGGGTTCTGCTTTTGTCTCCGCAGTGGATGACCACACTCCCATTCATGGTGGCCAGTCATGGAATCCTCGCTGCTCTACCCATCTCCTGTCTCAAACCCATCATTTAACTGGAAAGCAAAACGCTGCCTTACCAGTCTCTTGCAGATTTGGCACTTTAATTGAGAGGCTATGTCAGCAGATGGCCGTGGCAATGAGTTTCCTGAGCTTTAGTGCCACGCCATTGCAGCTTTTAAATGACCGTAGTCAAAGGACAGTCCTACAGAAAGTGTTATTATTTTTCAGAGAGATCAACTGTTTGATTATGTACTCCGTTTTTTAATACAAAGCTCTTTCAAACAAAGCCAGTGAAAGTGTTTACGCCTGTAGTTTAATCAGTAAGACAGCACAGTCATTAACGTGCTGTCTGGTGGGGTGTTCTTGTATAAACAGGGCCACTGGAATGATGCAGCAGCGAGGACCAAATTATGCAGCGTGGACAATACAGTGGTGTGCAAGCTCGAATCTTAAGAGAACAGACAGGCTTTTTTTTACACCGTGCGCCTGTCACATTTGGAACCTGGTCTTGGGAGATGCTGCAGCTTCATCTACATATGCTGCTTACTTCTCTGGTATTATTCAATGACTTTACTCATTGTTCTCTGCAACAACAAAAAGTTGGAATGCATTAACCGAAGCTGGAGTAGCCCTTTCCCTCAAAAGCCTCTCTGCTAACTCAGTGGGAATGCCGTCTGGAAAGCGTCAAAGCGGTCTGATTTCAGATGAGTCCAATACATGAAGCACTTCTGCAGGTGTCTGAAATGAATAAAGATGTAAAAACCAGAAGTGAAGCAACATCCTAGCTAGCATCAGAGCTTGAATCATATGAATTCATCCTATGTTTGGTCATATGGTATGATATTTTAATGAGAATCAACACAGTCAGTAAACTGATACAGAGTGAAAACCTGCAGCTTGATGTAACTGTGAAACATGTTCAGGAACTACTTGCATTCTTACAAAGTATCACCATGAAGGACTTGCAGCTGCATTGATCTCAGCAAATGAACTTGCAGATAGATTGGAAATTCAAAAAGAATTCAAATGTGATCGAAGAATATCTAAGAAAAAGAAAATGTTTGGATATGAGGGAGCGGAAATGCCAATAACGGACCCAAAAGAGCAATTTCGCATCAAGGTTTTTAATGCTCTTGTTGATACAGCAATTGTGTGCATTGACAGACGATTTGAGCAGCTGAAAATCACCACAAGCAATTTGTCTTTCTTTATAATATTTCCAGCTTAAAAGACATGAAAAGTGGAGTACTACAAAAGCACTGCAATGAACTGCATCATCTTTTATCAGACAGCCCAGCTGATGGAGCTATATCTTCTGACATAGGTGGGATTGAATTGTTTCAGGAGATTTCCCTTCTTGCTCAAGGCCTTCCTAAAAAACTAAATATGTTAGAGGCTCTTCAGTATATTTATATTAACAGATTGGAAGACATCTATCCAAATTGTGTGCTTGCCCTAAGAATTCTGCTTACAATTCCAGTGACAGTAGAATCTGCCGAACGCAGTTTCTCACGACTCAAGTTGATAAAGACTCATTTACACTCAACGATGTCCCAGGAAGGACTATCAGGATTGGACCTTCTTTCAATTGAAGGAGATATTGCAGCAACATTGGACTACAGTGAAATGTTTGATGCATTTAGCAGAGGAAAGGCTACGAAGATCACATTTTAGCATGTAGTGCTACACACGAGATATTGATTTGTCGCAACGAATTTCCTTATTCAATATTTCCCTGTAAGAAAGAACTCATTGGGCTCTTTACTGTGTTGTTTTTCAGAGTTCAAATTATGTTTCCTGTTTTGTTCCTCCTTCAGATTCAGCTGTGAAATGTATGCTGATGTTTTCCTGACACTCTGGTTCCTTTGGAATTTGGGGGCGTATCCTGATGCATTCAGAGGATTTATACCAACTAATCATTGAAGGAGCCAGTGAGTGTTACACTCATTTTGTTGCCTTGTATTATTTCTCCGTTTGTTATGAATGAACTTCCTGATAACCTGTTATATGTATATGTTTGTATTAGGATGTAGGCGAAACAAGCAGATGCGGCCAGTGACCTCCAGATGCGTACTGGACATGATATGAAGATGGGCATTTCTTTTTTTTTTCCATTCCTATCCCTACCCAAATTTTCCCCAAGTTGGACAACCCCATAAAGTTTGAAATATAAACAACAATGGTGCTGTCTTTTTGGGGAGTTTGAGAATTGACATCAGAATCCTGAGATCCTGCCTCTAGCATTTCCTACAGCTCTAACACCAAATTAAAAATGGTGAATTGAAAACCCCTTGAATCTGCAGCACAACTTCACTTTAGACACACCCAGATACTTGGCCTTCCCTAAATGAATCAATGCCAGGGAGCCACTCAATGAGAATAATGTAGAACGTTTGGAGTTACTCTATGTTTCACTGGAATTGTCTTTTCATGTGTTCATTCTCTCCTCATTGTTTGATTGCAATCTTTCCTTTTCAGAAATTGATATTAGCTTACCTGCTCTCTATCCCCTCATATTTTTGTCTGTATAACTGATATCCACATTAGGTCGCTTCAGTGATGTCAAATAAGATCAATAGTCCTGCAATGTCACTTTCTGTGATGTCACTTCTTGCGATGCAATATGCAATTATAGGGGCCTCACATTTTCCTTTCCGCCCGGGGCCTCAGAAGTCCTAGGACCGGCCCTGCATAGGGTTAGTTAGATTCAGAGTTTGTCGGACGGTTGCTCTTTCACAAATATGACGGATATCCAGTCCGCCTTATAACCAGCGTATTAGGATATAATGCAATGCGGCTGACGAGATACTTTATACTTTTATGAAAGATTTGCATTCATATAGAACTTGTTACCCTTGATGGGTGTTGAAGCGCTTTTCTGGCGAGTAGCATGCCACTCCGGAACCCATAAAGGATTACTATTGAAAATGACTGTAGTAAAAAAATATGAAGTAATTTGAGTAGTGGACATGTTATTCAGTTATTTGGGTAGTATTTTAGTATAGTTTAATATGGAATTTGAGAAGTGAACATGTTAGTCTGTTAATTTCGATTGAAAAGGATAGTGGAGAGATAAAAAGAGTGAAGGATTTTTTGTTTTTTTAGGTCTTAACAGTAGGAGGAGGCTTTTGGATGAGTAAAAAGGAGTTTTGGAGGGGAGGACTCAGAGGGAAGAGTTAAAAAAATGTTTGTTTTAGAGGATTGGAATAGTAAAAGAGGTGTCAGATGATGCATGGAGGGGTAGAGTAGGAGAGAGTCTAGAAAGGGTTATTTTGGCTATCATAGTAGTGGTATGGGGTTTGGGATAAATGAGAGAGTGAAATGAGAACACTTCCAGGCACTGTTTGAATGGCAAACCAGGTTGCTTAGGCCAATCAAGACGCTGCAGTCATGCTGGTAATATCACATGCCATGGGGAATGACTGCATCACAAATTGCAATTATAAATGCATTTGATTACAGCTTGCTCTACCATATTGGAAAAGTGGCAGCTGTGATGGCTCCTCTGTTAAGGCGGAGAAGTGTCGCCACACTGCTTTTTACAGTGGAAAAAAAGGGAAAAATATAATGATAACCCTACATGATCATTTCATTTTTCCTGCTGCAGCGTCTTGGTGGGCGGGGAAGGGGGCAGATCTGCTCTGCTCTTAGAGCAGGGCGAGGAGTGGTGGGCACTATGAAAGTGCGAATGAATGTTTGACCAGCCCTCTGGGGCCGACCAAACATTCATGCGCACTTTGCATGTTCTCCATGCAGGCTGCATTACAGCCTGCATGGAGAACATGCACAGCCTCTCATTCTTTGGCTGCGTGCCAATCCACAGCCCTCAGACCAATCACAGCGCTGCATTGTGATTAACTATTGGGAGGCTGGGAGCCGGGTGCTTCCTGCTTCTTTTTCAGAGAAGAAGCCAGGAAGAGGACGCAGGAGAGGGGCAGCGGGCAGCCGCAGGTAAGTTTTAAAAAAAAAAATCCCTTCCCTCCCTGCCCCACTGCTGCTTACCGTGAGCAGCTGCACCTGGGTGGTACGCTAAATCACGGGGCTGTGCTTGGTTTCGAGGTGCTGTGTTTGCGAGGACTATGTGGAGAGCGTTTTTGTGTCACGTGGGAGTGATCACAGTGTTGGGTTGTGGCACTTAAACAGTCCTGGTGGAGACAAGTACATGAGCATGCTTTTAACCCAATAGTATGTACAGATACTGCTAATTACTTCACAATTGCAGCGCATGACGCACACACTGCAGTCATCAGCAATGCATTCCAAGGCTTAGATTTAACAAGGCCCTCGAGTAATTCGATCTCAATATGCCGTAAATAAGGGGCACAAACAGCACCAAGCATGGAATGGGCTTTGAAACCAAACTAATCCGCTCCCTGCACCTTCAAACCCTGTAAACCTGAGAAGAGGCAAGGGTGATGCTGTGCCTCTCGCCCCTATAACAGGGGGTTGTGTGGTGATTTTGGAACACAGCCTCCACTGCCTAAAAGAGGAGCACTACAATGCTGCAAGGAGCTTCTGAGCCATTACGCCCTCCCCCCCCAGCTCCTCACTCAAAAAGCTATGCCCCATGCAGTGTATGCAAACAACTACTGCCCATCAAGATCAAAAACCTGGAAAACAGCCACATTTAAATCAGAAACCACACACACACAACCTCTTAGATGGCATCCAGTCTGGATTCTCTAGTCCAAGCATGGAACTGAAACAGCACATATTAAAGTGGATGACATAATTCGGACATGATAAGAACGAAAAGTACTACTTACCGACATCGGTTGCAACCATTGGTGTCTCCAGAGAAAGCACAGTTGACCTCTGCTCCTGTGTATTTCAGTACATTACTGGTCCCCATACACTGCCAGTCAATGGAACCCAGAACATGCTTTAGCACGCAGTAATTCTTCATTGTACTTTGAAGACAGGAAGAGAGCCAACAAAACCAACCTATCCTGGAGTTGCTCTCATGCATTTTTAGCATGAGAGTAGATCCATAATTGGTTGGAGCAGACTAAGGCAGCAATCCTTTTTAGATTGGGAGCCTGTGTCCTGGCTCACATGACTAGATGCAGTTGGCCTTTGTGTATTGCTCCTAGAAAATTAGACAAAGGGAAGATAGGTGTTGGCAGGATGGGTCACTCTGAGTTAACAAGGAGGAGCAGCTGTCACCTACCACACTTGCACATCACAAAGGCTCTGCTTGTGTACGCAGAGTCTGACACTGTTTTTTTGTGCCCCAGACAAGCTGGGGCCAGGATAGGGAGGAAGGGGATGCCAGACACCTCAGGGGATGGGCACGTCAAAGTGGGCACCAGGTATAAATATTGGACCCCAAGGCCCAACAATTCAGTACACTTCAGGACCTGTGGACTGTGCCAGGAAGAACGACAGATGTGCTGCTAAAAGGACTACCACCCTGCTGGACTGCTGCCCGGCTGTGTTGAACTGCTGCCCTTGCCTGGGTGAGAAGGACTGGACCTGCATCTATTAAACCTTGGAGCCCAGATTGACTCAAAGGGCTGGTTGGCTGGCCTCCTGACTAGAGCCTCAGGAAAAGGAGGCTCTGAAAACCTGAACACAGCACCTGGACTCTACCATCTGTGAGCCCTATTCTGCCAAGTGGTGCCACCTCAGTCCTGGACCCTATGAAGTAGGCCTGAAGGTGATTTGACAGCCCACCTGTGGTTTCAGCAGAACTGGATACATCTCCTCCACTGCGCGGTGCAGCCCCGAACAGAACCTGTGCATCATTTCTGCTGCATGGATTTCCCCGCACAAGGACTTCGCATCGCCGGCGACCAGGAACTACCGCTGTGTGACCCATCTTCGACGTAGGCTTCGGTCGATGACATCCTCACTGACAACGAAGGACCTCGCATCGCAAGCACTGCAGCCTCCTCAGAACCAGCCAGTGCGCGTTGCATCTTGATGCAGAACTTCGCATTGCAAGCCTCTCATCGACTGTATCCTCCACGATGACACAGGACTTCGCATTGCAGCTCCTAGGAATTGCTGCTGCACAATGCATCCTCGATGCGGAACTATGCAACACTACGCAAATAATTTAGGGTACTCGTGTTCAGTGGGCCTAATGGCTCATTGTAGCCGGCCATTGTTCCATTGTGGTCGGCCTGAACTTGTAACTTTGTCATGGTCTAGGGCAACCAGATATCTACACAGCTGGCACTTTGTACGTTTTGGTGCTATTTTCATATAAGTCTTTAAAATTGCCTATCTCCAGTTCTCCAGATTGGATTGTCGTCGTTTTGGCCTTGTTTTATTTATAAAAATGTACTCTATTTTGTTAAATTGGTGTAGGATTTTTCTTGTGTTTTGTTTTCACTTTATTAATGTTTGATGTGCTTCATAAATACTTTACACCTTGCCTCTAAATTAAGCCTGACTGCTCTGTTCCAAGCTACCAGAGGGTTGAGAACTGGTTAATTTGGAGTTTGCTTGTGACTTCACCCTGACAAGAAATATGGTTCCTGCTTAAGTAGGGTTTCATCCCCCTCAATCAGTAACCCAATTTCTTACAGTGGCATTAAACTTTCCTGTAAGTTTTGGCTGCCCTAAGCTGTTACATGTCGCTAAGCATTCTGAAGCTTTTACAGCTATCTCACACATTTTCCCATGTGGAATTTGTAATTGCTGTTCCTCATTTAGACTCTAAAAGCCGTTCATGCATCCTTAGCCTAGTCTGCTACTGTTGGCGAGCCAGGTCTCCCTGAACTCCCTTCCCCAGTCCTAGTCTGCTGCCGAGCTTGTGCTGCTGTTCACCATCAGGTCAGTCTACTGTTGCTAAACCAAGGCTAGTGCTGGGGCTGCTCTGCTTGTCCTCCCTGTCCTACATTGATCTGTCTGCCTTTACCAAAGTAGGAGTCGAAAGAAAATTCTTGTTTCTTGACAAATGACACATTTAGCAGTGTGCCTTTCCAATTCAGTTTACTGTGCCTTAATATGCATTTTATATTCCCCTCTATCTTGTGGTGTCCGACTATCAGATCTTCTACCTTGCCAGACCCTCCACTCCACTCTTTCCACTTACTTCCCAGCCCTACTAGTTCCTCTCACTCAAGCCTCTTCACCCTCTTTCTCTTTTGCTCACCACATAATTTTTCATGAAAGCACAGCGGTCATCTTGGAAGAGTATTTTCTCCTACAGGAAAATTATAGTGCAGCGCAACTTTACGCACAAAAAACATTTCTAAAGTATTTTTTTATATAAATCATTTTTTAACCCAAATATAAAATGAGTGCGCATATTGTTTCTTATATTGACCTCTGCTGCTGTTTTCAAACCACCTCACCCTCCTCCCACCATCTTTCTACTCTCCTGTGTTTTCAACCTCCCTACGCCCCACCTTCTACCGCCTCATTCACGCTTTCCTTAATTCATATTGCTCAACTGCTCACTAAGCTAAGTTGGCAAAAACAAATGCATTTACCAGTGCTTGTTTAGGAGGCTATGCTGCAGTCACTTATTGGGAGATTGGAGGCTCACAGCCCTCAAATATTATTGACTAAACTAACCTAAAGTAATCTATTCCTCGGTTGGGGGGGGCAATACCTTTTGGTCAATGAAGCTGCTGATAAGATTTCAAACTGGTAGTTGCACTAAGGAATCTCAGATTCAAATTTAGTATCCGATAAAAATTAGGCACGAGTCCTTTCAAACGTTTGTGTGGAAAACCGGCAGCTATTTTCCATTGCACAATTTAAACAAGCCACAAAGAAAGCAAAAAAAAGTCTTTAAAAGTGTCCAAATGTATTGGGTCTGATTAAACAATCTGTTAATTAGCACTTTTTTTGTACTAACGTATACAAATAGTTTTACATATTAAACAATATATGCAATTAACATGGTTTCAAATTTTTGTAGTTAAAGATAATCTCACCTGTTCAGCAAAAAATGATATGACGGTAAACACAATCAGGGTCCCCAAAACACAATGGGTCCAAAATTTTAACTTGTCGCGATACAGCCTCCTGTGGAAGTAAATATGGAGAAAACATGCTTATTTCTTTTTACAGAATGGAAATGCCACGTAAAATTCTCATAAAGCCCTTTATTGACTCAGTTAAGAAGTCCACAGGAGCCAACTGTGGACGTTCGTCAGGAAATAGGGATAATTCTATTAATCAGATTCAAGCTACCCCAAGGAGATAGTCCTATACTTCACTATATCAACTTTGCCTTGGCCCCTAGGTTAGGGGATGCAAGACCGAAGGCAGGAGAATATAGAGCTGTGATTTCTCGCATTCGTTATAACCCCCTAGCTCCTTTCCTCCATGGTTGTTTCAAGGTCTAGGGGTGGGCGAAGAATTCCGCTCCGTCGGCAGAGTTTGAGAATTTTGCCCTCTCCATGCTCTGCGCGGAGTGCTGAAAAACTACTCGCAGTGACAGGGAGCAGTGTTTTTTCTCTCGAGTTGCTTGCCATCGGTAAGTAGGCGAGCGCTTGCGAGAAAACATCATGCTCTAGACTTCCTCCCGGCAAGATTTCTCATTGTGGGTGGTCGCGTCAGGTCACGAGAAATCTGCCATTCGCATTGAGTCAGCTGCCGCTCAAGCAGAATGTCTACTCGAGCTGGCATAATGCAGCAGTATCCTCTAACACGACGTGTAGTGCCATTCACGCTGATTTGTAAGTGGGGGACAAACTCCATGCGCTAAAAATCAGTGCGAGTGGAGACACTTAACAGACTCTGCCGCTGGAGGAACTTCGCGGATCGCAACAGAGTTTTTCTGGCACTTTGCGGAGTTTCAGTGAGTAAAACTCCGCAAACTCTGCCAAGGCTTAGTTTTACCCTGAAACTGCTTCTTGAGGGGGTGTTGGCTATGAAGACAATCTGCCTTTATCAGGAACATGGAGGTCAAGCCAGTTATACTTACTGACGTTAATAACGTAATTTTAAGAAAGGGTACGAATTGAAAGCTTGAGGTTTGGCAGTCATCAGATTCTCTTGAATTTTCACCATTCCCTTTTTCACTGCTGAGACTGCCTTTAGTTGCCAGGGTTACGCGTTGCTTAGGTCATATCAGCAGAATAATACCTGCCTAAACCAAGCACCTATTCCAGTAGGTCGTTATTACGCTTACCTTAAAATAAGCTGTGTAATCCCGTATTATGTAGTTCAGTCAGCTCATGAAAAGTATAGAGGTATCTGAAAACTTTGAGAACACCTGAAACATAACTGTACATCAGATGTCGTTTATTGACTACTCTTGGTATCTGTTAACGAGGCACGGTTAAGATATTAAAAATAAAACTGGCAGACAGCCAGTGCCGTGGATGCAAAACCTATGTGTGCAAGTAAACCACTTTAATTCCATTCAGGAACAGGTCCACTCACCGGTCAGTGGATGGAGGGTGGGTTATAATAATAGAAGAAACCTTAAGGGTTTCACAAAGATTGTAGGTTTGTTTATATTCTGCAGCCATCTTTCTTCCATCCCAATTGATCGAAAGAGATTTCAAAGCAAGAAACACAAGGAGGTAGGGAGATCAATCATTGCAGCTAGGATTCAGCCAAACATGATTTTCTGTTGCTATTGCCTGAAGTGTCTCTCTCCAATAATCAGGGCTCCAAAAGACATTCAGAAATTAGCCCAATGAGCTGTTCCCCACACATCCATAACAGAAACAAGAGCCAGTACGACTAAAGTGCCCGTTGGCACTGGTAGGCTTTGCAAAGGCCAGCAACTGGAGAAGTACAGCATGAGGTATTTTAAAAGTCATCCTTCTTTCAGTAGTATCTTTTAATGCTACAATAGAAGCCTCAACGCTGATTTAATTGAGACTGGGCGGTAAAATATCGGTGGGAGTTCGTTCAGATAGATATTTTTTGTTGGTTTTGAATGTGAGATTTAAACAACCTATGTAGGCAAGATAGCAACTGTTTTTCTATTGATATGGAACTTTCACAGGGTCTTAAGATTTAATTTGGGGCGCAGTGCCACCTTATATCAAAGAAAAACAGCGGAGAGAGCAAACAAAATGCAGTCTCTAAAAATTAGAGAGTAACTATGGTAATTTCTGGATATCTGGAGACTAACTAAAGAGAAGGGAAAACATACATATGGTCTCTACTTCTCAGATCTGATGAAGACAAACCTGCCTGGAAAAATCCGGAGGTTGTGACTGGGTGTTCCTTAATTTTCACGAAGTACGCCTCTCGCCTAGTTTCTGGATGTTATAACTAGAAGCGTGCATGCTTTTCCCTGATGGAATAAACAGAAAATTGTTGGAACAAAAAGGGCAGAGTCATGTGCACCATTCCAAGGCAAGCGCTACCATGCTTTCCTTAACCACGCGTATGTAGGGGGGGGGGGCTCCTCTGCTTAGGTGGAGAAGAGTCTCCCCACTGCACTTAAAGCAGAGAAAAATAAAATGATAATAACAAAGTTATCATTTTATTTTTCGTTGCTGCGGGGCTGTGTTAGGGCGGGGCGGGGAATGTGGCTCAGGGAGGAGGAGTGGTTTGTGCACACTAAGTGTGCATGACTGCTTGGTAGGCCATCTTGGGCCGACTAGAAAAGTCATGCGCACTTTGCATGTTCCCCACCAGGCTGTAATGCACAGCCTGGTGTGGAACATGCGCAGGGTCCCTGTACTGCTTCTTCTGGACTTGAGTCAGGAAGGGAAAAGAAGAGAAGGGGAGACGACGAGGAGAGATAACAGAAAAGGTAAGTGTTTTAAAAAACCCCGCCCTGCCACCCCAGTTCCCTACCAGCCGCCACTGCACATATGCTTTAACGAAGCATATGCGTGGTTAAGGCATATGCATGGTTCTAGATGCTGAAATGGACAGGCCCAGGAACAGGAAGGATTGGGAGAGGACACGGTGAGGTAAAAGGGGCCAGGGCTGGGTTTTGGGGGTAGTTTTTAAGGTTTGGGGTAGTTTTTAGGGCTCAGGGTTGTTTTTAGGGCTGGGGGTCGGAGTTGCTTTTAGGGGTTGAGGTACTTTTTAGGGCTTGGGGAGCAGGGTAGTTTTAAAGGTTTGGTTGGGGTACTTTTTAGGGCTTGGAGGGGTCGGGCAGTTTAAAGGGCTTGGGGGCAGGGTACTTTTTGGGGCATTGGGGTCTAGCTCGTTTTTAGGGCTCAAGGGGGACGTTTTTAGGGATCAGTAAAGATCAGTTTAGTTTTTGGGGCTGATGGTGGGGTCAGGGTACTTCTTAGGGCTCGGGGTAGTAGTTAGGGCTAAGGGCAGGTGGCATAGGGTGGGATCTTTACCACAGATCCCTATACCAGTCAAGCCTTTACCACGAATTTGCATGGTAAAGGCATGTGTGGGAAAGGAATGTGTTGTTCAGATGCATTCATGGTTTAGGCAGCGTAGTAGAGGCATGCGTGGTTTAGCCATGCGTGCCTCTGTCATACAACCAGAAAAAACAACTGAGCAGGGAAAATGGCATTGATCTACATACAATTTATGCTGGATGGCACGTCATCATATCATGTAATTGATTGACAGCTACTTACAAAACACTTCACACATCAATGAAAAATCAAAGGTGATCAAGGCCTGTGAAAGAAGAAATCAAAAGAGGAAAATCTAATGAAAGGTTCAAGATGAGCTCATCAGCACTGATTCAAACGACCATGCCTCCTCGCCCCTGCCATTAGACACCTGTGTGTTGAAAACAGTCTCTTTAAGATGAAGTGCCCCACCCACAGCATATGTCTTGAGCAAAACCCAACCTAGCGTATCACGAAATTCACACATTACATCTCTTGAATAAACCTTTCTCATTTGTACAAATACATTTGCCCATTCAACGCACTAATAAAGTTGACAAAGGAGGCAGACTTTTGGGACTAGAAGACAACTGGTGCAACTGACTGTCAATCTACATCCAGGAGATTATGATAACAGTAGTCTATTTAATGTGGTTAAGGCAAGGCCACATCACTGACATGTGCTGCCATTTACAAATACTCCGAACCCAGTGAGTCATCAAAATCTATTTGTCCGCAGATAGCCCATATTCAAAGTCATGCCTATGAACCAAAGCATAAGAAGCCTCTGGAACCATCAAAGATTTGTCAGAAGGAAAATAGGATATTTTGTCCTGGATGGAGAAAAGCAATGTCTTGTATGGTTTTCGGCGACCCAGATATGGCGCAAGGCAGAAGGGGAACCAAGAGATAATCCTTTACACTCCTTGAAATTAGATTAGGAAAATAGAGAGAATGGATATCATTTAGACCCTTTGATGCCACATAATAGAGTGCATTTAGCAATGAACAAGCCTTTACCTGTCGTAAAAATGATTAGCCTCACAGGATATCGCTGGCTCGTACACAGCAGTGGGTGGTCTTGTGTTTGGAGAACGATAGGAAAATAAAGATAATAGCATGTGTAATGTCCCCAATGCCAGTTGGCATGGCGCATGCAGTGCCTATCTACTGGAGGCAACAGAAGGATGGATAAGTCACCAGGGTATCAGATAGGAAATAATCAGTGGCGGCTGGCATGGATCGGTCGCGGGAGGGTAGGGGGGGATAAAGAAGAAAAAAAATTACACGTACCTCCTCCCCGCGTCTCTCCTCGTCGTTGCTCTGGCCAGAACAGGAATCTCCCAGGCTCCCCAAAGCTATTCACAATGCTGTAATGCAGCGTTGTGATTGGTCTGAGCGCCTTGGTTCGGTGCTCAGACGGGGACTGGGAGCCTGAGCATGTTCTCCACCCAGGTTGTATTTCAGCTTGGGTGGGGAACATGCAAAGTGTGCATGCCAGTTTGGCCGGCCCAGGACGGCCGCCCAAACATTCATGCGCACTTAAAAAATGCCCCCACTCCTCCCCTGCTCCTCTGTCTGCAGAGCAGCCCGCCCAGCCCTCAAAACTGCCGCAGCAGGAAAAGATAAAATGATACCATGGAGTTATCCTTTTATTTTTCCTTTATTTACACTGCTGAAAAGCCGTGGGGCGACACTCCGCCTTAGCAGAGGAGCCGCCACTGGTATATTCTCTTTTAACCAGATGCTCAGTAGAGACAAAGAAGGAAATACTGATAAACTAGATTAAGCAAAATGTTCATACATTTTTTGGAGCCAAGTATATATAAAACCCCCTGCAACTAAGTTAGCTAACCTATGCGGTTGGTATGCCAAGCTAGCCATTAGTCTTTAGATTGATGTGGTGTTGACTTCGGCAGAAGACTCACTAATAAGTTTAAAGCAGTGCTTAATTTGAGCCAGTGGTGTCCGGTACTTAATTATTAACACTGGTACTTGTGAGGTGGCGCTGTGTGGACAATTTAGAGATAATCACAAATACAGTTGCTTATTAATTCAACACACATCAAAAATCACCATTACCTGCCACCCAAGCCATTCTTATAGCTTTGGGGCCTGAAATAGTCCGAATTGTCATACCTGTAGGAGTGTGATGGTTTGTAGTTGGGTTGTTACCATCATTGGCAGCGCTGGTAGGGGCAAACTGTAGTAGCCTCCTGACGAGAGCCCTGGCACTTCATTTTTCACAAATTAAGCACTGGTTCAAAGGCATGATTATCGGTCACCTCATAACCCAAGAACATTCCAAACTACCAGTCAAAGAATTCAGTGCTCACATGTTATGTATAGATGATTTGTAACGCGCACAAATACTCTGGAGTGTCCTGGCGCATAGGCAGACTGTGGCCTAGAGAGTAAAGATTAATTAGATGGGTTGATTGAAAAGGTGAGTTTTAAGTAGTTTCTTAAAAATGCTGAAGTCCTGGGTGTGCTGCAGCTCATCAGGAAGATTGTTCCATAAGATGGATACTTTTACCGAAAGAGACTGGCCCCCCCAGCCTAGTGCGATGAAACCGAGGAGTAGTCATCCGGCGAAGAGAAGCAGAGAGCGGCTGGGATTATAGAAAGCAAAGCGCTTCTTGATGTAAGAAGGCCCCAGGGCATGCAGGGCTCTATGGGCCAGGGTGAGAGCCTTAAACTGCACCTGCTGAGCCACGGGAAGCCAGTGCAGATCGCGCAGGTGCAACCTCACACTAGATCTCTTAGAGATATTAAATAAGAGTGTGGCCACCGCATTCTGAATCATTTGTCGTTTATTCATCGGATAGCCGGGGATGCCGATGAACAAAGCGCTGGCATAATCGAGCCGGGAGAGGATAAAGTCCCGACCAACCATTTCCTTAGCAGGCCGCAATAGAAGAGGGAAAAACCTTCTAAGGGTCTTAAGGGTGCCAAAGCAGACACCGGTGAGTTTTTTGATGTGATCTGAGAACCGGAGATCATCTCCGAACCATACCCCCATGTTCTTCGCTGGGCCACCTTCTGAGCAAGGGCATGGAAAATCCGGAGGCCACAGGGTTTCTCTGAAGAATGGAGGAAACTGGTCATACAAAAGTACCTCAGATTTCTCCTCGTTGCACTTGAGTTGGGCCCGTGCTAGCCATGTAAACATGGCTGAAAGGCACCTCTGGGCAATGCCAGTGTCCAGGTCGGAGCCTTTCCAAGTAAATAGTAGCTGGGTGTCCTCAGCGTATGCCAAGATTTTAGCGCCCAGGTCCTCTGCTAGGAAGATCAAGGGGGTCATATAGATATTAAATAGCGAAGGACTCAAAGTGGAGCCCTGAGGGACGTGAACTTGAGACTCAGTCACCTGACTCTATAATGAAACAAACGAGGGAGAAATCATTCTGGAAGTGTCAGTCTAAGAAAACAAACATTTCAAAGCTCCTTACACATGGGGCTTGCTATTTTTTTCCCTATCAAGAACGGCATGCCACTTGGGGAAACTGTAAAACCACACTTAGGTTATAAATGATATTCCCAAACCATTATGGCCGAACAAGGAAGTACAGAGCACTACTGCGTGTGGAGACGGCAGACTAAAGCTAGCTCATGTTGTGTTTAGCAGACATTAAACTCGGAGATAAAACTGTGTAAAGGGACTTTATTTAAAATTGTTACAAAATGTGGGCTAGTCCTAACAGAAATGCCGATGTTTACAAAAATACTAGCATTTTCCAGATTTTAATTGTATTCTCCAAGGATAGATTTAATTTAGTTAGCTTTACAAGCCTTACTTCACTACGCAGACAGCAACTTAGCAGAAAGTAGACATTCTGTGTGAATTTGAATTGAGAAGTTCCGGGACATAAAGCAGCTGAAAAGTGTTATAATTTAACACGGCGTGATGGATGACCACAAACACGATGTTTATAAGGTTTTATCCCTTTCTTGAAGCTCATAATAGAAGGCCTTCTGGCAGCCTGCACTCCTTCCACTAACCCATGTTTCGGGAACTAAAATGTTAATAGCAGGTACTAAGGCATAGAAATAGTTAGGCTAACCCATTCATGAGACTGTTGTAAGGGCCTGACTTCTAGACTCAACCTCGCCTCCTTTGTAGCTAATTGAGGCAGAGACATATAACAATATATATAACGGGGGATTGAGGGCAATAAGGCCTTACCTGACCCGTCTACACCAGGCAGGTTTATGTACGTTACACTCTCTTTTGCGCCAAACATGTTTAGGGACTAAAGAGTAAGACCTCACAAGTGTAACAGAATAGTCAATAACTGCAGTTTTTGTTCCCACTCAGGGGTATTTTATGGGTCTGATGACTATATCACACAAATTGTTATTCGCTAAAACTAAATGTAGTGATGAGAATATTTTCCATGATTCAATAACCGTACAAACTTAAGAGATTAGAGGTATTATAGCACCCACATGTTTATCTCCAGTCTCCGAGTGTCTGGAGACATTCCTACAAATCTAATTTACGGTAGTCTACTGAACCCACTCCTGAGGCGGAAAGCCGGGAGCTTTTCACAGCGATCTTGTTTTTAAAATAATTGTGTGATAACTTGTATTTTACTGTCACTTACCCCTCGGCCACTGCCTCTCATTGCCGACACCCCGCCCAGCCGATTGCTCGCTGCTGCGGGTGAGTGTTGGTGTAACTATTCCCCCATTCCTCGACCAGCGGACACGCCCACTCACGCTGGCCACGCCCCCTCGCCACACTACTTAAACGCACGCTGACTGCTAGTGCAGTGTTTACTGAACCCACTCCTGAGGCGGAAAGCCGGGAGCTTTTCACAGCGATCTTGTTTTTAAAATAATTGTGTGATAACTTGTATTTTACTGTCACTTACCCCTCGGCCACTGCCTCTCATTGCCGACACCCCGCCCAGCCGATTGCACGCTGCTGCGGGTGAGTGTTGGTGTAACTATTCCGCCATTCCTCGACCAGTGGACACGCCCACTCACGCTGGCCACGCCCCCTCGCCACACTACTTAAACGCGCGCTGACTGCTAGCGCAGTGTTTACTGAACCCACTCCTGAGGCGGAAAGCCGGGAGCTTTTCACAGCGATCTTGTTTTTAAAATAACTGTGTGATAACTTGTATTTTACTGTCACTTACCCCTCGGCCACTGCCTCTCATTGCCGACACCCCGCCCAGCCGATTGCACGCTGCTGCGGGTGAGTGTTGGTGTAACTATTCCGCCATTCCTCGACCAGCAGACACGCCCACTCACGCTGGCCACGCCTCCTCGCCACGTCACTACCCCCTCCTCATAAATCATGCTCACCCACCGGAAGCGCAGCGGACGAGCGCAGCGGGCATGACGATTGCGCGCCTAAGGTGCGCTTAAGGCAAGCTCGTCTGCGCTCGTCCGCGCCGAGACTGGGCCAAGGGCCACCCCCCCTGACACCAGGGAGCTGCATCTGGCTCGTGAATCAAGAAACCTCATATACACTTCCGACCAACTCCGAAATTTGAACAACCTAGCAGATGTACCGCATTGTCTACCG
Organism: Lissotriton helveticus; assembly: GCF_964261635.1. Classification (NCBI taxonomy): domain Eukaryota; kingdom Metazoa; phylum Chordata; class Amphibia; order Caudata; family Salamandridae; genus Lissotriton; species Lissotriton helveticus. The sequence continues at coordinate 848,409,153 of NC_136057.1, read as the reverse complement.
CATCTGCTATACACCAATCCTAATATAGGTCCTCACAAATGTCCATCTTGCACTACTCCCACCCCCTCAACCTCCATCCTAGCAGCACTCATCAATGTACGATCTGTACCTAAGCACAAAACTGAGATCTTAGACTTTATTGAGTCACACAGTTTAGACCTTTTATTCATTACCGAAACCTGGGGCGACGACGCCTCAGGCCCAGATTTCAAAGCTGCCACTCCTGATAATTACTGTGTATGTAGACTAGACAGAACAAAAAGGAAAGGGGGGGGAATAGCCATTCTCTATAAAAACGATCGCAAAGTCAAATGTATCGACTACAATTATAGTGAGTGTGAGGCTCTTTCATTTACTATGAGCCTCTCTGACAATCAATCACTCACAGGCATATTACTCTACCGCCCTCCAGGGTCCAGATCAAAATTTCTTAACAACCTCAATAACCTTATTGAGGCCTCTGCAGGTGCGCCACATTTTACCATACTGGGCGACTTCAATTTTCATCTTGAGACCATGTGCGACCCTGATACGGCGGCACTAACTAACGATCTAGCAGCGGCCGGCCTACAACAAATTGTCACTCAGCCTACCCATAAAGCCGGACACACTGTAGATGGATTATTCACCAATAATCCACACATTGCTGTTTCAAAGGTGATCCCTCTTATTTGGACCGACCATTCAGCAGTTTGTTTTTCCATAAAACTGATTTCTCCGCCATCCTTTTCCACATCTTCGTCTCCTATTACTTTTAGAAACTGGAAAACTATCGATCCTTCACATCTTTCTGTTTTGCTGCTTGACAGCATCACCACGTCCGAACAGGACCCCTCGATAGCATCCACCAATTACCTTTATAGCTTAAATAAAGCTTGTCAAAATGTAGCTCCCCCTAAAACTTCCTATCGAACCAGAATTCATCCCTCGGCCCCATGGTTTACAGAATCCCTTCGACTGCAGAGACAACACTGCAGAAATTTGGAAAGACGCTGGTGCCGCCATTACAACGCCACTGAAAAAACTGTCTACAAAAGCGCCCTCTCCAAATACAAAGATCTTCTTATTATGGAAAAGACATCCTACTACACTTCCCAAATCAACCAGGCAAAAAACTCTGCAAAAGAACTGTACCAGGTGGTCACCCACCTCTCCAACCCACCTGCCCCCCGCTTCAATGGAACCCAATCCCTCTGCGACTCTCTTGCAAACTTTTTTAAAGACAAAGTTACAGATATTTTTTGGAGCCTTCACCCGCGCACCCCCGACTACCACTCCCAATCTCCTGCCCCATAACAACACACCCAGCCTTACGGTCTTTGAAGCTGTCACGGAGGAACAAGTCCATCGACTTGTCTTGGGCACCAAGTCAGGATCTCCTTTAGACCCTTGCCCTCCTGCCATTCTTAATATGATCCCGGAAGCCATCTCCCCTGCTTTGACGTCCATCTGTAACACCATGTTCACAACGGGCATTTATCCTTCAGTCTAGAAGGAGGCTATTATAAAGCCTCTTCTAAAAAAAAATACTCTTGACCCCCTCCTTCCTGTCAGCTACCGACCCATTGCCTGTCTCCCTTTTCCAGCAAAGATTTTCGAGAAAGCTATGAACATACAACTATCTAATTTCATAGACAATAACAACCTACTGGATGAGACCCAATTTGGGTTTAGGAAGGGTCACGGAACGGAGACCGCGTTACTTAAAGATGCAGATGAAATCAGGATGACCCTGGACAAAGGAGGAGCAGCGGTATTAATACTATTAGATCTCTCTGCAGCCTTCGACACTGTCGATCATGTCATCTTGATCGACCGTGTCTCAGCCATAGGAGTTCAAAATAAAGCGAAAGAACTCCTCGCATCCTTCCTGGCTGATCGTCCACAAACAGTGAAAATGGCCCATTTCACTTCCCACACTTTCACCCTCCCATGTGGCGTACCACAGGGCTCCTCGCTAAGTCAGACACTATTCAACATTTATGTTTCGGACTTAGTGAGAGTAATAAAATCCTTTGGTATTGCCCTGACAACCTACGCCGATGATACACAACTGGTACTTTCGGTGCACAGTGATGGTACATCAGTGGCAGCAAACTTCCAAAATGGAATGCGGGCTATCGGTTCCTGGATGTCATCAAACTGCCTCAAATTAAACTCTGATAAAACAGAGGTGATGACATTCGGGAAGCTGAACCCCATCTGGTCCCCTCAATGGTGGCCACCGGAGTTGGGAGCCCCCCCTCAGCCAGTTACCAAGGTTCGTAACCTTGGAGTCATATTCGATGACAAAATGACATTTCATCACCACATCAATTCAGTAGTCTCCTCATCCTTTTATATCTTGAAAAGAATAAAAAAAACTCCTGCCCTACCTCCCATCCTCAGCTGGCAAAACTTTAATCAGTACCTTGGTCTTCTCTAAAACTGATTACTGCAACGCCCTTCTCCTGAATGCCCAGAAAAAAACCATCAACCGACTGCAATCAGTCCAGAACGCCTCAGCTAGGGTCCTGCTGAACGTTCCCAAGTTCACATCCATCTCTCCATACATCCGTCAACTTCATTGGATCCCCGTTAGGAACCGGACAATATTTAAGGCTCTGTGCATTACCTACAAAGCAGTCAACAATGTAGGTCCACAGTTCCTTAGAGCTGCTTTTTGTCCGCTTGAGCACTCAAGAACACTTCGCTCCTCCTCTGCTCACCTGCTCAAATTTTCCACGAACAAAAAGGGTCAATTGGGGAGACAGGTGTTTCCCCATCTCTTCGGCCAAACTCTGGAACACACTCCCTCCCCACATTAAAACTGCCCCTACCCTCCTCAGTTTCAGAAAGAAACTAAAAACATGGCTCTTCTCTTCATAACTTATCACCGCAGCGATGGTTCTGTATTTCTCAGCGCCGAGACACCCCCGGGTATTTGCGCGCTTTAAAAATTGCACAAACATACACATAAACATAGTGTTCCTGGCATTTACTCTGGTCATTATAGAGTTACGTCACTCCTTGATGTCAGTTCAGCATCCCATATCAGGAAACGGCCCTAATAATAGGCAAGGAAGTGATGTGAGTATTGATGTGAGTTGTGTGTTATTTCGTTGCTTGTAAATCAGGCAGCCTTACGTCTGCACTCCTCTTAAAGATTCACAGTCTATACCCCATTCAGAGGGTCAGGGGGCAAGCAGGAGCTACTACGCCAACCGTCAGGGTTGAGGCCTTTGAATCCTGATGTCCTGAGTCCCGGCCTACTACAGATCCTGAGCCATGGGGCAAAGGACCCCTTCAGCACTAAACTCTGTGGTAGCGCAGGTTGAGCAATCCTATGCTTCTCGACATGGGGGAGAGAGAGACGGATTGTGCACAGGGGGGTGAACACAGACTCGTAAATCGAAGTACGCTCAGCAATAACAGATTGGCCAGTCAAATGCTTGCTTTTATGAACAAGCATTTGCAAATCAATAGGTCTGGCATTTGCGAGAGTTTGAGCTATTGACATTGTAAATGGTGATGCCTTTTATTTATGTGTTTTGAAAATGTGCAAGAGGTGCGTAAACACACACTTTGACTAATAGTCGTTGCTTACAAGAATTAAGGCCGGCAATAACTGCACCTGTTTTACTGCCATCCTTTGCTTCTGGTAAGCAAGGACTATAAGAACAAAGTGCGTGTTTACGCACCGCTTACAGGTCGAGTGGAGTGGAGGCCCCACGCTCGTGGGTGAGTGTCCACATTCGGGGCGGAATCTCCGCAATGAGAATTCTCATAGCAGAGATTCCTCCCAGAGTACGACGACTGCCTGGCCTCCCCATGAGTGCGGAGGCCCTTTGTGAATCAAGTACTCGGTCTTTGAAGTTCATATTGGGGTCTGCTTCCTTTTGAAGTGCCCTTCACTCAGTCCAAAAATCAGTCTGTCACAGCAGGAGCAACTCCAAATCGAACGCAAACACACACTAACACACACACACACCCTGTGGTTGTGACTAGAGGTTCACACTTGGATGTCAGCCACAGTGATATGTGTATAAAAAGGTTACCCCACGCTTCCGCCCCACTCTCCATCATCCTCTTAACAGCCACATCTCCATATTTTGAGATGTGCCCAGGACCCTTCCTGTGACTTCTCCAAGAAACAAAGAGCACCTTTTGAAGCATACTGAAGAGTAAATCTGGGTGGCGAACTCCGCTCCGCTCGCGGAATTTGCTGAGATTTCCGCACTTCGCGTTACGCAGACCTCACGGAGTTCGAAAAAACTCCGCTATGCTAGTTTTTTCCCCTGCTCGCGTTTGTCAACGTCAACTTGGCAAGCACGAAGAAAATCCACCTTGGGTGAGATTTTTCCCCGTACGAGATCGTCAACATCAAGTTGGCGAGCACGGAGATTTCTCAACGCAGGCAGTCAAATTTCTCATTGTGAGTGGTCGCGTATGCTCGTGATCGTTCACGCTGAAACACTGTCCGCTCGCATTGAGAAAGCTGCAGCTCGAGTAAAAATCTACTCAAGCGGCAGAAAGGAAGCAGCGCTGTGCATGGTGCCATTCCCAATGATTGCACAGAGCAGACAAACGCCTGGCCCTGAAAATCACCATGAACAGCATTTATCCAACGCAATCCGCCGCTTGCAGAGCACTGCATAGCGTGGCAGAGGTTTTTTGCACTTCGTGGAGTTTCGCATTACAGAACTCCGCTAACTCCGCCCAGGTTTACTGAAGAGCCTGGCTCTCCTTCCTCCAGTGTGTCCCACCCAGCTCAACTCATGTTCCTCCAGTCAGCCCTGGGTCTCCCAAAATGGAACCCAGAGACTTCCATGTATTATACCATTAACAGGCACATACACACCAAGTATATGCATATGTCATACCACTCACTGCACAGCAATAAATCCTTTGTGTATTGTGCGATTCACAGGCACACGTACACCCAGCACATGTATAAAATAGACACGCATTGCATTATACTTGTATTGTACCACTCACAGCACGCATATACCCAAGCACATGTGTACTACACTCACAACACAGCACATCAAACCCAATGTAGACTAAAGGTAAGTTAAGCACACAGCAGCAGACATTTGAAAGAGTGAGCCTGTAGGCTTCAACTCCAGTGGCACAATTCATCCCGATCTCATGATCCTTAACTCCAGGTGAAGGCAGAAGCCTTTCACCACTATGTGGGTAGCGCGTTGGGTACCCCTCCTGGGGAAAAAAGACAACAATCTGAGAGACAGGCCCATGTCACAGCACACACGCATAATCTTTGTTTGCCTATGACAACAAAAATCAGCTTTAGGATCCAGATATCGTTGCAGCTGGGGCACTCAGGGTAGGGGTGCACGTCCATCACCATGCGAGGGACTTTTACGTTCCCACATGCACCTACGTATATTGTGATATTTGCTACCAAGATCCTCCAAAAGGATAGGTTTAATACCATAGAAACAGCACAAAACACTCAGGGACTCCGAAAGCTCCGAAAGGCGAAGAAGGAGGGCGGTGGCAGTGTCCTCCTCAATCGTTGTATGGCCACACAGGTTCCTAGTGCCATCATTTTCACCACTTATGATTTTAAAAGAATTTCCTATGTATTTTTAACTTTGGGGTCGAGGAGCCTGGAAACTGCTCGGGGGACGTAGGGAAGGATTGGGGTGTATTGTTGAGTACTTACCCTAACGCGAAGGCCTGAGCTCGGTGCTGTGTCCTTCCCGCCCTGGTCCGACGCGGTAGCTAGTACCGTTGCGCGGAGGGCGGGGTAGGGAGAGCCAGGCACTTCCGCCTACTGCGGTTAGCGGTCTAGTCGCAGGGGAGATCCTGCATAAAACTCACATGCCCCAGCGACCGCGCAGCGGACACGCCGCCAGTGTGCCAAAGGCAAGCCCGCCTGCGCCCGGCCGGGGCCAGGGGCCAGAACCCCTGCAGGATTTGAGGTAGGGAAACAATATGTTCAACGGGACTTAGTAGCTCTAGGTGCTAGGGTAAAGGACTTCTGCAAACACAGCATGAACCCTGAGAAGTTTGACAAGAATATGAGATGTAGGCATTGTCCCTTCACGACTACTCCCCATTTGAGGATTAGGGACTCCGGCCAGTTACTCAGCTGCGCCCTGATTAACTGTAGATCGCTTAGGAAGCACAGAATTGAGATACACGACTATCTGGTGGATAGTCAGGTGGAATTACTCTTCCTTACAGAGACATGGCTTGATGAGGAGTCGGTCCTGGAAATTATAGAGACACTTCCCCATGGCTATGGAATTTGTAGAATAGACAGACCCACGGGGAGGGGAGGAGGGATTGCCATGATCTACAAACACAATTTACAATGCATTTTAGAGCCGGCTGATATTGCAGACAGTGAAGCAGGTTTCTTTTCTATCTCCGTCTCTAATAACTATGTTATTAAGGGATTCTAAGTTTATAGACCCCCGGGAGGTGCAACGCAATTTGCGACACGCCTTATTCAAAGTTTAATGCAGCCTGCCCTCAGATATGAGAAGCTTCTTTTGTTGGGGGACCTGAACTTGTACCTAGATGACACCTCCGATACAGTGGCCCAGGAGCTCCGGCATGAGTTAATAACTCTGCAGATGTCGTTAAAATCTGGGCTCCCTACGCATCAGTTGGGACATTTATTGGACCCAATTTTTGGTAACTGTGAGACACTTGAAATCAAACCCCCGGTACCTGTTATATGGTCTGACCATTTTCTGATCCCCTTCGGGGTTATGGGAACAGCAGAAAAAATACCTGTGAAGGTGGGAGCGAAGGGGAGACAGAAGAGATGGGCTGGCTTTTCCTCCGAGAATTTCCATAAGGCCCTGGTGCGTGGTGGAACTCCGGGTGGGTTGTGGATAGACTCAGCCTGTGAGGCTCTGGACAGACTAATCCTGGAAGCTCTTGACAGCACGGCACCCTGATCTAGCAAAAGGCCAGAGAGACGGATGAAATCTGCCCCATGGTTTGGTGTGGAGTTGAGGGAGGCGAAGGCAGCATGCAAGCGCCTTGAGAGACGCTGGCGAAGAGGCTACTTGCCAATATATGGAACGGAATATAAAACCAGCCTTAAAGGATATCAAGCCCTAATCAGGAAAGCACGAACATCCTACTACACTGAGAGGTTAGGAAAGGCGGACTGCTCAAATAAGGAGCTGTTCCTGGTTTACAAAGAAATATCCTCGCTTTCGAGCATAGAGGCACCTGTGACAGGATCTGTGGTATCTTGTAATCAGGTGGCAGAATTCTTTGCCAATAAGGTGGAGAGGATTTATGCTACCTTTCCTGTGGAAGCCAGGGATGGGCATGGGAGAGATAGGGCACCCAATAGTTTAATTGAAACTGATTGTTTGAGGGCGTCCAGGGTTCCGGCGGGGGATATGCTGAGCAAGATAGCGATTAGCATCAAATCCGGCTCACCCAAAGGCCCCTTGCCTGCTAAAATCTTGAGAGGGAGCTACGAGACGTTAGAGCCATTCACTAGACATCTCCTAGAACTCTCCTTCAGTTCAGGCAAGGTGCCGAAAACTTGGAAGGAGGCAGTGGTGGTCCCTTTGAAAAAAAAGCCGAATGTAAGCATGGAACAGCTAAATAACCTGTGCCGATTTCGCTCCTGCCCTACTTCGCCAAGATTGTAGAGAAGGTGGTCAATCAACAATTGACTGCCCGATAGACACTCATAAGCTGCTTCATCCCACGCAATCTGGTTTCCGCGCATTCCGGAGTCAGCTTTGCTTTTCTCCACGGAGACTCTTCGTAGATATGTGGATGAGGGTCAAACGGTGGCACTTATTCTTCTTGATTTAAGTGCCGCATTCGACACTCTGCTGCAGTGTCTAAGAAAGGGAGGAGTGATGGGGAGGGCGTGGGAATGGCTGGAATCTTTTCTCCATGACCGTAGTTTTCAAGTATCACAGAGACCTTATATGTCCAAACCCATAAGCCTGAATCAAGGGGTCCCTCAAGAATCCAGCCTCAGCCCGACCCTTTTTAATCTGTATGTGGCTCCTGTGGCTGAGATAACTGACAAATATGGGGGGGGGGGGGGGGGGGGGGGGAGTTGTGTCATATGCCAACGACACTCAGCTGGTTGTGGCCTTGGCACAGCCAGCGTAGAGTGTAGCCAGTAATTACTCCTCCTGTTTACAAGACCTCGCGGTCTGGATGGCCAGCAACTGTCTCAGACTGAACGGTGATAAAACTGAGGTGCTGATTGTTGGAAAGGCTCCGTCAGTATGGACTTCAGCATGGTGGACACAGACGCTTGAACCGCTTCCCACACCCAGTGAACAAGTTAGTAACCTGGGGATCTGGATTTACTTCAAAATCTCACTTGAGTATCACATTAGACGTGATGCGGGTACCTGCGTTGGCATTCTTCGAGGCCTGAGAAAGACTCTGGACTTATTACCGATTACAGCTAGGAAATCCTTAGTCCATGCCTTGGTTACTTCAAGGCTGGACTATAGTAATGCCCTCTATCTATCTACCTATCTATACAATCAAACAACCCAACAAGCGATATCCCACACAGTGAAGACTTTTCCGCCTTCTTCAAGCTAAAGACCGACAACATAAGAAATGATCTCCTCAATGATGTAAGCATACACCCTGTTCACATCAGAATGTCTAACACCCAGCCAAAAAACAGCGCATCATGGGCTTCCTTCGACATCTACTCTGAAGAAGCAATACTCAGACTGCTCGGTACCTTGAAGCCCTCTAATCACCTCACAGACCCCCTGCCTGCTAACGCGGTAAAAGACTTCACCACCATGCTCCTCCCACTCTGGACTAAAATCATTAACAGTTCCCGTCAACAAGGTCTCATCCCTGACTCACTCAAGGTGGGGCAAGTCACGCCCATACTCAAGAAACCTACAGCTGACCCGTCTGACCTAAACAATTACCGTCCCATCACAAACATCCCCACCTTGGCCAAACTGCTGGAAAAATGTGTACAACTTCAACTAACAAAACACATTGACAAGTTTGATCTCCTCAACCCTCATCAATCAGGTTTCCGAGCGAAACACAGCACAGAAACGGCCATGACTCACATAATTGATGACGCCCTCCAAATCCTTGATCGCAATGATTCATGCCTCCTCATCCTTCTCGATCTTTCATCAGCTTTTGACACGGTCAAACACGAGAACCTTCTTGAGCTGCTAAACACTAGAATGGGTTTATTTATTTATTTATTAGTATTTTGTAGAGCGCCTGGTTACACTAGCAAGTGTGTCCCCGCGCTGTAAATGCTAATGATGATGTTCAGTGCTGATGCTTCCTACGATTTTAGTTTTTGGGGAAGAGTAGAGTTTTCAAGTCTTTTCTGAATTTAGACTCAGATGGTTCCGTTCGCAGTTCCACTGGAAGTTGATTCCATTTCTTGGCCGTTTGGACTCTGAAGGATTTCCCCCCCATTTTGGCTGTCTGGACCCTCGGGACATGTACCTGTCCTGTCCCACGTGATCTCAGATGTCGGGTAGGTTCATACCATTGCAATAAACCGTGAAGGTATTTCGGACCTTTGTCATGCAGGATGCGATGGCCTGTGCATAAGGCCTTAAAAGTCACCCGTTCTCTGATCGGGAGCCAGTGGAGGGCTTTCAGGGCTTTTTTTGATGAGGCTCTCCTGGGTAATTTTAGGATCAGACGGGCCGCTGCGTTCTGTATCCGTTGGAGTCTGGAAAGACTTTTTTCGGTGGCTCCAAGGTACAGGACGTTCCCGTAGTCCAGCCTAGACGTTATTAGGCTGTGTACTATGGTTTGGCGCACTGATACCGGCATGAGGTCGAGCGTTTTCCTGAGGACTCGTAGTGTCCCGAAACAGGTTCCTGCTACCTGTTTTGTCTGGTGGTCGAGCGTGAGGTTTTTATCTATCCAGATCCCTAAGTTCTTCACTAAGTGAGTGGGTGTGGGTAGATCTCCCAGCTCTTCCGGCCACCACGCTGAAGTCCATACTGATGGAGCTTTGCCTATGATTAGTACCTCCGTTTTATTGCCATTCAATCGTAGGCAATTGTCTGCCATCCAGAGTGCCACCTTCTGCATGCAGGCTGCAAAGTTGGAGGCACTTTGCTTCTCAGGTTGTGTAAGGGTTACAGTCAGTTGCGTGTCGTCCGCATACGACACTATTTCAACCCCAAACGTTTCTGTAATTCCTCCTACGGGGGCTACATATAGATTGAAGAGGGTGGGGCTGAGGCTGGAGCCCTGTGGTACTCCCTGATTAAGTTCTATTTCCTTAGACTTGAACTGTCCCTGGGCGACCTGGAAGGTTCGGTCTGTTAGGAAGGATTTCATCCATTCCCAAGCTTTCCCTCTCACTCCGCCCTTTTTCAGGCACTGTAGCAGGGTGTGATGGGCTACAGTGTCGAAAGCGGCACTCAGGTCCAGAAGAATTAGTGCCGCCGTCTGGCCTTTGTCAGCATATCCTCGTAGGGCTTCTGTTGAGGATAACAGGGCTGACTCGGTCGAGTGATGGGCTCGAAAACCCGACTGAGAGGGATGGAGGAGTCCACTTGCTTCTGCAAAAGCTGAAAGCTGTGTATTTACAGCTTTCTCCGCAATTTTAGCGAAGTAGGGCAGGAGAGAGATGGGTCTGAGGTTATCCAGTTTGTCAATGCTAATATTGGGTTTTTTCCTCAGGGGAAGGACAGTCGCTTTTTTCCATGTAGTAGGGACTTGTCCTGTATTGAAAGAGAGAGCCAGGATGTGTCGGATATGGGGTTCCAGGGTGATGATGCTACCGTAGAGTCTTTTAGGGGTTGCTGGATCACTAGGTGAGCCAGATTTGATACTGTTAGCTATGTTGAGAAGGATTTCTTTAGACGGGACAGTAAATGCTGAGAGGCATTTATCCTCCTGTATATGCAGATAGTTGTCTTCCTGTTCCCTGCCTGTTCTGGCTTTGTCTGGGAAGCTAGCATAGATTTTGTCCACTTTGTTAGCAAAAAACTCTGCTATTAAATCGCATGTTTTGACTGATCCCGTCATGGGTGTGGTTAGTGAGGTAAGGTCGGAAAGTTCCCTGTAAATTAAAAACATTTCCTTCATGGAATTGTCAGCGTCTTTAATTCTGTTGCAAAGGTAGGACTTCTTAGTTTTACGAATGAGTGCGTGGTATATTTTGAGCCTGTTCTTGTACTCTATTCTGTCTGCCTCATGGTAATGTGACCGCCATATCCTCTCGTAGTTTTTGCATTTTGCTTTTTGGTCCCGGAGTTCACCGTTGAACCAAGGGGCGGATTTGGTACGTCTAACCGGGGCCTTATCCGTCCATGGTGCTGTGTGGTCCAGCGCCTTCATTATCATTTTATTAAGATTTAAGCAGGCGGATTCTAAATCTTTGTCTCCAGGGGGGGCTTCAAGTGTTATAATTCTATTGAAGGCCTCAGTGGAGAACTTATTCCATTTCCTGCGTTTGTTGAAGTGGGCGGGTTCCTTGTGTAGACCATCATCTGGTACCGATACCCTGAAAGTTACTAGGTGGTGGTCGGACCATATGACTGGGGTGGGAGGGTCTATGGTTAGGGCATCCCAGCTGGCAAAGATGGGGTCTAGGAGATGTCCCTGACAGTGAGTAGGTTGTTCTGATTTGAGTAGCATCTGGATGCCAGCTAACTCCTGTTTAATTTCCTGAGCCTCGTTATTCTTGAGGTCATCAAAATGATAGTTTAAATCCCCTAGCAGGAGAAGTCTTTCATGTTCAAGAGCAGAGAGCGTAAGGGTTTCCAACAATTGAGTGGAAAAAGTAGCTGCGGGGCCAGGTGGGCGATATATAAGATATCCCCTGATGCAATATCCCTGGTGAACTGAGATGGAGAAAAAACCAGTTTCGCTTTTATCAATATCCCTTCCCTCTAACATACAGGTCAAGTCCTGTTTATGAATTATGGCGATCCCACCCCCTTTTCCCTTTGGTCTGTCTATTCTTTTGATGTCGTATCCTGGTGGGAGGGCCATCAAAATGTCAGGTGCCGAGGTGGCGTCAAGCCACGTTTCCGTAAGAAAGAGGGCGTCGGTTCGGCCATCTGTAAGGTAGTCATGCACCTCCATCTTGTGTTTTCCTAGGGAGCGGCAGTTTAGTAGAGCCAGGTTCAATATCTTCCCTTTTTGCCTTGATCCCAGATTTCTGTTTACGGAGAAGGCACAATGAGCGCATTTTTTCTCTAGATTATTTACATTAATGCTGTGTCGGCAGGGATGGTCTAGGGTGGGACAAAGTTTCCGTATTTCCGAGGCGCTGTACCTTTTACGGAGGTTGGAACCAGCAGGGGGTTTATCTGGGACTGTTCTCAAATGGTTCACTTCCTTCCTACATAACCGGTCTCAGAAGTTCAAGATCAACAATGTGTTGTCCTCGCCTGTGCCGGTAGATTTAGGCGTTCCACAAGGATCCTCCCTCTCACCCACACTGTTCAACCTCATCATGGAACCACTTGCCACCTTGCTCCAAGCACCCAATGTATACTTCCATATGTATGCCGATGACACTCAACTCTACCTAAAGGTACAATCCCCGGATGATATCAAACTCCTGAACTACACTCTTATAAAGACCCAATCGTGGTTGGCCGACAATCACCTCAAACTAAATGCTCTGAAAACTGAGTTCCTTTTGATATCACCCCCTGCGAAATCTACCACCACCCAACTTTGGCTCAACCACCTAACAGCACTCAATGTCCGGCCCACCATCGTGGATTCCGCTAAATCCTTAGGTATCACACTTGACGCAAAGCTCAACATGCAACAGCACATTAGCAAAGCAACGAAAGGAGCTAATTTCCAAATCAACACATTGAGGAAGCTGAAACCCTTCCTACCAGCCAAAGACTTCCAATTTGCAGTACAAGCCCTCGTCATCACCCGCATAGACTATGGAATTGTGACCCTCAGTGGTCTCCCTCTAGCAACAACCGCACCCCTAAGAGCCTCCTTGAACGCTGCCGCGAGACTCATTACTGGCTCAAGAAAACACTCTCATATAACCCCTGACTTGAAATCTCTGAAATGGCTGCCCCTTGAAGCCAGAATACAACTGAAAATTGCTGTGATGACACACGCGGCCGTACACCACAAGGCACCTAACTACCTCACTCAAAAGCTGACTATATCAGGAGGTTCGAGATCCAATAGAAGTACAAAAAATCTACTCTTGAAACCGCGCAGATTCCGGAAGGAAAAAACATACAAACGCTCCTTCTCAGGAATGGCACCGAGGATCTGGAACGCACTCCCTCCCGAAACAAGGCTTATCTCCTCCACGGCTTTCTTTAAGAAAGAGGTGAAAGCCATCCTCATGGCTAAGTTCACCTGAACTTTAATGTCTGTTGCTCAGAGACTTCGCACCGCTTGGGTATTACTGGTTACATGTTTGTCTAATGTCAAATAATGTCATATTATTCGTGATTTAGATTAGTTTATTCTTCTTGTTTGACACAATTTCTATGATGGTTAGTCGAGCCTTTTATGCTACTCACTCACTATCTATTATTAGACTATTCACGGTAGCCTACTGACTCTCGATGCCCCTCCCCTTGCTCCCCGTAACTTTTAGATACTGTCATAAGCCATCCCTTTAGCCCAATTTCTCCTGATTTTTATCGTAGTTGTATGAAAGACTCTGTATCGTCTTATATTATCGCTTAATTGATTGTTTATTGATATTTTACTAGAACTTGACTGCTATCCGATCACGCTACTGAATTTTATATTGCATCCAATATTATGTTGCGTCACCCTCATGCTATCCTCACCCCTTGTTTCCTGTGAAGCGCTCTGATATCTGTAAAGATCTTGTTCGCGCTATATAAAACTCTGAATAAATAAAATAAATAAACAAAATGCGCTGTGCCACCGGGAACCAATGAAGACTACACAGGTGGGAGCGGACGCTAGACCTCCTAGGAATATTAAAGAGGAGTCTAGCTACCGCATTCTGAACCACCTGGAGTCGTTTGATCAGGTAGGATGGAAGGCCACTGAACAAAGCATTGGCGTAATCGAGCCTAGATAGAATGAGGGCACGCGCCACTGACTCTTTAGCTTCCCTTGGAAGTAGAGGAAAAAATCTGCGCAGAGTTTTCAGGGTGCCAAAACAGATACCTGTAAGTTTTTTAATATGGTCCTCAAATTTTAAATTATCTCCAAACCAAACACCCAGATTTTTAGCCGGGCCTCCCATAGATTTGGGGCAAGGAATATCAGGTGGCCATAGATGATCTCTAAAGTTTCTGGGGAAGGTTCCAAAAAAGAGGACTTCAGACTTTTCCTCATTGCACTTTAACTGTGCAAGTGCGAGCCAGCGCAAAACAGAAGAGAGACAGAGCTGAAAAGCTGACGTATCCAAATTGTCACCTGGCCAGGTAAACAGAAGTTGGGTATCGTCAGCGTAGGCAATTATTTTTGCCCCCAGATGTTCAGCCAGATAGATCAGAGGGGTCAGTTAAACATTAAAAAGCAAGGGGCTAAGTGTAGACCCCTGCTGAACTCCAGTAGAGAGTATTCTCGGCGATGACGCATGCGGTGGCATCCAGACCTGCTGAGTCCTATTGTTCAGGAATGACGCCAGCCAGTCTAGAGCCGAGCCAGTAATGCCAATGGCGGACAGTCTGGTGAGGAGAAGCCCGTGGGGCACCGTGTCGAAGGCGGCAGAGAGATCCAACAAAATCAGAACCGCTCTGCCGCCTCCGTCCAGGCACTCCCGAATAGCCTCCGACACCTCAACCAAGGCTGTTTCGGTGCTGTATGCTGCCCGAAACCCTGATTGGGCCAGATGTAAGGCATTCGAGGTCTCAACAAAATTGTCCAATTGGCGCAGCGCCATTTTTTCGCAAATTTTAGCCTACACCTGCAGCAAAGAAATAGGCTGGTAGCTTGACGGGGCGGATGGATCCATCCCGGATTTTTTTTTAGAAGCGGCAATAACTTAGCCTGCTTCCAACAGGTTGGGACAGTCGCAGTAGAAAAGGAGAGGTTAACTATCTGAGTGACCTCCCCACATACTGTCTCGGCCACTCCCCCAAGCACTCGGGCCGGGCAAGGATCTGTTGGGGACCCTGACTTCATAGACCTTAATACTACCAGAATATCTGCTTCTGCAGACGGAGAGAAAACCTCAAACTAATCAGCAGGTTTAAGCGCAGGCAAGGAAAGCAGCACCGATGGGGTCTTATGGTCATGGCAAGCAGTAATCAGACCATCCTGAATCTTTGCACGTTTCTCAATGAAAAGGGAGGATAGCTCTTCACACCATTTTCCAGAAGAGGGCAACCGAGGTTGTGCGGCACAGGGCGATAAGAAACTCTGTACAATGGAGAAAATTTCTTTACTATTATTGTTGGCCTTAGCAATTCTTCCTGCGTAATAGCTGCCTTTTGCAGTCTTAATTGCAGCATAATAGTCTCTCTGTGCAGCTCGCAGAGCCGTTTTCGCCTCGGGCTGATAGCCCTGCCTCCATTTACGTTCGAGTTTTTTTACAACCTAATTTCAGATCCCGTAGAGCATGTGAAAACCATGGCTTTGAGGAAGAGAAGCGCATTCTGCGAATACAACCCTGTTTCACAGAGGCTGCCGACCCCTGTTCCACCCATGTGTTAAAGCTCCTTAAAGCCTCACCCACCTCAGAGCCCAATAGAGGTCGGTCACGGGATAGGGTGTCAGCAAGAGCGGCTAGATTGATCTTCTGGGGGTGGACATTAGGAAGAGTATCCCCGGCCCCTGTGGATTTATCCAAGGACCAGGAAAACCTAATTAACTCGTGATCCGACCAAGTCACGGACTCAGGGCATGACAGCGAAATTTTAAAATGAGAACAGACTAGATCTAGTAAGTGCCCCCCCCACGTGTGTTGGGGACTCAACCCATTGTTTAAGTTGGGCAATATTCAAGGCGTCATCTAAACGACGGGCCTCCGTAGAATCTGAGGCATCCGCGTGAATATTGAAGTCCCCTAAGAGGAGAAACTTCGTGAATCTCAGAGCCCGGGGCACAATAACCTCCTCTAGAGCATCAATAAATTGGCCAGCATATCCTGGAGGCTGGTACACCAACGTACCTCCCAACATGAAGTGAGGGTTAAGCACGAGGGACAAATGAAGCATCTCCCCATCACCCAAATCATCAGAGGGCTCGTAGGAGAAGAGCCATTTGTCCCTATATATCACGGCAACACCGCCTCCTCTTCCTAACAGGCGGTCTGCCCTCGTAATTTTAAAGCCCCTGGGAACAGCTAGCTCAACCACCAGGGCGCAAGTCTCATTGAGCCAAGTCTCGGTGATAAAAAAAAGGTCCAATTGGTTATCCGCTAAAATCTCAAAGACATCGGCGGCATGCTTAACCAGGGACCGAGCATTGATAAGCCCTGCTCTGATCAGAGTAAGATTAGTACTTTCTGGTGCGGAACTAATGGCAGTGGGATGGAAACTAAAATTACAGGCTAGGCATTTCTTAGAGGAGCAGTCAGCAACCACCCAAGGGCTTCCCACCCCACATCTTGATGGATTAAGTGCCAATAAATCATTACGAGCATACCTTTTCCTAGCACCCTTTCGCATCAAGAGTGGATGAGCAAGGGGTATGACACTAGGCACGTCCGGGCACAGACGGGCCCTCCTTTGGCGCTCCTTCGGCGCGCAAACAGCGCGCCCGCTGCGCGCATCCGAGTTGCCATTGCTATTTATGTCCCAAGCTCCTCCCCCAGCTAGACCGCTGCCTACGGTCACGCCGGGATCCGGGACTCAAGAAAGATGGCGCCCGACCCTGCCCTCCACAACAAACGGCATGCAAAAGCCGAGGTGGAACGGGGCGAAGGGAGCAATGCACACACACACAGAGGATGTTATAAAAGGTACAGTTAAATACACAGATTTTCAACACAGTAATAAGCAGTTTTTAAAAATTCCAGCTGGGGTAAAGTAAAAAGCAGAGGAGGATTCCCTCGCAATTTGCCCGCCTCACGAGCAATAGACAAGGAGCTGCCACCACCCTGTTCAGAGCTAGGTATGGGTTTTGGGGTACAGGGGTATTTTTAGGGTTCAGGGCTAGGTATGGGCCTTGGGGTACAGGGGTATTTTTAGGGTTGAGGGATAGGTATGGGTTTTGGGGTACAGGGGTATTTTAAGGGTTCAGGGCTAGGTTTGGGTTTTGGAATACAGGGGTATTTTTAGGGTTCAGGGCTAGGTATGGGTGCTGGGGTACCGGTGTATTTTTAGGGTTCAGGGCTAGGTATGGGTTTTGGGGTACAGGGGTATTTTTAGGGTTCAGGGCTAGGTATGGGCCTTGGGGTACAGGGTGTTTTTTTAGTGTTCAGGGATAGGTTTGGGTTTTGGGGTGCAGGGGTATTTTTAGTGTTCAGGGCTAGGATTGGGTTTTGGGTTACAAGGGTATTTTTAGGGTTCAGGGCTAGGTTTGGGTTTTGGGGTACAGGGGTATTTTTAGGGTTATGGGCTAGGTATTGATTTTGGGGTACAGGGGTATTTTAATGGTTCAGGGCTAGGTTTGGGTTTTGGGGTACAGGGGTATTTTTAGCGTTCGGGGCTAGGTTTGGGTTTTGGGGTACAGGGAAATTTTTAGGGTTCAGGGCTATGTTTGGGGTGCAGGGTGTATTTTTAGGGTGAGGATGGGTTACTGTTTAAGGGTGCTGGGGTATTTTAAGGCGTAAGGGTGGGTTATGATTATGGGGTGCAGGGGTATTTAAAGGGACCAGGGTGAGATTATTATTAGGGTGTACAGGGTAATTAAAAAAAAATATAAATATATATACATAGAAAAAATAAATAAATATATATATATATATATATATATGTATATATATATATATATGTATATATATATATATATCAGCTACTAAGCTAAAACACCTGAGGCTGTTTCTACAATAGGCAGTTAAGGAATGGGACTGTTCGAGCCTTGCAATACCGCTGTGCCAGAGTGCCCATGAGGAAGGAGCAGACAGCTCAGAGAGGCGTCGGGCAGACAAGAAAAATGACAGCTGTATGATCATCACCGCAATGAGATTAAAAGAGGGATGTTTACCTCACTGCTGTCGAGTGATTTCCAATTGCAGAGCCTTTGTTAAACAAAATATATATATATATACACACACACAAATATAAATAATTCAATTTAAATGTTTTTTAAAAATTATGAAATATATATATATATATATATATATATATATATATATATATATATATATATATATATATATTGAGGCTCCTGTGTTAACAAACACGCCACACTCACGGGGGTGAAGAAGAGACAGGTGTTTATTATGCAGCAGCCTGCTGAATAGCTACAGGGTCCATGAACAGCCTCAGAGGATTCAGAGGCCGAGGGTTCGTCTTGCAAGTTCCGACGCGTTTCGAAGGTTCTGTTCCTTCTTCCTCAGGGAAATGACGAACATCACATATGGTGTTGATCAGGTACAAGTCCAGTTTAAATACATGACACGCCCCTATTAGCGGGCTGGGCTGATGCCGCGGTGTCTGCTGGAACAGGTAGGCTGTCTTTGTTATTAGTGCGTGTATCGCAGTCCTAAACAGGGATCCTGTTCTGCCGCTGATAATCACCCGCTCCGCACCCCCTCGCCTGCCACGATAACAGCTGAGCATGGAGAAGGAGTGGTGAATATCCGGTCTCCTTCTGAATCTGTATATATATATATATATATATATATATATATATATATATATATACACATATATATATATATATATCAGCGCAAACTCCAAAAACAGCTACTACTGGTTCTCGTGAGAATCAGAACCCTCCAGGCAATAAGGAGACGGACCACGAACTGGATACACAGCTGTTTAATGTGCAGGGGGTTGAAAATAGCGAGGGCAAGACGCGTTTCGGGCTGCCAAAGCCCTTGTTCACATGGATATATATATATGAACAATTGTTGGTGGTTCTCCAGTATTGGTGTCTTTCATAAATTCACATGCTTGAATATTCCCCGCCGTCGGAGTCCCACGGTAAATAAAATAGCAATAATATAATATAATATATATATATATATATATATATATAAGTAATAACATAAAACCTGAAATATGTACAAGAAAAAAGGCATAACCTGCCTAGACATATTTCTACATAGGAATGCATGGGAAAAGGAAAACCCATATGCAGTCTATCCTTGTCATTATGTTGGTCCAAACTGCAGCCAATCAGGCGACAGCAACCCTCTACAACCTTCTCCTCAGAGCTCAGCACCTCAGATTTTCATAGCACAAGAGTGACCCAAGAGTCTATAGGGAGAAGAGAGCCTCTGAGGGGAGGAGGGAGGGTCGCATGTGAATCTACGAAAGACACCAATACTGGAGAACCACCTGTTTACAGGTAACAATTGTTCTTCTCCAGTATTAGGGTGTCTTTCATAGATTCACATGCTTGAATATAGAATAGATAGCAGTGAGCACCAGAGAAAAGTTTCCATAATTACAAAGCATATGAAGAGACTGAAAAGCACATGTATTGAATACATATATAGAGCAAACAGTCAATAATTACTTGGAAACCAATAGGAGGAGGGTAGAACAGAGGCTCACCTTATTGAAAAAGATTACGCAGTACAGCTTGTCCCACTGCGGTATCCGCTTCATTCATGGCACCCAGACAGCAGTGTTTCGTAAACGTGTGCCTGCTGGACCACATGGCTGCTCTGCAAATTTGATGCAGCGGGACGCCGGCAAATAAAGCAGTGGAGGACGCCATTGATCTGGTAGAATGGGCTCTCACCGCAGATTGCAGAGGCTTACCAGCCTTTTGATGGCAGAACGCAATGGCTGAAGACACCCAACGGGTTACAGTAGGTTTGGTAACTGGACGCCCCTTGTGAAAATGTCCATAAGCTACGAAGAGTTGGTCAGATTTGCGAAACTGAGCCGTTCTTCTGATGTAGAACTTCAAGCACCGTTTAATGTCTAAGGAGTGCAAGCGTTGTTCCGCAGGAGACTGAGGGTTAGCAAAGAAAGTCTTCAGAATAACTGGTTCGTTGATGTGGAAATCTGAAGGTACTTTAGGCAGAAAAGTAGGGTTTGTGCGAAGCACCACACAGTGACTGAAACTGAAGAAAAGGAGGATTGATCGTAAATGCATGAATGTCACTTACTCTACGAGAAGACGTTAATCCAAGGAGAAGAGCAACCTTCCAGGTGCGATACTTGAGGTCAGCTCTATGTATGGGCTCAAATGGCGTTTTCATTAATTCTGTTAAAACAATATTAAGGCGCCAAGCTGGAGGAGGGCGCCGAATCGGTGGAAATTGACGAAATAGTCCTTTGAAAAATTGGCGTATTAACCTAGAAGAACAGAGGGAGGTGGAGAAATTGTGGCGGAAGCGTGAAATTGCTGCTAGAAAAACCCTTAAAGTGGCATGAGACAATTCTGACTGAGCCAATTGAAAGAAGAAAGGGAGGAGCTGTGCAGGCGTTGCATGTATGGGATGAACACCGGCAACAGCACACCAATGGCAGAATCTTCTCCATTTCAACTTGTAGGTCTTTATAGTCGAATGAGCTCTGGCCTGAGCAAGGACGTCTCGACATTCCTGTGGAATGGCTAGATGGCAAATTCGCAGTGTTCAGGTTCCAGGCTGATAAGCTCAGAGAAAAGGGGTCTGGATGATAATTTAGACCCCTGTCCATGGAAAGAAGATCCATCCGAGGATGTAGAAGAATGGGCTCGCACTGGGACAGAATAATCAACTCCGAGAACCATGCCTGCCGAGGGCACCTGGGGGCAATGAGAAGGATGTGGCAAGGTTTTCTCCGCATCTTCCAGAGTACCCGAGGCACTAGAGGGATCGGAGCAGAAGGCGTAAGCAAACAGATTTGACCAGTTTATCAAAAGGGCATTGCCCTGTGACCCTTTGTGGGGATGCCGACTTGCGTAAGCTGGGCATTTCCCGTTCTCTGGAGTGGCAAAGAGATCCAGTGGCGGGCGCCCCCAGCGACGAAAGATCATGTTGAGTGTTGATTGATGTAGTTCCCACTCGTGGGTTGATGATCGGGATCTGCTGAAGGAATCCGCCAGGAGGTTGGATATCCCTGGGAGATGAACTGAGGCGATTGTGATTTGGTGCTTGAGAGACCAGTCCCAAATTGACTGCGCCAGATGAGACAGTACCGGAGATTTTGTTCCGCCTTGCTTGCTTATGTAATGCATGCAGGTTGTGTTGTCTGTTTGTATGAGAACAGACTCCCCTTGAAGTACGGGTTGAAAAGACTTGAGCGTTAGAAATATAGCCATGAGCTCCAACTTGTTGATGTGCCAGGCTTTCCGAGGCAGAGTCCATTTCCGTTTTATGGACAGGTCTTGGAGGTGTGCCCCCCACCCCTCTAACGATGCATCCGTCGTGAGCGTGAGATCTGGGGTGACGGATAGGAATGATGTCCCTGCTGCAAGATGTACTGGCTGTGACCACCATTTGAGCGCTGTTTTCATGCGAGTCGTGACACAAATTAGATCGTTGAAGGATCCGGTGACCTGATGCCACTGTCCGTCTAACTCTTCTTGAATGGGACGTGTCCGCAGTCTGCAATGTGGGATGAGTGCGATGCACAATGACGCCATCCCCAGAAATGATTTCAGCAGCCGGACTGAAACGTACTGCTTTGATAGTAGAAGAGATACTAGACGAAGAATCCTTTGTTGACGTTCCGGGGACACAAATGCTTTGGCCTGAGTGGTGTCCAATGTGGCCCCTAGAAAATCCTTGCAAGGAGTTGGGCGTAATTGCGACTTTTCCAGGTTGAGAGATAGTCCCAAGGAGCGGAACACTTTCTGACAAAGGGATGTATGGTGAAGCAGCTGTGCGCGAAACTGTGATTTCAGGAGGCAATCGTCGAGATATGGGAATATCTGGACACCTTGGAGGCGTAGGTAGGCCATCACAGGAGCCAATGTCTTGGTGAAGACTCGAGGGGCGGAACGCAGGCCAAATGGCAACACTTTGAACTGAAAGTGTTTCTGTCCCACCCGAAATCGCAGAAACTTCCGATGACGTTGGAGTATTGGAACATGGAAGTAGGCGTCTCGGGGGTCGACAGTAGCCATGAAATCTCCGACTAAGAGCAAACGCAAGATCTCTGTAAGGATTAGGATGCGGAAGGATTGACTCTTGAGATAGTGGTTGAGCGCTCTCAAGTCCAATATTGGTCTCCATTCCCCGTTCTTCTTGACGATTAGGAAAAAACGGGAATAAAACCCCTGTCCTCTTTGAGATTTTGGCACTACCTCTACTGCACCCTTCTGAATCAGAAGTTGAACTTGATGGAAAAGTTCCTTGATGTGAGGAGTTGGCGGTCCGGAAGGTGGAGTTGGAGGAGGGATCTTGACGAATTCCAATGCATGGCCCTTTTCTACAATGTCTAGCACCCAACGGTCCGAGGACCATTGAGAACCAAACAGGGAGATTCGACCTCCAATCTGCTGGGTTAAGGGCAAGTCATTGTCGTTTATTAGAAGATCCTCTGTAAGAGGTTTTCCCTCTATAGGTCTTGGCCGGCTGTTGACGAGACGACTGTTGTCGGTTACCAGAGTAACGCTGGTTGTTTTGGTTATAGGAGCGAAATTGATTGCTTCCTCCTCGAAAATTGGAACTGGTGCCTCGTCCTCGAGCACCACGAAAAAGCTGTTTCTTAAATTGAAAAGTTCCCAAGGCACTTGCAGTGTCCGTGTCCTTTTTTATGGATTGTAACGCCTCATCAATGTGTGCTCCAAATAGTGATTCGCCGTCATATGGCATATCGAGAATTCTTGTCTGAACTTCCTGACGGAAGGAGGTGGAGCGCAACCAGCCTTGCCTACGTAAAACAGCCGCACCAGCGAGCTGTCAGAATCCAGTGCAGGCTACATCTACTGCACAATCAATCAACTCTTCAGACGTTCTTTCCCCTTCCTGAAGAAGTTGCAATGCTTCCGCCTTAGAAGCATCCGGAAGCAATGCCACATAGGCGGTCATATCAGCCCAAACTTGACGGTCGTATCGACCCAAGATGGCCATAGCATTAGCCGCTCTCACCGTAGTGTAAGACATCGTCAAGAACTTGCGCCCTATAGCATCCAGGCGGCGGCCTTCACGGTCCGGATGCGCTGTAATAGTGGATGCAGGATTCCGGGATCCCCGCTGCGCTGCTTGTGTTACAACCGAATTTGGCTTCGGCTGGCCAATGAGGTATGCTGGAGATCCGACCGGCGCCCTATATTTCTTTTCCAATCGTGGTAATTGGGCAGGCAAAGAATTTGGCGTTTTCATTAATTTCACCCCTTCAGCCCAGATGAAATCTATAATTGGAACAGTATGAATCTGTTTGAATGGTTGACTCTTGAAATCGTATAGGAAACAATCTTCCTCTCTTTGGACTCGTGGTAACTTAAAACGCTGAGCCGCTCTGTCCATTAACTGATGGAAGCTTGCAATATCCACTGGAGGAGAATCCCCCGGCGTTACTTGAGATGGGGACGGTGTTTGTGCCCGATAGTCATCCCACTCCGCCATGTTATCATAATCACCATCCACATCTGTAACCTCCCCAACCTCTCGATCAGGAGGATTCTTCTCGTCATCATCTGGATATACAGTTGCGTTCACTTGAATTGATGTGTGTCTCTGAATGACAGCAGGTGGTGGAGGTAAGGAAGGAGCAGCTGACGGCTCCGTAATAGGGGTTAAGACAGAAGGAACAGTAGACACTTGTGGCGATGGTGGGAAACGCCTGTTATAATCGTCTAACATACTTTGGAGGTTAGAGATAAGCGACAAAGGTAACGTCGCAGTCTGAATTTGAGGCGGAACCTCATCCTGTTGGCCATACTGTTCCTCCTCATCATTACTGAACTCGTCGACGGTGACTTCGCCGACGAGGCTGTCGTCGAAGGTGACGTCGTCGACGGCAATGGTGCAGACGACGGAACCTTCGTAGACGTCGACGGGACCTTGGTCGACAGCAATGGCTTCTTCACTTTCTTCGTCGACGGAACACTCGTCGACGGAACACTCGTCGGAACACTCGTCGTCGAAACCAGCATCTTAACACCCTTAGTCGACGATGATTTAACTGTCGACGGAGGAGGTTTCTTCGTCGACGACGATGAAATTGGAATAATCGACGACAGTCTAAGATGTGAGAATTACCCTCATCGACGACTGGGACGTCGACAAAAGGGCTGTAGACGATCCAGAAGCAAGCGTCGTCGTGACCGTCGTCGTCTATTTCGAACCAGAGACAGCCATCCTCGTCGACGGGACTGTAGACGACACCGTCGTCGACGGAAAATCAGTTTTCTTCACAGAAAAACTTGAGGAAGTCGCAGCAGAAGCCTGAGAGCCAGGTCTCGTGGGCCCAGAAGTCGTAAAGACACCGCAGGGGCCAAGGAAAGAGAGGTTTACTTCTTCTTTAGAAATGGAGAAGGCAACTCCTGCA
Organism: Lissotriton helveticus; assembly: GCF_964261635.1. Lineage (NCBI taxonomy): Eukaryota > Metazoa > Chordata > Amphibia > Caudata > Salamandridae > Lissotriton > Lissotriton helveticus. The sequence goes on along the minus strand of NC_136057.1, from coordinate 848,384,716 downwards.
CACTACCACGTTTTGAGGCTGCTTTGGAATGGCCAGAAATAAGACTTTCAGCATCAGAAAGTACATGATCTTTATCCTTAAGTCTCTGAAGCCAGAGGAGTAAACGGCCTTCCCTGTCCTTTAAAGTCTTTGTGGAGTATGTTCTACAGAACTTACAGCTCCCCACCTCATGGTCCGGGTAAAGACAGTAAATACACTTACTGTGTGGATCCTCTCAAAAAAGTCTTAGCTTTCCACAAAAAGAACACTCTCTAAAAAGAGACTTCTTATTTGTAGACATCTTGAGAAAACCAGGAAAACCCTGAAGAGAAGAGAAAACTGAGCAGAGCTCAGGGAGACTCCCTTACACAAGACGTGCGGTAGAAAATCTGAGGTGCTGAGCTCTGAGGAGAAGATTCTAGAGGGTTGCTGTCGCCTGATTGGCTGCAGTTTGGACCAACATAATGACAAGGATAGACTGCATATAGTTTTTCCTTTCCCCATGCATTCCTATGGTGAAGTATGTGTAGGCAGGTTATGCCTTTTTTCTTGTACATATTTCAGGTTTTATGTTATTACTTATATGAATTTGAATTTTGAATTTAAAATTATTTATTAAGCGCACGGACACCGGCGGTTTCATGGCGCTATAACTTAACAAATAACATGTTGGGAAAAGGGAAACTAAAAAAAGGGAACTGAGACTAAAAAGACTAATTAAAAGCTTTGGTAAACAGATAAGTTTTTAGCTGTTTCCTAAATTGCAGATAAAGAGTGGAGGCTCTGAGTTCTGGGGGTAGGGAGTTCCAAAGGAGTGGGGCGAGAGTCGCAAATTTCGATCCTCCCCATTTCTTCCTCCGAAACCGGGGAACTGTAAGAAGGGATTTGGTGGAAGAACGTAATTCCCTAGTAGGAATATAGGGTGTAATCACAGATGAGATAAAAGCCGGTGCCGTGTCCAGTCGAGCTTGAAAAGTAAGAGAGGCAAGCTTAAACTGTACACGTTCACGGACAGGAAGCCAATGCAGGGTTTTGAGGAGGGGGTGACATGGTGGAACTTTGGCAACTTGAACACTAGGCGCCCCGCCTGGTTCTGGATCTGCTGTAATCGCCTTAAACTATATGCAGGTATGCTGGCATATAGGGCGTTACCATAATCCAGGCGGGATATAACCATTGCCAGAGTAATCAATTTGAGGGCATCAAAGGAAAAGAAACGGGACACCTTGCGTATAGTGCGCAGTGAAAGAAAGGAAGAAGACACCACAGAACTAACCTGGGAGTGAAGGGTGAGCTGGGAGTTAAGTTTAATGCCTAGTGTTTTTACTGAGGTAGAGGGAACAGGAGGGGACCCTAAGGAAGGGGGCCAAAACAAAGAAGACCAGGGACTGGATGAGCCACCCGTCAACACCAGCTCAGTCTTGTCTGGGTTGAGTTTCAGATGGTTGTGGCTCATCCAGTCTCGGATATGGATCATAATGGATTGAAAGTTAGAAACAGAGGAAGAGGAAGAAGACAAATTAAAGACAAGTTGGAGGTCATCCGCATAGTTAAACACGGAGACCTCCATCTGCTGCAGTGAAAAAATAAGGGGGGCAATGTAGAGGTTAAACAAAAGGGGGGAAAGGGAAGAACCTTGGGGGACCCCGCACTGAACTTTCCGGAAGTCCGCAGTAAAATCACCCAGGCGAACCGCCTGGGTGCGGTCTCTCAGGAAGGAGGACAACCATACCAGGGCGGTGCCCCCGATCCCCGCCGCTCCGACACGGGAAAGTAAGATGGTATGATCAACCGTGTCGAAGGCGGCTGAGAGATCGAGGAGGACCAAAGCCTGAGTCTGGTTGGTATCCATTCCCTCCCTGAGGTTATCCAGGACCGATAATACTACGGACTCCGTAGAGTGTGCGGGGCGGAAGCCAGCCTGACGGGGGGCTAAGATCCCATGCGTCTCCACAAAAGAATGCGGGTGACATGGCGCTCGAGTACCTTTGCCAGAAACGGCAAGAGGGAGATAGGGCGGTAGTTGGTAAGGGCCGTGGGATCTGCACCCGGTTTCTTCAGGGTAGGGACAATGATAGCTGATTTCAAAGGAGCGGGAACAACGCCCTGAGAAAGAGAGCTGTTGAGAAGCTGAAGAGGGGGTCAGAGCAGGTGGAAAATATATGACGGAGAATATGAGAAGGGCAAGGATCAAGAGGGGAGCCAGATTTAACTAGCAGGATTATAGAGGCCAGGGATTCCTTGGTTAGAGGCGGAAGGGCAACGATTTGTCCCTTGGAGGAAGGGTACTGGGGGTCTACAAAGGCTGAGGAGGGAGGGGGGATATTAGCTTTAATGGTAACAATTTTCTGAATAAAAAAATTATTAAGGGAGTGACATAATTCCAGAGAGGGGGTGGGCTTCAAGGTGGTTCTATCGGAAAATGCCAAATTGTGCACAATCGAGAATATTTCCCTCGATTGATTCTCAGCGGCGAGGACTTTGGAGGAGAAATAGGTGGTTTTTGCCACCAAAATGGCCTGTTTGTATTAGGTCAGGGTGTTAATAAACTCCAATCGGAGTAGGGGGCAATAGTTTCTCCTCCAGGCACGCTCCGCTCTGCGTACCGTTAATTTGATGGTTTTAAGGTCCTCATTGAACCATAGGTTAGCATCCTTCTCCCGCTTTGAAGTGACCCGCCTCATGGGAGCGATAGAATCGCAACCTGAGGTGAGCGATATATATAGTATATTATTGCTATTTTATTTACCGTGGGACTCCCACTCCGACGACGGGGAATATTCAAGCATGTGAATCTATGAAAGACACCCTAATACTGGAGAAATATTTATTTAAATAAAGTACTTTTTACAAAGTATATGCCTTCACCACGCATGCCTTTGCGTTGTAATGGCATGCGTGGTAAAGGTATATGTGGAGTAAATGTTTGTGGGGTCATGGTATTTCGTTGTAAACACACTTGTGTTATAAAAAATGCGGAGTAATGGTATGCGGGATATTATCCCACGGAATAACGTCACATATTCGTGTCAGTCACCGGATCACACAGGGTAAAGGACCTCGGTACCTTCTCAAATTGCTAACCCCACACAACCCGACTCGGCAATTAAGATCTAGGGGGGCGGGTCTAGTGAATGTTCCTAAAGTCAGAAGAGCATGAATGAGAGGGCGCTCATTCAGTTTTCTGGCAGCCCAACTGTGGAATAGATTACCCCTCAAGCTCCGTTTGGAAACCTCGTAGTTGGATTTTCGTAAAGAGCTGAAAACCCACTTATTCCCTAGGGGATAGATTTTAGAGGTTTGCTTGGAAATGGGTGACATGATGGCGGGGGGGGGGAGGCTGTGGGGCGCTGATACTTTAGCCCGGGCACACACTGATTAGTGTAACCAGGCGCTTTACAAGTTCAGTTACATACATACATACATACAAGCTATTCAGTGACATGTCCACACCCAGAGGAAGCCAGCAATCAATACTGGGCATCCAGATTAGTTTCAGCTAGCAGGCAGGAACTTGTGGATTTCTTGGTGACATCTGAAATGAAAGATAACATCCTGCTCAAGAGTTTGTAATCTGAGGAATGATTCGGTGGCATGACCTTCGATTCGTATACTTTTTATTTACAGGAAAGAAATGAAGTGACACAAGAGGGACAATTCAGTTCTTTTGTTTGTGCTCTCACACATCATGCCCTGATCAGTCTCCTGTTATTAAACATATGCCTGGGTTTAGTCATTATAAGATATCAGCAACTCCAGTATCATCTTTAACAAACAGCACTGTGGTTGATTTTAGAATGGATTGTGGTGTAACTGCTGGTCACCATGTAATGGATTTCTTGATGGGCATCAAAACCATCCAAATCTTTATGACAAAAAAAGTGATTTTCTTTTGGCTTTAATCACAATAATATTTTAGAATCTTAGTGGCCCTGAGCTTGGAAGTCTTCTCAAACCCAAAGTGGTATTACACACTAGAGTACTGGATCACCACACTAGTATAATCTGATCCTGCCATTTCAATTTCATAGACACTTCATCCAGCAAGGAACGGATGATCACTCATGTGATGAAAACTACAATTTCTTTCCTCAATTTTCTGACATTCTAGAGACCTCTGCTTGCTGTAAGCAGCATATGTGCTAATACTCAATTTAATGGCAAAGTTTCCTAAAGGCTAATATTTCGCAATTAATGAGCTTCCATCGCGGCTAGGGCGACTGAGTCCGGAATCTGGGGATCACGGTTCGATCTCTGGCACCGGCAGCAGATTAGCCCAGCACCATGTAACTCTGGGCAATAGCTTGCTTAATCTTCCCGACGGCCCCCAGCGCCTAGAGACCCTTACGGGTGATTGTGCGCTTTACAAAAATGTGGATTATTACAAGTAATCAGTTTTGAGGTACAGTAGACTTATCTTTAGAGTTAAAAAAAGAGGGACTACACCCATTGTCGGTCTCCAATCTTTCCTTTTTCAAGATTAATACGCTGCAAGAAGAAACATTCACAGCACTCCTGTTTTCTGTATGAAAAGTTCAGCGCAATGGGTCACCTGGAGGATGAGGATTCATGACTTAACTGCGTAACTGAGAAACAAACTTCCTTTACTTCTGCATGTTGAAATAGGCATTCTCAATATCAGGGTGATTTGTTTTTTCTCAACTATCGACACAGATTTTCTCCAACTCATATGACTAGTGCAAAGATGCTTCACAAAGTACCATAGCAATATTTTATTTATAAGGTTTTTTTATAGCGCGATGATCCACGAGGTTATCAGAGTGCTTTACAGTACACTGTTATCAAACATTAGATGATTGGGGTAATATAGATACATTCGAAATTCGAAAATGAATAATCTCACCATTCACGAAGGTCCTGCATGTGGAGAAACCGGTTCCGATACTCTCTTGGCAGCTCAAACTGAGACTGTATGGGGAACATGGACTCGTAGAAGTCTCGCAGCACAGCCTTTACTGTCTGAGCATCCTTATGGACGTGGTTTATGTTGTCATTAAGGCATATAAACTTTCTAAAAAACAGAAGCATGCTGTTACACACCGGCCAACACACAATGTTGTTATCAATTGTTCTTAGTACACAAAACAATGAACAGTAATAAAATACAATACAACCACTATCAAAACAACAATCTTGAACTGCCAGTACCATTTGGCAATACCCTGATAGATGCACCAGTTACCACCAAAATGTATATAATAATATTGTACAACCTCCTGCCATACTACTGTTTTTAAATGTCCTAAAATGCATTTATTATAATTCATAATTTCACTTGGGTGCTTCATAAAGTAAAAAAAAAAAAAACATAGTAAACATCATTGATTCTTTTTACAATAATAATTATGGTTATCAATGCGTGCGCTAACCAGATATGTACTTGCTGCTGTCGCCATAGATGGGAATTTCGTCATGGAACGTTCTTTCATCATCTCCTCCAAACATCACCTCCAACACTAAACAACTGCCCCAAAAGATTTCATAACATTACTCCTTTATAACAGGGTACAGTTTTAGATGATGTGACTTTTTGTACTTCTATTAGCCTATTTACCAACAATCCGAGTCGTACCTTGAGTAACGTCGAACTCTAGTAGCATCTATGTACAGCCTGCTATCTAGACCTTAATCTTCGTTGCTCCCCTGAATCAACAGCTGAAGGTAATCACAACCCTCCGCTCCCTTCTCTCTTGGCCTCCCTCCACAACTCACCCTTAGTAAAGGACCATATGTTGTGCTCTCACTTCATGGTACAGACATGGGAGAAAGCTGATTAGACAGGACAGACCTTCTTGAATATAACCCAATTTCATACCCAATGGTCTCCACCAGGGTAGGTTTCTGACGGCACTACGGTTTCCTCTATTAATGAATACTCCAAGGCATCCAACCTTCGACGTTCTGAAGAGAGCCATGCAGTACCCCCTAACATTAAGCAGGCTTCTTTTGTGTGTTTGATTTAATGACTGATTGAGAGAATACACAGGCATGACAAGCATAGCATATACATATTTACAACAGGGATTTAAGGGAAGCAGAGGAGTGAGAGAGTAAAGATGACGGTTAGAAAATGGATTTCTGGTTGGCTAGGGCAAGCGCCTAAGCCAGGCAGACACCACCACTCTAGTCAGGGCAAGGGAGTTACACACTGAAGATAACCACTGCTCACCCCCTTGTTACCTTGGCACAAGCAGTCAGGCTTATCCCAGAGGCAATGTGTAAAGCGTTTGCGCAACACACACACACAGCAGAAACACACTAGGTACACCACAAAGGAAACTCCACACAAGGTTATGTAAAAATAGCCTTTATATTATCCATAGAACACATCAGACTATAATCAGATATATACACTGTGCCAGCTGGTGCTAGGTATTACTATACAGGGGTTATATATATACACTTACAGGGCCAAATGGGACACTGTCATCATATCACCACTCATAAGTAGTGAAAACACCCAGTAACTACTTGTAAGCTTACAGGTAGCATAAACACATTATGCATCACATCTTAGACATAAACATATTAGGCAAAACACCCTAACCTAGCAGTGCCCCACAGTAACACTCCTGCGGTGTACACATCACCTTAGGGCCTTACGCTCCACCAAAACAAGGGACAAACCCCAGGCCGACTGGCCTTCCTCTGGGGCCCGTCTTGGGTGGTCCCAAATGCCCTTTGCCCAAAAGTCAGGGCTCTCCTTGCTGCCAATGCAGCACTCACTACTGGGCACCATCCTCACAGGAGGGTGCAACTCAACCTTGTCCTCTCTAAGCACGTGCCCCACGTTGCAGCTGCCCGCGATCTGGCGGCGCAGCTATACAACCAAAAATCGGCACCAACAGTGTGCCCTCCCAGCCCCAGTCACCAGGGCTTCCTTCCGGTGCAGCTAGCAGAAATCAGGCACAAGCAGTGTGCCTTGCAGACCTCGCTCACCGGGACCTCTCCTAGCCTTATCCGGTCTCCAGGTACCCCACTGGTGCCAGTATGGAATGTCGGGAGCGGCCCGCCAACTTGTGGTGCTGTCCTTGCCGCTCACCTTCCTTTGCAGGGGGAAGACTCCGGTTGGATTGCACTGGCTGGAGGACAGAGGTGGCGCAGCTTCCTCTGGTTAGGAGCACACACTGAGCGAACCCTCCATCGATCCTTGCTCCTCTTGGTATTGTGGGCCCCGGCCACAATCAGGCGTGGATTTGCCGGACTTCCGGCCTCTGGAGGGAAGTCCCTGCGGGATTGGCTCCTTTTCTCAGGAAGACGGCAGCGCCCACAGTCAGGCCATACGCCTGACTTCCTGGTCGCATTACAGTTGGAGCCCCCGTCTTGGGCTCGAGTTAGAGCGCTCACCCTGTGCTTTCTGTCCAGCCACCAGAAGGCTAGGCACGCTCTTTCCCCCAATAAAAAGATGGTCAGCAAGGGAAAGCACTCTCCATACCCTGTGCAGCGCGCCACACGCACTTGGGGAGAGCAGAGTGAATTTCCAGCGTTCACCATGCGCTGGATCCAGAAAGTACATCGCGCTGGGCACAGGCAGGCCAGCACACCAGGTCTCCTAGCAGAGGGCAAGTCCTGGAGATTCCCCTTCCCAGCGAACAGCAGGTCAATCCCCAGTGGAGGTATCTCCTGGCAGTCCAGCAGTCTACCGGCCGCAAGTAAGCCCCAAGCAGTACACAGCACACAGAAATGCCCCCTTCTAAAAGTGGCATTTCTAAAATAGTGACAATAAATCTGCATACACCATCACGCAGCATTTATTACCACTATTTCAAACATACCAAATTTGATCATACTACTCCTCTCAGATCAGGAATTGCCACTGACACACTGATCAGGGAAGTCCCTATGCATTCCTATGAGAGGGCAGCCTCACAGTAGTGAGAAAGCAAAATGGCTGTTTGTCAATACCAGGACATGCCACACAGGTAAGGCATATCTCCTACCTTTTCCTACATTGCGACCTGCACGTAGGGCTAGCTAGGGCCTACCTTAGGGGTGACTGATATGTAGTAAAAGGGGAGTCACAGACGTGGCAACCACTTTATGTGCCACATCACAGCGGCAGTAAACTGTGCGCCTGAGACAGGTTTGAAAGTCTACTTTGGTGGGTGGCACAAGCAACTCTGTAAGCCCACTAGTAGCATTTAATTTACTGGCCCTGGGTATCACTTTACAAGGGTCTGATAGGTAAATTAAATAAGCCAAAGAGGTGTAGACCAATCTTACCATGTTTTACCATAGAGAGCACATGCACTTTACACTGGACAGCAGTGATAAAGTGCCCAGAGTCCTAAAACCACCAACACCAGGTCAGAAAAAAATTCCAGGAGGAAGGCAAAAAGTTCAGGGATGACCCTGCAAAAAGGGCCAAGTTCAACAATGACTGAAAGTGACTGTTTCCTAAGTTAGGACAGCCAACGGAATGAGCGGAATCACAAAAATGTAAAAAACCTTTAGGAGTGACAAAGGTTAAGATTGTCAGGCAAAGACTGTCTGGAGACACATATCTAGTTGTCTACCTCTGAAATAGGTAGGTAGGATATAGTCTATTTATGGCTTGAAAACAAGTGAACTTGGTGACAGTAGTAAAACATTAGGGTGTTCCTAAGAAGATTGATAGGGTGCATGTGACACAGAAACGCTACAGGGAAGACCAACAAAAAAGGCTATTGCAGCAATCTAGTTTTCTCAGAACAAGTGCACAGCAACATCTGAATTTTAGGGCCATAATGTAGAATACAGAGTATGAAAGAAGATGGCTACTAGCAATAAAGTCATGGTTTCTGACAAATTTGTGGTACAATTCACGGCTTTCCTTGCAGCCAACCAGGTTAAAATATGGCAGCATTATCCGTGGTCCCACTTTGAACTCTAGCTCCCATTCCAAAACACTGAAAGCAGGGCGAAGGCTGGCCAGGCTAGATCAAAGCTCCTGGAAGGTCCACTCTACTGCCTCCTCTGGACTGCATGGATTTTCAATGGTTCTTTCTTGCAGCAGGACATGCATACACCGAGGTGGTGGATAAAAGTTTACCGGTGACCTTCCGTGAGAAGGGTAATAAAAAGGATTAAACAAACTGTAGGAAGATGGCTCTGTATATACTATACAAAAGTAAGGTATGGTGTGCACAGAGTCCAGTGGATCCCCAGAGGTATAGCAGTGGCTAAAGTAAATTTAGTCTCTTTTGGGGTAGTATGGTTGAGCAGTCAGATAGTGTTAAGCATTTGTTGTACACACTCAGGCAAGAAATGAGGTCACACACTCAAAGACTGAATCCAGATCAATTGTTACTTTGTTATTTTTTTTTACCAGAACCAAGATTTACTCAGTAGCAGGTAAGTGAAACTTTTCATACAATGTTATTTTTCAAATACAGTGTGCATTGGTTTTGAAGGAACATAGAAATTACCTTTGCAGTCGAGAAAATGGGTTATAAGCTCGCTAGAACACTTGACTTACTTTAGATCACTTTTTTATTACTTTTCAGTTAGTTCTCTACTTTTGCATTCAACAAACTATTCACAAAGTCTAAGCATCACAGGACATCAGTAAGCAGGTTAAATCGTTGAAGACACTTAGTTACTTTTGTTGCAGTACAAGACAAGCTCAGAACTTAAAAGATTTTTCAAAGAAAACCCACCATACAGTCCTGTGGAGAAAAACAAAGTCTTAGTTTTGCAGGTAAATAAACAGTTTTAGGAATGGAGTTTGTGTGGTAGAACCAAGGTTCCCCAAGGTTCATGCGGGAAGTCAAGGTGCGCCGTCGGTGGCACGAGGGCTGCCGGGGGCGGCACTAGGGCTGCCGGGGGCATTGGAAGGGCACCAATGTTAGCCAATAAAGCTAGGGGTCACCTCGGTTGAGGGCTGCTGAAGGGCAGGCCACTTGGTCTTGAGAGGCAAGCTCCTGGGGTTAAGGTAAGGGAAAGGGGGTTATTACCATGTCGACACCACTAGCGGTGCAAGGGCAGCTGGATGCGTGGTGCTTAAGAGTTGTTTGTAGACCAATGCTTTCCTATAGATGATGCCGGTCGAGGAAAAGGACTGCAGGCTGGAGCAAGAAGACTGGATGAAAGGAACCAACGTCTGGAGGATGAAGTTGAAGAGTTGCTGGACACCAGGACACTGTTGGTCAGGCACCTCAGGACTCAGGGGCTGCGGGTGCAGGGGTATCTTTTCGTGTAGGGTTCTTCTCACCGGTTCTGGTCGCGGTCAGGAGGACTCTTCAGGATGAGGCTGCAGACGTAGAGGAGAAGGTTGGTGTAGGTCGTCCAACGCTGGATCACAGGTCAGGTTCGCTGGGGAGATCTTGCTGGGGTGTTGGGCCACTCAGACTCGGGCTGTAGGCGTCGGGTGCAGAGTGGTGAGGACTCGCGGATCCAGCTGGATCTGATGTCCTGGCTTGGGTTGTTGCTGTACAATTCCGGTGTCCACGGGAGATCAGAGTCCGTTGGGAAGGCAGGGCAGGTCCCCAGGGTTCTTGGAGGCTGCTGGCTGCAGGACACGCCGGTTTCAGCTTGCAGGGGTTCCGAAGCAGGAGACAGGCTGGTAGGGCTGGGGCCATGGCAGCTGTCATTGTCCTCTTCTTCTGCAGCACTGCTCTTCGGTCCTTCTTCTTGTCGAGTTGAATCTAGCTGCTGGGTTCAGGGCTGCCCCCTAAATACTGTATGAAAGGGGCATTTTAGGGGTCTTGATATAGTAGCCAATGGGCTACTGTCCTTAGGGTGACTACATCCTTAGGATGCTCACCCCACATGGGGGGGTGAGCACCAACCCGATCCTCGATTGGAGGGTGTCTGCCATCTGCAAGATGGCTGGCGCTGAAGAGTGGGCTGCACCTCGACTCTCCCACCTGAGGGGTGGGGTTGGCAGAGGTGGGCACTCCTTCTGGGCTGGTCTACTTTTTCCCACCTGTGTTCCAAAAAGGGGGTGAGACAGGAAGGGGGCCTGCTCCTGATAGCAGGAGAGGCCGGGGGTCGCTTTGCAACGGTGGCAAGGCCTTCGAAGCTCCCCTGCCACAGACGGCTCTTCCTGACCTGGGGGAGTTGTGAACACCTCCGCCCAGAAAAGGTTTTGTTTCTGGGCCCAAGGAGCAAAGGCTCCCACCCCAGGGGGTCAGACTCTTGTCTTGTGGTGGCAGGCTGATGGCTACCAGTCAGAAAATCATCAAAGGCTGGTTTGGTTCAGGGGTACCTCTAGAAGGGACCTGTGAGTGCAGGAAATAATACGTCTGACTCTGGAATCAGTGCAGATTTATTATTCTGAGATGTTTGAACCAAACATACCAAGATTCAGTGAAGCTATTACGGTGCTAGGAAACTGGTAGTGCCCAGTTTCCAGACCATATACACAGGATGGCTTTACTGAGCACTTATAATATCTGTCTGCTCATGCAGATAGGCCCTCAAAAAGTGCACCCTACCTTAAGGGTGACTTAACTAGGCCTCATGCAGTGCTGGGTAGGCATGGCACACATGGATGTGTGGTATGTAGACTCTTCACTTTTAGCTGCACCAAAACACGCTGGCTGCAAAGGCAGTGGTGCATGTTTGTGGTGAGAGGTCTCTGATGGTGGCATAATACACGCTGCAGCCTAGGTACCCCTTAAAAGGGATTTATAGGTAGGCCAGTGTTGTGCCAATTGAGGAAGCAATGGTACAGTTTAGGAAAAGAACACAGCCCCTGGGAACCGGATTGGCAGGAACTCAGGGCACACACAGTCAAATTGCATCAGGTATCTGGCAAAAATGTTAGGGGCATCCATGCAGAAAGGGCACTTTCCTACACAAACTCAAGGCTTATGTGAGTCTACTGCAAATGGTATATGGTGCAGGCCAGAAGGCAAAGAGCTGTCTCAACCACAAGGCTCAGATAGCACCGCAGGGCTGAAAAGTGAGCTTAGAGGAATCATTTCACAGAGAGAAAGGTTGGTGTGCCGTGTTTTGCACGCCCCCCTAAAAAATGGACCCTTTAAATGATTTGGAGACTTGACAAAGCTTATTTGCCACATACTCCAGTGTGCATTGAGTCTCTGGGACCAGAGGCATACTGTGCAGTAACCAAAACCTAGATCATGCAGACAGCAAATCGGGGAGGGAATTATATTTTCCTATGCCAACATCTTAGTGACCATACATGGGTGCAACATTGTAGCCTAAGTGAAGAACGTCCCTCTCTATCCTAACCCTCACTCGAATTCAACGAAACAGCTAGTGGCATTGCTGTAGCGCCTTGAGACCCTTACGGGTGAGTAGTTGCACTTTATAAAAAACTGATTGCTTGGTTACCAGATTTGGACATTTAAGTCACTATTCGGGGGATCTGCTGGACATTGCTAATCTGCTTACATTATGGAGGATAGGACCTAAATCAGATTAACGAGCATGAGGTCTCATCCATATAGTTTATACAAGTCTACTATTAGGCACCAACCTGCTGTACTTTCCACTATGAAGGAGACCCAGGCAGATGGGAGGCTGCAAGGAAAACAAGCATTTGCAATGCAATAGGTCTCGCATTAGGAAAGTTTGAGCTATTGGTATTGTAAATGACAAATGTTTTATTTATGTCTTGATTTTGAAATAGAAAAATTAATAGCGTTGCCATTTACAATGCCAATAGTTTTACCTTTCGTAAATGTGACACCTATAGCACTTGTAATGCAATATGTGTTGTATTTACGTGACTTAGATGTATTGATATTACAAATAACAATGGCTTTTAATTTTTTTAATAATTAATACTTAAATAAAAGTTATTGTAATTTATAATGGCAATAGCTTAAACTTTTGTAAATAACTTTTGTGAAGATTATGTTCAGTGTATTTTATTGTGACGAAAATCCAAGAAAAGAAATGAAATATTAACATCTTTTTGTGACATTTGTAATAAAGCTTGAAACATTGAGAGAACATATTTGAACCAGTTGTTGTTGAATGGTTGCACAGATTGATGCTGTGGTGGCGCTGAGTGATGCTGTGGTGGCGCTGAGTGATGTTGTGGTGGCGACGAGTGATGCTGTGGCGTTCAGTGATGCTATGGTAGTGCATAGTGATGTTGTGGTGCCCCTGAGTGATGCTGTGGTGGTGCTGAGTGATGCTGTGGTGATGCGATAGATAGATAGAGTGAGGGCGATAGACAGAGTGAGGGCGATAGACAGAGTGAGGGCGATAGATAGAGTGAGGGCGATAGACAGAGTGAGGGCGATAGACAGAGTGAGGGCGATAGACAGAGTGAGGGCGATAGACAGAGTGAGGGCGATAGACAGAGTGAGGGCGATAGACAGAGTGAGGGCGATAGACAGAGTGAGGGCGATAGACAGAGTGAGGGCGATAGACAGAGTGAGGGCGATAGACAGAGTGAGGGCGATAGACAGAGTGAGGGCGATAGACAGAGTGAGGGCGATAGACAGAGTGAGGGCGATAGACAGAGTGAGGGCGATAGACAGAGTGAGGGCGATAGACAGAGTGAGGGCGATAGACAGAGTGAGGGCAATAGACAGAGTGAGTGCAATAGATAGAGTGTGGGCGATAGATAGAGTGAGGGCGATAGATAGATAGAGTGAGGGCGATAGATAGATAGAGTGAGGGCGATAGATAGAGTGAGGGCGATAGATAGATAGAGTGAGGGCGATAAATAGATAGAGTGAGGGCGATAGCTAGATAGAGTGAGGGCGATCGATAGAGTGAGGGCGATAGATAGAGTGAGGGCGATAGATAGATAGAGTGAGGGCGATAGATAGACAGACAGATAGAGTGTCGGCGATAGATAGATAAGAGTGATGGCGATAGAGTGAGGGCGATAGATAGAATAACATTGAAAAACGTGGTATATTATTTCAAATTATAAAATTAGTTGCTCACATGGGCATCTATGAGCAGGCCCCCTCCAATTGCGCAAAAAGGGAAGACATATGTGGCATGGCTGGCTAAAGTATGGGAGAATTTCAAATAATATGGCATAAAGCACCATATTTGTTTTACACACGTTAACAGTGTCTGGGCAGTTTTCACCTCTTAAGTACCAGTTTGAGCTAAAAAGCATTTTTTGTTAAAATCTGCAAATCATTCAAGACTTGATTTATGTGCAAAATCCCCGCATCTCGAAATAGTATTATTCCAGTGACCCTAGCTATGAAACAGCAACAGAGTAAAAGGCAATATAAACCGAGAAGAGCATGGTCCCATCATGGCACCCAACTCTTTCAGTTGCATGTGAATTGCACCCAGACGTTACATGCACGTGGCACAGAATGCAGCAGGCCTGAAAAGGTATTCATAATTAAGGAGGGGATATTTTTAAATGTAACACTCTCCTCTGCCTAAATACCTTTCCTAGCTTGACCTGAATGCCTTCAGTGAAGTTATGTGGGGTATTAAGATGTGTATTTGGAAAAAACGCTGAAAGTTGCAATTAGGGAAGGCCACCTCAGATGGAGAAGTTGAACTGGACGCGCACACGCGCACTCACTCTCTCGGCTAATCACAAGTATTACTGAGTAGCCTGCAAAAGGGAGAAGTCACACGGCTCCTAAAAATGTGAGCTAGACCATGATTGAATTGGGGGCAACGTTGTGTAAAATTTCAAACGGTGGCAAAGCTGCCTAGCTAACCATGTGTGTTTCTGGCACTTTACAAGTGTGCGGTTGGTCAGGTGGTCAAGAAAAGCAGCTGCAGTCCAGCTGGACAGGCCAGCCAGCTAACGCAAAACGTATTCCAGCAATGCCCTTACTGCAGCAGATCTAACTAATACCCTGAGTGCAGGGCGTTACACGTCAGATGATCTTTGCAAGCATATGAGGTCACCAATGACGGGAGTTTGCGAGCACAGGAAGCGTGAGACCGTGGTACTAAAGCAGCTGGTGGTAACATACTGGGAAAACAAGCACAATACTTACCTATAGATAGGGAAAACAGACGCTTTAGCTCGGCAGCCCCTTACATCAGCCAGGACCCAAGTGGTTCACTTACATAGACTAGGCTGTTTTCTGGTTCTTAAAACAAAGCTATGGCAGAGCAATAAACTAGATACGTTTGCTCTAGGCTAATGCATTTCTCAGTTAACAAGCAAAGCAGTAAAGTGAGGGCTTCGGATGGCAAATGGTGATCACTTTCGCGGTCGATTTCATGTTCTCAGTGGCCGCGCAGCTCACTGGGAACATCAAAGCGGCCGCGAAAGTGATCAGCAGGCAGACAAATGGTGCGTGCGCCCGGCGCACATGCACTGTACCAGATACACACTTTGGGAGCACTTTTGAAAGCCCCTACTTAATATCTCGCCAAGCATCGGCAACGCGATGGCTTAGGCGAGCCCTAAAAAGGACGTCAAGGGCGGAATGGGGAGATCCTTTCATGGCTAATTTCAACCCATAAAATATCGAATTTATACATTTTGAGTAACCATTATCCACTTGCAATGAAGGGGCAGATTCTTGCACTCCATCCCATTGGAATGGCCCTCATCACCAGGGTCAGATTGGTCAGGCAGGAAATGTGCGATGGGCCGGTATCTAGGCTGCAGCTGTGGGCCACTTTTTTGGAGCATGGTGGTCGATCTGGGATCTCTCTGTGCTGTTCAGAGGTCACCAGCGCTCAGTGGGGGCCAGCATTCAGTGGGGTCTGAGTGGCCATTCTGGTGGCCTAGAGCTATAGGCAGGTGGGCCTCTGTTGCACCCCCTTCCACCAACAGGGCCAGAGGTCCACTACCCATTAATATAACAAAGGTGACTTAGGCAAGATACGGGCACAATAATGTATGCAGATTGAACAGGGGCAGAGGGCCTGAGCAGAAGTGGCCTCACTGATTTTCAGGTGTGGTTCACCTGTGTGAATGAACCTGTGCACAAGGAGTGCAGGCAACGTTTGCAATTTTCTTAATTTTAGTGAAGTTAGGAAAACAAAAGTAAAGTGTTAATATGTGTTTAGGAGATATTTACAGCTAGACTGACAGTCCCGTGGGGTAATGTGCTCACTGCATGATTAAGTTCATCATCAAGAGATCACAGGTTCAGTTCAGTCCCCCATAAAGCATTGTTATAGTAATGTCAACTGCAGTCACAAGCGGCCACTTGTAAGGCAATGGATATTCTGAGGCTTTTTGAGAACATTTTTTTCTGCACGGATTTTGGAACTGGATCAGAAGGGTAAAAAGGAGCATCGATTGCTGCTCCCTCTCAGATTATGCCTTCCCTAATTGAAACATTTTTTCATTTTTTTTGCTCATCTTCTAATGGTAAAATTGGGAATATAGTCTGGATGCAATAACAGAAAACTCACAGTGAGCTACCCAAATACCGGCCAGGGACAGGAATTTAGTTGTCATGTTTTAAACCACATCCTTAATTAATGCACAAACCAATTGCAGTAGTGATTTCCAAAGAATGCACGGATCAGTATCCACATTTTTTACATCTTTGTGCACCCTCCCACAGTTTTGACTGCCAACAAATTCCGATCAACTTGTAGGGGGAAAAAAACTGCTAGGGAGGGCTACAGTTATTAAGTAATTTCAGCAAATCTCCATGGAGTTAGAGCTGTAATCACTTCTACTCACATGGTCATGGCCTAAGTAAATTTCTGTCGGGCAAAAATGTGTTCTCCAAATGCTGGAATGTTCAAATATTCTTCATTTCCAATCCAGTTTCAAAATTATGGATAGATCCAGCCAAAGCGTTTCATCCCAATGAAAGGACTTCATCAGGGCTTCAGAGTTCTTTGTGCGTTAGGCAAAGAAACAACCTCACCTCCTGTCGGTATCCTGGATTACCTGGACAATGCTTCTTGGAAATAAATCAGTTTAGCTTTTTTGGCCATTGTCTCCTTTTGAGATTTACCCCAGCCCTGCTTTTTTTCATACTACTTAAAACCCTGAAGCAGTGAAGAGAAAAGCAGCAATCCACAATGTGGGTGACTTTTATGGGGTGTCCAGGCCGATTTTGATTCCAATTCAACCCCGCTTATCACTGTTGTAATGGGGGAGAAGGGTACTACGCAGTGATGCAGTTTTCTAAACTGAAAAAGTCCAACATCTCCAGGGTTGGTATTTTGAGGACATCTGCTCACCTAACTTTCACAGACAACCCAGTTTGGCAAATAACTTTAGGAATTCTGGTTGATTCATTTATGCAACAGTATGTTGTACCTTGAATCACCTCCTTCTTTGTTACTCAGCCAGAATGAATGTGATGTCTGTGTGGAATGTTGGAATGCTTGATGACTGAGAGAGTAGAATGCGAGTGTGCCTGGTTGTGTGTGGAGAATGACAGTTGAAGAGAGTGGGCTGAGCAGCAACCATGCAGCTCCTGGTGGGACCTTCCATATGATCTTCTTAAGACCTACTAAAGACTTGTATGGAACCTGAAACTAATTACCAATAAACCTCATACATGGAAATACTACCTGGCTACCTCTGGTCATCTGTGGAAATTATCTATTACACAGTTATTGTGAAAGTGGTGGTATGGGACGGGACAATTTCAATGCATCTTACAACGAGAAAGCAACTTTTATGAGAAAAAACAAAACATACCTTCCATCAAAGGGGAGGGTGAATAATCCATTTGAAGTAAACACAAGCTTGAGAAATGTCTGGTGTTTAAAAGAGATATAGAGTGCCTGACACCCTGCTGTCAGTCGTCCTGGCCGTATTATTTAATTTAAATAACTGAAACACTCTACATGCTGGATTGTGGTTTCAGAGCATGTAAACACAAAAAGATGCTGTCAGACTAAAGGGGAATGCAGCGTCAACATTCGTCAGTATCCAAGACAGCAATCAAATGAAAATTTAACCCATAGCTAAGCATCCATATTTCAGAATGCTATGCTGCCTTTGTTTCAGTTTTGGTTCTGGAAATACAGAGCTTGAATTTGGAGTTCTGATATTCTTGGCCTGCTCCTAAATGGCCTCTTGGCCTACTCTGCGGACGGCTTTAAGAGTGATGCGTGTGGCTTTGCACTGGACATGCTTGGTAACAAGCTTGCTGTGGTGGACTCACATGACGTAACTGCTAAAAGCATCACAGCTGATTTGCCTGAGCACTGAGTTAGAAGGTCACATTGACCTGTTCAGGTCTCGGTCTCCAACTAATATGAAATGATTTATCCTGGAATGGATCAGTAAATAGGACTGAGGCTTTGACTTCCTGAAGGACAAGTGTATTCTTGGCACATTTTCTGTCTCACCACATCAAAGTAACTTAGTCATTTTCCATTAAACAGAGCAAATGGGTTGATTGATACAGATTAAACTGATCAATCTCCAACCTTGCAGACACAACTGACAAATTAAAGACATAGCTTTCTTGGTTGTGAGGGGGTGAGAGTGAGTTTGCCATGTAACTCAAAGTAGCTTTACCAGTTGTGCTCTAAACTGGATTGGCCTCAAAGTAACTAGTGAGGAGTTTGTAATCACAGTTGAGTAGAAATATAGGCCTATAAGAGTCCGCTGACTCAGGATCATTGCCTGGTTTAAGAATCATCACCATTGTAGCTTCGTACCATGAGGGCGGGATTGTATTCCCTATTAAATGCATCTCATTAAACAGATATTTCCAGAAGGGAATCCACACCTTAATCAATTTTTATACAATTCAGCTGGTATTCCACCTGGGCCAACTGCCTTTCCGTTAGCGAAGTTCTTAACTTGATCTTTAAACTCTGCTTCCATATTCTCAGCCTCAAGATCAGTCATCTGCTGTTCTGTAAGATGTGGGTGATATTTATCGCCAAGCCAATCACTGATAATTAAGAGATCTGGGTCTAGAAATTCTTTGTAGACTACGCTCCGACAGAGCAGCTTCCCTGGTTTGAGCTCCTCCGTAGAACTCAAGACCCTACTTGTACCTGACCGGACGAGTACCTCTATATTGTTCCTGTCTAGTTCTGATCTGGTTTTACAGGCTAAAAATGCCCAGCAGTCCTCCCTGTACTCAAAATGCTGAAACTTACTAGCCTCCTACTGGCTTTCAGCCTACTGTCTATGTAGATCCTAAAGTCACGCAGTAGCTACTCTAATTTATTCCTCAGCGAAGAGCTGGGCTCTGAACCTTGCTTTGCGTCCTCATTTAGCTCTGCTTTCTTCTGCGTAATCTTCCTCTTCAACTCCCTCTGGAAGTCACACCCCTTCCTTACCTGCATGCACAAAATCTTCACTTTGCTGACCCTAATATAGGTCTTATATGCCTCCAATATCATTACAGCACTGTTCCTAATTAGTCTCAAAGTATTCTGCTTTTTATTTAATTAAGGCTTCACTGAGTTCGGCATCTGACAATAGGTCCCTTTTCATGGCCCCTTTCGGATGCTGAATGATCGGATAACCCTGCAGGAACATGTGTTGTCAGAATTGCGCAAGTTGACACTGGATCTAAGAGAAAGTAGTAAATGAGCGAATGATGACAATACTTTTTACTGTAGAAAGGTATAACCTCTTACATTAGCTTTATTTTTCCTCCATATACATATTAATGCAAGAGCTCTCATCATGTCCTTTAGAGGTTCCTAGTTTTACCCATACCTGCATAAGGGGACCTAGAAGTCCTATCGCTTTCTCTATTCAAGACCACATTAAAGACTGCCCCAAACAAATAGGGTGATGGACACTCGGCCAAGACTAACTGTAAGCTACCCAAGAATGTAGGATCATCAAACGTCCTGCACAGGTTAGCTCATTATCTCTGCTCCGCAACTAAGCAACTAACCACCGCCCGAGTCAAAGTTGAGGGTCAATGTTGTTAAAATTCTTGTGTAATGCAATACAGTTGTCCTTTCCAACCAAGGCTCTACAAAAGCTGCAAGGAAAGTTTAGTAGTTTTATATGAGCATCTAAGGGACCTAGTATTACCTGGAAGTAACTGCGGTGAAACAAGAAGGACTTACCCTCCCAGATTATATGGTACATTAATATCACTTCCAATTCAAGAACTTTAAGCCCTGGCTCGTGAATTGGATAACTCTTACTTGAGTCAGGGAAGAAGGCACGCCGGTCATGTCTTCCTCCTCAGACAACAAGGCAGTCCTTCTTCCTTAACTCTCACAGGCCGAGGAATATTCTGATTACTGTTGCTGGAGGTTTAATATTTATACCTGGTGCCAGCTTTTAAGTGGGGGGCGGGGGGAGGACTCCCTATCGTACACGCACATCTGGATCTGGAAAGTTCTTCCATTAAGGCTCCAAACTGTCTGGGAGAGACAAAATAAATGACAGGCCTGCTGTAAGATTCCTTTGTGTGCGAAGGAGGCAAAACCCTTTAAAGTGTAAGTGGGGCTGGGTACAGCCACTCACCAGACATCCTGCCAGGATGGCTCATCCGATCTACACCTAACCCCCTTTGTGTTACTGTCTGGAAGCAAGACACAAACCCCAACAGCAAAGCCATTCACAGTCATGTGACTCAAGGCACTGGCAGAAGGCGCATATGTTTGGGACAATTTTATAAATTGCAACTTCTTCATTAAAGAGGATTTTAAATTATAATTAATTTGAGTGTAAACAGCCTCTATCATCTGCCAATCCAAAGTTAGCACTTATTAAATGAAATAAAGTAACCCCAGTGTTAGTCAATAGGAGAGATAGGCCTTACGACAGTGAAAAACTACTTTAACCCCTTCGACGCTGATGACGAGCTGGGCTCGTCATGAGGTAGCCTCCTGCTACGCTGATGACGAGCCCAGCTCGTCACGTAACATGCGCTTTCGCATATCTCAGCGTGCGAGCGGAATTCCGCCCGCACGCATGCGGTTAAGAGTTCAATTCAATTATAAACTTTATTCAGCAGCATTGTGGAAGCCTTACAAGTTATTAATAAACAGAAAATGATACAAAAAATGTATACATCATTACATTTTAAATTATGATTTAACCAATATATTAACTGCCTCAGCTAAAAGGATAGAATATCTCATACTTTAGAAGTTGTTCACTGCCAGGGCATGCAAAACTTAAGTATACACGTCCTACATTTTAAATACAGTGCACCCTGCCATATGAGCCTTTAGGGTGTTCCTCAGGGATGACATATGTATTAAAAAGGAAGGTTTTTTAATTTCCAGTCCCTGATGACATGTAGTACCATCCCTAGTAGGGGACTTACAAGTATATTAAATGTGTGTAGTGCCAGAGGCACTTCCATATATTTGGACTATTTGATGATCTTTGACTACCATTGTTTTAATTGACTTTAGGTGTTTCTTGAATGTACAACATCATTTTTCCTGCATGTGCACTTTCACCTTGAAGATTTCTTTTGTGTCTCCTTGTAGTTTTAGAGTGGGAGTGCCTACACAGAGCAGAACAGCCATGCCAGGAACAGGATGTGGGGAGAGGGGGAGAGGGAGAGAGGGGGTGCGGGGGAGAGTGAGAGAGAGGTACTTCTTGGTTTCGGAGTGCAGCGTTCTAAGCATGGATGCTCAAATGTGCATTATGTTGTACACTGGGAGATGAAGTGTGTAGTGCTATAGGTAGTGGTGCCCAAATGTGCATTGTGTTGCATATTGGTAAGTATTATGAAGTTATTACTATTAGCTTTGAAATACCCTCATGCAATCTTGAATTCTGACTCAGTCTAGCTTGAGCTTTTGCGCACAGGCAGGCCCTGAGATTACTCAAGTTGTTTAGTCTATTCACGTTCAAGGATGTTTTCTGTACTTTTGGAGATTGTTTTCTACTTTCCTAAGCTTTGTTAAGATAAGGGACTGGAACTTGTGGGAGACAGAAGGATACGTGAGAATCTTGGATAGAGAGTGGCCTACTCCAGTAATTTCCTTGGAGAAGAGGACATACTCTCAGAAACTTCTGGTGCTTTGAGATTATAAAACTGGGGTTTGTTAACTTGGAAACCGGGATTTTGGACCTGGAAGGCGGACACATCTTCTTCAGTGTAGCAGAACCTGGCTTGTCTCTTAACCCCGACTGTGAATCTCCCCAGTCTGGAGTAGGCTAAGATGCAGTGTTTGCAGCCACTGAGGTGTTTTATTTTTGATTATTGACTTTGTGTGCACATTCAAGTCTCCAGTGGTTATAATCATCTGATGTGTAATTCTTGAGTATTGGCATTGTGATGTGTGAGTTTGTCTGTGTGCACATTCAAGTCTACAGCGGTTATAATCATCTGATGTATTTAGTGTATATATCTTTCTTATTTCTTGCAGTGGATGTCTTGTATTGTTATAATCTGCTTGTATTTTATTCCATGCATTTCACAGTTTCATTTGCTTACTTATAGGTGTGTTACTATATATACACACACACACACACACACACACACACACACACACACACACACACACACACACACACACACACACACACACACACACACACACACACACACACACACACACACACACACACACACACACACACACACACACACACACACACACACACGTTGTTCATTTGACATCTGGGAAAGCTATTTTGTTAGAGAGTATTGAACAAATGAAACGCCATGCCTTATTCTGAGAACAGTTTTTTGATGTGCCTTATTTTATGAGAGTGAAATCCCTTTCCAGATGTTTTTATTGATCCGCTGTGTTTCTGCCTCAGTGTGGGAGGGAGGTATTTTCTATTATTTGGGAGGGCGAAGCAATACAATGTGCTAATCAGGTGTAGGTAAACTTTACCATGTTTGAAGAAGAGAGCACAAGTACTTTACCACTTGTTAATGGTGGTACAGTACACAGAGTCGTAACACCAATAAAACAAACTCCGCAAACAGGAGGAGTGAAGGCAAAATGTTTGGGGGAATACCAAACCAAGGATGTCAGGGCTAAAACTAGTTAAACAGATTTTGAGGAAGGCTACCCTTTTGAAAGGGAAGATCTATGTTTTCTGAAACATGTATTGATGAATCTTTCAGCAATTCTCTGATGTTACCTCAAAAGGCTAAGACAAGCTCTGCAAAAGAACATTTTCGAAGTTGTTGTATTTCAACAATCTACCCAAATTGTATCCAAACTAGATCAGATTCACCCACATGCTGAGGTTTATCTTTCTCTCCCAACACACAGAGAAGTCCCCTCACCCAGGGCAACTGCCAGATATTCCTGAAGCCTCCTTGCCTGTATATTCATATTAATTTCTTCATGTGACACCCATTCCACTACTGGTCTTGTTGCTTTAGATGGCCAGTGTTAATCAGTCACATACATCGGCAAGGATCCCATGCACATGTCAAAAGCAAGGGAAACCCTGTACACATCTGTACACTTCTGCTGCATAGTATGCCAAATAGTGATGGGTGTAATGCTTCAATCTCAGCCACTGTTAATTACTCGGACTGCATACTGATTCAACGTTATTTTGCACACCATCTGAGTTTTGACCCAGCCATATGCAAATCAGTCTCTACCCTGCTCCACTACAAACACTCCAGCCCAAACTGCCAGGCAGGTCCTCCCTGACCCAGAACATAAACAACCCAATATTGGGTTCTGGAGGACCTTGCTGGTTACCCTGACTAGCTCCCTACTGGAGTTGGTTGCCCCAAGTACTTTTAACCAACCGCATTGTCACTTACTTATGTTTTAAAAAGAAAACGTTTTTAAGTGTCTAAGTCGTTGAAGTTGCCAAGGCTTGTTTGTGATTGAGGGAAATTACACTGATTTATTATTTTTAGTAAAATGTATATCTCTGGAACCCTCCAGTGGATGCTTTTCATTCTAGTATCTAAATGTTTATAAAAATACAACCTATTTTTAGGTCTCGCCTAAGCAGTGCGCATGTGCACTGTTCCCAATGAGCCCTCATTTATGCATGGCGTTTAACTTGCGGGAGCTCCCATAAGGTAAAGGCTGTAAATGGACTGCGGGCCGCAGTTGTCTTTCAGCGCTTGCCTTTTTTAATTTTTTTTAAAATGAAGTGACAACTCTCTTCTTGTAAGCGTGGCCACTGAATATTAGTAACTAGTCAAAATTCCAACCTCATGCAGCAGCGCATTCCATTTATATATTTCACCCTTTCCGCTTTCTTTTCTCTGCTGATTCAGCTCCTATGCTGTAAAAAACACGGGCCTGAGGCTAAGAAAACGGAATTTCCACTTTCGAGCAGTTTTTAAGTGCCAGCAGGGTTGGGTCATTTTCTACTTTTTTCCCCGTTTCGGTTAAGTGCAGCACGGGCAGGCCAGCACCGCAGAAATGCGGCGAAGCATTACCAGCGCTGCCAGGTGTCCCCAGCGCCGCAAGGCCAGTGTGAACACTGCTAGCGCTGCAGGCGGAGGCTGTGCGCCAGCTGAGAGCATGTGCTGCCTGTCTCGTCTCGCAATGTGCTTCCTCCTCTGAGTGGGAGGGACCCCTCACTGGGTGCGTGTGCCAGAGGGAGTGAGACTAATAAGGACAGCGCTACCTCCCCCTTTGCACTCCCTGAGAGACTCACTCCAAGAACTTCCCAGCTATGCAACGGCTTAGAAGCCTTCATGGTTAAGCGTGTAGGGATTTAGGGCCATATGTATCATACTTCAGTTTTGCGATTTCCAAATAGCGAATTTTAAGGAATCGCTATTTGGAATTCGCAAAACGGTATGTATGTACAAAATCGCTATATAATAGCGATTCCTTACCATTCCTATTTTGCGATTAGCTAATTGCTAATTGCAATTTACCCATTCATTTCTATGGGCCAGAGGCCCATAGGAATGAAGGGGCAATTTGCGATTAGCAATTTGCTAATCGCAAATTAGGAATTTTTCCAAGGGTGCAGGGGTGTCTCAAGAACACCCTGCTGCACCCCTGAAAAAGACATTTGGGGGCATATGTCGCACATACATGCCCTAAGGGCATGTATGGGCGTCATATGGCACCTTTTGTTTTTTGGAAAACAGCTTTTTGAAAAGAATTCGCAAATTACCACCAACTAGAAGTTGGTGGTGTTAGACCTGGCACCTTGGCGTGAGTTTCCCTTCCACTTTTTGCTGTTGTGCCTCAGATGTTTTTGCTGGTGTCCGCTACTCAGGGCACTGCGCCACGGCCAACCCGTGCCGCAGTGCAAGTGCTCCCTACTGTAAAGTGTACATGTGATTGATGTCCATGATTGGTTCATTGGATTTACTGTTAGTCCCCAGTAAAGTGCACCAGGAGTGCCAGGGCTTGTAAATGCCAATACTGCTAGTGGGCCTGCAGCGCTGGTTGCGCCACCCACAGAAGCAGCCTTAAAATGTGTCTAGGGTCTGCCATTGCAGAACCTGCGTGCAGTCTGGTACCGTCATGCTGGCTGGGCAAGTGCACACACTTGCCAGCCCCTAAACCTTCCCTTAACTTCATATTAGTCACCCCTATGGTAGGCCTGAGGGCAGGGTGCATTGTAAGTGTAAGGTAGAACATGCCCTGATGTGTGTGGCATGTCCTAATAGTGAATTACTGCCAAATTCGTTTTTCACTATTGTAAGGCTACCAGTTCCCCTCTAGGCCAGATGGGCTGCTGGAATTATTACACTCTATAATCCCAGCAGGCTCAGGGAACATGGTAGAAATTAATGTTTAGTATGCCTGAACTCAGAATACTAAAATACTTCTTTTAGTAAAGTTTATTTTAATATCCTGGGTTTGCAAATGCTACTTTTAGAAAGTTAGCATTTGCTTGTCTAACCATTTCAGCCCGCCTCTGCTCTTGTGTGTATCTGACTGTCTGAGTTGTGTGAGTGACAGGGCTGGGAGTTGACAGGTTGTGAATAGCAGGATGACACCTTAGTGGGTGGTGGGAGTTTCCCCTGAATGATGCATCAGGCTGTGCTCTGCCCCCACAATGCTGGCTCCGCCCTCCTGGGGAGCGACTGATGACTCAGCCTGCACCTGGCCCAGGAAGGACCGAAGCTTGTCAACAAAGTGCTCAAGCTGCCCCTGTCCTCACAATGCCGGCTCCGCCCCCCTGGGGAGCGGCTGATGTGCCTGCCCTCACACTGAATGCAGAAGCTGAAGTACCCACCACAAGTGCTCAGGAGCTGAGAGCAGTTATGCAGAGGCCCCCCTGGCCAGTGAGAACAAAAGAAACTGTGTATAAAAGTAGGAGCCCTGCTCCTTGTAAATCAGAATCCTGTTTTACCACGAAGGACCTCTACCCGACTAGAAGGAGAAGAGACGCTGGGAGGACTGGCCTGCTGCTTGCCTTGCTGAGAAAGGAGAGGAGAAGACTTGCTGAGAAAAGACTTTGCTTCTTTGTGCTTTAAACATTCTCCAAGGGCTTGATTGAGCTTGCCCCCTGACCTGGACCCCAGGACTAGTGGGTCCTTGGTGCTTTTGCTCGTCTTGACTTTCGAGCCGTGTGTGCTTCCCTGCTGGAGCCAGACTGCGCCCCTCATCGCCCCCTCCTAGGGCTGTGGCACTCGGGAGCTTGCCAGCCTCTGCCCTGTGAGAGCCTCGCTCCGATCGGAGTCGCTCTCTGCCCCCAGGCTTGGCTTCCTGCTCCTCTGCCCCTTGCCTGCTACTGGAGTGCCTTGAAGCGCTCTCACCCCTCCCGCCGGAATTTCCTTGGTGGATTGTGATCCACGCCGGGTCGACAGCTGCACAGTCCGTGCCCTGTGACCCCGCTTCGCAATTCCCGAGGTTGGCCAGGCCGCGCCGCCCCCGCTGAGGAGACCCCCGCACCGTCGTGCCCAGGGTCGCGGGCCGCGCCTGCCTGCCTGCATACGCCCGCTGGCGTCAAGATCCGAGAGTGCCCCCATCGTTGGAGTCGCACAAGCCTGTGCCGACTCTGATCCAAGTGACTGAGGTGTTCTGCCAAGTCTCCCTCGGGCTCGGGGCCCGCAACGCTTTCCTTCCCTGCCCTCCAGCTGTTGCTCGACTGAGAGCCGAGCCGAGAAGTCCCCGAGTGCCCAGGAGCCCCCACGGGTGAGTCAGAGCTGAGTGCTCCGTCTGCACTCCCCGTCAGGGACCCCGAGGCTCCTCTCACCCCTCCCTGCTCCTCACGGGGCTCCTCTCATCGCCTGCTTGCTGCTCTGCTCCGAGCTCAGCCCCCACCTCTGGAAAAGGCCCAGGGTTTTTCAAGCCCCTCTCTGGTGTCCATTCAAAGCCTACCGCGAGATGCGTGAGAGTTGGTAGGGGCCGAGTCAGTTTCACCCTTGAAGGCAGGAGAGGCGCTGCAAGGCGCTCCGAAGGCCCGGGGAGGGTCCCAAAGCCCCGGAACAGAGAGAGGCTATCCTTTGAAAGGGGATAACACGGAGAGAACACTTACAGAACTGTTTTTCTGAAGGAAAGCAATTGAATTATTTTCTTGGAACAAACAAACAACCATTGAAAGCTACAACTAAGAACCTTTGCCTATTTACAACCTGTGGTGCTACAAAAACGTTATTTGGTCTTGTGATAAGTCTGACCTAAGAGATATATATATTTTACATAAAGAAGCGTATTTTTATATACTCACAGCTTGGTGTCCATTTGTGGGGGGATTGGTGTATTTTACTGTGTGTGTGATTACAAATGCTTAACTAACTAACGCCTGGAGAATAGCCTTGGCTGCTCACGCCACGCACCTAGAGGGTGAGCAAGGGTCATTCTAAGGGGTCATCCTTCGCCCTGACTTAGAGGAGAGGGTCCCTGCTTGTCACAAGTGCATACTTGCGCCAACCAGAGACCCCCAATTCTAACATTGGACGCAGTGGTGAGGATTTGCGAATTTGCATTTGTAGTTGACATACAGTGAATTGCTGATCACCACATAGTGAGAGCAGACCTATAACGCAGCCACAGGTTTCCATTTTTTTTTAATTTTGTTGAGACATCTGCCATTGTTGGAGCCATGCCTGGCTCACTCCCTGCTGGAAGGGCACCCTCTGTCATTTCTGGAATTGATGATGTGGACTGGGAACAAGGAGGCCTAGAGGGCTACAAAGCACAGGATTTGAAAGCCCTCTGTATAAAGTTCAGAGCTCCACACCCTGGGTGCAAGAAGAAATCCCAATACATCAAGGCGCTGAGAGCCTGGAAGGAGTCAAGAGATCCCCAGACCCCAGTGGATATCATTCCACCAGATGGCGCTGTGGAGCCCCCCAGAGGCCTGTCACCAGAGGAGCTGGCAGACAGGGCCGCAGAAAGGGCGCATTCAATGGAGATGGCAAAATTGGCTGGGCAAATGGAAATGGACAAGCAAAGATTGGCCATGGAGGCACAGCAACGCCAGCTGGACCATGACCTAAGAGTGAAGGAGTTGGAGCTGAGAGGTTCTGGAACGACTCCTTCTGGTGGCAGCACAACGCCGGTGCAGGTAGAGTCCAAGGTGTACATCCCCAAAGATGTGGTTAAGGAGTTCTTTAGGGGGGATGACATAGGACAGTGGTTTAGGGCATATGAGGTAGCCATGTCCTCCCACCGGGTCCCTGAAAAGGATTGGGGAGCGGGGTTGTGGGGGAGGTTCCTTAGCGAAGGGCGGGACACCCTGCTAGATTTGCCCACTGCAGAACAGATTTCCTATCCCCACATGAAAGAGGCCTTAATGACCAGGTATGGGCTTACCCCTGAATTATATAGACAGAGGTTCAGGGGGTGTGCAAAGCGTCCTGGGACTACGTATGTGGAGTATGTGAATTTTTTTTGCAGAGCCCTGGATGGTTGGGTGAAGGGTAACAAGGTGAATGATTTTCAAAGTCTCTTTGATTTAATTGCATGGGAGCACTTGTCTGATAACTGTTTTCCTGAGTTACGCCAACACCTGATTGATAGCAAGCTGTCCAACCCGAGGAAGCTTGCTGAGGAGGCGGACCGCTGGCTCAGCACCAGGGTCCACAAGGGTCCAGTGGGAGACTCCGCCAAGGGTGGGCAGGGTCCCCAGCAGAAGAGTGGGGGGGACAGGGGTAAACAGAAAGGGTTCCCTAAAGGCCCCCAAAGTAATCCCCAAGGGAACCAGCAGAAGGGTTCTCAGCCTCCCCCACCCCCAAAGCAGAGTGGGGCCCCGACAGGTAGACCTGTTCCAAAGGGGCCCTTCAATTGTTTCAGATGTGGTGACCCGGGGCACATAGCCAGTGACCCCAAGTGTCGCCTGTTTGGAAGACCAGCACCCACTGGTGCTCCCCCCCGGCAAGTGACTAGTGTTCACTTAGGAGAAGAAGTAATGGTCCCAGGGGGTGGCGATCCTGTTCAGATGACCCTAGTCTCATTAGGAGACAGTGAAATGGTCCCCACAAACTACCTGCCCTCTAACACTAAGAAATATGGGCAGGTGGTGACCATCAATGGTAGGAAAGCTGAGGCTCTTAGAGACACAGGAGCCAGTGTGACTGCAGTGAGGCAGCACCTGGTGTCTCAAGAGCAGGTTGTACCCCATGCCTACTGTAGGGTTGTCAACGCTGACAATTCTGAGAGCCAGTGTCCGATGGCTCAAGTTCCCTTCGAGTGGGGGGGGGTCTCTGGTACTCTACAGGTCTGTGTGAGGAAAACCATGCCTGTTGACTGTTTGCTAGGGAATGACTTGGAGGACTCCCCTTGGGAAAAGGTGGAGAAAACGACTCACCTGAAGATGGTGGGTCTACCTGACTGGGCGTGCGTGACCACCCGGTCAATGGCAGCCAGTAGGGGTGATCAAGAGGTCCTGGGACCTGAAGGAGAGGCCCAGGAACCGGCCTTAGAGAGAAGGCGCAGGGGGCGCGGGAAACCGGCCCCTGCTGTTCCCATGGTCCAGGAGGAAGCAGACCTTGAGGGGGATGCCCTGGAGCCTACAGGGGAACAGATTGCTGAACTGGGGGACCTGCCTGAGCTGACCCATTGGCAGCAAGAAGGAGGCCCCTCCAGGGAGGAATTCTGCAGGGAGCAGAAAGAATGCCCTTCTCTCGTGGGTATGCGGCAGCAGGCTGCAGACCAGGCCAATGGTGTTCAGGCCAAAACACATTATGTGTACTGGGAGAATGACCTCCTGTATTCAGAGCCTAAGGCTGCTGAACCTGGGTCAGCCCGTGTGCTGGTGGTACCCCAGAAGTTCAGAGCCTTCCTACTGGGACTGGCTCATGATGTGCCATTAGCAGGGCATTTGGGGATGGACAAGACCTATGACAGGCTTGTCACCCACTTTTACTGGCCCCAAATGCACAAGAGCTCAGATGCTCATTGTAGGACCTGTCCAACTTGCCAGGCAAGTGGGAAGAGTGGAGGGAAGAACAAGGCTCCCCTCCAGCCATTCCCTGTGGTCAGTACTCCATTCCAACGAGTGGGTATTGACATTGTTGGGCCTCTGGACCCCAAGACAGCCATGGGCAACAGGTTCATCCTGGTCTTGGTGGATCATGCCACCCGGTACCCTGAAGCCATCCCTCTGAGGACAGTGACGGCCCCCGTGGTGGGACGTGCACTGATGGGAATTTTCTCACGAGTGGGATTCCCTCTAGAGGTGGTGAGCGACAGGGGGACCAACTTCATATCCAAATATATGAAGTCCCTTTGGCAAGAGTGTGGTGTAACTTACAAGTTCACCACCCCTTACCATCCCCAAGGAAATGGGTTGGTTGAGAGATTCAACCGAACCCTGAAGGGCATGATCATGGGCCTGGAAGGTCCAATGAGGCGTAAGTGGGACGTCCTCTTGCCATGCCTGCTCTTTGCATACCGTGAGGTGCCCCAGAAGTCCCTAGGGTTCAGCCCCTTTGAACTGCTGTATGGTCACCCAGTGAGAGGACCACTGAGTTTGGTAAAGGAAGGCTGGGAGCAATCTCCCAGGAAACCTCCCCAGAATGTATACAGTTACATGCTGGCCTTCAGAAACCAGACCAGGCGCTTCAGACAACTTGCTGAGGCAAATCTGGAAGCCAGCCAGGAAGAGATGAAGCGGTGGTACGACCAGAATGCCACTCTGGTAGAGCTTCAGCCTGGACAAGAGGTGTATGTCTTGGCCCCAGTGGAACCCTGTGCACTTCAGGATAAGTGGACAGGTCCATTTGAGGTTGTGGAGCGCAAGAGCCCAGTGACATACTTGGTGGACATGAAGACGCCCAGGAATCCTTTAAGGGTCCTACATGTTAACCGCCTCAAGCCCCACTTGAAGAGGTCCGAAGTGGGCATGCTGTTGGCAACTGATGATGGAATGGAAGAGGAGTCTGAGCCTCTTCCTGACCTCTTAGTGGCCTGTGAGAAAGATGGGTCAGTGGATGGAGTTAACCTCTCACCCACCCTGACCCCTGAACAACAGGAAGACTGCCGCCAATTGCTGGGGCAGTTTCCAGATCTGTTCTCCCTGGTTCCTGGTGTCACAGATTGGTGCGTCCATGATGTAGACACAGGAGACAGCTTACCTGTGAAGCATAAAGCTTACAGGGTGACTGACAGGGTCAGGGCCTGCATCAAGGAGGAGGTCTCCAAGATGCTTGCTCTTAGGGTGGTTGAGTCTTCCAGCAGTCCTTGGTCCAGCCCCGTGGTCTTGGTCCCAAAGGCTGCTGCGCCGGGAGCCACACCTGAACTCCGGTTCTGTGTGGACTACAGAGGACTCAATTCAGTCACCAAGACTGACGCGCACCCTATCCCCAGAGCTGATGAGCTCATTGATCGGCTAGGGGCTGCCCGGTTCCTCAGCACGTTTGATTTAACGTCTGGGTACTGGCAGATCGCCTTGACCGATGGGGCAAAGGAGAGGTCAGCATTCTCCACACCAGATGGGCATTTCCAGTTCCGGGTTATGCCATTTGGGATGAAGAATGCCCCTGCCACCTTTCAGAGGTTGGTCAACCAGGTGTTGGTTGGGCTGGATGAGTTCAGTGCCGCCTACCTGGATGACATCGCAGTGTTCAGTGGTACCTGGCCAGAACACCTGCGACACCTCTGGGAAGTGTTGATGGCCCTGCGCAAGGCAGGCCTCACAATCAAGGCGAGCAAGTGCCAGATTGGGCAGGGTTCCGTGGTGTACTTGGGACACCAAGTGGGGAGTGGCAAGGTGGCACCCTTGCAACCCAAAATTGAGACCATCCTGGCTTGGGAACCCCCCAAGACCCAGACTGCAGTGAGAGCCTTCCTGGGGCTCACTGGGTATTACAGGAGGTTTGTCAAGGGCTATGGCACTATTGTGACCCCCTTGACAGAGCTGACTTCTAAGAAGCAGCCCAGGAATGTGATTTGGACTGACACCTGCCAGAAGGCTTTTGACACCCTGAAGACTGCCATGTGCACGGCGCCCGTGCTCCTGGCTCCTGATTTCTCCAAGGAATTCATAGTGCAAACAGACGCTTCAGAGCATGGTGTAGGGGCTGTTCTCTCACAGATGACTGAGGAGGGCTGGGACCAACCTGTAGCCTTCATCAGTAGGAGGTTACTTCCACGGGAAAGTAGGTGGAGTGCAATAGAGCGTGAAGCATTTGCTGTGGTCTGGGCACTGAAGAAGCTAAGACCCTACTTGTTTGGGTCTCACTTCCGGGTTCAGACAGACCACAGGCCCCTCAGATGGTTGATGCAAATGAGGGGTGAGAACCCAAAACTGTTGAGGTGGTCCATCTCCCTACAGGGTATGGACTTTACGGTGGAACACCGCCCTGGCACAGATCACGCCAACGCTGACGGTCTGTCCAGGTTTTTCCGCCTTAGTGATGTGGAACTCCCTGGGGAAGGGTAGTTCCCCCCACACTTCAGCTGGAGGGGACACGTGTTAGACCTGGCACCTTGGCGTGAGTTTCCCTTCCACTTTTTGCTGTTGTGCCTCAGATGTTTTTGCTGGTGTCCGCTACTCAGGGCACTGCGCCACGGCCAACCCGTGCCGCAGTGCAAGTGCTCCCTACTGTAAAGTGTACATGTGATTGATGTCCATGATTGGTTCATTGGATTTACTGTTAGTCCCCAGTAAAGTGCACCAGGAGTGCCAGGGCTTGTAAATGCCAATACTGCTAGTGGGCCTGCAGCGCTGGTTGCGCCACCCACAGAAGCAGCCTTAAAATGTGTCTAGGGTCTGCCATTGCAGAACCTGCGTGCAGTCTGGTACCGTCATGCTGGCTGGGCAAGTGCACACACTTGCCAGCCCCTAAACCTTCCCTTAACTTCATATTAGTCACCCCTATGGTAGGCCTGAGGGCAGGGTGCATTGTAAGTGTAAGGTAGAACATGCCCTGATGTGTGTGGCATGTCCTAATAGTGAATTACTGCCAAATTCGTTTTTCACTATTGTAAGGCTACCAGTTCCCCTCTAGGCCAGATGGGCTGCTGGAATTATTACACTCTATAATCCCAGCAGGCTCAGGGAACATGGTAGAAATTAATGTTTAGTATGCCTGAACTCAGAATAATAAAATACTTCTTTTAGTAAAGTTTATTTTAATATCCTGGGTTTGCAAATGCTACTTTTAGAAAGTTAGCATTTGCTTGTCTAACCATTTCAGCCCGCCTCTGCTCTTGTGTGTATCTGACTGTCTGAGTTGTGTGAGTGACAGGGCTGGGAGTTGACAGGTTGTGAATAGCAGGATGACACCTTAGTGGGTGGTGGGAGTTTCCCCTGAATGATGCATCAGGCTGTGCTCTGCCCCCACAATGCTGGCTCCGCCCTCCTGGGGAGCGACTGATGACTCAGCCTGCACCTGGCCCAGGAAGGACCAAAGCTTGTCAACAAAGTGCTCAAGCTGCCCCTGTCCTCACAATGCCGGCTCCGCCCCCCTGGGGAGCGGCTGATGTGCCTGCCCTCACACTGAATGCAGAAGCTGAAGTACCCACCACAAGTGCTCAGGAGCTGAGAGCAGTTATGCAGAGGCCCCCCTGGCCAGTGAGAACAAAAGAAACTGTGTATAAAAGTAGGAGCCCTGCTCCTTGTAAATCAGAATCCTGTTTTACCACGAAGGACCTCTACCCGACTAGAAGGAGAAGAGACGCTGGGAGGACTGGCCTGCTGCTTGCCTTGCTGAGAAAGGAGAGGAGAAGACTTGCTGAGAAAAGACTTTGCTTCTTTGTGCTTTAAACATTCTCCAAGGGCTTGATTGAGCTTGCCCCCTGACCTGGACCCCAGGACTAGTGGGTCCTTGGTGCTTTTGCTCGTCTTGACTTTCGAGCCGTGTGTGCTTCCCTGCTGGAGCCAGACTGCGCCCCTCATCGCCCCCTCCTAGGGCTGTGGCACTCGGGAGCTTGCCAGCCTCTGCCCTGTGAGAGCCTCGCTCCGATCGGAGTCGCTCTCTGCCCCCAGGCTTGGCTTCCTGCTCCTCTGCCCCTTGCCTGCTACTGGAGTGCCTTGAAGCGCTCTCACCCCTCCCGCCGGAATTTCCTTGGTGGATTGTGATCCACGCCGGGTCGACAGCTGCACAGTCCGTGCCCTGTGACCCCGCTTCGCAATTCCCGAGGTTGGCCAGGCCGCGCCGCCCCCGCTGAGGAGACCCCCGCACCGTCGTGCCCAGGGTCGCGGGCCGCGCCTGCCTGCCTGCATACGCCCGCTGGCGTCAAGATCCGAGAGTGCCCCCATCGTTGGAGTCGCACAAGCCTGTGCCGACTCTGATCCAAGTGACTGAGGTGTTCTGCCAAGTCTCCCTCGGGCTCGGGGCCCGCAACGCTTTCCTTCCCTGCCCTCCAGCTGTTGCTCGACTGAGAGCCGAGCCGAGAAGTCCCCGAGTGCCCAGGAGCCCCCACGGGTGAGTCAGAGCTGAGTGCTCCGTCTGCACTCCCCGTCAGGGACCCCGAGGCTCCTCTCACCCCTCCCTGCTCCTCACGGGGCTCCTCTCATCGCCTGCTTGCTGCTCTGCTCCGAGCTCAGCCCCCACCTCTGGAAAAGGCCCAGGGTTTTTCAAGCCCCTCTCTGGTGTCCATTCAAAGCCTACCGCGAGATGCGTGAGAGTTGGTAGGGGCCGAGTCAGTTTCACCCTTGAAGGCAGGAGAGGCGCTGCAAGGCGCTCCGAAGGCCCGGGGAGGGTCCCAAAGCCCCGGAACAGAGAGAGGCTATCCTTTGAAAGGGGATAACACGGAGAGAACACTTACAGAACTGTTTTTCTGAAGGAAAGCAATTGAATTATTTTCTTGGAACAAACAAACAACCATTGAAAGCTACAACTAAGAACCTTTGCCTATTTACAACCTGTGGTGCTACAAAAACGTTATTTGGTCTTGTGATAAGTCTGACCTAAGAGATATATATATTTTACATAAAGAAGCGTATTTTTATATACTCACAGCTTGGTGTCCATTTGTGGGGGGATTGGTGTATTTTACTGTGTGTGTGATTACAAATGCTTAACTAACTAACGCCTGGAGAATAGCCTTGGCTGCTCACGCCACGCACCTAGAGGGTGAGCAAGGGTCATTCTAAGGGGTCATCCTTCGCCCTGACTTAGAGGAGAGGGTCCCTGCTTGTCACAAGTGCATACTTGCGCCAACCAGAGACCCCCAATTCTAACAGGTGGTAATTTGCGAATCCTTAATGGCATTTTTTTAATATTTTTTGTTTGATACATTGCATTTAGGGAATCGCAAAATTTGCGATTCCTTAAGTGCAATCGCAAAATAAGGAATAGCAAATTTTGCTATTCCTTATTTTGCATCAAACATGTTTGATACATACCATTTGTCTAATTAGCATTCGCAAAGGCCGAAATTCGCAGAATTTCGGCCTTTGCGAATGCTAATTAGCTTGATACATATGGCCCTTAATAAGCATACTCTACAGGTAAGTGCTCCCCAAGCGCCCCAGAGCGATGTTAATTACCTTAATCCATCTCTCCTTCACAGTGCTATTTGTGTGTGTTCTGCCTCACCTCTCTGTATGCCTGCCACCTCTTCATATCTCGGCTCCAGTTCATGCACATGCACCAAAGTTTTCTTGTTGGTTGCAATTAAGAAGGGACAGGTCTTACTTGTGGAAGTCGAACGGGGAATCTGCAGCTTGCTACAGCTTGGTGTGTTCTGCTGTGTGGGTTTGACCCTCTCGGTTTGTCGAAGTTATTTACTTTGATGATTGCTTGCGGTGCAGACATTTCGCCTGTTAATGAGGTTTCGGGGTGAATAGGCTTGTGTCGTTAGTGCGACAGGCGGGCAGCGTGTTGGTGCAGTGGAGTGACGGCGGCTCTGCACAGACTGAGCGCAGGTGGCTGGCTCTATCCGGCTAGCGTTCCGAACGTTTTGGCTGAGGGCGGGGGACTAGTTTCTGATAAGTTTGGAACATCATTAGCAGGGGGTCCAATCATTATAGATTCCGCACAGCAGTGTCTGGAAAGGAAGCAAGAAGGGCCTCTGCAGCAGGGTATGTTTGCAATAATAGTAGCTATGGGGTAAACACACTATGCCCGAGGCTGAGCAATGGAACTCCGCTCTCTGGGGCAGCGGGTCCTTGACGTCCCCAGCCATCTCTGTGAGCTGGCGCGAGCTTACCGCCTGATTCATGAAGCAAAATTGTGCCCGCAATAGCTGCGAAAATGCTATTGCGGGCGCAATTTCCCTAATCGGCATTCACCAAGAAAATACCCAAAGCGCAATCGAAAAATAGCGAAATCGCAAATATATTCTCAGAATCCCTGCATGAGTGCGACAAACCACGGAATCTGCGAAAATAAATAGCGAATTCGCTATACAAGCGCAATCGGTATTCATGAAAATTCTCAAATAGCGAAAAAAAACAAAAACGCTGTTTGCGAGGCGCAAAATAAGGACAACCCAAAGCAGGTGGTAACCATAAAACCCATTGGAATTTTTTTTTTGAAAAAACGTTGGCCAATCAGGAATAAGGGGCAGGCCTGACCAAACACACATAAGGAGAGTCAGCAGCAGCAGTTGGAGTCTCACAATGCCAGGATGTACATGGTGGTCAGGCGGCGAAGGCTACAGCGAGCAGCATGGAGGAGATGCAGAATCCAGGACAGGATATTCCGCCAGCGGGTCACCCTGCTGGGCCAAACCAGAGAGCAGATATATGCAAAGTACCGCCTGAATGGGGAAATGATAATCCAGCTAATACAGGACCTTGACCCCCTGATGCAGCACCCAACAAGGTGGACCAATGCCGTGCCTACACATGTCCAGGTATTGTGTAGCCTGCACCTTCTGGCCTCCGGGAGCTTCCAGGGGATAGTAGCGGTTGCTGGGGGGAAATCCCAGCCCACCATGTCACGCTGCCTCAGGAGTTTCGTTGACGCAATGCTGACCCAGCTACACCGACACATCAAATTTCCCACCAGCCAACAGGATCTGGACTTGACCAAGCTACAATTCTACAATGTGTCCCATTTCCCACATGTGATAGGATGCATAGACTGTACCCACATCGCCATCTGCCCACCAGCTGCAACGGAGTACATGTACCGCAATCGCAAGTCCTACCACTCCCTTAACATACAGATGGTCTGCAATGCTAAGACATTCATCACGGACATAGTGGCCCAGTACCCAGGGAGTACCCATGACTCATTCATATTCCGGCACAGCGGCCTCCACACACGACTGGCCAGGGGAGACTTTGGGGAAGGACACCTACTTGGTAAGTACACTGTTTCAACAATGTCACATTGCAATGAAGTAGCTGCGCAGCACAGGCACTCACCCTCTGCTCCTCTCATTCAGGTGACAGTGGCTATGCCCTGCGTGAATACCTCCTCACCCCATACCTCAACCCTGCTACACCACAGCAACGGCGTTACAATGTTGCACACATACGGACAAGGAATTGCATAGAACGGACTTTTGGGCTACTGAAGAGCCGTTTCCGCATACTGCACAAGACAGGTGGGGCCATGTACTACAGTCCTGAATTGTGCTGCCGCATTGTGGCTGTCTGCGCAATACTACATAACATTGCTACCAAGCGCAGGATACCTGTTGACATATCTGGCAGTGAGTCGTAAGGGGACGACCGGCCACCTGCACATGGGCGTCATGCACACGGGGAGAACCCAGCTGAAGGCCACAGACGCCGCAACCACATCACCATGAACTGTTTCTAGTGCACCCTCTCCCCTCACCCAACAAATCACAATTGCATGCAAAATTTAATAATGACACTACGCCAATGTGTGATGCCAAATTAAATCTTATTGTTTGATTCACAATAATGTTTCCAGTTGACATCCTTTCATTGCAAACAGTATTTCAGCATACTGCTGCGTCCAATACACAGGGCAGGCTTATGTTCAGCCTGTGCCTGTACAAGTACTATTCAGTCAGGTGCGCCTCCGGCGCGAAGCACCCAAGCGCCTCTCCGGCTCCTCCTCATCCACTGCACGTGTCCCTGCATTGGGCCTGATGCTGCGTCTCCGCACCCCTATGAGTGAGGCAGAGTGGCTGCTCACACTTGATGTCCCCTCACTGGCATCGTCACCCCCGACAGTGTCAGGTACAGCAGGGTGAAGTGCCATCACGGCAGTGGTCAGGCCCTCAAGTACCCTGGCAACATCCTCGCAGCATTGAATGAGCTGTTGCTGCTGCGCCAGGCACCGGCGCAATAGCTGCGAGGTGGCATTGCCAATTACATAGTTTGACCGGGTGTAAGCCGTCCGCTGGGTCAGTAGCTGACTGTGGCGGCGGCGGTCCGTGTTGCGCTGTCTAATCATTGCAGCTGTGTTCGCCTCCATGGCTGCAGTCATGCGGGTCATCCCCTCCCCCACACCTGCCATGGCTTCAGTCATGCGGTCCATCCGGTCCCCCACACCTGCCACATTGCGGCCAATGTTATGCAGCTGCAGCTGTATGGCCCTTTGCCGGCGTGCCTGCAGCTGGTGAATCCGGAGCATGAGACGTTCGACACTCATGCTCGGCAGCCGCTGTCCATTCCCACTCCTGGTGCTGGGAGCATTGGTCTGCAGCCGAGCCCTGCCACGCCTGCTCTGCTGGCCTGCCACAGCGGGTTGCCGCTGTGTCGCCGCTGTCGCGGGACCTGATGTTGATGCGCCAGCTGCTGGTGGAGTCAAGCTAGGCATTGCTGGTGCTGCAGAGGCTGGAGGCACAGTGGCAGTGTGCCGGGATGCAGGTGTTGGTGCTGCAGCAGAGGCTGGAGGCACAGTGGCAGTGTGCCGGGATGCAGGTGTTGGTGCTGCAGCAGAGGCTGGAGGCACAGTGGTAGTGGGCCGGGCTGCAGGTGTAGTTGCTGCGGCAGACACAGGAAGCTGTGTGTATAACAGCACCTCCTCGTAATCCTGTGCATCCTCATCTATGTGCAGCCTCTCGCTGTCGCTGCTGTCAGCGCCACCTGTGAGGGGAAGTGGACGTACATTAGTTGCATGTATCTGTCACACGTGCAGTTGCTACATGCATGCTGGGTGACATTCCCTGACTGCCTATAGAATTGCGTACTTTTGGACCTGTCTGGCTGCATTGGGGTACTTCTACATTGTGGCCACACTACATGTCCCACAATGCTTTAGGGCATTAACTGATGTGCACCGATGGCATGACTTTGGAACATTATGGGAGGCTATAGGGTCATGGCCATTCATAGGGGACAGGGTCGCAGTTGCATGCCACTTACCTTGGCTCTCTTGGGTGGGGCGGGATGAGTCTATTCGGGTGACTCCAATACACGCCTCTTCCTCCAGCGTGTCTTCAACGCGATCCTCCAGGGGGGTGTTTGGAGGGACTGTAGGTCCTCCCCCTCCAGTGCCCAGGGACTCTCCCAGCCTCTCGGCGACCCTCTCTTTGGCACGACCTCGGAGGTCGTACCACCTTTTCTTAAGGTCATCCAGTGACCTGTCGGCCACACCCACAGAGTTCACTGCAGCCGCTATCCTGAGCCAGATCCTGCGCCTCTCCTGCTCGGGCACCCTCCTTGATTCTTTCCCGAAAAGTTTGGAGTGGTTCTCCACCACCCCTTCAATTAGGTGCTCCAACTCTTGTTCCGAGAACTTGAGTTTCCTCTTGCGCCCGTGGTTGCTGGGCCCAGGTACTGCCTCCTCAGCCATTGCTGCAGTGGTATTGGAGGTGGTAGTCCAACTTAGCAGGTGTCCTTGCAGGAGCTGTCTCTGTTGCTGCCTCGAGGTCTGCCTCACTGTGGTGAATGGGGGTGGGAACTGGCTGCTTCCTGGTTGTGATGTCATCACTGTGCTCGAAATGCGACTTCCCGTTTTCCCGATCTCGCGCTTTTTGCGGTCCCGCTATTGACGATCTCGCTATTAGCGATATCGCTATTCCGACACGGATGTTGCCGGAAATAGCGATTTTCATGCGATTTTCGATGATCGGAAACGGTATTTGCGGCCGCGTGCGATTCGGTTTTTTTCTCGCTATCCGTCATGAATACCGTTTTGCGAGTCCTTAATAGCGATTCGCTATGAATCGCTATTTGGGGCTCGCAAAACGGCCCGTTGATGAATAAGGCTGTTAGTCTCTTGGTCACTGAAGACGCATTGACCACCCGTGGGAGTTAACACTCAGAGTAAATTCATGGGGGTGAAGTGAGGGCGACGCTTTAACAGAGCAGAATCCAATAAAAGCCCCCTTTCGGTACCTTTGGGCTGAGGAGCAGTTTGCTCGAAACTCATTATTATTATTATTTAATATAGTAGTATGACTACTGTAAATAAGGAAACATGAAAAGACAGTGGTTTTGCTAGGATGACATACTGTCACCCAGCGGAAATGCTGAAAATAAAGTTCATAGTTGAGTTACAGATTGGGACCCTTAAACAGAGGTCCACGAGCACTGGTTATTGGAGTATATATGGTGTGTGTGTACCCGAGAGGGTCGAATTAGACGTTACGCTTTCAAAGATAAGTGAACTGCATCCCGTTCCGAATATCCGTTGTGTGCGAAGCCCAGCACTGCACGTCTACCCCGTAAAGAGCTGAAGTTTGGGCGCTATAGTACATGTGCTTCTGATCTGCCATGCGCCACTCAGCTGAGCGCACGGGCAGCGTCTCGCTCACGCCCTGTCATCACCCCTGGGCGAGCCCCGCTGTTTGTCACTTTCCATCCCGCACCCTGCAGCCTTTGCTCCCTCTGCTGCCGGCTCCCCGGTGGAGGGAGGAGCAGCTGCGTGCCGCCTTTGACTGCACTTCTAAGGTACGCGCTACCAGTGCTATGCAGTGCTTTTGGTCCCGTCCTTAAGCAGAAAGTTATGCGAGAAGGCTATGACTAATGCCTCGATCTGGCTTTACTTTTTATTGTTATTTAAATGGTATCTGATGTTCATTTGTGAGTGGCATTTCTCTTTTTCATTATGACTTCAGAATGACTCTACAGCAGAACGCCCCATTTAGCGCTTTTGTTTGCACAAAGCTTCCGGGGATGTTTTTAAAAACCTGAACATATCAGTATGTAGCCACATATGTCA
Organism: Lissotriton helveticus; assembly: GCF_964261635.1. NCBI lineage: Eukaryota > Metazoa > Chordata > Amphibia > Caudata > Salamandridae > Lissotriton > Lissotriton helveticus. The sequence goes on along the minus strand of NC_136057.1, from coordinate 848,343,608 downwards.
ATTTTCACCTCCTTGCACTTTACTCACCCTCTACAATCTGACGAAGGGCAACATCTGATGAATTGAAGTCACTCTAGGATTTGAATTTACAAAGCATGAATCTGAGAAGTTTTACCACAGGCTAATCTCTGCCTTTATTACCATAAATATGGGACCCCCTCTATATTTACTTTACAGGTCAGGGAAAGAGAGGAACAAAAATACATAAAGATTAGCAATATTCCCCCGCGACCTCCACAATTTTGAAAGTGACAACTTCTACACTTTAACCATTATTATTTAACACATATTGGCAACATCAACTTTTTTCATTTATAATTTTTATTCTTTTTTAGAGTACAAAATATCGCTCATCAATTTATCATTTTAACTTGTACATTTTCAAAATTCATTTAGTGAGACACATAGTAGTTCATTTAAGACAATAAAAGACATAACCATTCCATGCAGAGAAACTATATGAAACTAAACAATTTTTACAAATGAACACAACAGACTCTCTCATTCATACTCCATTCACTCTTTATTCTGCGTCTGAGGGATCGCAGGTTGAAGCGCGAAATTATACGCAAGGTCGACGCGTTTCGGCGGTGTAAAACCACCTTCCTCAGGACCTTTCTGGCAGAATAATCAGATATTCACAAAATGAATTATAACCACTGCATGGTAGGGTATCTTAAAATTTCCCTAGGGTGGACCCCTGCTTCGGTCACAAGTTCATTACATTTTGAGATTTCATTTTTAGTTGTCCCGAACATTAAGGCTAACTATTCATCAGGCGATTACAGTTACGAGGGTTTTCTGGAATTATATATCTTCTTCCAACGAGTCAAGGTTTTCTTCTTTGAGCTCTTTCAGCCCTCAAAAAGGAAAGCTTCTTCTGTCAACTAGTTTTGTTAGAGTGAATCACGCCTGCAATATGTCAGGTTAGGTTTTGGATTTGTTTGCCATTAATTTGTCATATTCCTGAACAAGTCTTATCCATCTCCCGCCGGTGTAGCCTCGTAACGTCCTGTTAGCCAGCTCTGCCTTTAAACAGATTAGTTACTACAAAAACGAATTTGAAGCAGTCTCTTCTCCCTGCTTAAACAAGCACACATACCGACTGTTTATTCTCTTGCAAATATACTCATGTTTTTATGAAGCCTGAAGGCAAGGACAAAAGTATCGAAGTTTCTGAGCGCCTATACTTCCCACTTAAAAGGGTGTTGTTAATATACATTTTCCAGTGTGTAGTGTACATTGTGAGGCGATGCAACGCATTGTACTATAATAGTCGGCCCCTCCTCTACTTTATTTCTCAAATGATGTCACATTTCTTTTAAACACCAACTCCAGGCAATCACAGCTACTTCTTTTGCTGTACTGAAATAGTTAAATTAAACTTACCACCTCATACACGGGAAATTAATTGTACATGCTCTAGTGATCTCTAGATTGGAATACACCAATTTGCTATATTTAGGAATTTCTGCCAGACTAATAAATAAATTACAGATGGTTCAAAATGCTGCTGCACATCTGATTCCTGAATGCCCTAGCTGGCAGTACATCCGCCCAGGTCTGAAGCAACTTATCTGGCTGCCAGTCAATAAAAGGATCAACTTCAAGGCAGTGCTTAGTTTGTGAAAGAAAGTGTTGGTGCTCGAAGCTCTGCTCAGAAGCCGGTGGCCAGTGCAATTAAAGGTCAGCGCTGGTAATACCAAAGTTGGTAGGTTTAATCTACTAACTGACCCTTTTTCTCACACTTGCAATTTCCCTTTTCTGTTTAGGTCGGTGTTGCCATCTTTTTCTTCCTTATCTTTCCGGTCTGTGTGATTTTCCCTCTCTTGCACTCAGTAAATATCTGATATGGGAAAATAGTTGGCGAATCCGAAATACAAGTGCTGGTGTCCCACACCTGCAACCAGTGGCTCGAGTTAAACACTGCTTCAAGACCTTGCTGGTCACATTTACAGTAATCCAGAAAAAGAGCCCTCTTTATTTTAGTAGCAGATTTTGTGAATTTACTCCTGCCAGAGCTCTTCACTCTGTTAATCATGGACTGCTTTGCATACCCAGAGTCTGCAAAGCCTGTGGGGCTATTGCTCCTTGTGGCTACTGGCAGCAAAGCTGTGGAATGAGCTGCCGTTAGAAAAGAGAAAGGTCAGCTCGGAAGCCATGTTCAGAAAGGGGCTGAAGACTTCTCTTTTCAGATAATTGTAGGCAGGGTACAAGTCCTAAACAAGCACTGGCATAGCCAATAGGTTTCGCCTTTGGGACCTTATAAGTATTTAGTTATGCAGCAGGTCCCAAAGGCGAGACCTATTGGCTATGCCAATGCTTGTTATAAATTGGTGTCAGATTTCTTGTGTCGTGTTGATTTCTTCTTCAATTGTTTTGGTGCTATTTAAATGTGTACCACTAGTTTCTCTGTGTAAGCCTTGCTGCTCAGTGCCACAGCTACCCCGGATTGAGGTTTGACAGATGAAACCCAAGGGTCCTTAAGAGGTTAGTAAGTGTATTACATGGTGAGGTTGCACAACTACAACATATAAAACACCCCATTTCCTTACAAATAATAGCACTAATTCAAAGTACTAGCTTCAGCACATGAATTATATTTCCTTCTCATGTCCTGCTCTTTGAGTTGGAGGTGCTGGTGAGGAAAAAGTGGCTGGAAAATTAGACTGACCATATGCCTTTCAATGTGGGCAATATTTTTTAACCAGAGGTCTTCTTCAAAGGAGGTCATAGTTAGGGCAATTCTGGAAATTGGATTAACTGAGTATCAATTCCTAATCCAAAATGTAAGTGGGTGCAACTAATGCTTCTCTCCTTTAAATGACCAAAAATGTTCTCCATGATGTGAAACAATCTGAGCAACGACCAAACAAAGATATCAACATTACATTTAGAACTAAAATCAAAATCACAGTACCTGGGATTTTTTCTGATATCATCTAACTGACCCACCACATGAGAGACATTCGTGCGAATCATCTTGAAAGCAATTTCCTCCTCTCCCATGGTTTCAAACCTACATAAACACACAATATGCAATAATTAGATGATACCGGAACAAAAGGCATCACTCTTTAAGTACATTTGCAACTCCTATTAAAATTAAAAAATAATGAATTAGAACTTTGGATTACTGGCTGGCCACAGCAAAGGTGCTGCTCTAAGTATGCCTCTAAAGGACTTGTACCTGATGCAAGCATTCGACTTTCCTCATGTACTAGGGAGAAATCAACAAGAATAATATTGTTTCAATTATGCATTTGAACACTTTTCTCTCGACTAAAAATTTGTTATATTGTGTGTATTTGTAAAGCACACTCTCACCCGCGAGGGTATCCTGGCATTGAGCAGGTGTGTGTGTAGCCCTGCGTGGGATGGGTATTCTGAAACTGACAAGGGCGTGGTCTGTCCAGTTCATAGCTTCTGGCTTGTCGACTGTGATGCCGATTGAGGAGAAAATCAGGTCCAATAGGTGTCCAGTGTGGGCCTGTTCGGTAACGTGCAGGATGAGGCCAAGGTTTTCAACATTTTCTAGAAGGGCCTCAGAGTTTGGGTCAGAACGGTCTTCTAGGTGAAAGTTAAGGTCTCCAATGAGGATGAAGGTGCTCGCATTGACAACAAGCATTTGCAATGCAATAGGTCTAGCATTAGGAAAGTTTGAGCTATTGGTATTGTAAATGACACATTTTTTATTTATGAGTTGGTTTTGAAAATAGCAAACTTAATAGCTTTGTCATTTACACTGCCAATAGTTTTAACTTTCGCAAATGTGACACCGATAGGATTTGTACTGCAATATGTGTTGTATTTATGTGACTTAGATGTATTGATATTCCAAATAACAATGGCTTTTACATTTTTAATAATTAATACTTAAATAAAAGTTATTGTAATTTATAATAGCAATAGCTTAAACTTTTGTATAAAAAAATTGTGAAGATTATGTTAATTGTATTTTATTGTGACGAAAATCCAAGAACAGAAGTGAAATATTAACAGCTTTTTGTGACATTTGTAATAAAGCTTGAAACATTGACAGAACATATTTGAACCAGTTGTTGAATGGTTGCACAGATTGATGCTGTGGTGGCGCTGAGTGATGTTGTGGTGGTGACGAGTGATGCTGTGGCGTTCAGTGATGCTGTGGTAGCGCCTAGTGATGTTGTACTTCCCATGAGTGATGCTGTGGTGGTGCTGGGTGATGCTGTGGTGAAACGATAGATAGAGTGAGGGCGATAGATAGAGTGTATTTATGTTGCATTGAGTACTGTAAGTATGAGGTGTGTAATTATATGGCACTGAGTGGTGTTATGTGGAGTGTATTTACGTTGCATTGAGAAGAGTAATTATATGGCGTGTAATTATGTGGCACTGAGTGGTAATATGGGGAGTGTATGTTGTATTCAGTTGAGGAATTTTATGGCACGGAGTGGTATTTGGAGTGTATGTTGCATTGAGTGCAGAGTAATTACGCAGCATATAATTATATGGCACTGAGTGGTATTGTTTGGAGTGTATGTTGCATTGAGTGCAGTGTAATTATGTAGCATATTATGTGGCACTGAGTGGTATTGTGTGGAGTGTGTGTTGCATTCAGTAGAGTGTACTTATGTGGCACTGAGTGGGATTTGGAGTGAATGTTGCATTGAGTGCAGCGTAATTATGTGGTGTGTAATTGTGTGGCACTCAGTGGTATTTGGAGTGTATGTTGCATGGAGTGCAGTGTAAATATGTGGTGTGTAATTATGTGGCACTGAGTGGTATTTGGAGTGTATGTTGCATTGTGTGCAGTGTAATTATGTGGCGTGTAATTATGTGGCACTGAGTGGTATTTGGAGTGTATGTTGCATTGAGCGCAGTGTAATTATGTAGCATGTAATTATGTGGCACTGAGTGGTATTGTGTGGAGTGTATGTTGTATTCAGTAGAGTGTAATTGTGTGGCGTGTAATTTTGTGGCACTGAGTCATATTGTTTGGAGTGTATGTTGCATTGAGTGCAGTGTAATTATGTTGCATATAACTATGTGGTACTGAGTGGTATTGGAGTGTATGTTGCATTGAGAGCTGTGTAATTATGTGGCAGGGCAGTGTGTGTGAGGCAGCGCAGTGTGGCACTGAGCGGTATTTGTAGTGTATGTTGCATTGAGTGCAGTGTAATTATGTTGCATATAACTATGTGGCACTGAGTGGTATTTGGAGTGTATGTTGCATTGAGAGCTGTGCAATTATGTGGCAGTGCAGTGTGTGTGAGGCAAGGCAGTGTGTGTGAGGCAGCGCAGTGTGTGTGTGTGTGAGGCAGCGCAGTGTGTGTGTGTGAGGCAGCGCAGTGTGTGTGTGTGAGGCAGCGCAGTGTGTGTATGAGGCAGCGCAGTGTGTGTGTGAGGCAGCGCAGTGTGTGTGTGAGGCAGCGCAGTGTGTGTGTGTGTGAGGCAGTGTGTGTGAGGCAGCGCAGTGTGTGTGTGAGGCAGGGCAGTGTGTGTATGTGTGTGAGGCAGGGCAGTGTGTGTATGTGTGTGAGGCAGGGCAGTGTGTGTATGTGTGTGAGGCAGGGCAGTGTGTGTATGTGTGTGAGGCAGTGTGTATGTGTGTGAGGCAGCGCAGTGTGTGTGTGTGTGTGAGGCAGCGCAGTGTGTGTGTGAGGCAGCGCAGTGTGTGTGTGAGGCAGCGCAGTGTGTGTGTGAGGCAGCGCAGTGTGTGTGTGAGGCAGCGCAGTATGTGTGTGAGGCAGCGCAGTGTGTGTGTGTGAGGCAGCGCAGTGTGTGTGAGGCAGCGCAGTGTGTGTGTGTGAGGCAGCGCAGTGTGTGTGTGAGGCAGCGCAGTGTGTGTGTGAGGCAGCGCCGTGTGTGTGTGAGGCAGCGCAGTGTGTGTGTGTGTGAGGCAGCGCAGTGTGTGTGTGTGTGTGTGTGAGGCAGCGCAGTGTGTGTGTGTGTGTGTGTGAGGCAGCGCAGTGTGTGTGTGTGTGTGAGGCAGCGCAGTGTGTGTGTGTGTGAGGCAGCTCAGTGTCTGTGTGAGGCAGCGCAGTGTGTGTGTGAGGCAGCGCAGTATGTGTGTGTGAGGCAGCGCAGTGTGTGTGTGAGGCAGCGCAGTGTGTGTGTGTGAGGCAGCGCAGTGTGTGTGTGAGGCAGCGTAGTGTGTGTGTGAGGCAGCGCAGTGTGTGTGTGAGGCAGCGCAGTGTGTGTGTGAGGCGGTGTAGTGTGTAGCAGGGCAGTGTGTGTGAGGCAGTGCAGTGTGTGTCTCAGTGCAGTTTGTGTGTAACAGTGCAGTGTGTGTGATAGGACAGTGTGAGTGACACACAGCAGTGTGTGACTACGTACTGTGTGTGAGGCAGCGCAGTGTGTGTGTGTGTGAGGCAGCGCAGTGTGTGTGTGTGAGGCAGCTCAGTGTGTGTGTGAGGCAGCTCAGTGTGTGTGTGAGGCAGCTCAGTGTGTGTGTGAGGCAGCTCAGTGTGTGTGTGTGAGGCAGTGCATTGTGTGTGTGTGAGGCAGGGCAGTGCGTGAGGCAGCGCAGTGCGTGAGGCAGCGCAGTGCGTGAGGCAGCGCAGTGCGTGAGGCAGCGCAGTGCGTGAGGCAGCGCAGTGCGTGAGGCAGCGCAGTGCGTGTGTGTGAGGCAGCGCAGTGCGTGTGTGTGAGGCAGCGCAGTGCGTGTGTGAGGCAGCGCAGTGTGTGTGAGGCAGCGCAGTGTGTGTGTGAGGCAGCGCAGTGTGTGTGTGAGGCAGCGCAGTGTGTGTGTGAGGCAGTGCAGTGTGTGTGTGAGGCAGCGCAGTGTGTGTGTGAGGCAGCGCAGTGTTTGTGTGAGGCAGCGCAGTGTGTGTGTGAGGCAGCGCAGTGTGTGTGTGAGGCAGCGCAGTGTGTGTGAGGCAGCACAGTGTGTGTGTGAGGCAGCACAGTGTGTGTGTGAGGCAGCGCAGTGTGTGTGTGAGACAGCGCAGTGTGTGTGTGAGACAGCGCAGTGTGTGTGTGAGGCAGCGCAGTGTGTGTGTGAGGCAGCGCAGTGTGTGTGTGAGGCAGTGCAGTGTGTGTGAGGCAGCGCAGTGTGTGTGAGGCAGCGCAGTGTGTGTGAGGCAGTGCAGTGTGTGTGTGAGGCAGCGCAGTGTGTGTGTGAGGCAGCGCAGTGTGTGTGTGAGGCAGCGCAGTGTGTGTGTGAGGCAGCGCAGTGTGTGTGTGAGGCAGCGCAGTGTGTGTGTGAGGCAGCGCAGTGTGTGTGTGAGGCAGCGCAGTGTGTGTGTGAGGCAGCGCAGTGTGTGTGTGAGGCAGCGCAGTGTGTGTGTGAGGCAGCGCAGTGTGTGTGTGAGGCAGCGCAGTGTGTGTGTGAGGCAGCGCAGTGTGTGAGGCAGCGCAGTGTGTGAGGCAGCGCAGTGTGTGAGGCAGCACAGTGTGTGAGGCAGCGCAGCGTGTGTGTGTGTGAGGCAGCGCAGTGTGTGTGTGTGTGAGGCAGCGCAGTGTGTGTGTGTGTGTGAGGTAGCGGTGTGTATGAGGCAGCGCAGTGTGTGTATGAGGCAGCGCAGTGTGTGTATGAGGCAGCGCAGTGTGTGTGTGTGAGGCAGCACAGTGTGTGTGAGGCAGCGTAGTGTGTGTGAGGCAGCGCAGTGTGTGTGTGAGGCAGCGCAGTGTGTGTGTGAGGCAGCACAGTGTGTGTGTGTGAGGCAGCACAGTGTGTGTATGTGTGAGGCAGCACAGTGTGTGTGTGAGGCAGCGCCGTGTGTGAGGCAGCGCAGTGTGTGAGGCAGCGCAGTGTGTGTGTGAGGCAGCGCAGTGTGTGTGTGAGGCAGCGCAGTGTGTGTGTGAGGCAGCGCAGTGTGTGTGTGTGTGAGGCAGCACAGTGTGTGTGTGAGGCAGCGCCGTGTGTGAGGCAGCGCAGTGTGTGAGGCAGCGCAGTGTGTGTGTGAGGCAGCGCAGTGTGTGTGTGAGGCAGCGCAGTGTGTGTGTGAGGCAGCGCAGTGTGTGTGTGAGGCAGCGCAGTGTGTGTGTGAGGCAGCGCAGTGTGTGTGTGAGGCAGCGCAGTGTGTGTGTGTGAGGCAGCGCAGTGTGTGTGTGAGGCAGCGCAGTGTGTGTGTGAGGCAGCGCAGTGTGTGTGTGAGGCAGCGCAATGTGTGTGGGGGAGGGCAGTGTGTGTGAGGGAGGGCAGTGTGTGTGAGGGAGGGCAATGTGTGTGAGGGAGGGCTGTGTGAGGGAGGGCAGTGTGTGTGAGGGAGGGCAGTGTGTGTGAGGGAGGGCAGTGTGTGTGAGGGAGGGCAGTGTGTGTGAGGGAGGGCAGTGTGTGTGAGGGAGGGCAGTGTGTGTGAGGGAGGGCTGTGTGTGTGAGGCAGCGCAGTGTGTGTGTGTGAGGCAGCGCAGTGTGTGTGTGAGGCAGCGCAGTGTGTGTGAGGCAGCGCAGTGTGTGTGTGAGGCAGCGCAGTGTGTGAAGCAGCGTGTGTGTGTCTGAGGCAGCGCAGTGTGTGTGTGAGGCAGCGCAGTGTGTGTGTGAGGCAGCGCAGTGTGTGTGTGTGTGTGAGGCAGCACAGTGTGTGAGAGGCAGCGCAGGGTGTGTGAGGCAGCGCAGGGTGTGTGAGGCAGAGCAGGGTGTGTGAGGCAGCGCTGTGTGTGTATGAGGCAGCGCAGTGTGTGTATGAGGCAGCGCAGTGTGTGTATGAGGCAGCGCAGTGTGTGTGTGAGGCAGCACAGTGTGTGTGTGAGGCAGCACAGTGTGTGTGTGAGGCAGCACAGTGTGTGTGTGAGGCAGCGCAGTGTGTGTGAGGCAGCGCAGTGTGTGTGTGAGGCAGCGCAGTGTGTGTGTGAGGCAGCGCAGTGTGTGTGTGAGGCAGCGCAGTGTGTGTGTGAGGCAGCGCAGTGTGTGTGTGAGGCAGCGCAGTGTGTGTGTGAGGCAGCGCAGTGTGTGTGTGAGGCAGTGTGTGTGTGAGGCAGCGCAGTGTGTGTGTGAGGCAGCGCAGTGTGTGTGTGAGGCAGCGCAGTGTGTGTGTGAGGCAGCGCAGTGTGTGAGGCAGCGCAGTGTGTGTGAGGCAGCGCAGTGTGTGTGAGGCAGCGCAGTGTGTGTGAGGCAGCGCAGTGTGTGTGAGGCAGCGCAGTGTGTGTGAGGCAGCGCAGTGTGTGTGAGGCAGCGCAGTGTGTGTGAGGCAGCGCAGTGTGTGTGAGGCAGCGCAGTGTGTGTGAGGCAGCGCAGTGTGTGTGAGGCAGCGCAGTGTGTAGCAGGGCAGTGCGTGCGTGATGCAGCGCAGTGTGTGTGTGAGGCAGTGCAGTGTGTGTCTCACAGTGCAGTGTGTGTGTAACAGCGCAATGTGTGTGATAGGACAGTGTGAGTGACACACAGCAGTGTGTGACTACGTAGTGTGTGTGAGGCACGCAGTGTGTGTGTGTGTGTGTGTCTGAGAGAGGCAGCGCAGTGTGTGTGTGAGAGGCAGCACAGGGTGTGTGTGTGAGAGGCAGCGCAGGGTGTGTGTGTGTGTGTGTGAGGCAGCGCAGGGTGTGTTTATGTGTGTGTGTGTGAGGCAGCGCAGGGTGTGTGTGTGTGTGTGAGGCAGCGCAGGGTGTGTGTGTGTGTGTGAGGCAGCGCAGGGTGTGTGTGAGGCAGCGCAGGGTGTGTGTGAGGCAGCGCAGTGTGTGTGTGTGTGTGTGAGTCAGCGCAGTGTGTGTGTGTGAGTCAGCGCAGTGTGTGTGTGAGTCAGCGCGGTGTGTGAGGCAGCGGTGTGTGTGTGTGAGGCAGAGCAGTGTGCGTGTGAGGCAGCGCAGTGTGTGTGTGAGGCAGCGCAGTGTGTGTGTGAGGCAGCGCAGTGTGTGTGTGAGGCAGCGCTGTGTGAGGGAGGGCAGTGTGTGTGAGGTAGCGCAGTGTGTGTGTGTGAGGTAGCGCAGTGTGTGTGTGAGGCAGTGCAGTGTGTGTCTCAGTGCAGTGTGTGTGTAATAGCGCAGTGTGTGTGATAGGACAGTGTGAGTGACACACAGCAGTGTGTGACTACGTAGTGTTTGTGTGTGAGGCAGGAAGTGTGTGTGTGTGAGGCAGTGCATTGTGTGTCTCACAGTGCAGTGTGTGTGTAACAGCGCAATGTGTGTGATAGGACAGTGTGAGTGACACACAGCAGTGTGTGACTACATAGTGTGTGTGAGGCACGCAGTGTGTGTGTGTGTGTGAGAGAGGCAGCGCAGTGTGTGTGTGAGAGGCAGCGCAGGGTGTGTGTGTGTGAGGCAGCGCAGGGTGTGTGTGTGTGTGTGTGAGGCAGCGCAGGGTGTGTGTGTGTGTGTGTGTGTGTGAGGCAGCGCAGGGTGTGTGTGAGGCAGCGCAGGGTGTGTGTGTGTGTGGGGCAGCGCAGTGTGTGTGTGTGTGTGAGGCAGCGCAGTGTGTGTGTGTCTGAGTCAGCGCAGTGTGTGTGTGAGTCAGCGCAGTGTGTGTGTGAGTCAGCGCGGTGTGTGAGGCAGCGGTGTGTGTGAGGCAGAGCAGTGTGTGTGTGAGGCAGCTCAGTGTGTGTGTGAGGCAGCGCAGTGTGTGTGTGAGGCAGCGCAGTGTGTGTGAGGGAGGGCAGTGTGTGTGAGGTAGCGCAGTTTGTGTGTGAGGTAGCGCAGTGTGTGTGTGAGGTAGCGCAGTGTGTGTGTGAGGCAGTGCAGTGTGTGTGTAATAGCGCAGTGTGTGTGATAGGACAGTGTGAGTGACACACAGCAGTGTGTGACTACGTAGTGTGTGTGTGTGAGGCAGGCAGTGTGTGTGTGTGAGGCAGTGCAGTGTGTGTCTCACAGTGCAGTGTGTGTGTAACAGCACAATGTGTGTGATAGGACAGTGTGAGTGACACACAGCAGTGTGTGACTACGTAGTGTGTGTGAGGCACGCAGTGTGTGTGTGAGAGAGGCAGCGCAGTGTGTGTGTGAGAGGCAGCGCAGGGTGTGTGTGTGTGAGGCAGCGCAGGGTGTGTGTGTGTGAGGCAGCGCAGGGTGTGTGTGTGTGTGTGTGTGAGGCAGCACAGGGTGTGTGTGTGTGTGTGTGAGGCAGCGCAGGGTGTGTGTGTGTGTGTGTGAGGCAGCGCAGGGTGTGTGTGTGTGTGTGAGGCAGCGCAGGGTGTGTGTGTGTGTGAGGCAGCGCTGTGTGTGTGTGTGTGTGAGGCAGCGCAGTGTGTGAGGCAGCGCAGTGTGTGTGTGTGAGGCAGCGCAGTGTGTGTGTGTGAGGCAGCGCAGTGTGTGTGTGAGGCAGCGCAGTGTGTGTGTGAGGCAGCGCAGTGTGTGTGTGAGGCAGTGCAGTGTGTGTGTGAGGCAGCGCAGTGTGTGTGTGAGGCAGCGCAGTGTGTGTGTGAGGCAGCGCAGTGTGTGTGAGGCAGCGCAGTGTGTGTGTGAGTCAGCGCAGTGTGTGTGTGAGTCAGCGCAGTGTGTGTGTGAGTCAGCGCAGTGTGTGTGTGATTCAGAGCAGTGTGTGTGTGAGTCAGCGCAGTGTGTGTGTGAGTCAGCGCAGTGTGTGTGTGAGTCAGCGCAGTGTGTGTGTGAGTCAGCGCAGTGTGTGTGTGAGTCAGCGCAGTGTGTGTGTGAGTCAGCGCAGTGTGTGTGTGAGTCAGCGCAGTGTGTGTGTGATTCAGCGCGGTGTGTGAGGCAGCGGTGTGTGTGAGGCAGAGAAGTGTGTGTGTGAGGCAGCGCAGTGTGTGTGTAAGGCAGCGCAGTGTGTGTGTGAGGCAGCGCAGTGTGTGTGAGGGAGGGCAGTGTGTGAGGGAGGGCAGTGTGTGAGGTAGCGCAGTGTGTGTGTGAGGTAGCGCAGTGTGTGCGTGAGGCAGTGCAGTGTGTGTCTCAGTGCAGTGTGTGTGTAATAGCGCAGTGTGTGTGATAGGACAGTTAGAGTGACACACAGCAGTGTGTGACTACGTAATGTGTGTGTGTGAGGCAGCGCAGTGTGTGTGTGTGAGGCAGCGCAGTGTTTGTGTGTGCGAGGCAAATGCAAAATTGTGTAGTAAACCTCGAATCGCCGCGGAATCAATTCCACTGGCCCTGCCCAATGTTTACACAGTATTTATGAAAGGTAATAGAAAGAAATCTTAATTTCACGCAACGCGTGCCTCTGAATATTTCAAAATTCAATTTTTAAGAGCACGTCACTTTGGAAATGTTTTTCCCATGAGGTAACGGCAGCGGTCCCAAAATAAACAAAAACACAGAGCGGGAACATGCTGCAATCGCCTGTCATTTCCAAACCGGGCGAGCCGGGAGGGGGCCTGTTGGACATAAGGGGAGTTCTAGACACTGCTGTCCCAATCCTTTCATTCTCGCAGCGCCTTAGGCAGACAAAGGAATCCGCCATAGATCACACGAGGCGCTCTCCTTGACCTCAACCTATGACGCGAGGCGCGGCAGCAAGCCTCCTCTGACACAAGATCCCACCTATACCAATAACATCGATTGCTCAAACGCCTAAATACGGGTCAAAATGAAGCGATATATCAATGGCCTTATAAAAACAAGTAGTTGACACGCATATCTCGGCAGCAGATGCATTGCCCACGTATCTGCCTACGCAGCCCAGACTCACCCAGAGGAAGAAGTTGAGGGCCTCCCAGCTGTACAGGTCGCTCCCTAGAGGGAGGATGAGGATGCTGTAGCCTGGCCGCACGGCCATGGGGGCGTCAGGGCGTGCAGCCGCCCCCGGGCTGCTGTCAGCATAGCGCTGGGTGAGTGACTGTGAACGGGAGGGGGGGCGGTACTAGGGAGACGCCTGGTTCTATGCAACCAATCAGCAGGGCCGAGGGTGGGTATGTGGAGGGGAGGGATGCGATGCACGTGCAGACCCTCGGCCAATAGATGCGCATCTCCATTAATAGGCAGGCGGTTTTGGATTATATTTTTATTCTGTTGCCTTAATATAAGCGAACTGGTGATTTTGCCATTGAGAAAAAGCTGTAAAGTGATCACTTCCCACAGGTAATCCCTTTCAACCATACTTCTAACATACTAAACGACTTAAGAGCTGTAGGATATTTGTAATGGTTGATCCAAATGAAAAGCATAAAATGGAGGTCGAAGAAGGTTATTTTAAATGGTGAGCGGGTTGGCAAATCGACCTTGTCATGTCCTGCCAAACCTTGGATGGGGTTGTAATTTGCCCAGAAGTGAAGTGGTAAAAGACTGTTGCATCTATACAGCAAACTTCATCTCCTAGCGGAATTCCTCGTTCAATAAGGCCACGACTCATAATAACCAGCATATGCCTCCTACAGCGTTTCACAGCCTCCCCTGGGGCGGGACTTCCGCCTTCTGCAGGTAGCCCGCGCCCACAAAGTGACTGGACGAGAAGGGCAGAAGGCGGAAGTCCCGCCCCAGGGGAGGCTGTGAAACGCTGTAAGCATATAGGAGGAGCAGAGGCCTCCGATGCAATTGAGGGAAGCCCCGCGTGACGGAGCCGGTAGCCCGGTAAGTGGGGCGGGTGGGGCTTAGTTGTAAGGGCGGGTGTGTGTGTGTGTGTGTGTGTGTGTGTGTGTGTGTGTGCCTGTGTGTGTGTGTCTGCGTGTGTGTGCCTGCGTGTGTGAGCATGAGTGTGTGTGCATGCGTGCGTGTGTGCCTGCGTGTGTGTGCGTGCGTGTGTGCGTGCGTGTGTGTGTGTGCATGCATGAGTGTGGGTGTGCGCGCGCAATTGAGAGAGGCTGACTTGCTGTTCACAGTTTCTGGGAAGTGCGTTCACAGATCAGAATCTGCTCGTGCACCGGTCTGTACCACTTGGAAGGCATCACAACCACAATAGGTCTTGCTGGCGACAGTGCTTCGCGCTGCAACGTCAGGCGAGACCTAAAAAGGGGGGTGACGAAGTCCTTGATGTCTTGAACTTCTTAAACCTCTCTCAAAACTGTACAAAGCAATGTGCATTTTCAATAGGTTTTCAATAGGTTCCAGACTGAATAAAAATAAGTTAAAACAAAGCATTGGGAAACTCATTTATTTCTAGCTTTAACACGCTTATCAGTGCACACAGAGTGTCTCCCTGTATCCTGCCTATGTGTTTCTTTTATGCCAGTGCTCCCTTTTTCAGCCGCGGCAGGTAATATCACTTACCTTGTAAGGCCACCGACTCTCTTCCATCGTCATCTCTGGTCCGGTCCGACCAGAACAGGAAGCACACAGGCTCTCCCAAGCCAATCACAACCCTGCTGTTAACAGCATTGTGACTGGTCTGAGCGCTGTGGTTCGGTGCTCAGACAGGCAGTGGTAGCCTGTGCACGCTCCTCACCAGGCTGTGAATTACAGCCTGGTGGGGAACATGCTAAGTGTGCATGACTGTTTGGCTGGCCCAAGAGGGCTGGCCAAACAGTCATGCGCACTTAAGTGCACATATTTCCTCCTACCCCTGCTGGCTGCAATGACAGCCAAGCCCCGCCCGAAAACCTGCTTCCAGGCATAAAATGATAACAGCATTTTGTTGTTATTTTATTTTTCTTTCTTTGCACTGCCTAAAAGCAATGGGGTGACGTTCGTCCACTATAGCGGAGGAGCAGCCACTGTCCTTTTTTCTTCCTAAGCTTGCAGTGCTGCCTGGCACCCGGACAGCAAGCTCTGGGAATACAAAGTAGGGAACAGACTAAAGAGGCATAGAAAGGCAGATTGCACAGAGACATTGCACATATCGCCTATGCGCATGTGAGCTTGCAGGTGTTTGAATATATTAGCACAATAAAGCCTGACTTATTGGTTTTGCCAATGTAAATTTTCTGTATGTTTGTGGTCCCTTGATTTTACCATTTTCTTCTATCGTTTTGCTTGGGGAGGGTACATTAAAGTCATTATTTTTAGAGAGAAGTAATGGTCTACCCAATCCAAATTTCAGAGAATTAGGGACATGTGGTGGTGTTTCTTCTTTCTTCATTGGCTAGCAGATCTAGAGCGGAGCTCCAATTGTGAATTGTGAAAATGGAAAGTGCAATGTTGTGTTAGTTGGCTGGAAGGATTTGCAGACGGTTGTGCCATCTTTTTAAGAGTGGATGTTCAAGTTTCTGAGGAGAATCTGACGACAAGAGGAGGAGAGTTGGTCAGTGCTATAATCAAGGTATTTATCAATAAAATACCTATGGTGCCAAGCGGGTGATATCCAGCCGTGGATCCTCCAATAGGGCGGAGGAGCGTCGCCCGACTGCGAATAACAAAAAAGGTGCAAAGTTGAAAAATAAAAAGGCAATAAAATAAATATATTATCATTTTTTTTTAACTGCTCCAGAGCCAAGCCTCTAGGTGGGGCGGAGCAACCGTTGCTGCGGATTGGCAGCAGGGGAGGAGTGGTGCACACTTTAGTTTAAAGTGTGCATGTCACTTTGGCCAACTGTCTTGCGATGGCCATTTTGATGTGCCACTTTAAAAATATCCAACCCAAGCTGTCTTGAGTGGAGAGCAAGCACAGGGCCACAGTCTGCTCCAACCAATACCAGCACTTCTCTTGTGGTGCTCAACATTATCAGCAGCATGAGAGAAGCATCTGGAGAGGTTAAGGGTGTTAGCTCTGCAACCACGCGCTCCCCAACTGAAGAACACCGAGGAGGAAAGGAGGTGGCGAGTCAGTGGATAAGTATATATTTTATTTGTAATTTTATGACCCACTGGCAGGCACGTAGAGAAACTTGCTGCCTTCAGCCTCAACCCCAGAGCTCTCACTCGTGGTCTATTATAAACACGGTTTATAACTCGCCATGATTAAGAGCTTTGAAGTGGACCCTAAAGGCATTCTCACATTCCCACAGTGTCTGACAGTGGGTCAAAATGATTTATTGTTTTTCCCCACCACTCATGCATGTCACCAGCTGCCACTGGCGATATTCGAATTTGCAGTCAACACAGTGAGGCATCTGAACAAGGTGGAATTTAGTGAGTTAATCAGATTACAAGTAAGCAACTCCTCGTGGATAAATGCAACTTTCCCACCACTTGTTATGTTTTGTACAAGGGGATGATTTTATAGCCTAATGGAAAGATGGTTTATGGAGGATGAGAAGAACTAGGTTACCGTGGGTCAAGGATAAGGTCTTCGATATCGGCAGATAAGGAAGCTGCATTAGAGACAGCAGAGTACAGGTCAAGATGGCAGCTTTGATAGGATGTGTAGAAGAGGAGTCACTGGGTTGAAGAAAGATGATTCCTGTGCGGTTGCTTGGACAAAATTATCTTTAATCGGGGTTACGTATTTTACTTTTGGAGAGAATGGTAACAGGATGTGTTGTGTGATCTTTGATCACAGAGCATATGGAATGTAGGATGCTACAGAGGTAATGTACATGGGAAAATTCTGCTTCTGGGAGAGAGGTGGAGGTTATGGTTTGTACACTTTATATCGTCAACCATCCTCATTTTCGATTTGATGCAGTTCATTTTGGAAAGTGGATAAAAGAAATTCATGCACTTGTCTGTAGTAAACGGCTGTACATTTCCGAGAAGGCATGGAAGCCGTCGCCAAATGGATGAAAAACAGCTGCCTTCAACTAAACACCAACAAAACGGAAGTACTCATCATGGGCCCACACCCCGATGCCTGGAACGAGACCTGGTGGCCCCCCGCCCTCGGAAGTCCGCCCACCCCCAAGGACCACGCAAGCAACCTGGAAATCGTCCTAGACTCCAAAGTCAAAATGGACCGCCAGATAAACGCGGTCTCGTCCTCCTGCTTCCATACCCTCCACCTCCTTGGCAAGACCATCAAATGGATCCCCCTCAAATACAGAAAGACCGTCACTCACGCCCAGGTCACCAGCAGACTCGACTACGGCAACGCACTCCACGCCGGAATAAACAAAAACCTCACATGCAAGCTACAGAACATCCAAGATGCCGCGTCAAGACTGGTCTTCAACCTGCCTAGACATTGCCACATCTCCCAGCACCTGCGCACACTCCACTGGTTCCCCATCGAAGCTAGAGTCACATTCAAGATGCTCACCGACGCTCACAAGGCCTTCTACGACACAGGACCAGCATACCTGAACAGCTGACTCAAATTCCACGCACCCCAAAGGACCCTACGACCAGCCCAGATCTCCGACACCGTAGTCCCCCGCACCAGAAAGACCAGATCAGGCGGCCGCTCCTTCTCCGTCCTCGCAGCCAGAGCCAGGAACGCCCTCTCTCTCCACCTCAGACAGACAACATTTCTCCCCATCTTCACAAGAAACCCTAAAAACCTGGCTCTTTGACAGACCCTCCTCCTTGATGGAATGGACCCTGCGAACCCCCGCCCCCCCCAGCGCCTTTAGACCCTCACGGGTGAGTAGTAGCGCTTAACGTGATTGATTGATCGAGTTAAAGAAGTCAGTGTGTAGTGTAGTTCCTATATTCCCAATAGGCTCTGCGCATTGGAATAATATATCCTATAGATTTGACGTAGGACTTAGGTCTACTAGGTCTCTACCGAATATATTAGACTTAATTGTGAGTGCCAGCTAGCTCAGAGGTTACTAGAAACTTTCTCGAATAAACAAGAAGGGATTCGTTTCTGACAACCGCATAAACATGACAACTTTGTTTCCCCAAGAATAAAACTGATCTCCAGAGTTGTGGAAACAATAGATAGATATTTTACTCAGTCAATCGTGCATGCTTCGTTTCATCAGAGGTGCAAAGAAATAGAGAGACGGGCGTTTTCAATGAAAGGTTTTATTGAACAGTCTTCTTTCTCATGCAAGTATAGTGAACTGCTGCAATCATAATACTGGTTGCAAAGTATAATGCGGACAGTAAGAAGAGTATTATAAAATAATACTGTAAAAGCATTGTATGGTTCTATTAGAAATGGGATCCCTGGCTGGCCAGGGCTTGCGCCAAAGTCAGTCAGAGACCACCACTTCCACGTCAGGGCAAGGGAGTTACACGCCAAGATAACCCCTGCTCACCCCCTTGGTAACGTAGCACGAGCAGTAAGGCTAAACTCGGAGGCAATGTGAGTTAAGTGTTTGCGCATGCACCCCCAGCAACAACACCCAAGGCCCACCACAAAGGAAACTCCACACAAGGTTATGTGTAAAATAGCCTTTGTATTACACCAAAACACATTAGATAAAAACACACACTTTACAATGTGCCAACAGGCACGGGCAGAATTTACAGGGGATATGTACAAGACCGGGCCACCTGGACCACTGTCAGGAATCAGAACTTTTAGATCTAGAAATACTGTTAGAAATAGCACGTTGTAGATCATAGAATAATAATCACTTTAGCACACCACCAGTAACTACTGGTACCAGGTAAGTACCACCTACGCAACCCTAACCACCTTAGGAAAATATTGCGCAGGGAACCAGGACCTCCCTAGCAACACCTGTACTAGGAGAAAACAACCACCTAAGTATCACCATACATTTAGGGGTATAAGCATAGGAACATTACACATGATGCATAAACATTCAGAGGTGTAGGGAAGGAAAACACTTGATGCATAAACTTGCATTCAGCGGTGTAAGAACAAGGCACATGACGCATCAAAACACATTCAGAGGTGCAGCACAGGAGAACACATGATGTATAACCAACACATTCAGAGGTGTAAGAACAAGGCACATGACGCATAAAAACACATTCAGAGGTGCAGGAAAACACAATTGCGCAAAACTGACAATAGTCACTACCTGTGACTGTCCCTAGGCCCTCTGGCCTTGTTGGGGCTAGGACGCCCTGTGTCCCAAAGTCAGGGGCAGGCTGTAGGCAGCCAAGAAGAAATGCGCCAACACGTGGCAACTGCCCACTAAGTGCTGGGCAGCTGAAAACACTGATGGGGCCAACGTTGGAGCCTCGTGGGCTCAAGAACAACAATGGGGCCAGAACACTCGTGTCCCCAAGAGCCTCGTGGCTCTAAACAACAGAATGGCACCCTGGAGCCTCTCGGGGCTCGAAGAACAAATGGCGCTGTGAGCCTCTCGTGGGCTCGAAGAACAAATGGCGCTGTGAGCCTCTCGGGGCTCGTAACAATGATGCCGGGTCTGAGCCTCGCAGGCTCTGAAGAACAAATGCCCCCTCGAGCCTCGCAGGCTCGTAAATACGAAGGGCCGCGCTGAGCCTCTTAGGGCTCAACAGACAAATGTGGCGTTTCCCATTGTAGTCCCTCACGGGGGACTCTTACCCAATATGCCCCCTAGTAGTGGGAGTCTCTCATGGACTCACAAGAACCAATGCCCCCGGGAGCCTCGCTGCTCAAAATCACAATGCCCCAGGTCGCCGGAGCGGCCCGCTGTCAACCGGGGCCGCTCTAAATGAAAAGACCCTGTCCCCGCACTCACCAGGACCTCGCTGGTGCTGCGGGGCGGGAACACTGCCGGCTCTTCCCCCAGGCAGCGCGGGGCTCCTCTTGCTGGGGGAGCCTCGTTGACAAACGCTGGCTTCACTCGGGGCTCTCCAGTGATCCAACGCCGCCGGACCCTTCTCGCTCCGCGGCTACGGGACGGGACTTCCGGTTTGGCTCACAATTCTTCCGGGTCGTCGCAGGCAGCGCGGCAGCCCGGAGGGGGGAAACCAGCACGTCACGGCGGGCACCAGGTGCGGGATAATAAACCGGGGTGGGCACCCGGCAGAGCTGCAGACAAATAGAGGGCGAATATGCGGCATGGGCAGCCGTGCCGAAAATCGGCAATTTACAATCGGGTCAAACGCCGGGTGGGCACCGGCCAAAGCAATGGCAGCGCTCCCCAAGCGCTATAGTACAATTAAAGCACTTCCAGGCGCTTTAGGTGACCAGAAAAGCGCTCCCAGGCGCTAGAACAAAACAAAGCGCTCCCAGGCGCTAGGGGCAAGAATGAAGCTCCAGCAAAGTTTTGGAGGCAGGCAGGGTGGCGACGCTGGGCCCAGAGCCAGCTCACTGGGCCTCCAAGGCAGGGAGGCAGTCCAAGTGGCGGTCCTCCTGGCACCCAAAAGCAACAGCCCCCCTCAGCAAAAGGATCCTGGAAGAGAACAACTTGTAAGGGGACACAGCCCCTTTTTATACAGTGAAACCCTTTGTCTTTGTGCAGGGTGGGGGAAGAACCAGTCGCAGCTGGTCTGGAAGCACCCTTGATGTGCTCAGCCCCTCACTCTATTCACTGGCAGGGCTAGGGTCATCAGTGGCACCACAGGGGGCGGAGCCAGCATTGTGTGGGGAAAGCCCAGCCCTATTCAGGACCCAGGTGCACTCCTCCCTCACATCACACATGCTAATCTCAACACTCGCCACCGGGCAGACCCATCATGACTCATGGAACCTGGCACCCCAGCCAGCTCCAGCCAATCACACGCCAGCACCTTTACAGCACACGCACAGCCATGTCTAGAAGTGGCACTTCCCCACTAGACACATCCACGGCGCATGCACCATTGCGCAGCATTCAATCACACGAGTCCGCACATACCAGACTCGAGCCTGCACACCCCACGCATCAGGAACTACCAGGAACACATACATTCCTCATGCATTCCTATGGGAGGGCAGGCCTATCTTACCACATGCACGCACTTTCCACTGGAGCACAGTGAAAGTGCGCAGAAACCAAAAATCACTACTACTAGGTCACCATTAAAAGCAAAAAGTTTAGGGGTGAACTTGCCAGAAGGGCCAAGTCCAACAGGTTCCTAGACCATAGATAAATACATACATAAATAACAAAGGTTAAAAAGTACTCAAATTGTGCTTTCAAATACGCCTACCCCGATGTACCTAACCTAAGTCTAGTACGAGGGAAGAAGTAAGTGAGGTGTAGCATAGGTTTAATTTTTCTTTGCCAAGAATCTAACCAAGATTTCTCTTAGGGTCTACTCAGCTCCGTACCTTGGTTTTAGAATGTCGGAAGTCTGGTATCTCTGTCTCTAGGCTCGATTTCCCAACACCCAGCGAGGGGAGCTTGGAAACACTGGAGCTGGATTCTCAGCGAGAGAAAGGCAGCCTCTGTCAGTGCGTCAGCTGGAGGGTCGGCTTACTTCGGCACTTGCTGTAGCGAGCTGCGTCAGGCAAGTAGATAGTCGAGCTGCTCCAAACCACCGTGTGTTTGCTAGGGCAAGTGTAGGCATATTTATACCTTGAAGGTGCATGGTTTGACGTAAAGTCGGACATAATAACGTCATCAAAGAACCCTAAGAGAATGGTAGTTCTTTGAAAACTTCATGATTTCTAGGACAAATCAATATTCAAGTAACTGACTGCTGAAGCCAAGTTTTCCAAGAAATTGTTGTGGCTTTTTGGAACTAGTGGAAGTAGCCATGCCTGTATTTGGACTGGATGGGTTATGTCTAAATATGGGTATGATTTCTATGTCTATATAAGGGCAATGTGAATTATACCTATATAAGGGCATGAATCGGTAATTTTTGCTCTGATCCTAAATGCCTGATGCCATACAACAAGTGTAGAGTTTGAGCTGTTCGTTACTTAATTAGAGCTGCTTCATACCAACTGACGTAGATGATTACCTATTGTTTGAATGCATGCAACACCAAAGAAACCGCTCTGTCTTAATAATTTCAACCCCATTCCTAGAGATAAGTGGCTAGCCCGCCTTTCTTCGTTGTGTCAGGCAGACCAGGGGCTTACTCAGGGAGGCGGTGTTCTGTAGAAACCCAAACTCAGCTAAGCATATAATAATCAATAAATCATTATTTAGCCACTGCTGTACTTAAAATGAAAAGTACTCTATTTTCAACTCTACGCAACGGTACAAAAAGTCAGAAGCCCACAATACTGTGAACAGTTATCAACAGAGCAATCACTTTGTGGAGGAACCAGTCTGTATCGGCTCAGACCGATCCCCTATGCAAGTTATCATAAACTTTTAATATTAATATAAATATTTTTGAGAACTATTTGGTTGCCATGGATGGAGTTGATTTTTCTACTCAAAGGAAAAATGCTCTACTTTACAATCATTTGGGAGTTGCAGCGCAGAAATTTTTTAACAATTTACCACCTTTCCCAAGACCTTCTGGCGACATCACATGGAACACATACATTGAATCTATTGCTAAACTTAAGAAACAATTTTCGGATGAACCAAATGTCATGCTGGAAAGACACAGCTTCTTCAAGAGGAAACAAGGAAGTGATGAATCTGTCGAAGAATATGTTGCCGCTCTTCGAGTTCCTGCTTCAACTTGCGAATTCGACAATTATGCAGACACTGCTATTAGAGATCAATTCGTCTTTAATTGCTTTTCAAAAAAGATGCAAGAACGGTTATTGACTTGTCGTAATCCATCTCTTTCAGAGGTTATTGATATTGGTAAAAGTATCGAGCGCTCAATAAAGCTTTAGCTGGACATGAAGGTCATTCGCCTATTTCACATATTTCTGAAAATGCTGAGTTTTCTATCTCTGCTATTAAGGTTAATAAGGATAAAGATGTTAAACGTACCTTTTGTTTTAGGTGTGGTTCAAAAAATCACATTGCCAATTTTCCTTCATGTCCTGCCTTAGGTAAAAGATGTGGGAAGTGCAAAAGGTCAGGTCATTTTCAGGAATTTTGCAAATCCCGTCGTTTTTTTCAATATCCGAATCAAAATGTTAGAGTACATAATGTTGAATTGGAGTCTCCTTCGCAATCTTCTATCAACTCAATTTCTGCTTCTGTTCTTGAGTGCTCCAACATGTTTTCAAATATGCTTTTAACTATTGATGAACCTTCTGAGTGTGAAAAACCTGTATGTCAAGCCCTTATCAATGACAAACCTTTACAGGTTTTAGCTGATTCGGGTGCTCCCATTACAGTATTAGCTGACACCACCTTTTTCAATGTTTGGGGTCACTCTATATCTTTGCCAGCTCCTGATATTTCGCCTTAAGCATTTGGAGACAAAGATATTCACCTTCTTGGTTTCTTCATTGGTTCGCTTAAAATCCTTGGAAGATCTATTGAAACCAAGATATACATTGCACTCAAAGGCAGAGATTTGGTTGGTTGGAGAGACTGGGCCAAATTAGGGATTTATTTAAAACCTGGTCAAAAGAACCCGATTGTTCTAGGAGATCTCCCTATTTTGTCTATTGATAGTGATCCTTCTCCTATTGATTTATTAAAAAAAAGAGTTTTCTTCTGTTTTTAATGACAAAATTGGTACTATAAAAGGTTTTGAACATGTTATTAAGCTTATACCTAATGCTACACCAGTCACTCACAAAGTCAGACCTGTTCCGATTAGCGTCAGAAGTGATTTAAAAAAACAATTGGAGAGACTCACTGTAGATGAAGTCATCACTCCAACTGATTCCTCTCAGTGGGTATCTCCCATTGTTCTTGCTAAAAAAAGAATGGAGATCTTCGTCTTTGTGTGGACCTCAGGTCTCTCAATCGCAATATCGTTGTGGATTGTCATCCTCTCCCGCATATTCAACAAATGCTTGCCAACATTGGTCATGCTAAATATTTTTCTAGTATTGATCTCCGTTCGGCATATCACCAGATATTACTTACTAACGAGTCTCAAGAACTTACAACGTTTGTTACTCCTTTCGGAGCTTACAAATTTTTGAGGCTGCCGTTTGGTTTGGCCTCGGCAGCCTCTGTTTTTCAAAAGGTCATGGACGTCCTTTTTAAAGACATGAAAAATGTCCAGGTATATCAAGATGATATTCTTGTGTTCACAGAGACAAAGGAGGAACATTTGTGCATTTTGCATTAACTTTTTTCCATTCTGAAATTAAGAGGGGTTACAGTGCAACCAGACAAATGTAAATTTTTGGTACAACAAATTGATTATCTAGGTCATACTATTACCGCTGAAGGTATTAAACCCAAATGTTGCAATGTTGAGGCCATTCTTAAAGCTCCTCCTCCTTCTGATAAAGATAATCTTAGATCTTTTTTGGGTCTTTGCGAGTACTATGCTCGTTTTGTAAATGAGTATTCCATATATGTTCAACCTTTAAGAAATTTGCTCAAGAAGGGTACTAGTTTTATTTCGACAGATGATGCTAATACTGCCTTCCAAAATATCAAACAATTGGTGGTCAATGCTCCTGCGCTCAGCCCGTTTGTTCATGGTCATCATTGCACAGTTACTGTTGATGCCAGTTTGAATGGACTTGGTGCAGTTTTTGGACAACATAATTTGGGTAAGGATCGCACTATTTCTTTTGCATCGAGATCTTTGACTCATGCAGAATCAAAATACTCGACAATTGAAAGAGAGGCCTTAGCCTGTGTTTGGGCTGTCTCCAAATTTAAAACTTATCTTTGGGGTAATTCGTTTACTTTGTACACTGACCATAAACCTCTGGTTTATCTTTTGCAAGGAGATGGTCTAGGTAAAGCTTTAGCTCGTCTTGTACGTATTCTATCCAAGTTGCAAGAATACAACTTTACCATTAAATATATCCAAGGTGGGAAAAATTTCAGGGCAGATTGCCTCTCTCGGCTTCCTTTACCTTCTACAACTGATGATGTCATTGATGAATTTGATTGTGTAGTGGCTTCCATTGATATTTCTTCCTCATCTAATGGTGCCATTTCTGACACAGATTGGCTTGAAGCTGCTTCCACTGATCATGATTTGAATAGAATTTCACATTTTATTGTTATAGGTTGGCCTCCCATTCGTAATATTCCACATAATCTTAGACCATTTGCTCAAGTCTCCTCAGAGTTGTCTTTGGAGAATGGCATCTGTACGAGGAATGGTTGCATTATTCCTCCTGTTTCTCTTAGGAGCAAACTTATTTCAATTGCACATTCAGGACATTTAAGAGTCACTGCTACCTGTAAGAAACTCAGAGACAATTATTGGTGGCCTTCTTTAAATTCTCAAGTTTCGAGTTTTATTGATGTATTTAAAAAATGTGTTGTATCGGACAAACACTGGAGGACAACACAAAACCCATTACGTCCAGTTTTATTACCTGAAGGTCCAGGACCTTTTAATTTATTACCTACCTCGTCAAGATTTATGTTAGTTTTGATTGACTATTTCTATAAATGGATTTATTTTTCTTTTGTTGAATCTGCCTCAAACAATTTTGTTTTACAATTCCTTAAAAATGTTTTTTCTGCTGAAGGTCCTCCAAGAGAGCTTGTTACGGACAAAGGTACTCATTTTGTTTCTAATGCAATGCAAGATTTCTTGAAATCTATGGACATTAAACACATTCAGGTTGCTTTGTACAGTCCTGCTGCTACTGGACTTGTTGAGAGAGCGAACCGTTTTCTCAAAGAAGGGATTCAGACTGCTTTATTCTCTGGATTAGATGTAAATCTGTTTCTTAGAAATAAGGTCAATGCATATCACAATTCTCCGCATTCAACAACTAATTTCACCCCTTTTGAGTTGTTAAGAGGTAGAAAATGTCGCACTCTGCTTCTTCCATCTTGGTTGGAGCGACATTCTTCTAACTCAGGGGTCTTCAAACTGTGGGGCGCGACCCCCAGGGGGGTCGTGTAGTGATGTGAAGGGGGTTGTGCATTCACAGTCACACTCTGCCCTGGCCTCCAGGGCTTCAGCTTCCCTCCTCCCCCGTCCTGTGTCTCAGCCCGGGCTGTGCTGCTGGGGCCCAGCAGGGCAGTGTCTGGAGTCTTATCTCCAGCACCCGAGTTTTTCACAGGTCTTTAAAGACCATTAGCATATTTACATGCCTTTGTTAACTGGTTACCAAGGCTTTGTTTTTTTATGGTTCCAGTACCCCCTGGGCCCCCACTCTGCCTATTCCTTACATTTGTATTTTTACACTTACTGCTGTAGTGTGAGAATGCATTTAATGAAAAGGAATATAAAGTTGGGTTGCCAAAAGAAACATGCCTGTTGTTTGTTGTTTAAAGAGCCTGCAGAGACCTGCTCTTGACACTAAATAGAGTTATAAATAAAAAAATATGTATTAATAGTTATGTGACTTTTCTGTCTGCGTTCTCTTCAATTATCAGTCATGGATCATTGAGGCATCCCTAGAACACAATTAAAAGTGCTTTCTATTTATATTTGCTGTTCTAAGTATTCGCAGATAAGTGCCAAAAATACAGCTTTAGGCGACTGCTTATTTCTGGGCCATCAAAATAATGAGCTGGTAATCCTAATCATAAGACTGGAAGTTTGTTGCAGGATCAGCACATTATTTATTTCTTCCACCCTCGATCCCTGGTTAATGCCATTATAGCAATAGCTTAACTTATATCTGAAACCCTACGCTTCAAATATCTGGGAATGCACCCTGCTTTCAGACAACTCGCTTCTCATTCTCGCCTTCACTTTCACGCTCACCCTGCACTCCCAGCAATCACCATGCACTCACATTGATCACTGTGCACTCATAGCGATCACAATGCACTCACACTGATCACAATGCACTCACACTGATCACCATGCACTCACACTGATCACCATGCACTCACACTGATCACCATGCACTCACACTGATCACCATGCACTCACACTGATCACCATGCACTCACACTGATCACAATGCACTCACAGCGATCGTCATGCACTCACAGTGATCACAATGCACTCACACTGATTCCCATGCACTCACAACATTGCCGCAACAGACGACATCCGCACCTTACTGGACAAAGGAGAAACAGTAGCCCTCATCCTCCTCGACCTATCAGCGGCGTTCGACACAGTCTCCCACCGCACCCTAATACGCAGACTCTACGATGCAGGAATCCAGGACAAGGCCCTCGACTGGATCTGCTCCTTCCTCTCCAGCAGGACGCAGCGGGTCAGACTCCCCCCTTTCCTCTCGGACCCCACACCTATCACCTGCGGAGTCCCCCAGGGCTCCTCCCTCAGCCCGACGCTCTTCAACGTCTACATGGCTCCACTTGCCCCCATCGTCAGAACCTACGGACTCAACATCGTGTCATATGCAGACGACACCCAGCTCATCCTCTCCCTATCCAACGAGCCCAACACCGCCAGACGCAACTTTCGAGAAGGCATGGAAGCCGTCGCCAAATGGATGAAAAACAGCTGCCTACAACTAAACACCAACAAAACAGAAGTACTCATCATGGGCCCAAACCCCGACGCCTGGAGTGACACCTGGTGGCCCACCGCCCTCGGAAACCCGCCAACCCCCACAGACCACGCACGCAACCTGGGAATCATCCTGGACTCCGAGCTCAAAATGGACCGCCAGATCAACTCTGTCTCATCTTCCTGCTTCCACACCCTCCGCCTCCTTCGTAAGACCTTCAAATGGATCCCCCTCGAACACCGAAAGACAGTCACTCACGCCCTGGTCACCAGCAGACTCGACTACGGCAACGCACTCTACGCCGGAATAAACAAAAACCTCATCCGCAAGCTACAGAACATCCAGAACGCCGCCGCAAGACTGGTCCTCAACCTGCCAAAACACTGCCACATCTCCCAGCACCTGCGCACACTCCACTGGCTCCCCGTCGAGGTGAGAATCACCTTTAAGATGCTCACCCACGCACACAAGGCCCTCCACGGCACCGGACCAGCATACCTGAACAGCCGACTCAAATTCCACGCACCCCAAAGGACCCTACGATCAGCCCAGCTTTCCTACGCTGTGGTCCCCCGCACCAGAAAGACCAGATCGGGAGGCCGCTCCTTCTCCTTCCTCGCGACCAAAGCATGGAACGCCCTTCCGCTCCACCTCAGACAGACAACATCGCTCCCCATCTTCGCAAGAAACCTCAAAACCTGGCTCTTCGACAGACCCCCTCCTTGATGGAATGGAACCTGCACCCCCCAACTCCCCCCACCCCTAGCGCCTTGAGACCCTTATGGGTGAGTAGTCGCGCTTTAACAAACTCCTGATTGATTGATTGACAACATTCAGCCGCTCACACTGCTCTCACAGTGATCACTCTGCACTAAAAATGCACTTGCATTGTTCACTCTGTACCTCACCCTGCAGCCAGATGATCACACTTCTCACCCTGCACTCATGTGACACTTCACTCACCTGTCCCCACCTTGACTGCTCCATCTGTAGCTCACTCAAACAAGGCCATCACTAACTATGCACTAATGCGTCCCACTCTGCACTTACAGCCGAACCCAAATTCATATGGTCACCTCACTCACCCTGTAGTCACTTCTTTTACCCTACTCTCACACTGTTGCATTGCTCACCGTGCAGTCACATGGGCACTCTTGTCACACACACACAGTACAGAAGGTTAAAGTGCCGGGTACAAAGAAGATGTACCATGCACATCACAGAACTGAGTGTGAGTAAACTATGAGTAGCGCTATAAAAAAATGAAATATTTGTCAGACAGGTGCTATAGAGAGATGAGGTGTATTGTTGGTGAGTGGTAGTGAGGGAATTCATGGAGAAGGTGGAAAGACTGTGCAACCAGTGCTAGGGCCAGCCCTGGCTGGGAGTGTTAACCTCCCCCCCCCCCGACCTTCGGGCCTAGTGGATCCCCTGCTTCTGCCTATTATTATTTACATTTGTAGTGCGCTACTGTTACCTAAAGGTGTCCTGGGGCTAATAACTATTTGCCTGCAATGCAATAGGGGGACCCGGGGTTGGGAGAGGAGAGAAGAGAGGGATGGAATGAAGGGAGTGAGAGGAAAGGGCCATGGGTAAACTGCTTAACTCTGCACAAGACCGCCAGGGTTTGAAGGGACCCTTGCTGCTCCCGGCCATGGCCAGGTGAGCTTCTAATGTGGCAGCGCATATTCCTGCGGAGTGGGAGGCCCTTCACAAAGGTTGACTAGATATCTTTCTGATTTTAATTGCTGTATTTTGGTTATAAACTGGTACTGATGGGGTGAAATCTTTCCTCGGTGTCACTGTGTTTAAAACATTTCGAAATAATAAAGCAATGCTATCCCAAAATACGCAGCATCACAGAACATTATTTACATTTTCTACTCAAGCAATTTAGTCAAGCCTGTCGCATAATTTGGTCCTCACCTGCCTCATAATTCCAGTAGCCCTGCCTAGAGGTTTAGACATTTTTGTCAGGAGGGGGTCCTTACGCCTGAAAATGTTGACAGGGGGGTCTCAGCATCCAAAAGTTTGAAGACCTCTGTTCTAACTCTTCCTCAAGTGGTGTAACCAGTAGTAACAAGTCTGTTTTACAAGAGTCTGTTGCTTTAGCACAAAGCAAGCAAAAATATCATTTTGATATTCGCAAACATGCTAAATCAACGGATTTTATTGCTGGCTCGTATGTCCTCATCAAGAAAACTTTTCTTGTTTTTCTTGTCAAGAAGGGAGAATCTTCTTTTTCCTTTCCTTATAAAATTTCAAAAGTTGGTCCCAGTTCTTGTTTACTTCATGATGGGAGATGGTGGAGCAAGAATAGACTTGTTCCTATTTCTGATGAGCAAGCTGCGAT
Source organism: Lissotriton helveticus (assembly GCF_964261635.1). Classification (NCBI taxonomy): domain Eukaryota; kingdom Metazoa; phylum Chordata; class Amphibia; order Caudata; family Salamandridae; genus Lissotriton; species Lissotriton helveticus. The sequence goes on along the minus strand of NC_136057.1, from coordinate 848,314,416 downwards.
TTATAAAAAAAACTGCTATTAATCATGATTTGGATGATTATATTTTGTTTGAAGGTTCTACTTCTTCCTCAAATGTAACATCATCCAATTTGCATAGTAATGTTGTTGCTTCCACATCTTCTACTTCAAGAGGAAATGTGGTCTCTATTCCAACTACTGAAAATATTGTTGATGCTTCGGATATGATTTCTGTTTCTACTTCCTCTTTACCTTCAAAAAGGAATTGTAAATTACCTGTTCGATTTAAAGATTTTGTCTTATTTTAATATTTTATTTCTTTAAATGTTGCATTCTTGTACATTATTTATTTGATGTTTCATGTAATGTATCATTTATTATTTCTCCGAAAAGGGGAAGATGTGTAACATTCTCTTCTTTCTTCTATTTGTATTCTACTCTTTCAATTCTTCTATTCTAGAACTCTGTATTCATTCTTCTCTGGGCTCCTACTGAGACGTGCTGTTCTGCCGTGGGTCCGTTATTTGACATGCTTTCAAGACTTGAATAAAAGTCTTAACTTAAATTGAAGACATCCTGCCTCCTGCCTATCATTCCTCGGTACACACAGGCACTCTTGCTGATTGCTTAAAAAACAAAAATAGTAGTCCCTCAAAAAGCAGTGCAAGAACACCGTAATGAGTCCGTGCTCCAGGAGTGGGATAAACACATGAAGAGGAAGAAAAACCCACATACATTAAAAAGTAAGAAACAAGCAAATAAGAGTGTCAATGAAGCCAACCAATGCTAAACAATGGGCAGACTTTGAACTCACTGTCAGCTAACATGTCTCAACAAAATAGACCATGCCCCATTTAATAGGAATGAGCTAAAAATGCAGAAGCAACAACATGTTGCATTGATATAACTAACCCAATAGCAGTGTGTAATAACACCAAATGCTTCTTAACCACAGTCTCCGTCTAAACTCTAATGGACTTGGTACGCACGGGTGGTGTTAAAACAACAATTAGAATTGGTTGAGCAGCATTGCATCCCTTGACTGGGTGCAATTGTTCCGAAATCTAAAGATCACCCTTCGAAAGTATGTTTGAGAACAGATTAAAAGTTTTTGAAAATCATTTTTATATAAAACATACTCTATAGGTAACAAGTAATCCATATTTACGTAGAAACATCAACGTTATTACAAAAAAATGGAGCATACCTGTATTTGTGTTTATCTTTGTAAGCTTTCCGGATTCGATCAGTTACAGGTTTACAATTGATTACTAGCTGCTTACTTACTGGAGGCTGAAACACAATGACAGTATTGGAACTATATTTACTTTTTATTTTATGTAAATATAAATATTACAACAATAAACACATTTGCAAAGAACAATTTCGGTCACATCTATTCATGAATTATAAGAAATAAATACATTCAGAAAGTTTAGTACAGATCCCCCAAAAATATCTATAAAACCAAAGTCCGACAAAGGCTAGAAATTAAAAATTCCAACAGAAAGGCAAAATGGGCATATAGGATGGGTTAGGTATTTAGATAAAGTCAATTATACAGATATATAATGAGAAGCTTCATAATACATGCTACAAGTATCAATGCTAAATTGCTACTGTAAATGCTACATCTACACAAGAAGGTGCAAAATAGCGTTGAGAAGTCAATTTTTTGTGAACGCCCAGCAACGAAGTATGCATCACCATTTCTATAATACTGTAAATGTCATCTCCCCAAAAATGCGCAACCAAACTATAACAAACCTACCAGCATAATACCAAATTAACAACTCTATGATATACTACATTAACACTCATAAAAGTACATTAGGAAAATGTGCATCTTTTCGTTATTTCTTATTGTTTAACCATTGTAACAAGTTTTAACAGCACATATTTTGAGAGGAGTTCATGCCTCAATGAGGATGCTATTATACATGCCTGGATGAGTTTTGTCTTCTGTTCGGTGCCGTGGATCTCTTACGTGGAAACTGCCTTGCCAGTCAGTGGTGGTCTACCTTGCCAGTCCGCAGCAGGATGTGCTGGCGGTAAGTACGTTGGGGTTGAAGGGAGGGCTGGTATTTGTAGGACTGGAAGTTCCTTCTGTAAGATAACTGGCCCCTCATTCTGCACCACAAAGAAGGTGAAAGATGAGTTGATGTAAAACTCCCAGAGAACTCTGGGTTAAAAGGATGTTTCCTTGAGACATCCTTGGAGTCTCCAGCAAGCTGGCGAAAGCAGATGTAGGTAAAATCCTTGGCCGTGTCAATGATTGCAGACAGTGTTCTCCCACCCTCTTATACAATCGCCTTTGCTTCATTCTTCTTGTCCTCTAGTAGAAACTCTAGCCACATTTGCCAGTTGTATCGCCCTAATATGGTTAGAGAATTAGGTTCTCTAACGGTGGTAGCGCCATCGCAGAAAATCTTTTCCCACATTATCCAGGCGATACGCTCCATGGCAGTTGACATTAATTGTCAGTTGTCTTAATTAACTGTACTGGTAGCACATTGGGTCTTTGCATCTAAGACAGTTTAGCAGAAAATCTGAAGTTAACTATTTGTTTCACTGCCCATACATAAATGCTAAATTAAGATTTCACATCATCAAAAGTCTGTTCTTTGCTATGGATCTTATTTGATTTATTAAGTTTATCTAGCAAAGAACGCAAATCATTCTCCCCAATCAGGATTAGAAGTAGGATGTTTTAAGCCACAGCTAAGTGTTCCCCTCTTCGCAAGCCTTTGTACTGTGTACAGGAGCCACTAAGTTTATTTCTTAAGGCTCACTGTCTTCAGCATGTCCAACCTGTTTTTTTTCTGTTGGTGTACAAACAGGCTAGAGGTTTTATAAGAAAGATGCAGTGACATTTCTGATTGGGCATTAACTTTCAAGCCTATGAACACAAATAGGAGAAGCAACATCTGTATTTTGAAAAATATGCCAAGCTAATCAGCTGGTTGGAAGCTATAGTCCTTTGTGACTACTTCCATAACATCCTCCCATTCATCTCGAGCAGGTGTTCCGAGAATTTTTGTACAACTCTGAGGTTATTTGTTGTACCATTCCAGCAAGGTTGTTGCACTAACTGCTCTCAAAGAAATGGCATAAGTAATAAATCCTTCTTGCACAATGTATCCATATACCGGATTAACTTGTAAGAAGGAAAGTGGAGGGCTGGGAGGAGGATGGCAGTGGAGATCCCCTCCTCCACCTAGCCTCAGGTAACTGTTGCTCCTCCCCTCTGTAATGGAGCATGCCGGACATGCTGGGCACCAACTTCGTGATTCTGCACTCCGAGAAGTTTGCTCGTGTGCAAGTGAGTGAAAACTAAGGGGCAATGTGGTGGTGCATATCGTAAGCGCACTCGGTGAGTTTTGGAGGAATTCCAGCGAGTTTCAGAAGAGCGAGGATGTGCAGTGTAGCCAGGCTCACCTTGCGCGGTTAAAAGCTAAGGGCGGAGAAGCGAAAGGCAGGATCACGGAAGCTGGACGCTGACTTCTAAGTTTGCACGGAGCAATCCAAGTAAGCTACCGCTACTGTGAGGAGGTGAAGAGGCGGAGCGACAGAAGCTAGAGGGGTGAACTTTGTGAGCGGTGACTGGGAGGGTGAAAACGGTGAGACAGGGAGAAGAGAAGAGAGGAGGTAAAGTGACTGGTGTGCCTCTAAGTCATGTTGGCTGCTGGTGGAGATCAGGAAACATTTAAAACTCGCGTCAGCTGCTGCTAAAATGGACGCCGCAGTGGGAGCGAAGGCTAAAAAAAGCCTAGTCCAAGCCAGACTGAATCAAGCATTGACCAAAGCGGGGAATGAAACTCTCCAGGTGGAGATAAGCTCTAGTCCAGAGAGCTCGGAGGCAGATGTGTCTGAACTACAGCAAGGGGTCGGACCCCAATGTGTCAATTCCAATCGAGTGCTTAGTAATGGAGGAGAAGGAAAAAGACCAGGAAATAACGCTGGATACCACCGGGGATGAAAAAATACGAGTAAAAAAACCCCAGGGCCTTTCCACTCTTCGTAAAAAAGGATCTCCTACCTATCACCGCTTAAGTCCTTCTGCAACCAAGTCAAGGCTCGGCAGGGAAGGCAACACTTGAGCCATCAGCAGATTTAACGCTGTTCTCCAATACACTATCATCACCACTAATGTCTCCATCACAGCCGCCGCCTTCAGGTATCTTAGATCAGGCTTCAGTAGCAGGAGAGATACTGACAGAAGAAGTTTGTCCTGCCCGCTGCCAAACAAGTCCATTCGTCTTAGCAGTCCGGCTCCCGCACTCGTCTACCAGTGAAACCATTTTGAAACAACATACTGAGGAAGGCCCACAGGTCCAGAAAACGTCACCGATTTCAATGAAAGACAAGGGCAGCCTAGAGCAACTTGTGCAAAAGGATAAACGTGTGAGCCAATCAAGACTTGAAGAATCTGAATCTGAAGCTCAAATCAGCAGGGGCAATATGCACCAGATAGACATCAAGACCATGCTGAACTTAATATTAGAGGTGATTCGAGACATGAAGCAATCTCAAGAGATCGAGATAGCGGCACTACACCTCCGATTGGGAAAAATTGAAGAGGAAGTCACTAGCTTTCCTATCAGAATCCAAGAAGCTGAATCGAGGATTTCCCAATTAGAGGAGCAAATGAATGCCATGCTCCAGCAAGTCAACTCGGCGGCGCAAGATAAAATAACCCTGGAGAACAAAATTGAAGAACTAGCAAATCATTCTTGTCGCTCAAATCTAGTGGGGGTCCCGGAGGGGAACGAAGGGGCCAACACGTTGCAATGGGTGGAGTCATTCATCAAGAAAAAGGTGCTCCCAGAATTCTCCAGAGACTTGACATTGACTAGGGCACATCATGTTCCAGTTCATCTTCCACCTAACTTCCCCCACACAATATTAATTAACTTTGCTGATTATCGTGTGAAGGAGACTATTTTGACCGAGGCAATTCAGCAGAGACAATTCGATAATAATGAGAGGACTAAATGTCGGGTTTTTGCAGATATGTCTGTTGCAGCTGCGCGAAGGCGTAAGGAATTTGTAAAACCTTTGTATCTTTTTAAAGCTTAAGGAGCGCAAGACTCTATTGCACAGCAATCCAAACAAAGTCCTAGTGCAGGGGAAATTTCATATGTTTCACGAGTTAGGAGGTGCAGGAACTACTGAAAGGGATTTCTATTGTTAAGTGAAACAGTTGTCGTTAATTTTTTATTTTTATTTTTTTCCCTCTACTGTTTTGTTTATGTTCAGGGTCTAGCATTATCTGAGGGGGGGATAGGTTCAAGACCAGGGCACCACATGGGGGGGGGTGAAATGAGGAAAGCGGAGAAGACCACATTTCTTTGGGGGGTGTGGGGGGGGTGGAGGTGGGAGGTCACAGGGCTCGGGTAGGGGGATGGGTGAATTTGTCAGAAAATAGAGCAGTTGCAAACAGGGGAGGGAAATGCAGAATAGCAAATGGAATTCAAGAACTTCTTTCAATACTGGAAATATGAATACAACTAGAAGAGTTCGTATTATATCGTTTAATGTTAATGACATACTGAATAGACAAAAATATGGGGGGTTAATAAAATGGCTTGTTACACTAAAACCTCAAGTTCTGTTTGTTCAAGAAACTCATGTGAAAACTAACTTACCAAAGCTTTTTATCCCGGGAATGTTTTCTAGAGCCTTTTTTGCCTCGGCCGGGGTGGTGATGAGAGGGGTGGCAATTTATTTTTCTAGAGATAGGGATTGGGAATTTCTTCACGAAAAGCGAGATCCTCAGGGTAGGTGGATCTGGGTCATGGTGAAAATTAATGGGACTATTCTGAATTGTATTAATTATTATGGGCCTATTACAGATGATACATCCACATTATCAACAAAACATAGGATTCTTATCGGGATCTCCGGTCAGATTGTTTTAGGTGGCGACTTCAATTACAAGATTTGAGAACTGATACCTCAAACAAGAATAAGAAACACTTGACGCCCCAGAGAACATTTTTTTTTTAAGCTTTGACCCAGGATCTGCAATGAATTGATGCCTGGCGCAGGGTTAATCAGGGTGTTCGGGAATATACTTGCTATTCTCGCCAATTTCACACCGCCTCGCGCATTGATTTCTTGTTAACATCGCGTTCTTTGATTCTTACTGCGGCAGAAATTGGGGTGAATGCTTTTTTGGACCACTCTTATGTTCAAGTAGAATTAGAAATTGGGGATGTGACGAGTAGGTGGTCCAGGTGGCAGATCTTTTGTGGGTTGAGAGATTTATGGAATGGATACTAGAAACGTAGGAAAGGCTGACAATTTCTCAGTTTGGGGTGGATTTAAAGTGGTGGCTCGTGGACAAACTATTACAGTGACAGTAGGGAAGGCAAGAAAAAGAAGAGAAAAAAATTGCAGAACTACAGTTATCCCTTGAAAGCACCTCTAGACTACGAAAATCCCCATTACGGGGCAGAATGAAGCAGCAAAGAAGAAGTTGCGCGATTATTTCATTGTTGAGGAAATTAATAGTTCTCAGACCTATTTACAACGGGTCAATGAAGAAAGCCAAATGGTGGGAAAAATGCTAGCTTGGTCTTCTAAAGAACGACAGGAATCAGCCTGTATCTTGGAGGTAATATACCCTAAGACTAGAACAGCAGTAACTGATAGATCAGACATTGCTCGGGTCTTTGTCAAACATTATCTACAACTATACACTACTAAGTATATGGTCAATCAGGAAGCGATTCATGAATATTTTGCAGAGGTAGAGCTTCCTAGGATATCCGTCAATTCAGCTGATCAGCTGCAAAACGAAATAATATCATCAGAGATTTTGACAGATATAAAGTCCATGGCTGGGGCAAAAAAGCCTGTGGGGAAGATGGACTACCTAACGAATTTGATAACATTTTTGTTAAAGAGCTGATACCTTTTCTTTTCTTTTTTAAAACAGTTTTATTAAAAGAAAATACAAAACAGTCATAGGGCATACAAGAAATCACTGTGTGCAGACATTAAGGCCATCAATCACGTAGTCTGAATAGGGTACATATAAGGAGTATCTTGTGACCAGCAATTCTGAGCATGTAAAGACAGTTAAGTACAGACATATCTCTTAATCGGTCCCAACCCGAGCCCCTATTCAGAGTCACTCTCAGTGTCAAGTGTCGGAGGATCACACAAATTACCCCTGTACTCATTCCACGCCCCCCAAAACCGGAGCCATTTCCGCGGGCATTTCCGATTGACATATACAGTACGTTCAGCCAGCATGCAACATCCAGATATGAACACCAATCCCTGAGCGTCGGGACACTCTGAGCCCCCAAAGACTTAGCTATATTTCTCTTTGCATACATTATTCCCAACGCCATCCAATCCTGAGCTGAGTGGGTAAGGTCATTGGGCCCCCAGACATTTAGAAGACAGCATTTAGAGCCGATACCTTTTCTGAAGAAATTATTCAACCATATAAAAACTGGAGGTGTTGTTCCTTCGGAGTTTAAGGCGGCGATCGTGGTCAGCTTTACGAAAAACGGTACGGAACCCAACAATGTTAACTCATAGAGACCGATCAGTCTCTTAAACGCTGACTACAAGATCTTGATGAAGATATGGGCGCAATGATTTACCCCTTTGGCCCAGGAAGTAATTCATGTCGTTCAAACGGGTTTTGTCGCTGGACGGACTATGTCCTCTAATATAGGGTATCTGATTCAAGTATTAGATTATTTTAATATTAATAGGACACCAGCCGGCATCATGATGGTTGATGTGGAAAAAGCCTTCGATTTAGTCAACTGGGACGCTTTATTTTATGGGCTTGAAAGGTCTGGTGTTCCGGTTCAAGTCATCTTCATGCTGCAAAATGTCTATCGGGGGCTCTTACCTTTTTTATAGACCCCCTAGCGATTAAAACACGAACATTCAAGCCCTGATTCTAGGCATGGCATGGCAAAACTAAAGCTGTTTGCCGACGACACCATTTTATATCTGAGCACCGAAAAGCAAAACATAGGCCGGACCTTGGCCGAATTTAGACAATTTGAACTAATTGGGGGATTATTTAACATCTACATGAAACCCCTGATTGCGGTCATCAAAGAGCATAATATTAACATTGTAAAATATGCTGATGACACGCAGCTTATTCTCTCCTTGGAGGGAGAGCAGTCAACCTCATTGGAAGAGTTCCATTGCTGCTTGCGTGATACGGCTCTGTGGCTGAAGGGAAATTCACTGCAGTTTAATGCTGGCAAGACTGAGGTGCTCTACTGCTCGGCTGAGAGGGTACCTTCGGTGCTGCCCAGTAATTTCTGGCCAAGCGATAAGTCAACCGTAGTTAGACCAGTTGATATGGTCCGTAACCTGGGCATTATGTTTAACAATAAGCTGACAATTGAGGCTCAGGTTACTAGAACGGTGGGCAGCTGCCTAGCAATTGTTAGATCTCTGCGGAAAATCTTTCCCCTGCTGCCTCCCCAGGCACGTGCGCTAGTGGCACGGAGCACTATTCTAAGTAGATTAGATTATTGCAATGCCCTTCTGTTAGAGTCTCCAAAATTTCTTTTGGATAGACTTCTTAGGATTCAGTCCATGGCAGCCTGGAAGGTCTTCTTCCTCTCAGGCCCTGGCAGAGTTGCATTGGCTCCCGCTGGGACAGTGAATTTAGTTTAACTCCCTCTGCTTAGTGTTTAAAGCCCTGCATGGGCTGGGACCTGTTTCTTTGCAGAGGATGTTTGAGTGGTACGTTCCAGTTAGAAGCCTTCGCTCCTCTTCAGCGAATTAGTTAAGACTTCGAGGTTCAGGAAAGTTAAAGCGGGAGGTAGAACCTTTGGGGTAGCAGCTGCTAGACTTTGGAATGGACTACCACTGGAACTGAGACAAGTCAGTGATCATCTTTTTAGGAGGAGACTAAAAACTTGGATGTTCCCCAAAGTCTAGGTGGCCTTCTGCCTCTCTTCGCACGCTATACTGTACTCTGAGTTTGCCAGCGCCAGGATGCCTGTTAGGTGACAAGGTACATTACAAATAAAGTAAATAAATAAATAATAAAAATACAGAATCAATATAATCACAACGGAGATTATAATATTGAATACTGGAGCTGAGTTTTTGCCAGATAATTTGAAACAGCAGGCTCTTAAAACTGATCCTATATGTTATCTTGGGATTTTTGTCACCGGTCAATATGGCCAGCAATTTAAGTTAAATTACGAAGCAACTAGCATTAAAATTCAGAAATCATTGGAAAAATGGTCAAGTCTTCTGTTAACCCTGAAAGGTCGCGTTGCGCTCATCAAGATGTCCATACTACCCCTTTTAATTTTTCTCTTTTCCAACAGAACTAATAAGATCAATGCTAGCTATTTAAAAGGTCTCGATTCTATGATAAGATCCTTCATTTGGAATATGAAGGCTTCTAGAATTAAACTTGCAGTATTACAATTAGAAACTAATTTAGGTGGGTTAGCATTACCTCATATGTGAACATTTTATGAGTCAGCATTTTTTGATTTGGTAGCATGCTTATTGTCTAGTACAGGACGATTAGATAATTTTATTATTAATAAGATGTTTCAAGAAGTGGGAACACAGATCCCCCCTTTTCTTAAAAGTTCAAAACTCCCCCAAAAAAACAGGTACAAAACGCTTCTGGATTTGTCAAGTAGACTTCTGTTATTTTTTAAACAATGTGGTTTCTCTGGGCTTTACACTCTAAAACTGAGTGAGTGTAAAGGCCTGGGCCTCCATATTCACTTCACTCATTTTAAAATCTGGCAGGATTGTGGTTTGGAGGTACTGAGTCAGTTTTCTATTCAGGAAAGGGTGATCACTTGGGAAGAAGTTCAGACCAGGTGTTACGATCGGACTAAGCCACTCTTTTTTGAATACTTACAAATTATACATTTTTTAAATAAATATAATTAACTACTTAGTCGTGCCCCTTTTAAGGCAGCTACCACCTTATTCTCCATTACTGTTAGAGGGGTGGGAAATTGGTACCGCCTTCTGCGATCTCAAAACGAATCTCCATTGGTGGAAAAGTTTTTGGAGTGAGTTGCCTTAGAAACCCAATGTTCTTCTTCCAGTCAAGAATGGCAAACTTTATAACAGGAAATAGGGCCTTAAGAGCTGCCAACTTTAAAAGAATGGCGTTTCTGTCTCGTTGGTTGGCTTATCACACTCCAAAGGCCTTAAACAGTATTTATCCTGAGGTGGAAAATAGGTGTTTCAGTTGTCTCACCCCAACTGAAGGGGGATGGAGGCATATATTTTTTACTTGTCCAAATTTGGGATTGTTTTGGGAAAACATTTTTGGGGATATAAGCTGGGCAATCCAGAAATCGTACGCTCCAATTGCGGAGGCTCATCTCTTTGGTATAACGAGTCGGGGGTTAAGTTGTCCAAATCAGAGATATTTTTTAGCTATATCAACGCTGGTCGCTCGTTCTTTAATCTTACAAAACTGGAGACTGGTGGAAGCACCTCTGTATGAGAAATGGCTTAATAAGATGAGGCGTACTAAAAGGCTTGAAGACGCTTATGCTAAGCGTGTGGAGGCAATTAAAAATAATTCTGTGACTTGGAAATATTTTGCGAAACTTAAATTTATAGTTAATGGATGACATAAGTAATGTCGATCGGTTAAAGATTAGAGTTTCGGTTTAGAAACTTCTTGTATTATGTTAATCAAGCTGAACAATTCGATATATCATAGGATGATTTGTTTTTTAATTACATTTAAAGAGATTAATGATCTAATTCTATTGTAATATGTATTTAGAAAATGATCTTCCCTGCAAGCTCTGCTCAGGAAAAAATAAAAAGAATAAAATAAATAAAAAAAGGGAGGAGGAGGGTGGATATTTTCACCTGACCACTGATACCACAACAGAATCTGGTGGGGGATTTTCAACTATGAACAGAGGAGATTCAGCTGGTATATTGTACTATTTCTTTTGCCAGGATTTATATGCCAGCACTGAGTCTGGTGCTAAAAGCAACATCAAAACAAGGCTCCAGAGATCGGCACAAAAGAGAACAGGGGACAAGTAAGTATTTACTGGGCATTAGTCTCAAAGATAATGGATTTAGGCGTTAAAGGAAATGTTGAGTTTAATCACAGCACTGTCCTTCACATTGTTAGCTAGCTGTTGTGGTGGGATTAATCCTCAAGATTAAGGACAGTAATTGCCTCATGTCGACTGAAACTCAGCTGGGGTCACTGGCTTCTTCAAGGCCGTCAAGGGAGTCTATCAGGCATTCTAGAGTATGATTCATACCTGTGGCCCTGCTAACAATGGATCAATAGTTATATCTGGACTGTGGCCTCAGTTAATGAAATTGAGGCTATTTAGGACAATGGTAGGAATCCTAGACTCCTGGACATCACCTGGCTTAACAGGATGTTTTGGCACCTCTTCTGAGGTCAACGTTTTGGTGAATTCCTGAGTGACGGTACCTTTAAAAAACCAATTATTATTATTTTGGATTTTTCCATCTTCCAGTTGTTCGACTACTGCTTTGCCATAACCACAAAACAGATTTGTAATTATTGCAGAAATATATATTCATTATTCATTGTGCAAATGTTTGAAGTATAAGAGGTATCAAGAGTCCACACCGCAAAATGATTTACTGAACTAATATTTGGTGACTTGTGGTCATTATATTTATCACTGCACTGTTTGCTCCGTCAAATAGGAGTTTTGCGTGTGGTTCCTGTAGCTCAAGAATCACCCCTTCCTCGCACTCCTTTCTATTTTCCTTAATCAGTAACAAGAGTCAAAATAGATATATTCATTCCATTTTATTTTCAAATTTTTTTCATATTTTTTTCTTTATTCTGTTTTCATGATTTCTTCCTTGTGTAATATTGTCATCATATCACGTGTTAATCAGTTTATACTTCCCAATGCATTTCAAGCAATACTGCCCTTCCTCAGGGGATTCTCTTTTTCTCTCACGACGTATGTCTGCTTCCAAATGAGTCAGGAAACTGGGGCCGTCCTGACTCATTTGGAAGCAGACATACGTCGTGAGAGAAAAAGAGAATCCCCTGAGGAAGGGCAGTATTGCTTGAAATGCATTGGGAAGTATAAACTGATTAACACGTGATATGATGACAATATTACACAAGGAAGAAATCATGAAAACAGAATAAAGAAAAAAATATGAAAAAAATTTGAAAATAAAATGGAATGAATATATCTATTTTGACTCTTGTTACTGATTAAGGAAAATAGAAAGGAGTGCGAGGAAGGGGTGATTCTTGAGCTACAGGAACCACACGCAAAACTCATATTTTACTACCCTATCGCTCAGTAGGGTAACCTACCTACGCACCACGGAAAGTATCAAAACAAAGTGAAAATTCTAACCACACCACCCAAACAAACCGACTGCGGAATCACATTCCAATTGGCTTCAATAATGCTCCGTCAAATAGAACCGTTGGTCCTAATATTTGAAAAGAAATCTATAAATCATCCAGTGCAAAGGTTGATCAGACGAAGAGCTGCACAATCATCACAGATCGCTAGATGATGACCAACTAGAAGACAAATACACCTCTCAATGCCCTCTTTATATATGTAGAGCTTAATTTAGGCAAAGTGGACAGACATGAAAAGAACAGGGTACGAGACCAGTGATAAACAGGAAGGTAGATAAATTGCATCATAACAGAGAAAATATGTATGAAAATGTAGATGAACACCACAATATGCATGGATACCAGCAGGACAAGGGTACGACAAGCAATGATCTAAACAATTTACATGTACACAAAATAACCATGAAGGTTCAAAGTCCCAATTTCCACAGTGTAGCATGGACACAAACTGAATGAAAAGTAAAAACAGACAACGGAAGACAATTAAGGAGAGAACCTTCAATAAACTATGACAAGGAAAGCCCTGCTGAAAATATATATATATATTTTAATTACAAATCCCCAAAGACAAAATATGTTGTATAAAATGGTGCTAGTGGGTAAGTAACTAATTCTGCCGGTGCTCTGCTCAGAGCAGTACTATGACACTCACTTTCAGCATCCTAAAGATCATGTTGACCAGGTATCGGGGCAACATGCCAAAAGGAACTAGTCACAAGAAGGCGGTGGAAACTAAGCAAGTCATTTTGCATTAATAGGAATACCAATAGTATTCAAACAAAGGCAAATACAACTATCACCATGAATATTGACAATGACAACATAAACCACTCGACAGCCCTAGAGACCTCACTGAGAAACAACTCCTATACTGCAGGTGCTTTGAGTTATGTAAGGTAATGAATACTTAAAAATATAATAAAAATATTCAAAATGAAGCACTTGAAAGCTGGAAACACTAAGACTGCTATCGAGTATAGGTAGACTACAACAGCATGCACACATCCTATTTAAAATAACTACAAGACACATGAATGTCTAGCTTTTGCTATCAGCAAAGTATTAAATAACAAGGCATAAAGAGTGTCAAAACAACAATATCCAGCAACTTTGCCTTTTGCCAAGGCGCTCCCCTATGGGAGGATCATGCATGGTTTTGTAAGTTTTTCCTTCCTGGAGGATTTTCTGAAATTTAGATCTTGGTTTGTCAGTTTTGAGTATACTGTTTGCAGTCTCTCATTTCTTACCAGATTGGGATCATAGTAGGCCTCCTGAGTTGGTGGATTGATATCAATCTGAGTAATGTTGGCATGGAGTGTTTTGGAGCAATTTATCAGCATGTGCTCCAAACTTGTTAGATCCTAGAAGAAAAGAACATGTTAGAATTTTTGTTGGTCCTCAAAACTTAAAATTATTTTGATAGTTTTTAGGAACAAGATTTCACTTGTATTACATTACGATTACAGAACTACTACACTCACACAATGCAATGACATTCACGTAATGCAATTACCCTATCCGCTGTTTAAACAAACTAAGGGGCTCATTATGATGTTGTGCGGATCGGCACCGCCCGACTGGTGGTGGCGATCTGCCCGACATCTTTCACCGCCCGCAATTTACCACCTGCCATATTCCAATGGAGGGGGGTACAGCGGCGGACGGAAAGACGGTTCGCTGCTCGGATTGCGGGCTAGGCGGAAAAAGCACACAATATGGTATTAAGATGCTGGCGGTGTGTATGCCTTTCCATGCCGGAGACTCTGCCATGGAAAGGCATACAGTAAATGGCTTTGGGGGCCTGATGCGGGTGGGTGGCTGCACTTGGGGGGTACCCATGGTACCCTCCTACATTGGCATGCGCAAGGTGGCAGGCACCGCGCGGTTCTTGTCACGTTGTGGATGGCAATGCACTACATGCATATTTTACATTGCGGAGGGCGCTGCTTACAGCACCGCCCGCCACAATGTAAAAGGTGCAGGATGTGACCGCCAGGGTGGTGATTACATCCTCATTGGCCCCGCAAGACCGCCTCACCTCTGGCGGTCGATCGCGTTTTCCATTGTCCGCCCGCCATCGTAATGGGGCCCTAAGTTTGTGTTTTCATATTTCTTGCAGGAAATTTCCTCAGGATTACCTCACCAACCATACATCTCTATAGTTAAAAATAGCTTAATCAGTCATTAAAATGCTCTTTTTACAGATTAAGAATACATCAACGAGAAAGTTGTGAAGATGTTGGTGATCTGTATAGACCATAGAAATCACTGGGCAAGAACTTAATATTAGAACTTTTAAACTGGAGATGTGCTCCATTCAGAGATTTAAAGTACACACTTCCTTTTTAACTGTGTGCTGTTACAGTGGCCAGATAGGACTCATAACAAAACTCTTAACAAAACTCTTGTGGTTCTGAAAATTCTGGACTCGTATAATCATTCTGAACCCGAGAATTAAACTTCATCAAAACATGACGAATTTGGTATCAAAAGACCGAGAATGACGAACACACCATGTATAAATATTTTCAGCATATTCGAGTGACGATTTCACCTCGAAATCGTCATTTGCGTTCTGAACCCTTGGCTTCCATTTATGTGTTGCCCTTTACATAGGCCTTAATCCAGCTGAATTCAATTCCACAAAGACACATACTCCTTAATCGACTTTCCTATGACCTGTGCAAGTTGGAACCATTGCCCCAGGCCGAACTCGTTAGGTCAGTTCCCCTCCCAGTGGCCGAACAAGATAGCATCAAGGCTCAACAAGCCATAAAACCATTTCAGCGCGCACACCTGCCGTATCTTGTTCTCATCTGTCTCTACTCTTTTTGCTTCACTTACTTTATGGTGGGGAGGTGCCCGTTTTATTGGGGGTCCACCGATATCTGATGAAATGTTGGGCCCTGCCGGGTGATTTGTTGTGGGCAGCACGACGTGAAATATGTACATGTCATCATAACTCTGCTTTTCCTTTTGTAACAAAGAATTGTAAATGATATACTGCAATTTCGAAGAATGTTTGCCTGAAGCTGAATATTCTGTATAAAAAGAGAAGCCTGACTTTGTAAATTCGAGCAGTCTCCTGAGAATATACTTCCCCGTGTGTTGTACTTCTAGGACACTTGTTACCTTGGTTGCAGCCAATAAATCGATCCTTGACTTCACCTAGAAGACTTTGAGTTTCTGTGGTCTGAATCAGGAAGAACCTGAGGTCTCTGGGTGTACCCTGACACCGCTGGGTTGCCGGTTCTGTGCCGGTTCTTAAAAACCCAGTACCTCAGCTGGCGCCCAACGTTTGGGGCGATTCCAGTGGTACCAGTCAGCCAGAGGTTCGTGAGGAGCTTCGTGTGAAAATTCCGGAGGACGGCCAACCACCTCATCGACCCCTGCATGTCGACGTGGTCCGAAGGTCTTTGCTGCGAGGTTCCCCGCTTCCCAACGGCTACAGAGGACTGCTGCCCTGGCTATCGCCCTGATTTGGACTCTTGAAGTTTGGTAGAGCGAAACACTAAGACGAGTCTTCTGGTGACGTCATCGATATCTCAGTTAAGTATAAGTGGAGCGTCTCCCAGTCCTTAGTTGGTCTTAGTCTTGGGTATCCTTTGGGATAATTGTTGGTACTTGCAAGCACCAAAACCGAAGGACTCGTGTATTCACGAGAAATATCGTAATCGATAATCCTTTGAAGTTTGGAACTAGACTAGAGAGCAAAGATGCCTAGTCTTAGATTTGGAAATTTGTTTTGTCTTGGTTGTAATAATAGGGACTCCCGATTGGAGGACTCATGTCCGGTTCCTCCGGTTGGAACTCCAACTTACGAGTTATATGTGAAACATGGGGTAGGCCCCATCACATACAATGAAGTGTGGATCAGGTACACAAGGAAAGATGGTGTTTTAAAATGGCCCCAATGTAGTAGCTTTGATACTGAAATCTTAGACAACCTTGAAGTTAAACTTTTCAAAAAGAAAGCCCGGCCGGCAATGTTCGACTCTTTCCGCCTATGGCGTAAAGAAGCCAAACAAAAAGAAATCAAATTAGCTAAGAAAAATAAGAGAGAAGGGGGAATTTCAGTAATGCAAGCTGCTATGCAGTTTAAAGACAATGAAGAAGAGCAGACGAGTGAGCAGTTGCACAGGCAACGTAAAATGGCAACGGATAAATGCTATCCAGTTTTGCCGTCTCTTCAGCAAGAGGCAGCAAAAGAGCGTGAAAAGGATCCATTAATGTCGCATTTATTAAGTTCGCCACCCCCCTATGCGCAAAATGCCACGGCACCCCAGCAACCTTTAGTTGTGCAACCTGTGCCTCTTATTCCTCCGCAGCACCCACCAGCTGTTCTCCAGCTGGCTCCTGTCCCTATGGTGCAGCCTCCTAAAGGCTCACCGATCACACCTGTTTCACCTGTGTTTTCTACGATTTTCCATAATGTACTTTCTACTTCTCCTAATGCTCCCTCTACGATTTTGCCTAGTGCTCCTTCTATTTCTCCTGATGCCTCCTCTGCTATTGTCTCTGCCCATGCCTTGTCTCACCCCGTTTTTCCACCCGTTCTTCCTTCAGTTTCACCTTCCATTCGGCAGAAAATGGCCAGCACTGTTACTAACCTTTTCTCACCTCTTTTTGGGTTGCCTACTACGACCCCTAAAATGGAACGAAGACAGTTTTCCTTTGTGAGGATTTGGAAGACAATGATCTGGAATGCAACCCGCAAGAGTTGTGTCGTGTACGGTTTAGGTTTGGAGAGGGCATGATTGTAGGTCCCGATGTAGAGAAAGCGGTTGAAATATTGTTATCATATCGGAGTAAGGGGAGCAGTTCTGGGTCACAATCTGAGCCTGGTGCATCTAGTAGGAAAAAGGCGCGACAATACCCGATGAGAGAAGTTCCACCACACTGGAGAGAGGGCAACAACTGTTAACCCACCTATTCTGCCACACTTTCAGCGTGTATGGGTACATGTCCCATGGAAGCGAGCTGAAGTTTTAGCGCTCAAACAGACATTACCTGATCCGCGTAAAAATCCTGCAGGGTATTACAAAGAGTTGTCACAAACTGCTGGGTCATGTATAATGAATTTAGCCGATATCGATATGCTATTTGGGAATGTTGTTCCACAGCCTTTATGGGGTAAAATTCGTCATGCAGATCATGATCAGGAGTTAGGTGACTCATGGGCTAATATTGCTGCTGCAGATGCCCGACAAGTTGGTGGTGCTAAGCCTGAGCCTTTGATAGCAGAACTCCCTGGTAGAATAGTTGATTACATGAAAACGATAATGCCTGCAATACGCGTAAATTGGGATAAGTTGTCTGCATGCAAGCAGAAGAAAGAAGAAACAGTCTCAGATTTCTTCACCAGGTTTGAAGAAACATTTGTCGACCACAGCGGTCAAGATATGACCACAGAAGGTGGTCAGAGATTGTTTGTCGATAAATTCGTGCACAATCTGCTTCCAGAATTATGTAAAAAGTTAAAGGATTCAGAAAGTTCTTGGGCAGTCTCATCTTCAGCGCAGATATTAGCTACTGCACAATATTACGAGAATAGAGACAAAGACGAGAAACATAGAGCAGAAAAGAAAACTAAGGAATTAAAAACGAAGGTTTTATTGCAGCAAGCATATCCGCCACGCGGTGGTGGTGGTCAAAATAATAATGGTCAGAATAACTATCAGAATAATTTTCAGCAGCCTCAACAGTATCAGAGGAACTCGCAAAGAGCCGAGTACACTCAGCCACGTGTCCCTGTAGGCCCCAACCAGTGTTCGTATTGCAAGGAAGAAGGTCATTTCAAGTATAGTTGTCCTATTTTGTTACAACGTGCAAATGGTGCTTCTGGTGTAAGAGGTTGTGGTATTCAGCAAGCACCTAGAGGTAGAGGACGTGGAAACGTCCCCCAGAACACACGTCCCTTTCCACCCCAAAATTCTATGAATAGGTTCGATCAGCAGAACAACGCCTCTGACAGGACAGCTCAATACTACGTTGTTGATTACTATACAGAAGATGAGTATTTGGAGGGTAATGATTGCTAGGACAGCCATAGACAAAGAGAGGGAGTTGTTTCAGTTCCAGTAGATCAGAGTGGACCTTACGTTGAGGTGATTACATCAGGTGTGTCAGAGCCTTTTCTGTTGGATACTGGTGCTACAAAGAGTTCTATTATGCACTCCAAACTCCCTGGCGCACCTTTGTCTGGCGAAATGAACGTTTCTGTAGGTTTTTCTGGCGCCCCAGTTAGAAACTCGATTTCTGACCCTTTGTCTCTTTCTGTTGGTCCTTGCGAATTCGAAGCACCCCTCATTCTGACAACAGGTTGTGGTGAAAACTTGCTAGGATTGGATTTGTTAAAAAGATTGTATGCGACTTTGTACTGTTCTCCTTCAGGAGTACAACTTACTTTAGGCAAGAAAGTGGTTTCCCCCATGTATTTGTCGAGGGATAAACTGCCAGCAGAATTGTCGTTTCTTCCAGATATCCTTTGGGCCGCTGGTCCTAATGATGTGGGTCTTTTAGAAATTCCACCATATGTTGTAACATTGAAAGCCAATGTTCAAATGCCACGAATTCCACAATATAGGATATCTAGTGAGGGTGAAAAAGCTTTGCTAGCGATCGTTTACGAATTGATTGAAAAGGATGTGATTGAAGAAACACGAGGCAAAGTTTGCAATAGTCCAGTTCTGGCTGTTTTAAAACAAACTGACCCTTCTCAGCCACCTGTGTACAGATTCGTGATTGACCTTAGAGAGGTGAATAAAATAGTTGTGCCACAATTCCCAGTTGTCCCCGACATTACAACATTATTGACTATGATTCCAGCTTCTGCCTCTTGGTTTTCGGTGATTGACCTGAAGAATGCTTTCTTCAGCATCCTGATTGCTGAGGAGAGCAGGGATATTTTTTCCGTCAGTTTAGGAGGTCGCAGCTTCCGCTTTAAACGCGCTCCTCAGGGCTACTGTGAAAGTCCATCGATATACAGTCAAGCTCCAAAAACACAGCTTGATAGATTGTCCTACCTAAAGGTGCTGCTCTTGTACAGTATGTGGATGATTTGCTCATTGCTGCAGATACTGAGGAAATTTGTAAAAAGGCCACACTGTCATTATTGCGTCATCTGTGTGATCTTCATCACAAGGTGTCACTTTCCAAACTGCAATATTGCCGACAAGAAGTGACCTACTTAGGTCACCTCTTATCGAAGGAGGGAAGGAAACTGACCCCAGAAAGTATTCAGGCAATAGCGAAATTGAATGTGCCAGGAACACAGAGAGAAGTGCGTGCTTTCTTGGGCATTACATCGTACTGTAGACAGTGGATTCCGAATTTTTTGTTATTAGCCAAACCCTTGGTGGCATTAACGTGCAAAAATACACCCAAACCCATTCCTTGGTCTGAAGAGTGTCAGAAGAGTTTTCTCGAATTACGCACAGC
Source organism: Lissotriton helveticus (assembly GCF_964261635.1). Taxonomy (NCBI): domain Eukaryota; kingdom Metazoa; phylum Chordata; class Amphibia; order Caudata; family Salamandridae; genus Lissotriton; species Lissotriton helveticus. The sequence continues at coordinate 848,294,630 of NC_136057.1, read as the reverse complement.
ATTGTGTTCGGCTCCTGTGTTAGGTACCCCCGACTACAGTAAGCCTTTCACATTGTATGTCCACGAGAAAGAGGGCTGTGCATTGTCTGTGTTGACTCAGTTGTTTGGAGGTAGGCAGCGTCCATGTGCCTATTTTTCGTCGACCTTGGATCTGGTAGCTAAAGCATTGCCAAGTTGTTTAAGGGCCACAGCAGCAGCAGCTGTTTCTAGTCGACAGTCTGCTGGTCTAGTAATGAATAATACACTAGTCGTGATGGTCCCACATGCAGTAGACACGTTGTTAAATAGAACCAAGACACAGCACTTAACTAGTGCTCGATTGTCCAGTTACGAATTGACACTGTTAGCGAGTCATGTACACATAAAAGGTGCAGTACCTTTAACCTAGCTACGTTGTTGCCAATTGCAGAGGAATCAGATGTTTCGGAACAGCACGATTGTTTTCTCAGAACAGAGGAAGAGACGAAAGGGAGAGTAGATCTATCCGATACTCCTCTTGCTGAATGTGATGGTACATTATGGGTGGATGGTTCATGCTTCAAGCTTCCGAATGGTGACACGACTGCAGCATATGCTGTCACGACTTTGCATACAGTTGTTGAAGCTGCACGTGTCCCACATAATTCGGCTCAAGCAGCAGAATTAATTGCACTCACGAGAGCATGTGTGTTGTCTAAAGGAATGAAAGTGACTATCTACACTGATAGTCAGTATGCATTTGGAGTGGCTCACAGTTTTGGACGATTGTGGAGAGAACGTGGGTTCCTGACTTCGCATGGAGCTAAGATTCAGCATGGTCAGTTGGTGAATGAGCTTCTTGAATCACTGACCTTGCCCCTGCAAATGGCGATTGTGAAATGTAGTGCTCACAAGAAGGTGACTGATGATGTTGGTCGTGGAAATGCATTTGCTGATGAGATCGCGAAAGAAACGGCAAAGAATGTAATAAGCCGAATTTATGTTGCAGGCCCTGCAAGATGGACTGGTGATGTTAGAATGTGTGAAGACACAATAGAGAGTGTGAAGTCCATCCAAGCTGAGTCCACAGAGAAAGAATTGAGCACGTGGAGAGAAAGTACGGGTAGAATGGATGCAAATGGTTGTTGGATTGAATTATCAGAGCGTCAGAGATGGTTGTTACCCGATGCATATGTGCTTGCAGTGGTTACAATGGCTCATGGAATGGCTCATATCAGCGTAAAAGGGATTTGCGAGTTGTTGGCCCCGGTATGGCAGAATTCAGGGATTCCCAAGTGTGCAGAGAATGTTGTCAAGAATTGCATGATATGTCTGAAGCACAATCCTGGTAGGGGAACCCCAACTCCAGCTGGTCATTTTGCACCTCCTACGTATCCGTTCGAGGTTTTGCAGCTAGATTTCATCCACATGGAGAGGTGCAACAACCTAAACTACGTACTTGTTGTTGTTTGTGCCTTCTCAAGATGGGTAGAAGCCTATCCCCTAAAAGACAATACTGCCTTGTCCACAGCAAAAGCCCTTGTGAAAGAGTACTTCCCCAGGTTTGGAATGCCTAGAATGGTCTGGTCTGATAATGGAAGTGAATTTGTGGGTCGTGTGATGAAGAGAGTGTGTGAAGGGCTAGGTATTCGGCAGAAGTTCCACGCTGCAAATCACCCCCAATCAGCTGGATTAGTAGAATGTTACAATGGCACTTTAAAACTTAAATTGGCCAAAATCCAAGCGAGCACAGGTCTTAAATGGCCTGATGCTTTACCCTTAGCACTCCTGTCCACCAGAATGACTGTGCATTCGCGAGTGAAACTCAGCCCTTATGAGATCGTTTTTGGCCGGCCAGCCAACATATGGGGAGTGCCTAGACCCACTAAGTTCAGCGAGCTTGAACACCCTGTTTTGCTTGATTATCTTTATGAATTGACGGCTAAATTGCATGTTTTGCATCAACAGGTTCACGACACCCTGCCTCCGGTCTCTGAGACTCCGGGTCACGCCATTGACCCTGGTTCCTGGGTTCTTGTCAGAAACTTTCAAAGAACGAAGAACGACCAGCCCAGGTGGACCGGACCTCACCTTGTCCTTCTTTCCACAAGATCAGCCGTTTGGGTGGAGGGGAAGGCCAACTGGGTCCACTGGATCCATTGTAAGAAAATCCCTTTTCCTCTGCCTCATGACCAGTGGGTCCAGAAGGGTGTCGCTGACCCAGAACCTAAAACAGTGCCACATGTCATCCCTTTTGATTTGCATGTAAAAGGAACTGACTCTGAACGAGAAAATGAAAACATTTTGCACAAGGCTGTGCCGCCATCCAATCGATTGAACACTGCAGAGTCTGAACTTTTGTTCCAGGATCAGACAATACCTGGAAAACAACGATATAATTTGAGACCGAGAAAAACGAACTAATAAAAAGCGATTTCTTTTGCAATCTGAGACCAAGATCCATGGACTAATAAACAGATATTTCTTTTTCCTCCCAAGTACTATTTTTGAAAGTGCAGCTCTCCCATCTAAGAAACTTGCTTATTTTTGTTTTTCGAACCGCCATCCGGGTTCCGCTGCTAGGGCCACGGTTGATTAAAGTCTTTGGGGTGCAGCTAACGACGATAGGTCGGTAGTTCTGGTTGGTCCAAGGGAGTTGCCCTAGACTGACAGAAGCATCCCTTAGCAGAGGCAACCTCCCACCGCGGGCAGCACTTTAGAGAGGATGGAGTTTCCCGATGTGGAGAGACCTGCCAAACGAACGATCTTTAAGCGCAGATTATGTAACGTGATGACAAAGAAAAGTTTTATAATATTGTGCATTTTTATGCTATTTAGTGTAATGGTATTTTTAATAAGTTATGTTTTATTTTCTTTTCGTGTAACATTTGCACCCACGGCATCACCCATACCTCCTCCTACTGTTTCCTCCCATTCTTTCCACCCTCTTCCTGACCATGAATCCAATAGGAGATTGGAGTTCATTAATAACTCCTTTGTTCAGCTCTAGCACCAACACCAACTCATAATGAACACAACTAACTGTTGGGTGTGCGGTCTTATGCCTCACACAACGGATAAAGGTATCCCTTATCTGGTCCTGCCATTCAGTCACAATGGTTCTGTATGGGCATATAGGACAATGTTCATATATGCACACGAAATCTACCCCCTACGTTCTAACAGACAATCCTAGAAAAAGTGCTCTAGTCAAGGGTATAGTAGACATGATTAAGGAAGGTATTTCTTATGAGACTATCCCGAGAGATGAGACACTGGTATACATAGGATGGAACATGACTGGATATGGAGCTACTCTGAGTGAGAAACAGCAAGCTAAGAGATCGTCCCCGATTTGGATTGTACCCCATCAGGGTCATCTGTGTCTGCAGAGTAATGGTACGAATCCCAGGGCTCAGTTAGGGAAGAGTATCTGCACTAAAACATATGTTTTCACAGCCCAGACTTCCCCCGCGTTCTTAGCAGCTAAGGGTACTTATTTCACCTGCCATGATAGAGCCTATACATGGTTGCCCCTTGACTTTTCGGGCTCATGTTTTGTTTCATTTCTGTTGCCCCCCACCTACACAGCAGCGGCAGATTACCACAGGACAAGGATAGTTAGAGGTGTCTTGAGTACAGAAGACACTGCAGGTCAAGAATTTGGGGACTTTGCAAAGGGTTTTCTGCCGTTCTGGGGATCCATGGCTAACAGCAGAAACATAAGGCAATTGACAAGGGTAGTTGAGTCCACCGTGATTGAAACTGCTGGTGCCCTTAGTAACTTGACTGCGGAGCTCCAGTCGGATCGACTTATGACCCTTCAGAACAGGTGGGGTATGCAGATTGATCCAATCGAGTTGCTGCGTTTTCATCCCAGATAACGCTCCAACAGTGTACCAGGCCATCTCCAAACTACATAAGATTTCCGAATCTATTCATGTGGATAAAGGAGATTGGTCATTAATGGGATGGTTCTGGGAACTGATATCCGCCTTGGGATGGAAAATTCTAATGGTCATTGGGATGGTCTTAGCCATTCTTTTCCTGTTCTGTCTATGCATACAGTGTGCTCCTGCAATATGTGGCCTTTGCGTTACATCATGTATAAGGAAGCCTGTATCAAGAGATGAACTGAGTACTAGAATGATGTTACAGCAACATCTCAATGACTTTAGGAATATAGATCTGGACTCAGATTAACATGAGGATAGATTAATTGCCTATGTAAGATCAAAAGGAGGGTTTGTGGTTCTGAAAATTCTGGACTCGTGTAATCATTCTGAACCCGAGAATTAAACTTCATCAAAACATGACGAATTTGGTATCAAAAGACCGAGAATGACGAACACACCATGTATAAATATTTTCAGCATATTCGAGTGACGATTTCACCTCGAAATCGTCATTTGCGTTCTGAACCCTTGGCTTCCATTTATGTGTTGCCCTTTACATAGGCCTTAATCCAGCTGAATTCAATTCCACAAAGACACATACTCCTTAATCGACTTTCCTATGACCTGTGCAAGTTGGAACCATTGCCCCAGGCCGAACTCGTTAGGTCAGTTCCCCTCCCAGTGGCCGAACAAGATAGCATCAAGGCTCAACAAGCCATAAAACCATTTCAGCGCGCACACCTGCCGTATCTTGTTCTCATCTGTCTCTACTCTTTTTGCTTCACTTACTTTATGGTGGGGAGGTGCCTATTTTATTGGGGGTCCACCGATATCTGATGAAATGTTGGGCCCTGCCGGGTGATTTGTTGTGGGCAGCACGACGTGAAATATGTACATGTCATCATGACTCTGCTTTTCCTTTTGTAACAAAGAATTGTAAATGATATACTGCAAATTCGAAGAATGTTTGCCTGAAGCTGAATATTCTGTATAAAAAGAGAAGCCTGACTTTGTAAATTCGAGCAGTCTCATGAGAATATACTTCCCCGTGTGTTGTACTTCTAGGACACTTGTTACCTTGGTTGCAGCCAATAAATCGATCCTTGACTTCACCTAGAAGACTCTGAGTTTCTGTGGTCTGAATCAGGAAGAACCCGAGGTCTCTGGGTATACCCTGACACCGCTGGGTTGCCGGTTCTGTGCCGGTTCTTAAAAACCCAGTACCTCACTCTCTACATAATTTCAAGCATACACAGGTGGGCTCCCACTTCGCTTTCAATCATATATCCCTTTGCCCCCAGCCAATGGATTTTTCAGTTATTTGGGGGATACTCAGGACATCAAATTAATGGGGACAAGTCCCTTCTGTTTGTGCTCTCTAATGGTCTTAAATACCTAGGTATAATCATTGCTAGGACGGAAACAGGATTTATGGAAGGAAACATGCTGCTCCAAATGGAATGCCTTAGGCGAGATGTCGCCCACTGAAGGACACTGCCGATCTACCTAATGGGGAGAGAAGTCTTATTTAAAATGATGACACTGCTGCATATGCTATATGTTCTCCAAAACACCCCGTATCAAGTACCTGAAAGATACTTCAGGGTAGTGGATGGCGAACTGTGGAAAATACTGTGGGATGGGGTGGGGCAAGAATTGTACTGACCAACCTTCAGAGAGGGGTGTACGAGGGTGGCCTTGCCATACCAGATCTCCAAAAATATTACTGAGCATATTAACTCATGACGATTAACGGCTGGATATTTGTGGACAGAAACAACCCGGCGTACCGGGTAGATCACTGGGTAATGGGGACTAGCGGATATCCAGTAGTGTTATATCGGAGGGCGGAGAGGAAACGTATGCCCCCACACACGGAGACTGTGTTGGAGGTGTAGATGAGGGCTAACAAATTCCTCGATGGGATAATATATTGACTGAACAAACCCCACTATGGGAGAGTGATTATGCTAAGGGAGGAGGGCAAATTACAGGGCTTTGTTAAGTGGAACCTGCTAGATATAGCACACCTCAGTAACGTATAGAGGGGTCAGGCAATAATTCCGTTAGAAGATCTCCAAAAGGAATACCAGTTGGCTGACACAAAGATATAGGTATATATCGCTGGGACATGCATTAAGTAGACGCATGAGAGAAGGGGAACGAATCGCTGAATATAGTCCACTAGAGGACGTTCTCATACTTGACCCTATCCCAGAAAAGGCATATCCTGCACATATAGGAAGATTATCAATAATTCCACCAATCCGCTAAGGACCTTACGGGAGACCTGGGAGGCCAATCTTGGTTTACTAGAAGATGATGACTGGGTGGAGGCCATACAGAGCCCAAGAGATGTAGCAATCAGGGTGAGATTTAGACTAATACAATTAAGAATTCTCAATAGGTCCTATTCTACTAGCACAATCATGTATAAGTTAGGGCGCACTCCTACGGATCGTTGTATACAGGGCTGCAATCAAAAAGGTATCTTTTGCCACATTATCTGGGAGTGTACAGCCATACAACAATTTTGGGGAAGGGTGGTACGAGTAATGTCAGGGTGACTGGACAGACCATCCCTGGAGGCCAGATGGCACATACTGTGTGTAACGGGGGACCAGGCATGGTCGAAATATCAGAAAATCTGGTTATTAGAAGCGGCGATGGTGGCCAAGAGAAACATTGCCAGGGTGTGTAGGGCTGCCCCTCCCTCGCTTGGTGCTGTGCAGCAGAAAAGACAGTATATGAGATCAGGGGTTGCCCCAAAAAATGGGAGAATGTGTGGAACCAATGAGAGACATACAGGAATCCGTCAAGGAGGCGAGGGAGGGTGGGAAGATAGGTACTTGGAGCTGGGTGGGGACGGTCACCCTAGAATAATAGGGAGGGAGAGTGAAGATCCGTTATGATTGCTGCAACAAAATTATAGAATCTGATGTAAAGGTGACTGTATTTAAACCTCCAGGCGTTTGTTGATGTAACATTGTACACTGCAACTGATGCATGTTTAATAAAAAAGTTTGGAATAAAAACCGGCTTTGTTAACAAGCTTCACTATTCTCAACATTTTTAGACCTGAGCATTCCCGTCCTCCACCTCCTCCTTTCACTTCTACTCAACAACAATAATGTTGACACTACAATCACCCTCAGCAACTTAAAGTAAAAGTTCTGCTATCTACCCACTCATTTAGGAACAGCGCCAGTCCTGCTAACCCACTGCAGTTTCCTGCCCTTGAATGTTTCTGAATTCACATCAGTTTATCTCATCATCAGTCTTCATCCATTCACAGAAAATTGGAGTTTCCTCCTCTGCTTCCTCTTTCCTCAACCATTCCAGAAAAAATCTCTAAAGAACAGCTAACCCCTTACCACCGATACCCCTCCCAAATTTGCATGTTCACCCTCTCAACACCTTCTTTAAAATCTCTTTAACTAAACTGACATAAATGGTTTCAAAATGAAGCTACCAGAGCATCATTCATCTCCCTTCTTGATCCTTTTGGTCCATGCTCATTCACTGTGTGCCATTTTCTTCATCCAACACCAACATGTAACGCATAACAGAGGTCATCTTCTCGACACTGTCTTTAGTAATATTAACGACATTACAGTGGAGCCCCCCATCCCTTTACCTTGGACGGATCATTTTGTGATACCTTTCATCTGGCGCACAAACACCCTCCCCTCTGCCCACTGTCTCGCCAAACACCAAGCTAGGAAATGGTCCTCTCTTTCCCTCCCTGCATGGGAAGCTGCTTTGGCTAGAGACCCCCCTGGGAAGGTGATGCACGCCAATATAGCAGCCAACAATTTCGACGGCTGGATCACCTCCTCACTTGATATGGTTCTTCCTGTTCAAAACAATAATCTTACAAAAAAAACAAAAGCTGCTCCATGGTACACACCCGCACTTAAGATCATGAAATTAGCCTGTCGTAAGCGGGAGAGAGCTTGGAGACAGGACTACTCCCAAACCAGGAAGGATGAATATAGAGCCAATATTAGGCTCTATAAACAGGAGATAAAACTAGCACAAACCTCCTTTTACGACAGCAGAATTCAAGCAGCCGCCAATGTCCCTAGGGAAATTTTTAAAATTATGAAATCCCTCGTTTCCCCTCCTGCCGAATGCCCCGATACTGAGGGTGCTCAAAACCGCTGCAACGATTTGGCTAACTTCTTTTCTCAAAAGATTCTAACAATATACTCCTCATTCGGGGATGCCAATAATGAGCTGGAACCCTGCACCCCCCCAACCTCCGATGCCTTAGCTTCTTGTAGGCTAGACACAATTCCACTCTTGGATGCTCCGGCACTAGATAAACTGACTGCTAAAGTCACCTCTGGATCTCCCAACGATCCAGCACCCCCACAAACTCTCAAATTGGCTATGGATTTGATCCGCCCCATCATATTGGATGTTCTTAACACCTCCATCTCCTCCAAATCCGTTCCCCCGCCATGGAAGTGCGCAATGGTAAGCGCGCTGCTGAAAAAGCCCAATCTTGACCAAAGTAACCTTGCAAACTACCGTCCCATTTCCCTGCTCCCCTGGTTGAGCAAACTGCTTGAGAGGCACGTAAATAACACCTTAACGAACTATCTGGAGTCAAACAGTCTCCTGCGTGCCTCTCAGACAGGGTTTCGTCCGCTACATGGGACAGAAACTGCTCTTCTAGCGGTCACGGAAGAAGCAAGAGCTGTGCTGGATCAGGGTGGGAAAGTCGCCATTATCCTATTGGACCTGAGTGCCGCGTTCGACACGGTTAACCATGTCACGTTGTTGCAACGACTGACGGACATGGGCGTGTCGGGCGCGGCCCTGGAATGGCTGACGTCCTTCTTGACCGACTGGTTTTTCCAGGTCTTTGAGGGTGAGGCAGTGTCCCCTAAACATCCACTCAGGTGTGGGGTTCCTCAGGGCTCCTCCCTGAGCCCCACCCTGTTCAATGCCTACATGGAGCCTCTAGACAGGATAGTCCAACCCTTCGGTGTGCGTATTGTCACCTACGCGGACGATACCCAACTGGCGGTCTCTTTAGACCACGCGGAGGGTTCGTCCCACACCTTAGGTCCCTGTCTGGAGGCGGTCGCCAGATGGATGCAATCCTCCTGTTTAAAACTTAATGGGGAGAAGACGGATGTCATCCTGTTGGGGAATTCTTCCCCCTCCGCTTTTGCATCCATCTGGCCACCATGTCTGGGTGAGCCCCCCACTCCCAAGCCCCAGATAAAAAGCCTGGGGATCTGGTTCGACTCAGCCTTGAACTTCTCGGTACAAGCCACTAAGATAGCAGCCACCTATTTTGGGTTGATGAGGATGTTGCGGAAGGTGCTCCCCCTGCTTCCTTTTCAGGCTAGGAGGATCCTGGTCCAGGCCCTGATATTATCGCGCCTGGACTATGGGAACGCTCTTTTTATGGGAGCCCCTTCCTTTGTTATTCAAAAGCTCCAAGTCACCCAAAACAGTGCGGCCCGCCTTCTCCACAATTTTCCTTGCTGGCAGTCAGCTAGGAATGCCTTAAGAGAACTCCATTGGCTCCCTATTGCAGCGAGAGTACAGTTCAAGGCTATGTGTATTCTACACAAGGCCTTCCATCACACTGGCCCCGCAATTCTACAGACCTTGGTCACCCCCTATGTTCCTTTGCGTTCCCTCCGCTCTGGCTCCCTCCAGCTGGCCACCTCCGTCAGAGTCAAGAAGGCTCGATGGGGTGGCCGCTCCTTTTCACACACCGCGGCCAGGCTCTGGAACGCCCTCCCCTTATCCCTCCGGGAAACCACTAACCATCTTTCCTTCAGGAAAACTCTTAAAACACACTTGTATGCGAAAGTACGCTGATCTGCCCTGAGCCCGCGCTAATAAAGTGTCAGTCATGAGCGCTACGAGGCCTCCGGGTAGATAGCGCTATACAAGTGTAATTTAATAATTTAATAATAACACCTCTTTCTTCACTCTCCTTCCCACATACCTCAATTAACTAATTCCTCCCTGTTTTCTCTCTTTCTGTACTCGATTCAACACCATCCTCTCTGAAGCCATCAAGTACCTTGGCCTACATCTTTCTTTTTATGATATAATAAGCATGGTTGAGCCTACTTTTCTTCAAGACAGCTATAGCATTTTGGTTTTGTTGCTTGCTGGCAGTGTATCAGACTCAGTCGAAGTGCGGGAGATACCAAAACGTATTTGTAACATGTAGTTGAAAATGGTACCCCCCCACAGCCCCCATTGTCATCTTGCTATGAGGAGTCTCACATATGTTAAAAGTGATAATTATAACCACAGGGGCAGGCAGACCTTCCATCTACTGGGCTGCTCAGTAAATTCAATTTGGTGCCCATAACTGTGTTGCTGATCTGAACCCAACAAGGCCAGCAAGTGCTTGCGGGCAACAATGCTCTGAGCACAAAATGATCAGTCACTACAGATGTAACCTTCTTCAGCATGTTGGACATGATAAATGTACAGCAGTTCTAACTAATTCAAACCAGCATTCTCTTCTATTCAGACTTGAGAATTTGAGAAGAAGCTTGAAAACTATACTCTCTTTCCAGCTATGGGACTGCTTCAAACTAAAAAGAGCAGTTTATATTAACAAACTGGTGTGCAATCTTCTAACCCCCAAAACCAAATTAGTAATGAAAAATAGCCACTGGTACTCAGTATCACTGGACTTCAAAAGTAGGATATGTAGGCCACCTGATGGTGAGTGTGGCAGAAACTATAGTGACATGCACCTCGAGGCTAGGACCAAACCTGTAGATAACGTAGAGATCCTCAATCAGTGCTGTGCTATTGCACAAAAAGAATGTGTTCACAGCAAAGGAGCTACCTACCACAATGAGGACACCACTCCAGCAGACAAATGCACTCTGAATCAGACACGAATTAGAGATAGCACAAGCTAGCGTTTTCTGGCAGGAAAGGAATATATAATCACCAGGAGAGACATCGCTAGGAACTGGCAGTCCCCGGCCGTCCTAGGATGGGAAAAAGGGATGGACTATAGGTTGCAAGGCAGAGAGAGAAATTTACAGCAGAAGAGGATATGCCTCCAAACAATGGAAGATTTGGGGCAGAGGGTTTTCTGGGCTGTGCTTGACAAAGTTTAACCATTACTTAATGTTATATTTTGTCATGTATTATCGACGGGGTTTGAGGTACCCTATAAGGTATGCTTATTCTCCACTGTTGATTGCTTTATCTTATTGTTCTTTGATGATGCTTTATCATATGGAATGGACATTTGGAGAGAAGTAAAAAAGTACTTACTGGATGGAATTTCTCCCTGTCCTCTCTCCACGACCACATGAGTCAACCAATTGCGTTCCCCGCCACAGACATTTAAACATCGTTCTGTCATAAGCCTCACCTTGATCTATCCAGCTACAACGGCATTGATAAAGGCAACCGCCGAAATGCGTCTGCCAGGAGCTGTGACTGAGGACATTGTTTTAATTACTTGTGCAACTTTGTGGCAATAAATTTACCGCTCAGCAACTCCAGCATGTGCCTGACCCGTTTTTAAAGTGAAGCGGGATTGGTGAAATATATAGATATATATATATATCTCAAAAAAGATAGCATGAGCAGCAAACCAATTTCCAATCCAGCTAACTATCACAAAAACAAGACAAGGCACAGAATAGTGGATCATTGTTATGAGTTTGAATCAATGCACAAACACTGACTGTGCACCAACACACTGTTCTGCCTAGCAAAGCATTGAGCTTAGGGTCTGTGCTCTGTGTGTTGAGAGTGCAGTTTGAGGAAACCCTCACCACCAGAAAGCTCCTGCGTTTGGAACAACCATGGAGCTTACCAGGGATTGCATATTCAGCTGTCTTTTCTCTTGTTGGAACACTGATTTGTCACCCAGTCCAGAGAATTTGGTATCGCAGTCACTGGCTATTCCCGACTGTCCTGCTTTGGAATTAATTATCTATGATGTACTATTCTTCATAAACACAGCCATCTAACAATTTGGTTTATCTATTAGGATATGAGCCCCTGTAAATCTTGACACTAAAATCCAGGCCCATTTTAAGATGACCAACACCCTTGCATACCAACCACAAATTCCTTTGGGGACTCTAAGGATACAGCGAATCCTAAGCAATGATCAGTCGACATGCAGCAACTCATATACATTTCTCCAACTGTAATGAGTGTCTGAAGGCACAAGGGCAAAGGAAAGACAATCAGCTAACTTTCTAAAGGGTGAAAATTTCTACCATTAAATGGATACCTTTTGGTTGGGTTTTAGGACAACAATTTTGAGACAAACCCTTGAGTTAATCTGGCAAATCCTAATGCTGCTATCTAGAGAACCAGACAAGTAAGCCGCATACAAGAGTAGACTATACTACACGCTGACTCTCTTGTAGTAACAGAAATTCTTGTTCAAACAGCCGAATGTTTCCAAGTGATTGTGATAATGACCTAAAGAATGTGTAGCTGATTTAGCCTTCACTGTTTTTGAGTTTAATACTTATGTCTGGACTTGCCCCACAAAGATGCTCAGATCTTCATGTTGGTTCTACTGCATCTTATTTTGAATGTGAATAAAGGTGAATACATTTTAGGGATAACACCACAGACTCAACACTGACCTTGATCATATTCACAATATATTTTGATGATTTAAAGTGCACTGGGTTTTAAGTTTAACGAGTATTATCATGCTTTGATGTCAACAGTCTGCCCAGAGACTAACACATTTTAGTTTCTGTACTGCAAAGCTGAGATTTTGTGCAAGTCATTCGTAATTTATATGTATTCATGTATTTTTAAATATCCAATTCAACAATGAATTTATTGTATGCGAGTACTTTGTTATACTATATGAGCTCTAAATCTACTACCGCCTCAAAAAGTGAGTGAGGAGTCTGGGTTAACTTACTGCAGAAATGGACATGCGACAATGGAGATAAACTATTACATCCACCAAGGATACCGAACGTGCTCTTTAACTATGCCTGGACCCAGAGCCAATTATCTGCAGCATTTGTTTTTATAAGTACTGTAATGGAAACACACACCCACACGCAAAAATACAGGGCACAAGAGCTCTAGTGTGTTAGCATAATTGTTTGACGAGATGTACTTGTTAAAGTAATAGGTGGTAAGGTCATAGGAAAAACTTACAACAAAGTGTTATAGTCCGAATTAACAGAATTCATATAACAGCAAAGTACATTTATTTATTACCATTGACAAGTTATAATGTATGTGTACTTACTTTATTAGTTGTGTTACTGTCATTCAAGTTAACTAGATTCTATTGCAAAAATTCTCCTTCTACACTTTACTACTAATAAAAAACATACCTATGACGTTCTCTGCATTTCTAAAACAAAAAAACTCACCTGCAAACTTAATGGAAGTTCGTGGATCCTTGTTGCCAAAGTACGAATCTCGCGGTCAGACAATATGCCTGATCCATCTGTATCAATATCATCAAAAACCTTTGAGATGTTTAGCTGCTCAATGGCACTCATCAAATAGTAGAAATAGGAAAAGGCAAACTGCATGTCTTCAGCGTGGCGAACCTTATGAGCTGATGTTTTGTCAAATTCGTCAGGGTACCTGTAAATCAGAAGTTTGGTCAGAAAGCACATAATGATAAATAAACTAAGCAAATCAGACATTTTTATTGGATATTCTATCATTTTGAACAAACTGGAATAATTTTACTAATCAATAAATTCATGGTGCTCAGAAATCCGAACGTCGAAGGAAAGAGTTCAAGGCTGAATCAATTGTACAAGATGTGTGGAAAAACCCAAACCTCCAGCATTTTTCCCTGGACACACAATGCCAGTGCTTAGTGGACTCCTCCAAGTAACACCATCAGGAGACTAGGTACAAATTCACCACAGTTCCTTCTTTAATTAATGTTTCACCCTAATCAAAAGCCTCACACAAGCACAAATATGATGTCCGATACTTCCCTTTTTTCCATAGAATAAGTAGTCTCTTAAAATTAATTAACACCTCTTTGCATACATATATTTGTAACTCGCTCCAAGATGTCTCCCCAAATTAACAAGTGATTCTTGTAATATTGTACCCAGAGCATCATTATCAATGTCTAGTATCAACTAATGTATGTTGTTTTTCTTATCTATCATAATAAAAAATTCAATAAAACCCTTTGAACAAAACAACTCTAGTACCATGCCCTACATCTAGATTTCCATACAGATAGAATGATGCATTTCCCGCCCCTATAAGTATTTGTACTAATACAAGAGTACATAGTTTACATAACGCCATTAAAGTTTTATGTGATACCAACAGTGATGTCATCAATGAAGTCACTTATTTTGTGATCTGTGATATAATGTGTGAGGCAAACAGGAATGCGCTGAGGAGGCCCTAAGGCTGCACACCAAAATATATTGAAGGAATTTTGGCTTTTTTTATCATAACAATAAGCCTCTTTAACTGGAGGATTATGAGTGTTTTAAGGTATTTTTACTTACTGCTCTGATTAATAACTGAACCTAGTAGACAATCACAATTTCCCTCAATAAATATTTCCAGTGAATTATTGGGGTCTGCAAAAAGATATTATAACACTTTCTTGGAGGTTGCTTTATCTTGATCCCTCAACAGCCAGTGAACATAGACCTCAGCATCATCTACTGTGGATGCTCAGCATAGCCTGTGAATGTCTTAAAAGAGCCCTCCTAATACCGCTACTCTCTGTGCCTACTCTGCCTAACACCAAGGCCCACTCAGTCTAATCTCGGCCTGGGACTTGTGACCTCCAGATACAGGGCACAGCCACACTCTGCATCTAATCGACATACCCCCAGTGTTCACATGGCATGGTCTTTATTCATGCTCTTGTACCTTAAGCATAGGTTGTGGGCCAATGGATCCAAGCAATGACCTTCAGCAGTAACCATTTCTGTAAATCCATCTATACCCTCTTCCTTCTTGATTCATCTGCACATATCCTTTCAAAACCTAGACATTTATAGGGCAAATTTCTGAATGGAGTCAGAATTGTAAGCAATAAAAAAATATTTCTAGACCTGGCTGCACTACTAAAATGTAAAACAATAGCAACCAGTAGGGAGGTCTAGTGATGTTAGACCACACCATGCGAGCACAGCAGAACAATACCAACACAGTCAGATTTAGGATGACTATGATATGCAGGTTTATAGGGGAAAGGGGCATACATGTCAGTAGTTTCTAGAGGAAAGGGAAAAAGGTGCATAATGATTAGTGCAACTTAAGTGGGGTTCATGGACTTCATGCCCAAATTTAGCCATGTCTTCTTTGGGGGCATGCAATGGAGGTATGACAGCATTTTTATCCCTTCTAGGAATCCGCCTTGGGGTGGGGTTTGCAACATCATTTGGGGTTTGTGAACGAACAAATGGCTAATGAAGACTCAACACCACCTCTTCTCAGCAAATCAAATTTCGAGGGCTGATTACAGTTTTAGTTTGTGAACTGATTCACAAACCCAAATGCCAAGACCTCTTCAATTTTCAAAACAAATGGAATATGCATGCACCGCGACCCAAAATTGCCGCCTGATATCGGAGCTCCGCATCGCGTCGGACTCCGTGACTTACTTTCAGCAATTTAAGTGCTCCTACATTCGTCATGCCTGAAGATTATTGAATCGGAACACCTCCCAGACAGAAGTCTGCCTTTTCCACCCTTTGTTTGCCAGATTCCCTGCAGAAATATGTAGGCGAATTTTTACTCGTTTTTTGGGCACCATTTTGATTTTCTCATCAGCACTTTCTCCTCAAGTTACTCCTCATGGTGTGCTGAATTATTCTTTTTTTTTTACATTCCTTCAATTGTTTCACCTTTTTCTTTACTGGAGTTTTTTCAGCAATAGACACTTTGAAAACTACTGAGTTGGCTGTTCATATGAGGTATTTTTTCTTGTAATTTCTATAATGCCTTTCTTATTACCCATCACCTGGTTGTTTTGTACTCTGTTTAATGGGTAGGAGCACATTTCTACTTCACTCCACTAGGAAGCAGTTGTCCAATGTTATGGTATCTGATTGTGCTACCTTCTCAGCTCCCATTGCTTCCTAAATATCTACAGTTGCGGTCGGAACACGCTCCTCCTCCACAGCTCTAGTGACCATGGAAGCTAAGTCTCAATCTCCTTCCGCCAATGCCAAGAGACTTAAACAGGACACTCCTTTTCCTCCTAAAGCTGTCTCTCCGGTCTCTCTGGATACTGTTCTGGAGGAAATCCGCGCTCTCCGACCTCTCATTGAGGAAACAAATTCTCGCCTTCAGAACATGGATAACAAATGGTCCTCAATGAAATCTTGCCTCATGGTGGTGAAACAGCAGCTTAATGTGGTACAAGACTCTTCTTCCAGAATTTCCTCTTTGGAGAAAGAGGTTTTCCAATTGAGAAGGGCAATCGAGGACCATGAAAATAGAAATCGTAGCAACAACCTCTGTATTTATGGCCTTTCAGAAGGCCTTGAAGATGCTGATCCTGTTGCGTACTTTACTTCCTTTTTACCACAGTTCTTGAGCCTTCCCTCTTCCACCAAACTGAACATACAACACGCTCATAGACTGGGTCCTCGTCTATCTTCTTCTGCGGCAACTTCCAAACCCATGGAGTGATACTTACAATTCACGGATCTCCTACAAGTCCTAACTGCAGCAAAAACCAAAAAGCAGCTAACGTGGCTTGGCACCAAGGTATTCCTCTCTCAAGACGTGTCTTCAGCCACCGCCAAATGTCGCAAGGAATTACTTCAATCCCTCGGTTCACAACATTGTTTATTCCATCCATGCCTCTTTAAAGTCACTTTTCTCAACAAGACTTCCACTTTTGAGGATCCGGTTGACCTTCGAAGATTTATCCAGTCACACTCCACCTCTTCCTTTTTTCTTATTTGCCTTCTTTTTCATCTGTCTTTTTGTCTTTTCCACTCCATGCATTCGTTTCTATCATCTTAAAATCTCCCTGTCCTTCTATTTTCTTCCCTTTCTCTATCTTTATCTCTTACTTCATCTTTTTATTATTGCATATTTCTTTATATATTGTTGATGGTTTTGCATTCAGTTATTTCCTGGAATGTGAAAGGTTTTATTAACCCAATTAAGAGACATAGAATACTCTGCCATCTTGCCTCTTATAACCCTGATTTGGTTCTTTTACAAGAGACCCACCTTGCAGAATGTGAGGCGTTAAAATTTAAAAAAAATCTGTTTTATTATCTCCTTCTTATAAGAAAAGCAGTGTTATCATTTTATGTCACAAAAAGTTGAACTGTAAAGTTATTTCGCAAGAGACTGATGCAGAAGGAAGATGGTTGTTAGCTAAGCTGTTAATTAATAACATTTCTTTAACCGTATTCAATGTTTATAGCCCTACTCATCCTGATTGTTCCTTTTGGCCTGTGATTACGCAGAAATGCGTTCAGTTTAGAGATGATTACTTTATACTAGGAGGCGATTGCAATCAAGTTGTTGATCCCTTTATTGACCGTAAATCTCAGGTTCGCTTCATTCCCCATAAAACTCAAACAATTTTTTGACTCCTGGAGACTTTCTCACCCGGATACTCTTGACTTCTCTTTTTTCTCCTCCTCACAACTCTCTCTCATTTAGATTATATTTTTCTCTCTCAATCTCTTTCTCAAAACGTGTTATCTTCCTCTATTGAACCTATTATCATTTCTGATCATGCTTCAATCATAACAGACCTAGACTTGCTCCCGCCACATCCCAGATCCTCCTTTTGGTGTTTTAATAATTCTCTTCTTCTTGACACTCTTTTCTCTTCCTCTTTCATAACTTTCGCTAATGATTTCTTTGACCTGAACAGTGATCCAACCTTCATATATTATGTGATTCCTTCAAGGCTGCAGCGAGGGGTTTTATTATAGATTTTGTTTCTAAAAAAAATAACTGCTTTCTTCAACAACATAAAGCTAGAATAGCGCTTATTAAATGCTTAGAACAGAGACGTGGTGGGTGCCTGGGCCCTGGAGACCAAGGGGGGGCAGACAGATGTTGCTTCTCTGCATGCCAATTCGCTAAAAGGGAGCCAGCAGCCCAGAGTCAGCCCCTGGACACAGGAGAGCGGGTCGCCACACAAGGCTGGAACGCCCAAGTCGCGATGGTTTAAGACTTGCCCCGGGCCCTAACAAAGCAGGCCTTGGTGGCGATCTCAGAGTTGGGAGCCCTCAGATGCGGGAATGTCGCCAGACCGCAGAAATCGGAGGCACCAGGCTTGGGGCCGACCAGTCCGCCGCCCACCTTTGCTCGCAGCAGATCCACCAACAGGGCCAGGGTGGGGAGGAAAGATTGAGGAAGGACCCGGCATCCACATCAGGCAGGACCGCACATCCAACCGCAGCAATCCTGGTGAGACTGGGGCACAGGTTGTACCGCCATTCGGAGTAGCAGCAGCAGGGCAATGTCCACAGCCGCGGATGGGCTATCGGATGTTACGACCCCATTGATGGTGCAGGATAATCGGGGAAGAGTAAGGAGCAGGTTCAGAGCACGTCCACAATCTTAGGCAGTTTGCCACGCCACCCACTAGCCACAAACCCAGTGGAATGCACTGAAGCACACAGAAGCAACTTGACAGCCACACCACACCCATAGTTCAGGAGCAGAGTCAAAGTCAGGATCTATTTTGATGTATATAGTCCATCACTCACCAGATCACAGAATGGCTTCTAAATATGGTTTGGCGGCTGACAGTAGCAAGTTTTTGCAGTAATAGACATAGTAACTTAAAAGCAAATGGTAAATGGAAAGCCAAGGTGCCAAAGGCAAAAACTGTCTAGGGAGACACAGGAAAGGTGTTTGGTTTTGTTATGAAGATGATGTCTGACCCACCATACGCTTAGGTGGCGGGTATGAGGACAACAAGATTGGGTCACCTGGAGTGGGCCTATGGCATCTGGCAATCGGCCTGTAGACTCCTGGGCCCAAATAGTTTTTCTGCGATAAAGCCATTAAAGGGTCTAGGAGAATCTCATTAACCAGAAGCAAATGCTTTGCAATGGCTGTGGAAGATTGTAAGATTTCTGTAATAATGTTAGATTTAATTCCACAGGAGACAATGACAATTCCAATGTCCCTGATGCCTTCCTAGCGACAGTTGTAGAGGACGAGTCCTCCTCCCAAGGAAAACCAGAGGTGTATGAAATGTTTCCTTGTGGAGAAGCAACTAAGCCAGAGGCAATTTAAAAGTCCAAGTACATACTAGCATCAGTATTGTTGGATGGCAGATGATCAGCTTTTAAATGAACTTCCTCTGTCCTGCTCTAGTCCTTATCCTGGATTCTAATTTGAATTCAAATCGAAAGTCTCCTACAACTGGTCAAACCTTTAGGTTCTGGGGAGGCCCCGACATGATTTAATGTTAAAATTAGCCTTTTGCTACTGTGTTGCCACATGGTTTATAGTTACCTCTATTGGCTAGCAATAGAGTCTTGTCTGTTAGCAGCGTCACCATAAATTTTAAAATCAGCATAAAAAAACGGGCCAAGTGCATCGACTCTTGGTGCGAAGAACAGAGCCGCCAAGCTTGGAGGAACGGATACTCCATTTCAGTAGAAGCCCAGAGTTTGCGGGACCATCCGGCAAAGATACTGCATCGCTAATCGGAATAGCTTGAACTGCAAAGGTTTGGCCATAGATTTGGGAAGCTCTGGTCTCAATATTTTATGAGCCTGGGGGAAGAGGTAGTTATCACTTGACATCAAGGAAGATTTTCTCATCGAGGAATGGCATTGAGACTTCGTACTGTTCTTGGACCAGGTCTGCTTCTTTGAGGAAGGAGACTTCTCTATCCTACGACACTTTCTTGTGGGAAAAACTCTTTCCTGGAAGCGGACTTATCTTTGGGAGAGGAACCCCATGTGGGCATCTACATGCAGGCCTTAGCCAAAAATAACTTAGTGTCCTGCTCCCTGATGGACATTGGGTGCATGGAAGTGCAAAAGTTACAGACCTCTGCATAATTTCCCAATCGAAGACACCATATATAGTCATCGCCGGTGTCTGAAAGCCATCTTCTTGAAGCACTATCTGTGATGCTTGAAATCATAGGTCCTTTGTTGATATATTTCACCTAGTCTTTGCTGGAAGCCAAGGAATTGGTTAGTAAGAGAAAGCCTCAGAACACACCGATGAGGTTCATAAAAAGAGAAACTGACGCCAGCGTTCTGGTTGGCACCTAATATACTCTGCTAATGGAACGTGCAGAGCTAGGGTCACTGCTGGAGTCACGTGACACCATGTGGCAGCACTGGCGAGTCACTGCTGGAGAAAAGGTTTTCCAAAAAATTCTAAAGATTGGAATGATTATTCATAATGTGAGGAATCTTCAAGGAGATGTATCCATCAGAAATCAACCTAAAACATCCATCCATCAGCTCTGAATAAATAGTGATAGGGGCTTTCCCACATGCTTTGTTCAGTTGTTAAAAACTAGATTTCTAAGGAGGAGATGAGCTGTGCATTAAATTGTAGAGCCAACTGAATCAGTTCTATTTTAATATAAAAAGTAACAACAAGAGAGAGAGAAACAGACCGTAGTACTTGTCCTTTTCCTCAGACATATATATTAGAACAACATGGACAAGACCTCCAGCAGGTACAGGTCAAGGATGATCCCCTATCACCTGGTCGTTGGATGCTAACAACAGGTTGTTGTTAAGAAACCCCTCACCCACCTACCTGGTAGGTGGCATGCTTCATCATCGGGGCCCAGCTGGATCACAGAGTGCAATCCAGCTGTGCTGCAACGCCTGTCTACAGCAGAGCGGGATTTCTTGTGAAATTGACAGTGCTATGTGTAGTGAATTATTTATTTTATTTTATTTTTATTTATCATTTTGCAAAATCAACATACATAAAAACTCTTAGGTGCAGCAATGGTGCTTATGTTACAATCCATTCACAATCAATACAAAAATCAGAGAATGCGTCACAATTACGAAGAATTAATTAGGCAGATCATCAGCAACGTGTAGTGAATTATGTGCTAAAAATGTCTATAGGAAATGCCCTTTTACAAGTTTTAATGGCAGGGTCCTATGGCATGAGTAAAAACATATAGGCGGGATATAATTGAGTAAAAAATGTGCCTCTATATCCCTTTTAGGAAGTGTAGGTCTACTAGTTTCAGCCTTCTACGATACTCGTGAGGCTTTCTTCGGGACCATAAGTGCGAGTGGCCAAAAATTTTGGACTGGCCACTGTGGTGTATAGTTATATCAGCGCGCACCCTAAAGCGCGCTGTGTATGTAGTTGATCAACATACTCACAGATCCTGCACGTAAAGTATCTGAAAAGAAAAACATAAATGCCAAGCATATCATCATAATCAGAATCGCTTATATAGTGCATGTGGAAAGCGAACAATGTCCAGATGGTGATACCTGCTTCTTTCATATATCATGCATGTCCGGGGTGGGTGGGGCATGCATGGAAACGCTGTAAAAAACCTTGCGTGGCTACAATGTGCCACGGTGTGGTATTACGAGCTTAGAATGATTGTTACATGCTCTTATTGTGCCTAGAACTATCGCTATGGCACATCCTGTGTTTTATTAATGATATATTAAAATATTAAAAATTCTGTCAGAAAAGTGGCGCGTGGTTTATGATTGAGAATCTATTCTACATGTGCAGAGACAAACAGGACAAACAACACTAAACAAAGAAGAGAGATGCTCACATTATCTTTACGAGTGTCTGGATACATGGATCCTGTCACACGTACAAGTGCTAGGGGACTCTGTGAATAAGTTTAAAAATAAAGTTCTTAGTAGTCATTAGCTTAGGCGATAGAGAAATACCGAGGTTCTGGGGCCTAGAATAGGTACAATCCGCCCGGAAGCGGGGTAAATTACTCACGTTTGTCACCTCGAGCGGCACTTCGTTACGTGAGTAATTTACCCCGCTCCCCGGACATGCATGATGTATGAAAGAAGCAGGTATCACCATCTGGACATTGTTCGCTTTCCACATGCACTATATAAGCGATTCTGATTATGATGATATGCTTGGCATTTATTGTTTTCTTTTCAGATACTTTACGTGCAGGATCTGTGAGTATGTTGATCCACTACATACACAGCGCGCTTTAGGGTGCGCGCTGATATAACTATACACCACAGTGGCCAGTCCAAAAGTTTAGGCCACTCGCACTTATGGTCCCGAAGAAAGCCTCACGAGTATCGTAGAACGATGAAACTAGTAGACCTACACTTCCTAAAAGGGATATAGAGGCTCATTTTTACCTCAATTATATCCCGCCTATATGTTTTTACTCATGCCATAGGACCCTTCCATTAAAACTTTTAAAAGGGCATTTCCTATAGGCATTTTTAGCACATAATTCACTACACATAGCACTGTTACTTTCACAAGAAATCCCGCTCCGCTGTAGACAGGCGTTGCAGCACAGCTGGACTGCACTCGGTCATGATGAAGCATGCCACCTACCAGGTAGGTGGGTGAGGGGTTTCTTAACAACAACAACCTGTTGTTAGCATCCAACGACCAGGTGATAGGGGATCATCCTTGACCTGTACCTGCTGGAGGTCTTGTCTATTTTAATATAAGCCATGTGTGCCTTTCTGCATCTTGGATTAGTCCATGCTCGGCTGTGCCCAGTGTGACTATCACTGTGTTTTGAAGAATCCTCAAGGGCCACCTTTGCTACTACATCTTCTCTGTTAATTTCCACAGAAGGTGAAAGTTCCATTTTCATTAACAAGTAGTATTACTATTAAACTATTGTTTTATGTCCTGCCCCTCAAGCTGAATTTGGTTGTCGTATTTCATCCTAATTTGGTAAAGAGCATTTAGTATCAATTGTTTTATGAAACTTGAATGCCTTTAAAAAGAATTTGGGTTAAGGGTCTTATTGTTTTATTACTCATCAACATGTCTCAGTTATTGCTCAGTATGCATCGTACACACCGCTAACCTGCAGATAATGTTGTGCTAAAGCTTACTAATTGTGTGTGGCTTCCTGTATCTTTGGGGTTTTATATTAATAGGGAAGTGAATTAGTATTGCAAATCTTTGTTCCAAACCGTAGTTAAATATTTGTGAGTCGAGACCTCTTCTTGGGAGCAATTACTTCTTATTCTCAATATTTCACTGATGAGTATGTTAATTATTTTGTTCATAGATGTCTGCCCAGGGCATGCAGTATTGCATTCCAAGCAGTAAGGCTTGATTTTTTTCAATGTGGAATTAAAAAATCAGGAATAATATGTTGGTTTTGCTCAATATTGCTGTTGAGTTGCGTATTTCAGCTTCCTTGTGAATTAAAACACATCAATGTTTTTTTCTTTTTACACAATATATCAATCGCACATGGGGAAGAAGAAAATATCTATATTTGGCGTAACTTATAGAGCAAAAAAACTAGCAGTCATTTCAAATGCAAACAACTGGTGAAGGACAGTAACATCCGTGTACTAAGAACGTTCACTGTTCAATTTTTCACAAATTGAAACGATCAAACAACCTTGACTAAGTTCTTAGGCCCACAAAGGCATAGAGTGAAACATGTCGGCAAGAGATTTCAAAAGAATATATTCATAAGCCTTTGAAAAAATTGTGTACCATCATTTCGACCACAAGACAAAACACTAAGAATAACAAAGAATGTAGACTTAACATCAAATAAGAGTGCCCTCCCATATTTCCAAGAGGTCACAAAATATCCGGCAATATTAGTCTCAAACATTGTCATTTGGAGAAGCACTTTAGGCGACTATTCTCCATTCCTACTAACTCCTGACCAGCACAAATCTAAGTCCCTTTTCCTACAAAATACACTGATGTGTCCATTAATGTTTTAACTGGTGTATAATAATTGGAAAGTACAGTGGCCAAAAAGGTACAATCTTTTTATCATTCATCGATCTATCAGCAGCATTCGACTGCGTCCCGCATGCAAAATTATGGCTAATTATGGAGGAGTTAGGGTTGGAGGTTGGTATCATTACCTTCATCAGGCAATTGTATAGTGACACTAATGCTCACGTATGTTTTGTTAGAGATCGTGTACGGGCAGCTTTAAAATCAAGAGGGTGGTCAGGCAAGGGTGCATTTAGCTGCCTTCATGTTTTCCCACTACATTAACAAGGTGGAGCCAACCCTAAAGAAACCGGTGAGAGATACGGCTTATATTGGATTGCGCTCTCTTCCTGTTTTACTCTAACGGGATGATGCAGTGTTGATTGCTAGAAGAGAGAAAGGGCTGCACTGCCTTATCGATGACTACATCTTCATTATGTCGCGGCTGGACCAACTATGACTCGTTACTAAGCGAGTCAAAACATTGCATGGCGTTACAACGACCACTTTGTTACCACGCAATGCCATTACTACGCAAGGCATTACATCGACGTGCAGTAGATGGAGCGCTGACATTAGAAATATATAAGTTACTATTCCAACTCCAGCCTACGCAACAGTAGTGAAGGTGTTGGAATAGTAAACTATATTATTTCTAATGTTGCCACGACATCTACTGCAAGTTAAGGTAATGACTTGCTTAGTAATGGCATTGCGTGCTAATAACGCGGTAGTTGCAAAGACAGTGTTAAAATGGCATTGCGGTGTAATCACCGCGATGGAAAGGGTGTTTCCCGGCTGGACCTGATAATCAATGCCACCAAGACATATTGTAGGACCTGTGGGGTTAGACCAAGAAAAAAACCAACTTTTTTTACGCTGAAGGGACGAGTGAAGCTCCTTACTTCTCTTATCTGGGGTTCCTGTTGGACAGCAACTACTCCTGGTTCCCCATGGTATCAAATAGGTGCGCCGACATGGGAAAGTCTATTAATGGAGTTTACTCCTCCACGAAAATCATGGGTGTGAAGCCAGTTAGGGAATTCTCGAATATTTATGAGAGCAAAGGTGTAGCAGTGGCATCTTTTGGTGCAGGGGCATGGGGCATGACTAATACCCAGAGCATTGGCATTCTAAATTGAGGGCCTCATATCACAGACAAGCATCAAGATGGCCCCGCTTTTACTCTTGCATTCTATATGGTCACAAGAGGAAACAGGTTTGAATAAGGTGATACTTATGGACAGTTTGACACTAGATCATGGCCTCGAGATTCCATGGTTGGCATATGTAAATTATGCTGTGAAGAGATCGGCTACCCGGATCTTTTTAATAAACCTGATTCCTGTAGAATGCTTGCGTAGGGCAAGCTGAAACATCCTGTCCAGTTAAAGACACAGAGGGAAAGATGGGACATAGAGATCTTAAATCTTAAAAACATCAGTTGCTGGTATAAGCACAATGTCTTTCAAGGAGGGCTTGCACTACTATCTTATCCTTGTTCAGAACGTCAAGCACAGTAATGTACTGACCAGATTTAGAGTCAATCTTTTGCCTTTGATGGTGGGCTATTCCGTAAATTGCCATTTCATCTTGGGTCTCTCCCAGTGCCCTAGTGATGGTGTTACCCCCCCACTCTCCCAAACGAGCCTGCATATTGTATTTGTTGTCCCTTCTATGATTCGGATAGAAGGAAATTTGTCCTCTCCCTTTTTAAAATATTTATTGTAAGAGTGCTCTCTTTTTGCATGGTTGCCCCCACTTTTTGCTAAACTGCTGATGTACTTTGACTGAGTGCGCCCTGGGCCCCTGCCAAACAGGTACCCAGGGGCTATGTCTTTTCCCTAAAACTGCATTGCAAACAAAACCCAATTGGCACTCTCTGGCCACAGGTAAGCCCCTTGTAAATGGTACCACATGTACCAGGGCCACTGTGGCCAGGGAAGGCCTCTAAGGGCTGCAGCACTTATTGTGCCACCCCTAGAGGCCCTGTACCTTTACGCACACACACTGCCTTTGCATGCTGGTGTGTTTTGGTACAGAGCAAAGTGAAGAATCCACATGGCACACATCCCTGTGTGCCATGCCTACAACCCACTGCCCTGGCATAGATCAGCCACCCCTCTAGCTGGGTGCACTATACCAGTGGTGAGGGTAGAGGTGCATGAGCCCTGTACCCCTACAGTGTCTAAGCCAACTCTTAAACATTATAAGTGCAGTAATGCCATTAGGAGTATATGGTGCTGTGATTTTGTCATTACGAACTCCCTAGTACCATAATGGCTTTACTGAAAACTGAGAAGTTTGGTATCAAACCTCTCAGCACATTAAACCCACACTGATGCCAGTGGGGGGATGTAATGAAAAATGCACACACAGGGCATCTTAGAGATGCCCCCTGAAAATCAACCCAACACAAGTGTCCAGGATGAGTGGCTGCTCACCAGCTGCCACCACCAGACATGTTTTTGGACCCCTAGGTCGAGAGCCTGCTGCTCTCAGGGGTCTGAAACAATGCACATTCTGGGACTAGGTGCCAAGCCTCCACCCCAGAATGGGCAGGGTCCATGAAGGGAAAGTTTCAAAGGCTTGCTGCTCTTGTGAGCTTCCCCAGGTCTTTTGCTGCTCCAGCAACTGGTCCCCACCGGTTCTGACCCCCACTTTGGGCGGGAGAATCGGTGGAAAAACCAAGTGAGGAAGGGAGGTGGGCCCACCTTTGCCAACCCCACCCCTCAGGTGGGGGAGGCGAGGTGAAGCACAACTTTCAGTCACTGTTATCTTGCTGATGGGGGGACCCAGCCAACCAGAATGAGGCATATGCACCCACCCACTGGATGGTGGCATAATATTTCGGGTGTACCCACCCTAAGGAAGGGGCCCACTGGTCCCAACTTTTACTTACCTGGAACAACCATTAATCTAGTATTTAGGGACACCCCTGAGCCTTGCCTCCTCAAACAACTAAGAAGAAAAGAAGAAGAAGGACCGAAGAGCCGTGCTGAAGCTAAGAGGAGGAGGACACCCACTGGACACCAACTGCACTGTACAAAATGCTTTGCATAGTTTTGATGCATTTCTTTCAGGTGACATTTAGTTGCGGACGGTGCAGCCATCATAACAGTAAATGACAGAGAGGGAATCATGTTAACACGTCAGGTGGATAGTGGGTAAGTATTGTTTCATTAGTATTAATTGTATCAGTATCAAATTACTTTATTCGATTTTTGTTTAAAATCATAAAAGCGTACAGTTAAAATACAATCATGATTAAAAAGAACATACATATAAAAGCACAAATTATCTACGGATTAAAAATTAAAAACATTTGCATCCCTGTGAATATAACTATCTTGGTAATAACATACTTTACAGGACGCGTATTAACAGGTCTTCCATTACATCAGAAGGAAAGTTGATAGGGGTTGCAGTGCTTAAGACTATTATGCGGTAAATCAAATCTGTTAAGCACGGGGATACTACAACAATACGGTAAGCACACTCCTCTACCCAGCCTGTTATTATCCTCAGCCGTTGGTCTGGGAGCAGGGATATATGAGGTATTTGGGTAGAAATCGTGTAGATCCCAGGTAGATATGGGGCCCATCACCTTCTTTGGGTGGCCAAGTTTGGAGGTATGGAACAATATGTCTACTCCTAAATCTTATTAGTACCAAGTCACCAGTGATGTCTTTTGGGAGGGGACCTAGCCAGCCCACCTTCCTCACAGTCATAATCCTCCCGTCAAGATCATGGGGCAGGGGTCTATTTTTTGATAGCCAAAACTTGACCTTATTTAGCAAGTAATGTTATCTCTCTGATTTTCCCTGTTTGAGTTGCGGGACTCCCGAGAGGACGCACACGAATGGAGCGGCCTCTGGAGGTAGATGAATTCGAGAAACCCTATTGCGCTCTACTCTGGGAATAATATTGTGCGCTGTAGTGGGTTTAAGAGGGGCTTTAGAAATATTTGAGGGCAAAGAGGTGGGAACTAGTGCTAGGGTTTGGGCAACTGTGTTTTGTGTGGTTAGTTTAGGCGCATTAGGAGGAGCAGTTGACAAGGGATGATTAGATGTTGTAGCATGGGTAGGAGGTAACAAATTAAGTTTGATTGTTTCCTCAATCCCCGTCAGTCTATCCCCCAAGATGTTAATTTTGTCGATCAGGGGGAGTTTAATAGATTTGATCAGTTGTTCGATCATGGACAATAAAGCCATCTTGGAAGAGGGTGCTAGGTCGTCTAATTTTTTATCCGCCTCTGGAGTTGGGGGGTTATTGGTAGGTGGCAAAGTTGGACTTGGGGACACATTTTGTAGTTTTTGTAATTTAGATTGGCTCCCACTGTATTTATCCCCGTCATGCTTCCTTTTGGCAGATGTAGCCCGAACGGGTACTATACTTTGGGTATTGGCTTTAGTGAAAATGGAAAAAGGTTCCATCACACTCTCATTAGGCGCTAACGGGATAATGTTATTTATCGGGGAGGGTAATCCTACTGGGGCATACCTGGTCTTACACAGACTATTTAATTCCTCCAAGAGTGAGAGGCTACACGCTGCACTCGTTATTTGTGAATAGGATTGATTACTAGTTGGGGTGACTATAAGCTGGACGGAATTATTTTTATCAACATCTCTACGCGTAGATAAAAATGTACTATTTATGTGCTTGTCTTGCATCCTGGGGCGAGAATCCGACCGAAGGGCTATTTTAGTGGCAACCCCATTACGTGTCATGGTATGGCTTGGATGTGATCAAATTATTGAAGTTTATTAAGCAGATACTACTGTCCAGTACAAAAAAGTCAATTGGTAGCTATACCTCCTCTTGGGGGGGCAAGGGGCGTGGCCTGTCCCGTCCTCTTTAGGCCTCTGAGGGCCACAAAGGGCCCGCCCTTTGCCCGGGCTTAGCCAGCACGCGAGCCCGCGACGCGAGGGCTGTCCTCCTTTTTCTATCCCCTCCAGGCGCGGAAGTAGCAGCAGAGGAGTCTGGGAATGTAGTTTCCCCACCCCACGGCGGCCGCTATCCTGTAGTTCAGCGGCGGCGGGGGGGAAACACCAAGGATCCCAAAATGTCCCGTGGGC
The DNA here is from genome assembly GCF_964261635.1 of Lissotriton helveticus. NCBI lineage: Eukaryota > Metazoa > Chordata > Amphibia > Caudata > Salamandridae > Lissotriton > Lissotriton helveticus. The sequence goes on along the minus strand of NC_136057.1, from coordinate 848,265,829 downwards.
AGCAGCAAGCAGGTGTTATCAGGTAGGGGTGATTCTCCCCCCAAAACGAGTGTTCTTCCCCCCACAACGAGTGTTCAGAGGAGCGCCCACTCCACCAGGGCTGTCCTCCTTTTTCTATCCCCTCCGGGCGCGGAAGTAGCAGCAGAGGAGTCTGGGGGATGTAGTTTCCCCACCCCACAGCGGCCGCTATCCTGTAGTTCAGCGGCGGCGGGGGGGAAACACCAAGGATCCCAAAATGTCCCGTGGGCAGCAGCAAGCAGGTGTGAGCAGGTAGGTGTGATTCCTCCCCCCAAAACGAGTGTTCTTCCCCCCACAACGAGTGTTCAGAGGAGCGCCCCATTGTATCAGGTTACTTACATTTAAATGTAGCAAAACAGACATGGACAGATTCATAAAAATACCAAAATGTACGTATTCGTTAGATTTGATTTTATTGTGCCCATCACTACAGTCTTAAACCCAGCCCAATGAATGGGGCAAGGGAAGCTCTAAAAGAGTACCACATCCTGAAATTAGCCAGCTAGTTGCAGAGCTGGCTAGACCTCTGGGTACATCAGCAGTGTTGCTTATCGGCCCCAGTACCACCTTCATTTGAAGAAGCAGAAGCAATAAGCAAGGATGATCTCCCTGATGGCTAGGATGTTCTTTTGGAGCATGCTGTATCCCCTTAGCCAAAGACAGACATGGCTAAATTGGTCTGTAGCTCTAGTAGAGATTAAGCTGTCGGAAGGGGTCTCTCTCAATCGGCTATCTCAAAAAAGACAGCTATGCACTTCCTGAAAAAAGCAAATGAGCTGCTGCTGCCAGGACCATGGATGCACACTAGATACAAAATTTGTTTCTGGCCAGTTGCAAACAAGTGAGAAAAGTCAAAAGGCCTCAACGGCATTAAAAGAGATACGCAGGTATTCACAGTGCAGTCTCATTGCACACACGCATATTTCCACTTGGAAGAATGCGAATACTCAGCTTCAGGCATACCAATCTGAATATCTCATTTGTAAAACAGTGTTTAAAAATATGCAACAGCGAAAAAGAAACTACAGGAACGAGGCATTCAATATGCTGTGCTCATTCCGGTGAGACTGATTTACACTCTAAGGTAAGGTGCACAATTTTGCGGATTCTATTCGGGCACAAGCTTTTCTAAATAAATATTCAGCACAAGGAGGGGCATTCCTGCCTCTGGTGAGGTGATGGTGGAAGACCCTCACAATGAGGTAGACTATAGAGAGACAGCAGTAGATCAGTAATTCTAGGCAAAACTGTAAACATGACAAACACTGACAGGAAACTTTGCATCCGTTGAGCCTCTTTACTGAGAGTCCTAGAAAGTAAAGCAGATGTAAGATGTCGCCATGGCCCATAAGTTATATGTACTCCTCACCGTACCATGCCTCACTACAACGTAAACATTCCTCACTCAAATCACGCTTTTTAGGTCGAGCCTGGATAGCGCATGCAGTTCTGAGAGGCATGCTATATTCGAGTATGGCCTTGAAGTCCTGTCCACTTTCCGCCCATATTTGTCATTGGCTTGTGTCGTCCTTTGTAAATGCTGGCTTCTGATTCGTTAATAGGCTTGTTAGTCCCTCCTTAGTACCGCCTTGTCTTCATTTTTAACCTCCCATGAGGACTGACCCTTTTACTTCTGTTGTTACACTATGTCCTATTTAGTCTGAAAGCACTGTTTTCTTAAACCCGTTGCGTGCTCATGACGGCTCCACGCCATCATGAGTCACGGGCAGCGTGTGCTCATGGCGGCGTGGAGCCGTCATGCCACTGCCGCTCCGCCCACGCTGGACTAATTCCCTGCCTGTGCCGGCGAATTAGTGAGTGGGCGGGGTCCTGACTGCTCCGGGCCGTCATGAGCACACGCCACCCGTGACTCATGATGGCGTGGAGCCGTCATAAGTACGGGAGCACCACGCCCACCCCCTAGCCCCTCCCGCGGCACTCCGGAATTCACGGCGCAGGGAAGGGGTTAATGAGTGCCACCTACTGAAGGCACAACATGTTTTCCTGCAGCTTGCTTTCACTTTCCAAGCAGCCCGGGACAATGGTGGCTGCTTCTTTAAAATGCAATAGGTCTTGCATTTACTAGAGTTTGAGCTATTGGCATTGTAAATGACAATGCCTTTTATTTATGTTATCAAAACAGACAAATAAAAAGAAGGCATTGTCATTTACAATGCCAAAAGCTTAAACTCTCGCAAATGCGAGACCTATTGCATTGCAAATGCGTGTTTCTTTTTTATGGTGAATGTCTAGCCAGACAATTTTTATGTGGTTCTGCTATGAAGACAGATACACTCAAAAACACAAGGATATTTATCAGAACTCACACAAAACTGATGATTTACAGATAGAGCTATAAAAGCAAGGGTTTGCTCCATCAATTTAGAGGTCACTTAAGTAGAAGCAAATTAGTACTTACATATCCTGAAGTTCTTGCATAACAATGCGGTCAATCATGTGAGGCATATGAGCAGGAACTTTCCTTGAGGCAAAGCCAAACTTGTTATTGAGAAGTTTATTTACATAGCGGAGAGAATTGGCAAATGTATCCTTCAGCTGCCTTCTAGTCCGTGTTCCCTCCGCAGAGTAGGACAGCAATTTATTAAGGGCAGTTTCTTCCTAAACCGAGGTAAAACGAAAGGGATTGGCAATTAATCAAATATCAACAATTTGATATTGGTGCTTTAAAACTCTTTTGTACTCTTTAAAATATTTGAAAAAAGTTCACTACATTTTATGCTGAAGTATCACAACAACGAAATCCAATTTTACAGTTAATTTAAAATGCAGTTATAATTTTTAAATATAGAAACCGCTCACTTCAATTAACATTTTTTAACAGTAAGTTTCATAGGCAGCTTCAAGCCACCCTGCTCGGCCATCTTGCTTTCCCAAAGATGGACCCTTCAGCAAGGGATGAGCCAGCCTCATGTTCCCCATCACATGAAATGTAAGTAAGGGTTATCATATGTGAAAGATGGATCACATCTCTATAACAATGGCTTTAAGCTAGTGTTTTCAATCTTTAGCTTCAATGGAGAAAGTATAAGTCCCTCCTCAACCACAAACAGCTATGGCTAAAGTTGCCAAGAATTTGGGGGTCAAATTTGACACCGAAGTATCTTTTCAACCTCAAGCTGTGGCTGTAGCCGGGATGCGTTTCAACCCGATTGAATCCCTTAAGAAATGCCTTCACTTTTTTGTCCTAATTGCCTGAAGACTGTAGCATTTCCACTTATGACAAACCTTGAGTTCTTTTTCAACCCTCTCATCTGAATATGGAAACTAAATTCTATATTGGAGAGTTCTCCGATTGATAATAATACCACCATGTATTTTGTGAGCCACTTCAATTAATTTCAGTTTTCTATTCTCAAATTACGATTCAAGACCCTGGCAGTACTCATTCCTGAGTTCTAGATATTTAACCTTTAAAGTTTTGGTAATCGCCTACACTGGTGAGAGGTCAACCGTGTCTGTTCTACGACTGATCTGTAATTATATCTTTCAACGTCCAACATGTCACTATCATGGCAGTGATGATCTGGACTAATGATATGGCAGCTGATACAGAAAAGTAATCAGCAGGGTTTTGAACCTTACCTGGACGATGCACAATCATACTCTTGTAACCATAGTCCCCCAAGCTTCTTTGAGTTCCAAATGATGATAATCTCTATTTAAATTAAGGCAAAAGAAGACCTTTGCACCATTTGACCTGGATGACCTCCTTGTTCAATTGCCTTGTTTGCTTGATTCATATCAACTCATATGCGTATCGTACCTTCAGTGTACTTTTTGGACACTACCACTATGAGAGAAACCCATGTTGTCAGACCAGTTAAACACTCAAAAATGTCATGCTTAAGTAATGATTCAAGTTCTTGTTCAACAGCTTTGTGAAAATGAAAAAACACCTAGCCTATGACTCTGAGCAACAGGATGGACATCGCCATTAATATATAACTTTACTTTTATAGTCTTAAGCTTTCCCAAACCATGAAACAATGAAGGATACTGACTTACTATTTCGTGGTGAGCATTCATATTTTAATTCACAGAAATCAGTCTTATGACAGACACTTATTGCTGTACCTGGAAACACAAATGGATGCTTGCACTTTCGTTTTCTTGTGTTTCAGTGTCACTACAAATGATTCTTGGCTTTTTATGGGGGTAGATGCAGCCCAGAACATACACTTTGGTTTTCAATGGCGTAAGTCGAAGCAATGGAGATAATTAATTGTATTTATCTTCAGAAAATATGTTTATCGATGCACCACTGTCGATGATGAAAGGTATTGAGCAACTATTTATGTTAAATGCAATTTTCTCACAATGTTTGTATGTTTTGGTGCATTGGCATGTTCACTTTTCTTGGAAATGACCTTTTTCTTCACATGCAGCCAGTCCGACATACGCATGTTTCTCTGAGGTACACAACAACATGGCGCAACCGTCTTCCTCGCTTTTACTTAATATTGAGGCAGATGAACTGTTTGATGATGATGATTTAGATGACAACCAACTTCGTTCAGTGTCAATTTGCCTCAACTGATTTTGCCGCTTGTCCTTGTGAGGGTGTGTCGCATGTTGCCTCTGGAATGTTCTGGTGGCCATTTTGTCTTCACACTGTGACACACTTTTTCTTCGTTTTACAAACCGTCACAAAATTGTTCTCTTTCCCACAGCCTTTACATATCTGTCCAATGGTTGTGTGGAAATGAAAAGCCACAGCAAAAACAAAACTTCTGTTTAAGTGTAGACATCACCTTGCGTCTGCTGCTTTGGCTTACTTTCTATACTCATGACTGAGCATCTCTGTCATGTCAGTGGAATGTCTCTCAGCACGCTCAACTCAGGCAGCCATAAACACTCAGTTCCAGACTTCGTTTCTCTCAGGATTCGTAGTCTGAAGGAATCCGACAAGCATCCATCAATAACTTTAAGTTCCATAGCTTCCTCATCATTAATTTCATTGAACTTACAGTGTTTGATGAGCGTATTAAGTCTCTCTATAGATTCATCAACGGTTTCGCCAGCTTTTTGGCATTCTTGACTGAAAATGTATATTTTGTAAACAACGTTTGGTACGGGATTGAACTTGAGATTCAGTGTTTCTTTAATCTGACAATATGCAATTTTGGCAGCTCGTGGCATTTTCTTTAGGACTTCTTTCACACCATCACAAGATTTTTAAGATACTTGATCATTTTTTTGTTATCAGTACTTCATGTATATCAATAAAATCATCAAACTTCTCTATCCACGCAGTCCATCTATTGTCAATATTCAGCTTTTTAGTGGTATCAAAAGGTGGTGGTGGTTTCAGGAATACAGCAGAATTGTAGAGCACTGTGGAACTTACTGAGACCTTGGGTGGATCTCTATGACTTGGTGTCTGCAACTTGTCTGTGAGACATTGTGACATGCTGACCTTTGACTCATATTTATTGAGAACTGGAAAGGTGACTTTCATTGCAGCGATCTGAAACTTTTCACAATTCCGAGAGTCGTTCCGGTCTCCTTATTTTACAAAGATCTGTTGAATTGTTCTGAGCCTCACCCGGCAACTTTGTGAATGAACCGCTTCAGGAATGGTAGCCCCCTAAAAGTAATCCCAAACACTTCTCCTTGAGCCAATTTCACAGAGTGCTCTAGTATGATGAACCTTTTTTGTGTATTTAGTGAGCAAATTATTATTCCTTCTAAATGTCTATTTGCATTTTCTAATACCTGGTTGATCTCAACCTTGCAGCGCTTTTGTTTGCAGTTATCTTTTAAGTTATGATTATCAGCAGCTGTGCTTCATAAACCGGGTTGAATCCACTTTCAACATTAACACTCCGATTAATGTACAATTTTATCTTGTGTGACAGTGCTGTACCTTTATGTAAGGCTTGATTATCATTTTCTCCACCATCAACGTGTAGATTCTTTGCAACGCTTCAGTTGTCTTCACTGACTATACAGCAGCTGGAGCTGCTCTTTGATTCCATGTGCATGAAGCATCACTTCCGTTATTCGACAGCGACACAAGTGGCATGCACAAGTAGTTTGCTTGGACCACGGCAAACTCTCTGGGAGAGCACGGTCGTTTTGCGGGTTACATATCCCAGATCTTGTCACCATATTTCTGGCATCTTCCCAGCTAACGCATTCACCAAGGACTACCCCACAAATGCAGCTTAGATTTATATGTCTTTATTCAGCTGCATAGAACTGTGAACTCAACTTTCTAAAACAAGCTTTCATGGTATTGCTCTCTGACACCTATGTCACAGTTCTACGGAGAAAAAAAGAGTTCCATCATAAAATGTCACGAGACGATTCAATAGCTACTGCAAAGAGACTGTCTGTCGGCAATTGAAGGTTGGGTGGCAGATGGCTGGCCTCTTGATCTTTGTGTCTCTTGTCCCCAACATGAGGAATACTTTTACTTACTGGTAGGTATCTCCTGTACCGGTTTTTGTTCCGCAGCAAAGTGTAGTCCACTGTCTTCCCTAAAGGCCATCACTCTCCTAACTTATGGTTAAGTTTACCCCTCCCTTATTTCCCTTATTTTATTTATATGGGACCGTCCTGGTTCCTTGTTACTTACGCAGTCTAATAGGACTTATTTCTGTGGTACATGATGATTGCTACCAATCTTTGCACTTACTCTTATATTGCTGAACGGTCTATTATATGTTTTATTTTATGGCTCGATTATTTATGTATGTAATTGTGCTATTACTTACCTGTCAAGAGCACTTTCACTCCTTACAGGTTCTGGCTGCACCAATGGGCAGTGAGGTAAGGCCTTTGCATTTCTTTTCACCCCTGCTAATGTAATGAAATAAACTGCAACAGCAGCAGGCTTTTTATAGGTGCACCCCATTTGTTTCCTACAGGTTGGATTCCCTTTCTGCACCGCAGCAAATGCAGTATAAACCTTTTTAGTGGAGGCTTCATACTCTTTTTTCTGGGTCCCCCCTCACAGTAGGGTAGGTACTTACCTGGTCCAGAAGAAATGCCACTGACCCTCCAGGCATTTAGGCATGAAACATACTCACTCAACAAGAACTAAAGCTATCACAGTACATTGCTACCCACGATAGATCCCCTGTTTTTTATTGTGTCAAGGGGACCACAATCCCATTACAAATTCCTTTAGGGATCTCTCAGACTCTTTTAAAACACTTCTGCACCGCCCACTCACACCCACAAACACCCACCCACACTCACCATATGGCTTTAAATTCCAAAGATCTCTGCTATAGGGCTATCATTGAGGGGCCCGTCGGGCATTGCATTCCCGAACCGACAAGGTGCACCCTAAGTGAAGCATGAAACCCTTCTGGGATGTGTGAGGGTATCTTGATCTGACCACTCGGATCCCCATACTTGGGATCCCCTGACCAGATAACGTCTTGATCCACCTATTGTGGCTTACCCCCTTCCTTGAGACAGAGGAACCACACCCCTGTGTGTGTATTACTCTTGAAAGTTTATTCATCCAAGAGAGAGTTTATTTTGTGGTGGAGTCGGATTTCTAGTTATGAATGTATTCGAGAGCTAGTAACAGGATTTATGAAACTTTCTTTAACTGTCTAGACATTCCGTACAAGTACATTTTACAAAACACATACAAAAAATCAAAAGTCTTAGCCCTCATAATACCTCCTTCTTATTCTTTACTATGCTGAGCCTTTCACCCAGGACTATGGGGGTAATCGTTGAAGTTTTTGCAATACTGATGATGATAATGCTTTAATGATGCATCTATCAAAAGGTACTTCACTTCCTTTAAAAATTTTAAGAAAGCAGTAATAGACTGTGGACACCAGAACGTTTTAACATTAGTGTGGTTAAAGCAGGTGAGAACCCACTTGTTCACACTGACCTATTTGCAAAAAGCCAGTCTGATGAGTGGTTATTGGCTCTGTCACAACATGAAAAATCTTAACAAGTACTATAACTAACATTTTGGTCCTAAAGATACTTTAGGATATTGGCTACAAATCGCAACTATAAATAGGCCTCCTGTCCTTAGGGATGACAACGGTTATCATGCCTTTCAAGTCTGCTAAAAACAGAACTTCCACAGCTATTGTTTATTACCAAAACATATCAGAATTGTGAAGAACATCAACTGTTGGAGACAGAACCATGACTTGCTGATCCTTTTTGCAAGGGGAAAGTACAGGAAGTGCTATTTGACTTCACTTTTTAATGTTACATCTAGGCATTAACTGTGTGCATTTGCATGTTCTCCATGCATGCTTCCCAGACATCTTGAGCTGTGGATAGTGCTGAGATATGTGGCAACAAATATGGCATACCTGATTACATAGGCTTGTAGTGAAATCTTGCTGCCCCAAACACTCTCTCTATTGTTGGAAAACAGAAGGTACTGGTTTAGACTGGCAAATGAAAAAAGTACTTATCCTCAATGAGGACAGGTGGTTTAGCTTTGGTCAAAACAAGCCATCTACAGCAAACAGAAGAGGACCTTTGCCACATACACAGCTGCAAATCAGCAATGCTTGCTCTTGCTTATTATTTAGGTCTTTGTCCCCATAACAATCTGTCATACCTGCCTGAAACCGTAGTGAATGCACAGACAAGCGATCTGTTACAGATTAATGTAATAAGGCACTGCTGGTAGTCTGTATCCAGTTATATTAAATTCAGTTTGTACACTATTCCACTTGCATCAGTAATGGTGCTTTAGGGCAATTGTACAGATCTTCTTGACAAGATAATAGTTTTGAAAGATACAGCCCAGAATGTACAGACTTCTAAGATTAGCTCAGTCTTCAGAGGTTTTCTAAACCCAGCTAAACTTCCCCCTTTCATTGATTTGCTTGCAGATCATTGCAGAGCTTAGCACTTTGGGCCACTAGGATATAGACACTAGATCAGGAATTCATGATTTTAGACTATTATGAGGTTATCTCTGACAGATTTCAGATTTTTAGTCGGCATCTATCCAAGACACAATGGAAATATTATTGCTCCTCGCCAAAACACACTGTGGGACTTATTCAAAACCTTGATCTTTACGGGATCTCACAGCTTTATCCTGCATCGGTTGGAAAGAGGCAATTGCATTGACTGGTAATCTCTTTCCTCTATGGCATATGATTTATGAATTGTGGATGATGTTCAAGGCCTGTTGCAGCTGAAAATGTGAATAATTTATTACCCTTGAAATCTGTCTCCCACATTGTCAGAGCATGGTCAGCCCCCTCTACTTCTGCCACCTCATCTCACTGCCTGGTTTTAAATCTCTTGGAATTTGATTGACCTAAATATTGATGTCTTTAGAATAGTCTTATTACCTCTCCTGTCTCCAACCATCTCACTAAATGCTCATCAAGAATCAAGACATTCATAATGATAATCTTTGATGAGTCCAGCGAGTGATCTCATGTAAACTTCAACATGAGTGTGAGACAAATTTATATATCACGCTTGTTAGACCTGGCACCTTGGCGTGAGTCTCCCTTCCACTTTTTGCTAATGTGCCTCAGATGTTTTGCTGGTATTCGATGCTCAGGGCACTGCGCCACGGCCAATCCGTGCCGCAGTGCAAGTGCTCCCAAAATAAAATGTATCCGTAATTGATTTCCACGATTGGCTTATTTGGTTTACTGTCAGTCCCCAGTAACATGCACGCGGAGTGCTGGGGCTCGTAGATACAAATGCTGCTAGTGGGCCTGCAGCGCTGGTTGTGCCACCCACAGAATCGGCCTCGTAAGATATGTCTCGGTTCCGCCATTGCAGATCCTGCGTACAGTCTGGTACAGTCACGCTGACTGCGCAAGTGCACACACTTGCCAGTCCCTAAACCTTCCCTAACCTTCATATCAGCCACCCCTATGGTAGGCCTACGGGCAGGGTGCATTGTAAGCATAAGGTAGGACAAACCATGATGTGTGTGGCGTGTCCTAGTAGTGAATTTCCGCCCTTTTCGTTCTTCACTATTGAAGGGCTGCCTGTTCTCATAGGCCAAGGCGAGCTGCCGGAATTATTACATGCTATAGTCCCGGTAGGCTCAGGGAACACGGTGGCACGTCGAGTTTAGTATGCCTGAACTCAGAATAATAAAATACTTCCTTTAGCAAGGTTTATTTTAATATCCTGTGTTTGCAAATACTACTTTTAGAAAGTTAGTATTTGCTCGCCTAACTATTTCAGCCCGCCTCTGCCAGGATGTGTATCTGCTGTCTGGGTTTGTGTGAGTGACAGGGCTGGGGGATTCCCGGGGACAGTCGGGGTTACCAGGTGGTGAATAGGGTGCTTACACCAGAATGGGTGGGCGGAGTAGTCCTTGACTCTGATTATGGTTGTGCTCCATCACCAAAATGCTGGCTCCACCTCCTGCGGAGCATCTGATGTCCCTGCCCTGCAACCTGAAAGAAGACGGCAGCTTCCTGTCAACAGAGTGCTCCAAAACTGGGTTGAACCAGGCTCAGGCCCCCTGGCCTGCAAAGACAAAAGAAACTGAGTATAAATATAGGAGCTCCGCTCCTAACAAATCAGATCCTGTTTTGACCACGACGAACCTCTGCCTGACTAGAAGGACCAAGAGAAGCTGAAGGAAGGAAACCGGTCACTGCCCTGAAGGACTGGCCGGCAGTTGTGCCTTGCTGAGAACGGAGAGGAAAAGACCAGAGAGGACTTTGTAGACTTGTGCCTGAAACAATCTCCAAGGACTTGATCACGAGCTTGCCCCCTGAACGGAACCCCAGGACCATTGGGTTCTATTCTGCCTGTGCCCGTTTGCTGTTGGGCCTTAGTTCTTATTCCCTCACCGGAGTTGTGACTCGGGTGCCTTCGCCCCTCCAAGGTCGTGACAGCTCGGAGCCTGGTCGCCCCGCCGCAGAGAGCCCTGCTCAAGCTTGAGTCGCTCTCCGCTTCAGTGCCGGGCTGCCCGCTCTCCTGTCACCTCGCCTGCTACGGAGCGCGTTGTGCGCCTCTCATCTTCTCCTGCCGGAATCCTGCACGGAGCGCATCTGATAGCCTCGGACGGTTCGTACGTCGTAACGTACCCGACTGTCTCGCTTTGCCCTCCTGCATACCAAGGCTCGTGCCGCACCTCAAGAAAGGCCTCCCCGTACAGTGGTACCAGAAGCCTGGTGCTGCACCCGTCTGCCCAAGAACGCGACGCCCCTCACAGATCCACAGGTACGACTTGGCGTGCTAAGAAGTAGTATGCCCCGCAGGCCTGAACGGCGCCTCGCCCCGTGAGCTGCATCAGACCCCGGATCGCCACAACCCTCTTCACCGTGGAGAACCGTTGGCCTCGCCCCGGGTCCGCCCACACCAGTAGCCACGCCTGAAACGCCTCGGACACTCAACGCAAGGTACACTTGAACTCCATTCCGAGTTCGCATCGGATCCAGGGTCCGCAACGTTTGTTTTCCCCGTCATCGTACCTTGCTAACCAAGAAACGCTAAAGAACAATTGCCTATTTAAATCTGGTGGCCCTTAAATCGTTAAATGTTATATGGTCTTGTGATAATTCTGCATATGAAGTATTTTTATATAAAGTCTACGTATTTTTTATACAACTCAACGACTGGTGTCCGTTTGTGGTGGGTCAGTGGGTTTACTGTATGTGATCATAAATGCTTAACTAACTATCACCCTGAAGATTAGCCTTGTCTGCTTGCTCCACGCAACCTAGAGGGTGAGCAGGGGTTATTCTTACAGAGTAGTTCCCTTGCCCTGACTGGAGGAGGAGGCCCCTGCTTGTCACAAGTGCATACCTGTGCCAACCAGAGACCTCCGATTCTAACATTGTCGGCAGCGGTGAGGATTCAGAATTTGCATTTATGATTTATGTACAGTGAATTACTGATCACCACGTAGTGAGAGCAGACCTATAACGAAGCCACAGATTTATTGTCTTGCCGAGAGATCTCGTATCTTCAAACGATGCCTGGTTCACTCCCCGTGAGAGCAGCCTCTGTCATCTCTCGAGAACATGATGTCGATTGGGAAAGGCTTGAAAATTACAAAGTAGAGCAGCTGAAAGGTTACTGTCTAAAGTTCTGAGTCGCCCAAACCGGGTGCAAAAACAAAGCCCAAACCATCAAGGCACTGAGAGCCTGGAAAGAATCGAGAAAGCCAGAGAATCGGCTGGTGGTGGATCCACCAGATAGCCTTGTCGAGGTGCACGGAAGCCTGTCCCCAGACAAGCTGGTAGACAGACCCGCGATCAGAGCGCATGAAGTTGAGATGGCAAGATTGAACGGACAGATGGCGATGGCGGAGAAGAAACTCCAGCTAGAGCATGAGATACGACTAAAAGAATTGGAGCTGAAAGCCAAGAGCTTAGACGCAGCTCCTGGTGGCAGCACAATGCCAGTGAAGTTAGAGATGTAGTGAAGGAGTACTTTAAGGGGGATGACATTGGGCAGTGGTTTCGCGCCTACGAGGTAGCCATGTCCTGCCACCGGGTCCCTGAGAAAGATTGGGGAGCGGGGTTGTGGGGGCGGTTCCTGACTGAGGGGCGGGACACCCTGCTAGATCTCCCTTCCGAAGTGTGCACTTCCTACCCGCACATGAAAGATGCCCTAGTAACCAGGTTTGGGTTAACCCCGGAGATGTACCGACAGAGGTTTAGGGGTTGTGCTAAGATTCCTGGGGGTACGTATGTGGAGAATGTGACATTTTTCTGCAGAGCGCTGTATGGTTGGGTGAAGGGTAGCAAAGTGGATGATTTTCAAGGGCTTCTTGATTTAGTGGCTTGGGAGCACTTGTCCGCTAACTGTGTTCCTGAGGTACGCCAGCACCTCATCAATAGTAAGCTGTCCAACCTGAGGAAGCTTGCTGAGGAAGCAGACCGCTGGCTCAGCAACAGGATCCACATGGGTCCAGTGGGAGACTCGGCCAAAGGTGGGCAGGGTCCCCAGCAGAAGAGTGGGGGGGACAGGGGAAAACAGAAAGGGTTCCACAAAGGTCCCCAAAGTAATCCGCAAGGGAACCAAGGAAAAGGTTCTCAGCCTCCTGCACCCCTGAAGCGAACCGGGGCCCCGACAGGTAAACCTGTTCAGAGAGGGCCCATCACCTGTTTTAGGTGCGGCGACCTGGGTCACATTGCCACTGATCCTAAATGTCGCCTATTTGGAAAACCCGCACCCACTGGTGCTCCCCTCGGCAAATGGCTAGTGTTAATTTTGGGGAGGAAGTAGCAGTCCAAGGGGGTGGGGATCCCGTACAGATGACCCTAGTCTCGCTAGGAGACAGTGAGATGGTCCCCGAGAACTACCTACCCAGTAACACTAAGAAATATGGGCAGGTACTGACCATCAACGGTAAGAAGGCGGAGTCTCTTCGAGACACAGGAGTCAGTGTGACTGCAGTGAGGCAGCACCTGGTGTCTCAAGAACAGGTGGTACCGCACGCCTACTGTAGCGTTGTCAATGCTGACAATTCTGAGAGGCAGTGTCCGATGGTTCAAGTTCCCTTCGAGTGGGGGGGGGGGGTCTCAGGTACTCTGCAAGTCGCTGTGAGGACCTCCATGCCTGTAGATTGTTTGCTAGGGAACGATTTGGAGAACTCCCCTTGGGGAAAGGTGGAGAAAACGACTCATCTGCGGATGGTAGGTCTACCAGACTGGGCGTGCGTGACCACGCGGTCCATGGCAGCCAGTAGGGGTGTTGAAGAAGTCCTGGAGCCTGAAAGAGAGGCCCAGGAACCGGCCTTAGAGAGAAGGCGCAGGGGGCGCTGACAGCCGGCCCCCGAAGTTCCCATGGCCCAAGAGGAAGCAGACCTTGCGGGGGATGCCCTGGAGCCTACCGGGGAACAGATCGCCGAACTGGGGGACCTGCCTGAGCTGACCCATTGGCAGCAAGAAGGAGGCCCCTCGATGGAGGAATTCTGCAAGGAGCAGAGAGAGTGCCCTTCTCTCGTGGGTATGCGGCAGCAGGCTGCAGACCAGGTCAATGGTGTTCAGTCCGGAAAACACTTGGTCTACTGGGAGAACGATCTCCTGTATTCAGAGCCTAGGGCTGCTGAACCTGGGTCAGCCCGTGCGCTGGTGGTACCCCAGAAGTTCAGAGCCTTCCTACTGGGGTTGGCTCACGATGTGCCGTTAGCAGGACATTTGGGGATGGACAAGACCTATGACAGATTTGTCACCCACTTTTATTGGCCCCAAATGCACAGGAGCTAAGATGCTCACTGTAGGACCTGCCAAACTTGCCAGGCAAGTGGTAAGTGTGGAGGGAAGAACAAGTCTCCCCTCCAACCATTCCCCGTCGTCAGTACCCCATTCCAGCGAGTGGGAATTGACATTGTGGGGCCTCTGGACCCCAAGACAGCCATGGGCAACAGGTTCATCCTGGTCTTGGTGGACCATGCCACCCGGTACCCTGAAGCCATCCCTCTGACGACAGTGACGGCCCCCGTGATGGGTCGAGCACTGATGGGAATTTTCTCCCGAGTGGGATTCCCTCTAGAGGTGGTGTCTGACAGGGGCACCAATTTCATATGGAAATATATGAAATCCCTTTGGCAAGAGTGTGGTGTAACCTACAAGTTCACCACCCCTTACCACCCCCAAGAAAACGGGTTGTTTGAGAGATTCAACCGAACCCTGAAAGGCATGATCATGGGCCTAGAAGGACCAATGAGGCGTAAGTGGGACGTCCTCTTACCATGCCTACTCTTTGCCTACCGAGAGGTGCCACAGAAGTCGTTCGGGTTCAGTCCCTTCGAGCTTTTGTACGGTCACCCGGTCCGAGGACCTCTGAGTCTGGTTAGGGAAGGCTGGGAGCAATCTCCCAGGAAACCTCCCCAGAATGTATACAGTTACATGCTGGCCTTCCGAAACCAGACCAGGCGATTCAGACAACTTGCTGAGGCAAACCTGGAAGCCAGCCAGGAAGAGATGAAGCGGTGGTAAGACCAGAATGCCACTCTGGTAGAACTTCAACCTGGACAGAAGGTGTGGGTCTTGGCTCCAGTGGAGCCTTGTGCACTTCAGGATAAGTGGACAGGTCCATTTGAGGTTGTGGAGCGCAAGAGTCCTGTCACCTACCTGGTGAACTTGCAAACTCCCAGGAACCCTTTGAGGGTTCTACATGTTAACCAGCTTAAACCCCACTTGGAGAGGTCCGAAGTGGGCATGCTCTTGGCAACCGATGACGGAACGGAGGAGGAGACCGAACATCTTCCGGACCTCTTGGTAGCCTCCGAGCGAGATGGGTCAGTAGACGGAGTTAACCTCTCACCCTCCCTGACCCCTGAGCAACAGAGTGACTGCCGCCAGCTGCTGGGGCAGTTCCCTGACTTGTTCTCCCTGGTTCCCGGTGTCACAGATTGGTGTGTCCATGATGTGGACACGGGAGACAGTTTGCCGGTGAAGCACAAGGCTTACCGCGTGACTGACAGGGTACGAGCCTGCATCAAGGAGGAAATTCTCGAAGATGTTTGCTCTTGGGGTGATTGAGTCCTCCAGCAGTCCTTGGGCCAGCCCAGTGGTCTAAGTCCCGAAGGCTGCAACGCCGGTAGCCACACCCGAACTCCGGTTCTGTGTGGACTATCGAAGGACTCAATTCGGTCACGAAGACCGACGCGCACCCCATCCCCAGAGCTGATGAGCTCATTGATCGGTTGGGGGCTGCCCGGTATCTCAGCACGTTTGACTTAACGTCTGGGTACTGGCAGATCGCCTTAACTGAAGGAGCCAAAGAGAGGTCAGCGTTCTCATCCCCAGATGGGCATTTCTAATTCCGGGTTATGCCATTTGGGATGAAGAACGCCCCTGCCACCTTCCAGAGGTTGGTCAACCAGGTGTTGGTTGGACTGGACGCGTTCAGTGCCGCCTACCTGGACGACATCGCAGTGTTCAGCGGTACATGGAAAGAACACTTGCGACACCTGTGGGAAGTGTTGACGGCACTGCGCAAGGCAGGCCTCACGATCAAGGCAAGCAAGTGCCAGATCGGGCAGGGTTCCGTGGTGTACTTGGGACACCAAGTTGGGAGCGGCCAGGTGGCGCCCCTGCAGCCAAAGATTGAGACCATCCTGGCTTGGGAAGCTCCCAAGACCCAAACGGAGGTGAGGGCATTCCTCTGACTCACCAGGTACTACAGGAGGTTTGTCAAGGGGTACGGCACCATCGTTGCCCCCTTGACAGAGCTGACTTCGAAAAAGCAGCCCCGGAAAGTGACCTGGACTGACGCCTGTCAGGAAGCATTCGACACCCTGAAGACGGCCATGTGCACGGCACCCGTGCTCCTGGCTCCTGATTTCTCCAAAGAGTTCCTAGTGCAGACAGACGCTTCAGAGCATGGGGTAGGGGCTGTTCTTTCACAGATGACTGAGGAGGGCTGGGACCAACCTGTAGCCTTCATCAGTCGGTGGTTACTTCCACGGGAACGGAGGTGGAGTGCGATTGAGAGAGAAGCTTTCGCTGTGGCTGGGCATTGAAGAAGCTAAGACCCTACTTGTTTGGGTCTCATTTCCGAGTTCAAACAGACCACAGGCCCCTCAGATGGTTGATGCAGATGAGGGGTGAGAACCCGAAACTGTTGAGGTGGTCCATTTCTCTACAGGGTATAGTACTTCACGGTGGAACACCGCCCTGGCATAGACCACGTCAATGCTGACCGTCTGTCAAGGTTTTTCCGCCTTAGTGATGAGGAACTCCCTGGGGAAGGGTAGTTCTCCTCACGTTTCAGCTGGAGGGGACCCGTGTTAGGACAAACCATGATGTGTGTGGCATGTCCTAGTAGTGAATTACCGCCCTTTTCGTTCTTCACTATTGAAGGGCTGCCTGTTCTCATAGGCCAAGGTGAGCTGCCGGAATTATTACATGCTATAGTCCCGGTAGGCTCAGGGAACACGGTGGCACGTCGAGTTTAGTATGCCTAATCTCAGAATAATAAAATACTTCCTTTAGCAAGGTTTATTTTAATATCCTGTGTTTGCAAATGCTACTTATAGAAAGTTAGCATTTGCTCGCCTAACTATTACAGCCCGCCTCTGCCAGGAAGTGTATCTGCTGTCTGGGTTTGTGTGAGTGACAGGGCTGGGGAATTCCCGGGGCCAGTCGGGGATACCAGGTGGTGAATAGGGTGCTTACACCAGGATGGGTGGGCGGAGTAGTCCTTGACTCTGAATAGGGTTGTGCTCCACCACCACAATGCTGGCTCCACCTCCTGCGGCGCGTCTGATGTCCCTGTCCTGCAACCTGAAAGAAGACGGCAGCTTCCTGTCAACAGAGTGCTCCAAAACTGGGTTGAACCAGGCTCAGGCCCCATGGCCTGCAAAGACAAAAGAAACTGAGTATAAATATAGGAGCTCCGCTCCTAACAAATCAGATCCTGTTTTGACCACGACGAACCTCTGCCTGACTAGAAGGACCAAGAGAAGCTGAAGGAAGGAAACCGGTCGCTGCCCTGAAGGACTGGCCTGCAGTGGTGCCTTGCTGAGAACGGAGAGGAAAAGACCAGAGAGGACTTTGTAGACTTGTGCCTGAAACAATCTCCAAGGACTTGATCACGAGCTTGCCCCCTGAACGGAACCCCAGGACCATTGGGTTCTATTCTGCCTGTGCCCATTGCTGTTGGGCCTTAGTTCTTATTCCCTCGTCGGAGTTGTGACAGCTTGGAGCCTGGTCGCCCCGCCGCAGAGAGCCCCGCTCAAGCTTGAGTCGCTCTCCGCTTCAGTGCCGGGCCGCCCGCTCTCCTGTCACCTCACATGCTACGGAGCGCGTTGTGCGCCTCTCATGTTCTCCTGCCGGAATCCTGCACGGAGCGCATCTGATAGCCTCGGACGGTCCGTACGTCGTAACGTACCCGACTGTCTCGCTTTACCCTCCTGCATACCAAGGTTCGTGCCGCACCTCAAGAAAGGCCTCCCCGTACAGTGGTACCAGAAGCCTGGTGCTGCACCCGTCTGCCCGAGAACGCGACGTCCCTCACAGATCCACAGGCACGACTTGGCGTGCTAAGAAGTAGTACGCCCCGCAGGCCTGAACGGCGCCTCGCCCCGTAAGCTGCATCAGACCCCGGATCGCCACAACCCTCCTCACCGTGGAGAACCATTGGCCTCCCCCCGGGTCCACCCTCACCAGTAGCCGTGCCTGAAACGCCTCGGACACTCAACGCAAGGTACACTTGAACTCCATCCCGAGTTCGCATCAGATCCAGGGTCCGCAACGTTTGTTTTCCCTGTCATCGTACCTTGCTAACCAAGAAACGCTAAAGAACGATTGCCTATTTAAATCTGGTGACCCTCAAATCGTTAAACGTTATATGGTCTTGTGATAATTCTGCATATGAAATATTTTTATATAAAGTCTACGTATTTTTGATACAACTCAACGACTGGTGTCCGTTTGTGGTGGGTCAGTGGGTTTACTGTATGTGATCATAAATACTTAACTAACTATCGCCCTGAAGATTAGCCTTGTCTGCTCGCGCCACGCAACCTAGAGGGTGAGCAGGGGTTATTCTTACGGAGTAGTTCCCTTGCCCTGATGGAGGAGGAGGCCCCTGCTTGTCACAAGTGCATACCTATGCCAACCAGAGACCTCCGATTCCAACAACGCTTCAGACTAGCAAGCTTGAAATAGAAATAAAAAAATTTGAAGGAAGGCTTCAATAATTTATTTGCGAGCTCCCAAATCGTATTCTCTTCTTCCGGATTTTGAACAGCAAATGGTAGCAAATGGTGGTCCAATGAATCAAATGTGGTGAGTCGTCCTGACTCCATACCCATATCAGACTCTCCTTAAGAACGAACAGTGCTATTTTCATTCAACTGGTGAAAGTCCCATAACAGTCCAACAGCCTCCATATGCAATAATATATATATACGATATAGTCAACAACAAGATATTCTAAAATAATATCTAATTTGTGGGAAGCAGATGACAAACCGAGGGGATAATATCGATGACAAAACAGTATCAGCCTAATAAATGTCCTACAGTTCTAATGATCTACTTGGTGGCAAAAATACCGAAAATGTTATGTAATTCTACACAAAGACTCATCATAGCCAGCTTTGATTAAGTATTATGAACCCTTTCGTTCTACACACACTTGTCTTTAATTTAGGGTTAAGAATGTGTCCACGACTCCAGGATACGGATAGCTTACTTTTGCAAATGCAAACATTACAACTGCTTGATCATTTTCTTATCTAATTTGTATTTGATGTAACTAGTTTATATACTTTTCAATTCATGTATTGAAGGGATCAAACTACAAAATGGACTCAAGAAAACACTCTAAAAATATTTCTATTAAGATGTTACACATTGTGCTGTGTTATAATTATTTTAGTTTCTAAAATACATTTTATTTACTAAAGGCAATTATTGCAAAGAGGTTAAACATGCCCCATCATGTGCTAACATTTTATGTTGTAAAAACGTGAACTGGAGTATATAGTTTACATTGCCAGATTTAAATTTTTTTGCACCATTTTGAAAATCCTCAATGAGGAATTGTCAAGTGAATTACAAATACATTTTTTTTTAGCTTTTAAACCAGCAAGTTTCGAAATGCACAGCAGTTCTGATACACTTTCTAGAATAACAGGTTTCACTTTCTTTAACCCGTTTACTGCGGCGATTATTTTGCCGCAGTGCGAGCGTTCCACAAAGTGGGCAGGGCCGCGTCGGCTGTTGGCCGTTCGCAGCACCAGCGAGGTAGTGCTTGCGACGGCCGACGGGAGCATACAAGGGGTTAAAAGATCTAGCTGGTACGAGGAAGTCTGTTTATTGGCAATTTGTTCCTTGAGGGTAAGGTTGATGTCTAGGGTGAATCCAAGTGATTTAGTATCAGTTGAAAGTTGGGATTCGAAGCTGTCAAAGAACACTTCATTGAGTCAGGTTTGTACTAACTCTCACTTGTTGTTCTTGGCAAACAACAGAAATTCTGTATTGGTGGGCTTCAACAAGCCAATGGACATCTAGGTCTGGATGAGGTAATGGCACTGTTTGAGGCACAAGATATCTGCAACAGCGTATACTTTCAAGTAGAGTTGCATATCATCTGCATATTGAGATGTGTGTACCTGTGAAAAGAACTCAAGGGGGGGGATGTATGAAAAGGATCAAAATGACAGGGGACAGTATGGAACCATGAGGAACTCTGCAAGTCAGAGAGGGATCTTTAGGGATATTGAGCCGGCAATGTAAACAAACTGGTGTCATTAAAAAGGAGGAGGAGAATCAGCCAAGGACAGTGGCAGTGAATCCAATTTGAGACTCCAGGGTATGTATCAGGTTGCGATGATTGACTGTGTCAAAGGCAACTGAGAGATCCAGTAATATCAGGGGGTAGGGGTAATCATCATCTGTGGATCGTTCGGGCCGCGGAAGTGCCATAATTAGGTTGCCGGTGGGGAGCCGTCGAGGAACAAATAACCCTTGACGTGAAGAGATCCCCTGCCGCTGTGCCCATGTAGCACCATAATCCAATGTTAAAAAGCTGTAGGCCTGGGAAATTCTGAGAGTACCTACACCGGGTAGAACCGTGAGTTTACCTCTACATACACACACATCCCCAAGGTTAGGGTATGCCTTAGGGTGCGTATAAAGCCTAGGGAGTTTTTACTTTCATTTTTTATTCTGGTCCTGATGAAAGCTTTGCTGAGCTAGCGTTTAAAAGCAGAAACATGTTGACCTAGTCACTTCATAGGATACATTTGGTTCGGATTTATAACCAATAGTGTCCGAATCACTTGGTTTTAACGATCGTGGTCTGACCCTTCATTAAAGTTTCTTTGGAGTTCAATCCGCCATCTTTTAATTCACATCCTTTTGAGCACCATCTCACACGTCCTCTACATACCAGCTCCGCTGTAATCCAGGCGTGGCAGCACACCAGGGAGACATTCGGTCTCCTTGGTGGAACTCTATGATGAAGCATGTCATTAACCATGTTGATGAGTGAGGGTTCTACTTTTCAACAAAGGTTACCTTCCACACCTTCACACACCCTTGTATTGTTTATCTTCTTTCTTTGAGTTATTTGGAAGCTGCAAATTCTGGCACCACCACCTTGGGTTGTAATTTTTTGCACTTTTAGTCACTCCTACGTTGTTCTAGAGCTAGTATATGGGGAAGAGGAGTGGCCTTTATCCCTACCTCTCTTGTTGTTGGAAGATACAGGAGGGCATCTCCTACAATGTGGGCGGTAGTGGTGCCTGAGCTGAAACTTTGTGGAAGATTGAAAATAGTTATGTAGTTTTAAAAGTTGATTAATTTTTTATTAAATTCAGTATTTGTGATAGCACAGATTGAAGACCAAGATTAAACCAGATGGAGGGTTGGGGTGAGCACAGCTGAGATTAGTAGTTACAATCTATTTAAAATTATTAACAAAATAAACTATGTGTAGCTGCAGTAATAGATGAGGTGTTTGGGTAAACGTTAACCATTGTATGTCTCTGGTATTAAAGGTCTCCAAAGGATGCGAGTATTGTCTAAGGCAAGGCGTTTTCACAAGCACTAGACCTGAAAGTCAAAACAAACCATGAAGTGCCCTGCTTTTTAATGTTGTAGGTGGATGTATATCTAGACATTATTCCTGATTAAGAGGTATTGTCATTACTCTGATTGTAAGCTAGTTACAATTATTTCAATAATAATAATGTACTGGTTCAAAAGAGCACACAAGGCGATGTGAATATTTGGGGTATTTTACTACTGCAGTGACAAATGGATTCATACTACACTATTTGCATCCTCTAGAGCTATCCCTGTTGCAAGAGGACCGGTATATTCATGAAGTACCTGGATCTGCTGAATAGGTTGTCTCTGTTGGGGTTGTTTTGCACTGGGAGGAAAAGCTCAGCAAAGGAAGTGCAGCCCTACTATTCTTAGAGTGTTCCAGGGAGAAATTGGCCTTCTTTCCTAAAAGCTACTCACAATAAAAGGCCAGGTCCATGAGGGCTACCTGAACATCCCCTGAAAAGCGTAGCAGAGGAGTTCAACAACTGTGCTTGTGGAGTGACCTATGGTAGCCTCAGATTCCAGACAGAACTTCAGGATCTATTTGTAGGTACTCAAATTGTTTTTACCAAATAGGTAAATGGTTTCTGCATGTGATCTGGTAGATTGATAAGGTACGTTTTGTTCATTACCACAGGGTGTGGAAACATCAGCTGAGGTGAAAGGCAACACTTGTGTGGAGGGTGATACTGCCAGGGGTAAAGGCTTTACAATCCACACATTCAAGCCCATTCATCTCCCTATATGGAGAGGTCATGGGAAGGTCTTTTGGGTTCCGTTTCGAGGGAAAAGCTTTGGTAGCCAGATTTTCCAGGGAAGGTTTAGGGAACCAAAATTATTGGTCAAACAGAACAGGTCTATGATCTCTGGATATTTGACTATGAACGGCTGGGCCGGAAAAGGTTTTCCCCCACAATGACAGAAACAAAAAGAGGAAGGGCTCCACCACTGAAAAGAAGAGAGCTGCAAAATCTCTGTCAAAATGTTACACTTTGCATTTACAGATTTTCATATCAAAGTGGTGAATGAAGAGACTTCCAGAGTAGCAGATGGTGCATTGGCTAGCTTTGACTTTTTCTTAGGACCAGAGGCTGTGGAAAGGCACCTTTAGGAGAAGCTGTTTAGAGTCAACAAACACACAGTATTATGCTGATTTTTGGTGGGAGGCCCAGAGTTAGAAGAGCTGTCTTGAACAAGTCTCGCAACACTGCCATAAAGCCTCAACCTGTGTAGTATTGGTCAACAGAGCCAGGAACTCTGGTCGTGTCTTTTTCAATGTCTGGATTTATTTGAAGATGAGGGAGAGTCTGGTATCGAGGTTCAGGAGGGTCATGGCAGTGAACTGTTTCCATAAGAAAAGTATCACTCCTTCCTGTGGCACTTCGTCATTTGTGAGGAGACTTTCTTGAAGGTGAGGAGGGACACTATGGCATATCCCTGAGGGTCATGGCCACATTACGTTTGAACTCCAACTCTCTTTTGGCTTTCAGGTGCATTGAAGCACTGAAGCTTCAGGCTGCAGCCTCATGTTCTTAGCTTAAACATCACTGGCAGATGGCATGTGGGCCTGACAAGGACTTTTTGCAGCAACATTTGTGAAAGGGCTTAGACTGATTTTTTAAGGAGATATTTGATCTGAAGCACTGAGACCGTTCCCGATCCACAGAGATGAGGTGCAAACACACAGTATTTGACACCAGTGCACTGGATGGTGCCATATATACTCTGATGTCATCATGTCCAGCGGGCCGGTTGGCTTTAGCTGTGCTGGACAGCTAAAGCTGTATGGTACCATCGCCAACGAGTAGCTGCCACTCAGCCCACTAAATTAGAAGCATTTGCTTGGTTACGTTAATTTATGCACACCAAAATGGAAATTAATGTACTTGAGATGACAAACATGTGTAAAGTCTGAATTCATAATTTCCAAAACATCTTTTAAGCTGATATTTGAGTGATGAATTTTGTGGCATTGGGGAGAATATTACTAATTACTAATATTGTTACCTTGGTGTCATGAGCATTGAGTGTTACTCATTCAGAGGCACTCAAATTTGGCAGAACGTTTTTACATTACTGCTGGTAACCTTGACCTATAGTGATCACTAATGTGTTTGTGTGAGATGTGGTAGTGATATTAGTTACTCAGGATAATTTTAATTGAACATAACTAGTTCTTATAACTGAAAAGGTTGGAGACTCATGGTCTAGGTGCACTGGAGACCGATTGTCAGGGAAAAAATGTCCGGACTGGCACGAAGCCTGGAAAAATATACTTAAGGTAAGGAATCTGTTGGAAGATGTATCCATAAGAAATACTGAAGCAGGTTTTGCAGTGCTAGTCACTGTGGGTTTAGGTGCGGAACAATCTGTCAGACCAGCACTCAATAGCATGCTTTTTAGGGAATGTTTATTTTGTATTTTTTAGAGTGTTTTATATAGCGCAAACTAGACCTGAATCGGGTATCAGAGCGCTTTACACGAGCACCAGTTTCGTTACAGAAGGACACATTTATTTTTTTGCTTAGGCAAGGAGAGATTAAGTGATTTGCCCAGAATCACAGGATGTTTAGCGTCGGTGCAGAGACCCAAACCTGGTTCCCCAGCTTTGAGAACCGCTCTAGCCGTAAGGCTACATCCTGGTTTGGTTATCAGGCTGAGCAGGCCCTTCCTAATCAGGACCATCCAGGGTTTTAAGCCATCCAGACACGCAAGCCCAGTGCTAAGTTTCAATGGCACATGGCGGTATAACTGGTGTCACTATTGCTTGAGCAGTATGTTCTTTTAGCAAAATTAAAGGTGTATCCAAAAATAACCTATCATTGGATTGGGTACCACAAAAACGTTTTTTACTTAGTCAATTATTTTTTGGAACATTTCTTCTGAACTCCAATGGCACCTGTCAGGAAACAAATGTGATATTTACCCTCTCAGTTTCTGATCATGCGCCTGGCATGTGTGTCATGACTTAACGTATTTTATAAGGTAGTATACACCACAGGCTTTGCCCTATGAAAACGTGACCAATGTTAGTTTATTTATTTATAAAGCACAAACTAATACCCGGAGGCGTCTAGGCTCTGGAAAACCCGAGATGAAAACTAAAAGCTAACGTTACTCAATCATAGCACTTGTGGAATATGGGCTACCAGGTATTAAGGGTCTTCCTAAAAGAAAGCTAGTCAGAGGAGTTGTTTTAAACGGGTGGGAAGTCAATTCCATAATCTAGATGTGGTAGTTTATAAACCTTTGCCCCTCCCCCCAGCTATCCAGAATCGAAGGAACATACTAACGTTTATGCGCTGGAGTGTGTGATGAAAGCTTAAGATGTAACAAGCATTGGAAATGCAATAGGTCTCGCACCATTAGAGTTAGTGCTTTTAGAATTGTTTATGGGGTTTTTTTGTCAATGTTTAGCATTTTTGTTTCCTGTAGCCAATGCTAAAGTATTACAAATAAAAAAAGCCATAAACATTTCTAAAAGCTCTAACTGAAATGGTCTGAGAACTATTGCACTGTGTGAGGGTGAGTGAGGGTGAGTGAGGGTGAGTGAGGGTGAGTGAGGGTGAGGGGTTGAGGGTGAGTGAGAGTGAGGGTGAGTGAGGGTGAGTGAGGGGGAGTGAGGGTGAGTGAGGGTGAGGGGTTGAGGTTGAGGGTGAGGTGTTGAGGGTGAGTGAGGGTGAGGGTGGGTGAGGGTGAGGGTGAGTGAGGTGTTGAGGGTGAGGGTGAGTGAGGGTGAGGGGTTTTGGGTGAGTGAGGGGGAGTAGTTGAGGCTGAGTGAGGGTGAGTGAGAGTGAGGGTGAGTGAGGGGGTGAGGGGTTGAGGGTGAGTGAGTGAGGGTGAGGGGTTGAGGGTGAGTGAGGGTGAGGGGTTGAGGGTGAGTGAGGGTTTGAGGGTGAGGGGTTGAGGGTGAGTGAGGGTGAGGGGTTATGGGTGAGTGAGGGGGAGTAGTTGAGGCTGAGTGAGGGTGAGTGAGAGTGAGGGTGAGTGAGGGGTTGAGGGTGAGGGGTTGAGGGTGAGTGAGGATGAGTGAGAGTGAGGGTGAGTGAGGGGTTGAGGGTGAGGGGTTGAGGGTGAGTGAGGGTTTGAGGGTGAGGGGTTGAGGGTGAGTGAGGGTGAGTGAGGGTGAGGGTGAGGGGTTGAGGGGGAGGGGTCGAGGGGGAGGGGTTGAGGGTGAGTGAGGGTGAATGAGTGAGGGTGAGGGGTTGAGGGTGAGTGAGGGTGAGGGTGAGTGAGGGTGAGGGTGAGTGAGGGTGAGGGGTTGAGGGTGAGTGAGGGTGAGGGTGAGGCTGAGGGGTTGAGGGTGAGTGAGAGTGAGTGTTGTGAGAGAGGGGTGATGAGGCCTGGTTGTTGTGAGAGAGGGGTGATGAGTCCTGGTTGTTTTGAGGTACAGCTGATGAGGCCTGGTTGTTGTGCGCTCTGTGTATTTTCACATGGCGTTCTACATTCTTAATGGAGTGCCTGTAACTGTATATTCCACTCAGTTATCTCCAGTTGCATCTGGAGATCAACCTGGGCGGACGCCTTAGCTGTGCTGCAATAAACCTGCTTGTCTTCTTATCGTGGATTTGGCATCATTGTAATAAAGTCGTTCACTAAAAGAATTACATGAAATTACATTGGGAGATGAGGGTTGGAGGCGAGCTAGTGAGAGAAAGAAGAGGGCCGGCTTTCTGTGTGGAAATGAACACAGAACTGCAGCGGCTCCACTGTGGCGTCTGATAACAAATATTAAACATTATTTATCAGCATTGGGAGCCATTGAGAATGTAACCAGTGATTAGTGCTTATCTACTTCCATCGGATTTCCATTGTCTGCTGCGCAGCGCTCCTAGAGCAATGTTTTGTGCAGCAGGCGCTTAACAACCCCCTTCCCCATGTGTAAATGCACACGCACTATAACTCACTGCAAAGCGTTAAATGTCGCTTCGCCCAACAAATATTCATGACTTGCTGATTGTAGCGAATAAAGCAGATATAAGGCTGGAGACATTGTAGGCGGTGTGAAAAAGCTATGCTGCTTTCTGCCACGCCTATTCCTAATGCTGACATGACATTTTTCGATTACGGCCCCAGGAACGTTTTGGAACTTTGTTTCCTGTGACCGCAAAAACGCAACAGGCTGTTGAACAGCGGCCACCACTGACAGCTTCTGAATGACAGCAAAGTAAATAAAGAGATGGGCGAGCCGCGCAGAACAAAAGAAAGGCATGCTACCGCCATTATTAAAGATGAATAAAGGCACGCGCCGCCATTGTTAATGATGAAGCTACCCAACAAAAAAAAAAATGCAGTAAAACTTTCATTGAATAATTAAAATGTATCAACACATAAAAATGATCATCACTCCCCTAATTGTGCTACTAGATTGCATTAACCAGTTTCGCTGTCGGTGCCCCTCAGCTGAGATTTCAGGGAGAGTGTGTACCCACTGAAAGAACCTCCAGTAACCTCTTTCTTGTTCGTTCTCTGAGGTTCACGGCACAGGAGGACGTTAGTTACGAAGAAGCTGTGGCATGCAGTTACTGTGATTGGAACCTCTGTGCGGAGGAGCATGCGTGGGCTGCTAAAGGGGGCTGGTGGTGTGAAGGTGGCTTAATAGTCTGAAGCAGTAAGGTTAGGAACACGGATGTAAAGGGTACAGCTACAGGAACGTGAAAGCCAGCAGCATGCTTGCCTGAGCCAGAGAAACACTCACAAAGGGAGGAGAGCAAGCATCTGTATACATTAAAGTAAGGCACCCATGAATTGGGTGCCGCTCTAAGCCAGGGAAACGCTCATTCAAATAAACAAGCGAAAGGATCGGAGACACGGCGGGTAAAATAAACAAAAAAAAAAACGAAGCCGGAGGGAAGAGAGGGGCGGGGGGAGGAGAAATGCGACACGGTGGGAAGGGGAGGGGGCGGAGCGGGTCAAATCAACAAACAAGCCGAAGGGAAGAGAGGGGAGGGGGGAGGAGAAATGCGACACGGTAAACAAAGACGGACATGCACGCGCCCGTGACTTTTAAGGTCAATGCGCATGCGCATAAGCTTAATGCGCATGCGCATTGACCTTAAAAGTCACGGGCACTGCAAGGAATCGCCACGATTCCTTGCAGTGTGGATAAAGAGTGGATAACTCGCAATACTCTCGCCTTGCTCGATGCGCATGCGCATCGACAGGCGAGACCTAAAAAACAGGCCTGTTTATTTTTCTAACAAGAGCCAAACTAATTTTGCAAAATAATAAAATGTGTTTGGCTGTTATGTTATCTGAGGCTAACGCTTACAAGTCAAAGAATATTAAATTTCCATTCTCTGAAGATTTTAACAAAGAATGTAGCTGACATGTGAGGAGAAGTGACCGTCTAAGTTCCATCTTGAAGGAAGTTGAGGTAATATTGTAGCAGTAGGACTCCATGTGATTGGAATAAGAGTATTGATCAACGTTTTGTATAGTAAAACAGGAGTCGGGAATGATGTGTCCCCCTCCTCACTTAAAAAAACACCATGTGGAAGCTAAATACATGAGCCAGTTGCTGGAGAGAAGCTGCGATAAGGTGTTCCAACTTTAGATATAGAGCGGACTATCTGATTAGAGATGTATTATGAAGGGGCGGGGTGGCTACCAAAGCAAGCAAGATGGTAACAGACTTTTGAGCTCCTAAGCGACACAGCTTCCTTCATCAAAACAGCCATTACCAGCTAGCGCACCTCTACTGGGGGCATCCATAACGATTCCTCCTGCTTTAAAGCGAATTTCACACGTACCACGCATGGATCCTTCTTTATGCTCCGTGCAGCGGCGATGAGGTTTCTATAGAAGCCATTCTGTATGCTCACCAAACGATGTCTTCACAGCCAGTTCGCTGACACTCAGCGTTGGCCTTCTTCCCTTTAGCCTGTGTCACAAATGTGTACCTGCATGGAGCTTTGGAAGGTCTATGGTCTTTTTGCTGCTGTTCTCCCCTTTCCCTAATATTGCCTTAATTAACCTGGAGCTGCGGTGATGACTTCTCTCTACTCACGAGCGGCCGTCATTTTGGTTTTTTCCAAACACACCACCAGTAATTCATTTCTCTGGGGCACCTAAGACCTCCTGCTGCAAGTTACACCTAGTGGCCATGGCAATACCTTAGAAATTAATCTTCTGTAACTGTAAAGGTCCATTTACAAGTTGGACGGTATTATTGAAGAAAAGATGTGGTGGCTTTCCTCAACCTTCCTGAAGCCTGGTGTTCTATGGGAAACATTCTCTTGGTAGTACACTTTTACTAGTGACTTTTTCTAGCGCTGTTTTTTATTTTCCGGGACATTTGCTGATGTGCTCAAATTTCCCATTTGCATACTAAGCTCACCGGTTATTTTATTCCTATTCAATTTTAAATCACTACTCAACCAGACATTCTTTTTACTGCTTTCTCCTCTCACTCGGTTTGAATTTATATTCCTTTGTATGGAGAAGACTAAAGGCCTGATTACAAGTCTGGCGGTGGAGGAGCGGCAGTGGTAGTCTCCTGACTGCCCTATTACAATTCAGGTGGCCGTACCGCCACAGCCCCCATGGAACTGCCATTCCCTGGAGGTGTTGCGCAGTCAAGAGGCCTCAATACGCTTACCGGACCACCGCAGTCCTGTCAAGCATATTACTAGTTTCCTCTCCACCGGTGTATCATGGAGGTTCATGAACACCGTGGCGGAGAGGAAACAAAGGGGGACCTGCAGGGCCCACTGTGCCTCCTGTGCATGGGGGTGCATGCAGGGGCACACAACATGTGCACCCCCCCTGTTCATGCGCCCCAGTTCCTGCAAGGCATGGACTTTCCAGTCCATGCCATGCAGGAACTATTTTTGGTGTTCCACAGCGGGGCCTATTTTCTGAGGCACTGCTGTGGGAATGACAAAACCAGCCCGCCAGACCGGAGGAGACTCCTAATCTGGCAGGCGGTCTGGCCACGGCTTTGACTGTGTGGCAGTGGAGCGGACCTGGTGCTGCCCCACCAAAACCGTAACCAGACCCTAAATAATTCCAGAAATATCTACATTATACTATTTGTTATACCAAATTGACGTGTGACCCTCATACATCTGCAAAAGCTACTTCTTCTATCACAAAATCTAAAAGGGTGAAAAATGACCCTCCGTCACCTATCCTGTCTTCTCAGAATCCTGTTTAAGATACTATTTTTTTTTTTTTTTTTAACTTTGTTTATTATGTCTGGTCAACATCTACAAAGCACATTTACAGTAGAGCCAGCTGTTTACAGTGTAAAAATCACATCATACTTGACCCATCAATATACAACAATCTGTACCTTTTTTTTACATAGGGAAGCAAGTATATTTATCATCAAATCTCGAAACCTCGTCCCCCTGTATAGACTGGAGGTATTGCTTCAGGGGTTCCCAGAAATCACGAGGCCTTGATGCCTGCGGCAATTCCTCCGGGTAAACCTTCATGGTTTCTCTACAATAGGACATGTCCGTAAGCCAGTCTTTGAACCTAGGGGGGCTTTTGCTGCCCCATCTAATAGCAACACAACGTTTTGCTAACAGAAGTGCTACAGCCAGAAATTTCCGTCGTTTTGCAGGCTTGAGTTTGTATATTCCTAGTAAACACACAAGGGGGTATTCGGCATCAGTTCCTATAACATTGTTGTAAGTGCTCCCATTATATTTTGCCAGTACCTATGTATCTGTGGACACGCCCATGCCATGTGCAAGAAGTCTGCATTCAGTGATTCGCATCTATAACACTTGTCATGTGGTTGAAGTCCATATTTGTATAACTGAATCGGGATATAGTAAAATTGATGTAAGAATTTAAAGTGTATTATTCACAAATTACAGGTTAATCTCATCAATTGTAGCTACGTGCAACTATATTCCCAATCCCGTTCATCAATGATGTCTCCTATTAACGCTTCCCAATTAGTAAGTGACCTGTTTGCGATCCCGCTGTGTTCTGACTGTGACACGTTGTATAAGCATGTGACAAATTTTTAGCGAGTAGTGTCTGCAATGCCTGCAATGTCGGTGGTTCTTCTGGAAAGGAGGTGTATAGTTCCCTGATCGCCACTTGTAACCGCAAATGGGCAAACATCTTCATAGGTGTGTTATGTATGCTTAATGACGGGTCCTCACGTTGGATGAATCTACCGTGTGTGAAGACATCTGTCATTGTGGATAGCTTCATTTCCTCCAACAGTTGTAACATTTTTTTCTCTGGCGTGACTGATATTTTCGGATGGTTCGCGATAGGGAGTGATGGAGCGTAAATGGGGAGTTTTTTCGCTTGGTTTGGTAGTGTATACCATGCTCTTGAAGTGCAGTGTACAGTTTGAATAGTGTCTCTGTTTGTGAAGGACTTCGGCTCTGACACATAGGCTATCAGTGTGGTGGGTTGTACACTATCCCTTTCCACTGCCATGTGTGGTATGTACGCATGTGGTTGTAGCCAATAATGAGCATGTTGTGCCTGTGCACAATAAAAATATAATTGTAAATTTGGTGCCCCGAAACCACCCTTGTGGTACGGTTTTGTTAATATGTTCTAACTTATTCTGGCCTGTTTACCCGCCCATGTTAGCCTCTGCATAGCCGATCGTAGTTTAGAGAACATCGCCTGCGTCAGCCAGATAGGGATATTAATAAATAGATATAAAAATGTAGGCAGGACTATCATTTTTTGCAGAGCTATCCTATCTGCTAATGAAAGGGGCATCCGTATCCATCTATCTATCTGCTCTTCAAGTTTGGTCATTGCCCTTCCATAATTTTCTCTTATTACCAGTTCGGAGTCCCTATGTATCCATATGCCCAGGTATTTTACCGGGTCAGTTTGCCATTTCAGGGGATAATCTAAGTTCGGCTAGGTTGTTGCCAATGTAAGGGGTATAATCAACGACTTGTCCCAATTTATTTGCAAACCCGAATATTGCTCAAAGCGGACGTATTCTCTTATAAGATTATTTAAATGTATAACAGGGTGGCGAATGAAGAGCACTATATCGTCAGCATATAGTGATATGCTAAGGGGGCGAAGATTAAACTGAAAAGCGGCTTCTGGGTGTCGCTGATGTATTTTTCAAGCTAATGGCTCAAAGATCAGCGTGAACAAGATTGGTGAAAGCGGGCAGCCCTGTCTCGTCCCTCTACTTATGCTGATGGGGTAAGATTTCTTCTGATTCTAGCAGTGGGGCCATTGTATAGGAGTTCTATCTACCTCAGAAACGGCTCCAGGAAGCCCATTCTGCGTAATACTGTGAACATGTATGTCCATTCCACTGAATCTAAAGCTTTCACAGCGTCCAACAGGGCCGCTGCTGCGGGTAGCTCTGGATCCAGGTGGTGGTACAGTGGAAATATGGTACGTATGTTTTTGGTGGTAGATTTAGTTGTTACAAATCCAGCTTGATCAGCCAATACTAGCTTCTCCTGCAGGAGCTGTATCCTGCTAGCAATGACCTTTGCTAGGATCTTAACATCAATATTGATTAACAATAACGGATGGTAAGAGTCACATCTGGTTAAGTCCTTGTCTGGTTTGGGGAGCGCCACTAGAAGTGCTTCCCTTAGTGAGGCAGGAAGTCTACCTTCTTCATATGCCTCTTTGTACATTTCGGCTAAGTGTGGTATCAGCAAGTCCTGATATGCTTTGTAGAACTCACCGGGGAGCCCGTCCAGTCTGGGAGCTTTGTTATTTGGCAAGGAGTTTATCGCATCTTTAAGTTCCTCTTTAGTGATATGATGGCTTAAGAATTTCCGGTGAGTGTCTGATAACCATGCAAGAGCTACATCCTGTAAATATTGGTTAACGTCTGTTGGGGTGGCGTTTGTTCTTGTTTCATAGAGTTGGAAATAATAGCTTTGAACCAGTTCAGAATGGATGAGGTATCGTAGAATGTTTGATTTCCTTCATCCATGATCTGCGTTATGTAGGACATTGTGGATGTTGGCCTAATTTTGCTGGACAAGGCACGTCCTGGTCTGCCACCCTCTCCGTAATTATGCGGTGTGTATCGTTGTGATTTATATTTTATCTCGTCCGTGGCATATTTCTGGTACTCATCCATCCGTTCCCCGATTGTCGCCAATACAGTGGGATTTTGCGTTTGTGTATGTTCTCCCTCAAGTTGGTTAATATCTCATCATTTTTAATTGTTGCTGAATGTCTTTCAAAATCCCAGCACGTTTGCTAATGCAGTGGCCCCTAATTGTAACTTTAAATGCCTCCCATAATGTCCCTGCACTATCCACTGATCCTGAGTTTAAATCAAAATAGTCCCCTAATGCTTGTGTTAGCTCGCTGTGAAACACCTGGTCTAAAAGGGCGCTCCATTGCATCCTTAACGTGAATTGCATAGGTACGTATGTAGGGCCCTCTAGTGTGAGGCGGACAGGTGAGTGGTCTGATTGCGGCTTGGGTAGGTGTTTGATCGTTTTTGTCCACGTACATGCATCATGTGTGAGCAGCCAATAGTATATCCTTGACCATGTGTTATGTGTCGATGTGCATGTTCTCTCCTTGCGCCCTCTATATCTCAACCTCCAAATGTCAGTCATCCCCCACGTCTCCATGCCTTCTTTTAGTACTTTGGCCGCTTGTTCACCATACCTTTCAGTACCAGTTGACCTATCAAGGGCAGGGTCCAGGCATGTATTGAAATCTCCACCCCATATTATTGTCTCGCTCGGTTATTCCCGGAGTTTTGACCATATATCTGCATAATAACTGGGGTCGTTGGTGTTTGGACCGTAGGACGTGATTATCGTCAGTACTGTACCTCCAAAATTCCCCTGTACTGTAACATAACGGCCTTGGTCGTCTTTAATAGTGTGAATAAGTTGGAATGGGGTGCTGCGCCTAATTAACACTAGTACACCTCTAGCGTACTAAAGTATGAGGACGCCATGCGGTATGATGCCCATCTTGTGCCCACCCGTGTTTCAGTGATGGATGTAAGGTATGTTTCTTGTATACATGCTACATCTATGCAATGTCTATCAAAGTATGCCAGTACTTTACGTATTTTCTGCGGGTTTTGAATCCCGCGAACATTCCACGTTATAAACGTTCGCTTTCGGGTATTCGAGGCAAGGTCCGCCATACCTATCTTCCCTATATAAAATAACCACCTCCACTGCAAATTCCAAGTATGGAGAAAGACCTGTTTATACAATTTTCCAATGTTGACCAGACTTTTTCTACTTTCCCTGTTCCCCCCTCCTCTCACACCACCCCATCCCCTGTGGCGGAGCCAATCCCAAATTGTTTTATCATAAAATCCAACTTCCCCTCCCTCCCTAAAAAACAACAAAAAAAACCTAAAAAGTAAACTGGTGTGGTCCACACAGAGGGGCGAGATCTGCCAGCCCATTTCCTGAGGATTATCCAACATGGACGGACGCCCTATCAACCTATATACGAAGAAACTGTACATAGCGCATCGTACCTACACATTATTACCAGTAAGATAATTGGCCATATTTTGGTGCATCGTAAGAGGCTAGAAACTAAAATATGATCTGACATGTTTTACATTACAGCGTTGTAGTAGGGTAATCTCTAGTGCAAACATCTGACTTATCTGTTTTTTACATAGCATTCATGTCCCTCAAACAGTCTCTAGCGACGAATGCAGCTTCACCATGACCAGAAGAAAAAAATGCTCCATACTTTAAACGACTGCTGCGTTCGTGTAACTATTTGTTTTGGGGGAATGAATGCACTCGTGTCATGCAGCTACCCCGCCCTGCTGCCAGTTCCGGGCTTGTACGTCCAGTTAGCGTTATTCATTCTGGAGGTATTGACCTCTGACTCCTCCAATTGGTGGTTATTCAACGTCTGATGTAGTAGATTGTTCTTCTTGATCCCCTCTTGGAGATTTCCTTCTCAATCCTCGTTGACCTTTCTGTTGGAGAAATATCAGCACATCTTTGGGTTCATTGTAAATCTCTGTCTGTGATCTTAGTCTAGAGGGGTACAACATGGCATATTGGATATTTAAGTCTCTCCGTTTTTGTTTTGCCGGGCCAAACTTCTTTCTTGCTTCTTGAACAGACACTGTAAAGTTAGGATATTGGGAGATATCCATGCCTTCGTGGGTTAATTTCCCCAACTCTCTAGCCTTCCGAAGTGCTGAATCACGATCCCAGTGATTTAATATCCGTGTATGATCGGTTTTGGTCTCGAGCCGACTGGTGGTTTGGGTGCCAAGGATCTATGTGCTCTCTCAACTACGAATATCCCGTCCCAGCATTGCGATGAGAAGTTGCTCAACGTATCACTCCATAGGTCCTGTATTCGTAGTTTCAGCTATGCCCATCAGGCGAATGTTGTTTCTGCTGGATCTCGCTTCTAAATCTTCTGCTTTCGCTGCCAACGCCGCCAGATGTTTATCCATCTACCCCTGCTTCGTGTCCTTCTGGACCTGTGCATCTTCGGCCATTTCCGTGTGCTAGTCCAAGCGCTCTGACATCCTATCAACCCTGTATGTCAGAGAGTCTATTTTAAGCAAAAGAGTACCAGATGGAGATCTGGTAGTCCCGGTGCACTGCTACAAGTCACTCAAACTGGGTGTACTAAGCAAAACAGTAAATTTAATCACATTTCAGAAACATTTTAGGCATTATTTCAATTTTCAAAAAAGAAACATGTTAAACAATACCACATGTAGTCCTTGAAGCTTTGCGTTGAGTATCTTTATCTTCATTCATAAAGTTCAGAATTTGAGAGTTGAAATTCAGAGTGGGGTCCAAACAAGTTCGTAGGGGGGTTTCAAATTACATGTCCCAATGCATTTCGGGCAGATAAAGTTCGCCCTTCGTCAGTGGAATCTAAGAGGAATAGTATGAACATGTCGTGAAGCTATTTACAGAGGCAACAGGCATGGTAACAATAAGTACATGATCATATAGTAAACTGAATGAAGCCATCCAAATAGGTGTGCAAGAAACAAAGTGCGTAGCTACTAGACAATAAACGTGGTTTGAAGAGATTAAAAAAACAAAAAAACAAAAAGAAAGGAAACTGTTAGTATCGTGGTCAGAGCCACCTTGAGAGAAATGGGTACCATGGTGCAATAGTTGAAGAGAGTGCATGCTTATTAGGTTGCCGTGAAAACGAAGCTTGCCGAGATGAACATGGGTGCTGGTGATTCGATTAAAAAGAGCTTGGTCTTACCGTGGATTTCAACGCGGACAGCGATTCAAAGGGAACGTGAAGTTCAGTAATAGCGGCAAAGCTATAAAATAGAACGTGACACTTAAGAAACTGTAGTGAGGGGACAGAGTAACGAGTAAACAAAATGCGAAGGGCTTACCAGGCGTACAGCACGAGTATCAAGTATACACGGAATAGAAGTAGTCCGGTCTTTCTGGGAGAAAGAATGGGCTGTTATCACGAAGTCTTAAAAACGTAAACAGTAGACCACGAGTGAAAAAGGGTGTATATACAACTCACCATCAGAGTGATAGACGGGGCTCAAGATATCCGGCGCCAAAAAGCAGCGTGTGCATTGTGTCGATCGGAGAGAGTCATTAGTATTCACCAGCGAAGTGGAAATGAAAAACGGACTAGGCGAAGATGTGTTTCCTTTCTTTTTGTTTTTTTCGTTTTTTTAATCTCTTCAACCCACGTTTATTGTCTAGTAGCTACGCACTTTGTTTCTTGCACACCTATTTGGATGGCTTCATTCATTTTACTATAGGATCATGTACTTCGTGTTACCATGCCTGTTGCCTCTGTAAATAGCTTCACGACATGTTCATACTATTCCTCTTAGATTCCCCTGACGAAGGGCGAACTTTATCTGCCCGAAATGCATTGGGACATGTAATTTGAAACCCCCTACGAACTTGTTTGGACCCCACTCTGAATTTCAACTCTCAAATTTTGAACTTTATGAATGAAGATAAAGATACTCTACGCAAAGCTTCAAGGACTACATGTGTTATTGTTTGACATGTTTCTTTTTTGAAAATTGAAATTATGCTTAAAATGTTTCTGAAATGTGATTAAAATTACTGTTTTGCTTAGTACACTCAGTTTGAGTGACTTATAGCAGTGCACCGGGACTACCAGATCTCCATCTGGTACTCTTTTGCTTTGAATTCCCATAGGTCTGCATAGCCTATTTTCCCGCTGCACGCAGTGTTTATTTTTACAAACCTAGTTTAATTGATTACCCTTAAGAATTTTGAATACTGAGTGCAAGACGGTTGCCATACTTCCCCTGTAGAGAGTCTATTTTGCCATCAATATTTGTTAATGCTGCTTGGATCGTGGTAAACATGGCCTGCATGTCGTCGTTTTGTAGCGCCTGTTGCAGTTTGCGGCAGGTCCTCTGCTCCTTGATCTGGTTGTTTTTTGGCCTGTTAAAAAGTGATTTTGGGCTGGGTCCTGTCCGTCTTGCCCATAATTCCAACTATGCTCAGCCCCTGTGCCAGGCGCTTCAAAGGAGAGCGGTTCCGAACAGGTGCGCAGCGGAGCTGTTACAGAGGCTGTTTCAGTGTGGGTGCACCTCCTTTATGGTATGTCACACAACGGTGCGTGCGAATACACCAACCGGGGCAAGCAACCAATTTGAGCAGACTTTAGGCGCAGTGGATCCCCTTGCTCACAGGCTAACACTCTGGGAATACACCAGGCTTCATTTCTTGTCCCTCCTCTCCTTCATTGCAGTGTGGCTTGAAGGTCCAGGGCGTCCAGTGTGCGCCACTCCGCGCACTCAGCAAACCATGCCCCAGCAGCCCCCTCCTTTACTGGGATCTGTTTGTCGCCCCTGGTGTTGCTGCCGAGTGGGGGCGCGACAGTCGCCCCACCGTGCCACCTCCAATTTATCCTGAGACTGGGTCGTGTAATGTCTTTGAATTTAGAGGTATCCGGGTGTGGCTCAGCAGCACCCAGGTCCCAGCTGACGGATGTAGATTTCGGTTCGCACCACCCGTGCGCGTCTCGAGACCAGGCCGCAAACCCGCCCCAAAGCTGATGTGCGCAAATGTAGCACGTTGGGGGGTCCACAAGTTCAGGCCCTCCTGCCAGGCTCCCCAGAGTGTTATGCCCATGCCGCCGCTCTATTTTGTGGCCAGTATGCGCTGTAATATAGTCTCTGGCTCCCAGTGCGGTATTTCTCCTCCAAGGGGTCCGTCTTGATTAATTTGCGTGTTGACCCCTGTTAGACCTGACACCCTTGGCGTGGTTTTCCCCTATCTTTTTGCCTCTGCCTCCTGTATTTTTGATGCTGTGCTGGATTTCGTTTTTGCTGGTTTAGATGCTTTGGACACTCTGCCACTGCTGATCAGTGCCAGAGTGTAAGTGCTCCCTATGGAAATTGTGATATTGATTGGATATACATGATTGGCCTATTTGTATCACCAAGAAGTCCCTAGTAAAGTGCACTGGGTGTGCCAGGGCTGATGATGACAGATGCTACTAGTGGGCCTGCAGCGCTGATTGTGCCACCCATATGAGTAGCCCTAAAATGGTGTCTCAGGCCTGCCACCGCAGTGCCTGTGTGCAGTCAGTGAACTGCCATGTCCTCCTGGTCAGTGCCCCCACTGACTAGGCCTAACCCTTCCCTTTTTGTGCACATTGGTCACCCGTATGGAAAGCTCAAGGCACCCCCTTGGGCAGGGTGCAGTGTATATGAAAGGTAGAGCATGTACTAGTGCAGGTAACATGCTCTGGTAGTGAACAGCAGCCATGTTGCGTGATCACTGCTGCAAGGTTATCTTGCTCCATAGACTAACATGGGGAGGCTGGACCCAATGGCTACCAGCCTATCTTCCCATAGGAAAAAGATAGGACATAAGTGATTCATATCCCTGAACTCAGAATTTAATAACATCTTTTAGGAAAGGTTGTTTTTAAATTCTGTGTTTGAGAACAGCACTTTTAGAAAGTGGCTGTTCTCTTGTCTGACCTTTCTGTGTGCCATGGCCTGCTTGTGGATTGACTGTCTAGTTTGAGGGCGACAGGGGCTGGGGAGCCCCCAGGAGGTTGTCTGAGTCAGCCCTTGGCTGAATGACTGCATTTGCAACTAGAGTGGTGGGAGGGGATAGCACCTGGGAGTGAATAGGGCTGTGCCTGCCTGCCACAATGCTGGCTCCACCTCCTGCTGGGCGGCTGACAACTCTGCCCCTCACTCTGAAAAGAAGGAAGAAGCCAAGTAAACAAAGTGACCCAGCAACACCCAGAACTGGTTCAGACTGGGCTCAGGACCCACTTGCACAAAGAATTCAAAGACTTTTAGGGGTATAAGAGAAGGACCCCTGACAACAGATTTTTAGATTTCTACAATCAAGAGAAACCTCTGCCAGAAGAAGAACAGCTGAAGAAACTGAGGAGGACTGCCCTTGCTGTGTGCTCTGGGGTGACCTGTTTTGCTGCTCAACTGAAGGAGAGAAGAAGGGGACTTTGCTGTGTGCTGTGACCCCTGCCTGCTTGATCTCAAGACTTTGCTGTGTGCTGTGTCTGTAAGAATCTCCAAGGGCCTGAGAAGAGCTGGCCTCCTGTTCTGGAACCCAGGGCTAAAAGGTTCCCAAGAAACTCCAAGATGCCGTGAAGACTGTGCTGTGTTTGCCCCCGGTGCGTGATTTCAACTGCTGGCCATGTGGGAGGATCGGTGTGCTTATCGGCACATAACTGAGGGTGACCGGAGGATCGTTTTGCCTCCCTGCGTCAAGAATCGCCCCAAAAGATCCTGAGGCCTTGTGGGCGGTCTGTCAACGACCTGCGCCCTAAAATCTCCGTGCCGCTCAACACCGCCGCTGCCCGGGGCCTAGAATTGCCAGGAGATCTTGCCGCCCCCACCGGGGCCACGTAGAAGAAACCGAAGGAGCTGCGCCCTAATTGGATCTCAGAGACGAGCCCCCTCAACAACACGGAAGCTTGGTTCGGTGGCGCCACGCTGGGATTGGTCCCCCGGGCCGCCCCGTCATCACCAGGCTCGCGCAGTGACTGGTCCATCGCCGGAGGCCGGGCAGAGGTGCCACGCTCCAATTGGTCTATCGCCGAGGGCTCGACTCGAAGTCTGCGCTGGGATTGGTCCGGCGATCGTGAGGATTCAGCG
Organism: Lissotriton helveticus; assembly: GCF_964261635.1. Classification (NCBI taxonomy): domain Eukaryota; kingdom Metazoa; phylum Chordata; class Amphibia; order Caudata; family Salamandridae; genus Lissotriton; species Lissotriton helveticus. The sequence continues at coordinate 848,226,283 of NC_136057.1, read as the reverse complement.
CTCACGTCTGTGGAGCCGCGTTCGAGGAGTGCCCCGTCTTCGCCGAGGGAGCCGTGTGCCTCTATCATCCCTGGACTGCCGCCCCCGCCTCCAGGTAATCAGGCTCCCCGCCGCTCGTTGGATTGTCGAGAGCAGGCCGAGAGCTAGCAGGACCGGCAGAGGCCGCATGAAGGTCCTTTCCGATGTGGGGAGACTTCCTTGCTCCAAACACGGTGCAGGCGCTTCAGTAGAACAGCGCTAGAGACGGCATGGAGTTATTTTTAAGTGTTACAGCCTGCTACAATTGCTTTTTGAACCTTAAGAGACTGAGTTTTAAAGGTTATAAAGACTTCCTAGCGAATAGTGCAACCTTACAGGAATATAAAGAGATTGTGTACTGCATTGCTTTTTGCTAAACTACCTAAGCTAGATAAAGATATATATTTTTGAAATACTTACCTTTGTGATGTACGTTTGTGGTGCACTCTGAAATCATTGTGTGTGTTAAGTGCAACTACCCTACACATTGCCTTGGGGATAAGCCTGTCTGCTTGTGCCAAGCTACCTAGGGGGTGAGCAGGGGTTATCTACAGTGTGTATCTCTCTACCCTGACTAGAAGCAAGGGTCCCTATTTGGTCAAAGGTACCTACCTCTGCCAACTAGAGACCCCCAGATCTAAAAACCCCCCTCTGCCGCGCAACGTTTACAGTGCCTTTGTACCCATCCAGTGGCAGTGTGCAGTGTTCAGTCCGCCAAATAAGTCGGGGGCACTTTCGATACCTTCGTAGTGTTTCCACTCAGTGCACTTATTCAAGACAGTGCTTCCCCCTTTTTTTCCCAGCCTGTGCCATCGCCACCACTCATTCCGCAGCTGCTGCACCACAGTCAGGCCGCAGTTATCTCGCTGCCTCCGGTACCTTCAAATGTGTCATTCCGACCGTATCGGGCAGGGCCTCTAGTCGGGGCCGAGCTGCGTGCTATGCGTCTCGGTCGCGTTTCCTACTGCAGGCCGCTGTTGTGGTTTCAGTTTCTTCAGGCCAGGCCACAGGTGCTCCTGTGCCGCGTTTCAGGCTGTAGAGTGCCGCAGAGTGAAATTCCCCGGTTCAAGCAGGTACCTGATGTTTCAGGCCTCATTATTCCTCTGTAATTAAGTTTCCATCATGTAGGATTTTGAAGGATATTTAAGGCGCCTGAGAGGAGCTCGCCTAAGTCACGGCCATCTCGCTTCGTGGCAAGCTCTGCCCTCCTGTTTAAGATACTATTTTAGATGAAGTGGGAGATCAAAAACCTTTTATGTGTGCCACCAAATAAAAGATTCAGCAAATTGAGGATTATTGAGGATCGCTGGATTATTATGTAGAATAAGATGATCGAAATGGAGCAGAATGTTAGTAATCTGAAAGATGTGGCCACTAAAATCCCTATTGTTGAACAGGAAATCCTAAAACAAACTACATACTGAAAACCTTGGCAATATTAATAAATGGACTAATCTTCGTATATATGGATTACAAGAGGCAATCAAAGGTCCTGACCTTCTTCGATTCTTCAAGAAGTTTTGCCCAGATCTTATTTGTTTTCCAATTACACCTCCTATTAACATTCCACAAGTACATCATCTTAGCCATCCTCATCCTCATCCTCCCAAAGTAAGAGGAATCACTCTGCTGTTCCTGGAATTCAAAAACCTCTTACGTGTTTTGAAAGCTGCAAAAGAAAAAAGTAGCCTCATCTGGCCTTAACATCTTTATCTCTCAAGATCTTTTTAATGCAACTAATGCCAGAAGAAACATTTCTGTCCTCTTCGACCTCAAATACGACAATTAAATATCCACTATGACATCCTTCATCCTTGCTTCTACAAAATTACACATGAGGGCACCACAAGATCTTCTGACGATCCTGCAAAGCTGAAAACATTTTTTCTGTCTCTTTCTCCTCATACGATGGACATTACTGTTCAACAGTTCTAGGAATTCTGTTACTGTGCCTGTTCTCTGTTTCTTATATAGCTTATTCAATATATGGTTTCTGTATCTTAATTTATCTTTCATCTCTCTGTAATCATTCTTGTTCTGGTGTTGACTCGTCCCATGATGCATCTTCAGATTCTTCTCCTCAGATCTAGGCTTACTAAGCTTGATCAGCGGCTTTTTTTCACACTCTTTTACCTTCCTTTTACTTTCTATTCTTTTTTCCTTTCTTCTTCCAATATACGAGTGCTTACAGGTTCTCCGATATCACCATGGGCCTCATTACGATGTTGGGCGATCCATAGCCGACTGCCGGATTTGGATGCAAACCTCCATTTCCCAATGGCAGCTTGTGCAGCGGGTGGAAAAGGCCTGCAGCACAAGCTGCCATTGGAAAATGAATGTTTTTAAACATCCTTTCACTGTGTGGCAGGGATGTTTAGGGGGGCCCCAAAGACACTTTTCAACAGCCTTTCCATGTCAGAAAGGCAGACATGAAAAGGCTGATGGAAAGGGGTAGCAGCCTTTACAACAAGGTTTTTACCACATTGTACCTTTACAACACATGTTTTACCATGCATGGTTTTAGAACGCATATGTTTTTACAAGGTATGCCTTTACCATGCATTTAAGGTAAGTTCAGGGGTATAGGGGTCTCTCCCTAGAACTACATTTTTTATATATACATATATATAAATAAATATTTAAACAATGCGTGGTAAAGGCATACGTTGTAAAAGAATATGCGATCTAAAAAAATGCGGGGTAAAAACGCACAAGTTACTACTTGTGTAACGATAAATATGTAAGAGACATTAATTAGTGATAGATTCCTTACCTTAGAATATTTTCCAGGTGTCAGCCTGGATCAGGAAAGTTTTCTGCGTAGCAGTACCTCTGCACGCCAGTAGGTGGCGCCGTGCAGCTCCGTGCCTGTTGCTGGCGTCGTAAGTGCCGGGATGAAGGTGCATAAAACTAGGGCCCTAAAAGGGGATGACCTTAATCCTAGTAATCAGTTCGCAGAACGGGGAGGATGGGCAGGGCGGTAAGGAATCGATCACTAACTAACTAACAGATATATCGTTACACAAGTAGTAACTTGTGCATCTGAAAGAGACACGTTAGTGATAGATTCCTTACCTTAGAATAGATACCCCAGCAATACCAACCCCGGTGGTGGGTCTGCGCACAAGATTACACCAGAAAGTCACGGAGCACAGAACGGCCAAAGAAGCCGTCTCTCCGGACCCGACTGTAAAGGCAGTAGTGTTTGGCAAACATGTGCATCGAGGCCCACGTAGCTGCCCGACAAAGCACACAGCCCCGCAGGAGGCTCCTTCTTGGCCAAAGAGTACCATGCTTTAATGCACAGAACGACCCACCGGGAGATGGTCCGTTTGTGCACAGCTCAACAAAATCTTGATCATCCACCCGGAAATACAAGGGGGGGCCAATAGGCCCCCACGCAAGCATGGCGGGGCCCGGTCCCTCCCACAACCCGTCCCCTTCGGGGCCGCGTTCCCCGCCCCCTCGCCCCGGAGGTACTGGTGTGCTTCCGGGGCGAGGGGGCGGGGTCGCGGCGGCGAAGGGGTTAAGAGCCTGGGGAGCGCGGGAAGCGGCCTCTTTGTGCCCGCGCTCCCAGGCTCGCTCCTCGCCCCGCCGTGGGGCCGTGTAATTTTCCCCACCCTCCATCCCTTGTTAGCAGACCTTGGGGCCTGGCAAATGGTGAGAATCAGGTTGGTCAATGTGCCAGACTATAGGTTTAGGGGGTTTGATCCAGTAGGCCTTGAAGTTCCCGTCTACTGGAAGGTAGAACAGAAGTAAATATTTTGTGCAGTGCCATGATATTTAACTAATTCTCTCCTTAGGCCTGTTTCCCGCTTACAGGAGTATCTGTATATGTATATGTTTTGTGCTTTGCTGTGTATTAACAATTTTCTCCTTAGGCCTTTTTTCCTTTTAGAATAGCAATGTCGTATTTATTATGTGTGTCTGGCGGTAAGGTCATTAATCGGTGAGCAGCATTTTAAGGTCCTTACGGGGGGGCGGACCCATTCACGAAAGGGGCCGCCCGCGGGAGGGGCCATTGGTCTCTCTCAGAACTTCAGGGGCAGGATATGATATCCCGTTGTAAAGGGTGCGGGGGAGGGAGTCTACGCTTTCCTCAGGCTGGTAGCCACCCCTCACAACACTATGACGTCACTAAGGTGCGCGAGTGTCTGGGCCCTCCTGTTATGGTTAAATGGAGTTCCGGGAGCGCACGTGGGTGAAACGTGCCCTGGGTTGCGCATGCGCATCTTCAACGTGAGAGCGCAGCTGTAAAAGGATCTGACACCGGTTGGCGACCTTGCCGTAGGCCTTTATTAAAGTTATTAAAAAGTTATTAAAAAGTATTGGAAATATTAGAATGCAGTTTAATTTTCAGGATGATTAGATTACGTTAGGAGACACGCTGTATTAGCTATTTGTTAAGGTTAGCCCATCATACCATGTCGAAACGGATGTCAATCTAATATTCTGAAAAGTGTGCATTTTAATAATTGTCAGAAATGTTTATTTGATTAAAATTTTTGATTTGTTTTTATATTTTAATAAATACGGCCAGGGGGGGGGCCCCGTACCCCCCCTTGACTTCCAAAGACCCCCATGTGTTGACTGGTTGAATTGGGTAATTCAGTCGGTGTTCAAGGGGGGAGGTGGCCGGCAGTCCAAGACCATGCTGATGTGTACGCTGCAGATAGAAGGCGAGCGCACGTTTTGGGTCCAGACGGTGGAGCCTCTTCTCTTCCCTTGAAGGATGCGGAGGTGGAAGGAAGGTAGGCAAAGTGATGGTCTGCCCGATGTGGAAGGGCGTGACAACCTTTGGCAGAAAAGAAGGACGGGCCCTTAAAACCACCTTGTCCGGATGAACGGAAAGGAAGGAGTAGTTTCTGTCCTGTAACTCCAGTTCTGTAGTAGGGGTATCTCTGTTATAGTCCTAATCTAGTGAATAGTCCCGCTCATGAGCGTGGACCCCGGAGCAATCAAAAATAATCTCTTAAACTGTCTAAAAATGCAAACCTGCAAAGACACTTAAGAGAGAATTTAAAGACATATAATGCAGCCTATATCCACAGGCTACACTGTCCAGCACTTCAACTAGACATTCCACATTCCACCAAAACCACAACCAGCCCAGCTTGCCAGGTTTTCTTCACAGAGAAAACTTCCCCTTTTACCAGTAAAGGCTCAGGAATAATATAGAGGAAGGGGAGGACAGACAAGCCCCATAGGCTGCCATTATGTGGCTCAAAAAGGGATACCGTGCCTTTAAGAAAACTTTCTAGAACTTTCTCTGTATCCCAGAATGCTCAGCAGGTCCCATTTATTTTCAGTTCTTTTTGAAGGCGTATAACACCAGACCTGTAGCATTCCGAACATAAACATTTGTCTCCACCGGGGAGGAGGGCGGGCGCTTATGACTATAACAGAGATACCTCTACTACAGAACTGGAGTTACAGGACAGAAACTACTTCTTCTGTAGAGGGGGTTCTCTGTGTATAGTCATAATCTAGTGAATAGAATGGCAAGCCCATCCCCACACAAAAGCGGCGGTGGAGAGAAAGAGTACAACACCACTACTGTGCGAACAGATTTCGCAGCGAGGCCTGTCCAACCTGAGCATCTGCCCTGGCATCAGAGTCCAGACAGTAATGCTTCGCAAAGGTATGGACCGACTTCCACGTGGCGGCCCTGCAGATTTCTGCAATGGGAACATTACGTAGCAAAGCAGTTGTAGCCGCTTTGCCCCTGGTGGAATGAGCCTTAGGTTTACCCCCTAAGGTCTTATTAGCCTTTTGATAACACAATTGTATACAGGACACAATCCACCTCGAAATGGACTGTTTAGAGGTAGCAAGACCTGTCCTGACTGACCCATAATTGATAAACAGTTGGTCTGACCTACGAATATCTTTGGCTTTATCCAGATAAAATTTCAACACCCTCCTGACATCCAGGGAATGTAGAGATCTTTCCGCTGAAGAGGAAGGATTCTGAAAAAACGTAGGCAAAGTTATGGTCTGGTTAACATGGAAATCAGAAATAACCTTAGGAAGAAATTTAGGGTGAGTACGCATAACAACCTTAGCAGCATGAAATACAGTATAAGGTTCTTGGCAGCACAACGCCTGAATTTCACTCACCCTGCGGGCCGATGTAATGGCCACGAGGAGAGCCGCCTTCCAGGACAGGTGCTGCAGCGAAGCCTTATGAATGGGTTCAAAAGGTTTCTTCATCAATCTGGACAGCACCACATTAAACTCCCATGAAGGCGAAGGAAGCCGGACAGGAGGAAACACTTTCTTCAAGCCTTCCAAAAAAATCTTTGATCACAGGGATCTGGAAGAAGGAGGTCTGTGAAGGGCATTTCCTGTAGGCAGTAAGCGCAGCTAGATGAACCTTAATGGAATGACAATTAAGGCCAGACTGCGCCAAATGTAAAAGGTATGGAAGGATGACGTCTTCCTTACATGTCGTCGGATCATAATTCTTGGACTTGCACCAGATGCAAAATCTCTTCCACTTGTACGCGTAAGATGTCCTAGTGGAAGGTCTCTTGGCTTCCTTCAGTATGTCCATACAATCTGCAGGGAGATTCAAATGGCCATATTGCACTATCTCAGGAGCCATGCCGCCAAACTCAAAGACTAGAGATTGGGGTGCACCATCTGCCCCCCGAACTTCGTGAGAAGGTCCTGCCGGCAGGGGAGCCTAATGTGAGGAAGGAGGGACCGGTGAAGCAGGTCCGTGAACCACCACTGTCTGGGCCATTCGGTGCAATCAGGATCATCCGCGCCCTGGACTGGGCTAGTTTGATGAGCACCGCGGGAATCAGGGTAATGGGTGGAAAAGCGTACAGAAAGCTGTTCGACCAGTCGATCCATAGCGCATTCCCCAGCGTTCCCTGCTGGTAATACCTGGATGCGAAGTTTCGGCTTTTGCTGTTTTCGCCGGTGGCGAACAGATCCACGTCTGGCGGGCCCCACCTGTCAAAGACGTCTCAGAGTACTTCGTCGTTTATGACCCATTCGTGGTTTTCCTGGATCAGCCTGCTCAGTGCGACCGCCTGAACATTCTGCACACCTGGCAGATGAGTAGCCGTTATCGTCAGTCCTCTGGCAAGAAGCCAGTACCAGATCGCCTGCGCCTCCTGCGACAGAGTGCGCGATTTCGAGCCCCCCCGCTTGTTGAGGTAATACATCGTGGTTGTATTGTCCGTCTGTACAAGCAGAGAGTTGGTCTGGAAGGACGGATGAAAGGCCTTCAGTGCCAAGTGAACCACTCTGAGTTCCAGGAAATTGATATGATACGTGGACTCCGTCGGGGACCACGTTCCTTGTATCTGTAACTCTCCGGAATGCGCTCCCCAGCCGTGGAGAGAAGTATCCGTCACGATCGTCTGAGTGGGAATGTTCTTGTGGAAGGGAACCCCTTTGAGGAGATTCTCCGCTGAACACCACCATTTCAGAGATTGTAGAGCATGCAGAGACAGTCGTATCTTGTTGTCCCAGTGACCTCTCCTCTGGTCCCACTGATCCTCCAGACACTCCTGCAGTGGTCTCATGTGATGCCGTGCGTGTGGCGTGAAGAAGATACAGGAGGCCATCGATCCCAGTAGAGAAGACACCGTCCTCACTGTCGTAGATGGAGCGGTCATAAGAGCCTGAGCCTTCCGAAGGAGTGATAAACGTCTTTCCTCCGAAGGAGACACGCTTGCAGACAGCGTATTGATGGTGGCTCCCAAGTACTGTAGGCATTGGACCGGAGCCAGGACAGACTTGGACATGTTGATGTGCAACCCCAGCTTGTTCAAGAGAACGGACGTCTTCTGGAAGTGCGCTTGCGCTTCCGAGACGGAGGATGCCTTGATCAACCAATCGTTGAGGTACGGGTAGACAAACACCTTGTTCTTTCTCAGGTGTGCCGCTACCACTGCCATGCATTTGGAAAACGTCCGGGGCGCTGACTTCAGCCCGAACGGCAACTCTGTGTATTGATAGTGATTGGTGCCGACTTGGAATCGCAGGAACTTCCGGTGTTTCTGTGCAATGGGCACGTGGAAGTACGCATCCTGTAGGTCTATCGCGCACAGCCAGTCTCCCCTTTGCAACTGAGGATACATCTGGTGCAAAGACAGCATGTGAAACTTTTCTCTGCGAATCCACTTGTTTGCTTGTCGCAAATCCAGAATAGGCCTGAACTTGTTCTTGTCCTTTTTTCGGACTAGAAAGAACCGTGAGTACAGACCTCTTCCCCTTTGGGACAGAGGAACGTCTTCTATCGCCCGTTTTCTTAACGGGATATCGGCCTCCGCCTGGAGCTCGCGCAGCTGAAACTGCGAGCAAACCGGTGGAATTGCTGGAGGCGGGCTGGTGAACTGAAGACTGTATCCATTGCAAACAATATTCAGCACCCACTTGTCCTGAGTAATTTTTCTCCGCTCTGCAAGAAATTATTTAACGCTTCCCCCCACCGGAGTGGGTGACGGATGACGGGGAAGTAACCGCTCAGGGCCTAGACCCGGCCAGGCCTTTGGTCACGGTGGCAGACTGCTGCTCACCCTGCCCCTTTGACGTTTCTGGAAGGGCTTCCTCTGGAACTGAAGCTGCTGTTGCTGCTGTCCAGACTGTTGACCTCGCCCTCTGCCCTGCGCCCCGTATCGTCTTTGGAACGGGCGGTAGTTCTTCTTTTGGTCCTTGGGCTTCTCCAAGCCCACAGCCATCAGAGTCTCGGCCTCCGCCTTCATGCGGGCCATCTCATCGTCGGCATGTTTACCGAATAGAGTCTCGCCCGAGAAGGGCAGGTTGGCCACCCTCTGCTGGGCCTCAGGCTTCAGGGATGTCAATCTGAGCCAAGCGTGGCGCCTCTGATTAACTCCATGGCAGTACCCGTGGGCTGCCAGGAGCGACGAGTCTGCCGCAGCACTGATCAGCTGGTTCGACACCAGCAACCCCTCATTCAGGATCTCCATAAAATCCTCCTTCTTGTCCCGTGGGAGGGACTCCCAAAGCGCCAGGTCATAGCGCCCCAACAGCGCAGATGCGCTGGCAGCTTTCATAGAAGTAGCGGCCGTCCCGCACACCTTCCTGCCCGCTGAGTCCAACCAGCGACTCTCCTTGTCGGGAGGCACATTGGAGGACGGGGTGGTGGCGTGTTGCTTCCTTGCCGCCGTCACAATGACGGAATCCGGAGGTGGATCCATTCGGAGGAAAGCCGGGTCCGCATCTGGCGCCTTATGCTTCTTTTGCAGCCTGGAGGGAGCTGCCTTTGTCACCGCCGGAGTGAGGAAGAGCTCTAAAGCGGGTTCCACTAACACCAAAGGCAACAGAGGTCTCGATAGGTGCTTCTTGTGGAGAGTCTCAAAGATTACGGTAGTCGTAGGCGTGGGCACTGTAAGTTGGATGCCCAGCTTGCTCGCACCTCTCAACAAGACCTCCTGAAAGGAGACCACGTCGTCCACAGGGGACACCCTCGTCCGAGGGAATCCTGACAGGGTTGGTGAATAGTCCCTTGCGCTGGACGACGCCGTGCTGTACCGAGAACGACCCCTCCTATGGCGTCGTCTTGATCTCGTCGATGAGCGACGGCGACTCCTGGATCTCCCTCTCCATCCGGAGCAAGATCTGGGCCTCCTAGGCCTTGGACGTTCAGCGGGTTCTTGCGGCGGCACCTGCGGTTTTGCGGGTGCCTGCGGCGGAACCTGCGGTGGTGGCCTGACCGGGGACCACGGCCGAGGTGCCCCCTTAGGCGGCATAGGGAAGTGCATCAGCAAGACCGACCTTGGAGGCCATGGCGGTGCATGTGGAGGCACAGGAGGAGGAGGTGGCGGAGGAGTGCGCGGAGGCGGTTCCTTCGGCAGTGGAGGAGGAGGAGTAACTGACTTCGGCTTGGGAGGAGAGTACACCACAGAGTACACCGAGCCCGGTGACTCCCTCATCCTCTTCCTCGGCGTAGGAGACCAAGAGGCAGCGCCCCTTGTCGGTGACTGACGTTGCCGTCGTGCCCCTGAGGACCTGGAAGGACTCCTGGCTCCAGAACGCCTCCTGGAGGGTGATCTCATCCTCTTCGGCGTTGAACGCCCCTTCGGCGTTGTAGAACGCCACCTTGACGCCGACGAACATGGTCTCGACTTCGAAGACGTATGCCTCGACGGCAAGCATCACCGCCTCGACGCTGAAGATCTGCGCCTCGACGTCGAACGCCTCCTTCTCGACGCCGATCGCCGTCGAGGGTGAACGGCGGTGTCGCCTCGACGGTGAGCGCCGAGTTGACGCCGAGGGCGAACGGCGGTGTCGCCTCGACGGCGAGCGCCTACGCCGTCTGGAATCCTCACGACTTCGTTGTGTCGACGACGACGTCAATGATGATGAGGTCGAAGATGATGACGTCTTCGGCGGCGACCTCGCCGGCGGTCTCGTCAGTCCCCTCGATGCCGAACGTCGTCGTCGTCTCGACCCAGAGCCCTGGGGAGAAGGGGAGCAGATCGCCGTCATGCCTCTCGACGCCGTCGTCGATGGTATTGACGGAGAACGTCGACGTTTTCTGGCCTTCTTGACGCTGGGAAGCCCCCCAGAGGCCTCAGCATGGCAGAGGAAGCAGATCCCGCCTGCCCAGACCCACCTTGACTCTGCAGCCTTCTTTCTTCCAGTCCTTGGAGCCTGATCTTCTTTCTGTCACTCAGGGTCCTGGAGGAGAAGGTCTGGCAAATCTCACACTTCTCAGGGAGATGAGTAGAAGGAAGGCACAGGATACACACAGAGTGTGGGTCCGACTTGGCCTTCTTTCTCGAGCACTCCGGGCATTTATCAAATAATGCAGGCATTTTTGATAACAAGAACTGCACAGAACGCTAGAAGAGGAAGAGGGCACCAAAATATGTCGAATATAGACACTCACACACTTTAAAAGTGCAAACAATTCTATAATAAACCCAAAAAAGGGAGAGCTCAATGCTCCAGGGTCGTGCTAGCAGGAGCCGGAAAAAAGAACTGAAAGTAAATGGGACCTGCTGAGCATTCTGGGATACTGAGAAAGTTCTAGAAAGTTTTCTTAAAGGCACGGTATCCCTTTTTGAGCCACATAATGGCAGCCTATGGGGCTTGTCTGTCCTCCCCTTCCTCTCCATCATTCCTGAGGCTTTACTGGTGAAAGGGGAAGTTTTCTCTGTGAAGAAAACCTGGCAAGCTGGGCTGGTTGTGGTTTTGGTGGAATGTGGAATGTCTAGTTGAAGTGCTGGACAGTGTAGCCTGTGGATATAGGCTGCATTATATGTCTTTAAATTCTCTCTTAAGTGTCTTTGCAGGTTTGCATTTTTTGACAGTTTAAGAGAATATTTTTGATTGCTCTGGGGTCCACGCTCATGAGCGGGACTATTCACTAGATTAGGACTATACACAGAGATCCCCTACTACAGAAAGGAGGTTTTGAAGAAAGGGTCTGGAGCTCACTCACTCTTCTGGCAGAGGTGATAGCAACCAGGAAAGCTGTCTTAAGAGTAAGAAGACGTAAAGGACAGTTATGAAGAGGCTCAAAGGGAGTGCACATCAGAAAAGTCAAGACAAGATTTAAATCCCATGGAGGCATTATGAAGGGCACGGGAGGAAACGTGTGTGTAATGCCCTTGAGAAAGCGGTTAACAACCGGGGACATAAAAAGAGTAGGCTGATCAGGAAGCCTCAGGAAGGCGGAAATGGCAGAAAGATAACCTTTGATAGTGCCCAGAGCAGAGCCCTGCTGGGCCAAAGAAAGGAGAAACAGAAGAACCTCAGAAAGAGGGGCTGAAAGGGGATCCACAGCCTTTGCTGTGCACCATGCCACAAATCAGTTTCTTCGGCAGGCGTATACCGTTTTGGTAGAGGGACGCCTGGCTGCCAGAATGACATTACAGACTTCGGGAGGAAGGTCGAAAGCCGTCAACTGTCGCCGCTTAATCTCCACACAAGGAGGTGGAGGCTGGACAGGTTCGGGTGCCGCTGCGACAGAAGATCCTCCCGAAGATGGAGACGGATCAGGAGATCGATGCTCAAACTGAGTAGCTCGGGATACCATACTCTTCGATCCCAGTCCGGAGCCACAAGAATAACTTGGGCCCGGTCTTGCCTGATCTTCTTCAGCACTCTCGGCAGAAGTGATATAGGCGGAAAGGCGTACAACAGACCGCAGCTCTACTCGAGACGAAAAGAGTCTCCGAGCTAGTGCCGCCTTGGAAATTCCAATATGCAGAACTGATGAAATTGCGCGTTCTCTTCGGTGGCGAATAGATCTAACCAAGGCTCTCCCCACTGCAGAAAGAGACCTTGCGCCACGTTCGAGTTCAGACGCCACTTGTGATCCACCATGCACTGGCGGCTGAGTTAGTCCGCCCTGGCATTCAGTGAACCTGCGGGGTGTTGAACCACTAAGGTAATGCCTTCATATTCCAGCCATGTCCAGAGGCGCAGAGCCTCCTGACAAAGGGTCCATGACCCCACCCCGCCCTGTTTGTTGCAATACCACATGGCGGTGGTGTTGTCCGAGAACACCTGCACTACACTTCCCCGGACAGAGGGAAGGAATGCCTTCAGTGCAAGCCGGATCGCCCACAGCTCCAGAAGGCTGATATGGAGCCGGGACTCCATCGGAGACCAGAGGCAACTGATCTCCGCCTCTCCCATGTGGCCTCCCCATCCCAGGAGGGACACATCAGTCACCACTGTGTGCTCCGGTTGTGGAAGGGAGAGGGAGAGGGATCTGCCCCTAACCCAGTCGCGATTCGTGAGCCACCACTGCAACCGTCGTACAGCGCCCTCCGAAAATCAGACAGGTTGCCCTGATGCTGTGCCCACTGGAGCTTCAGGTCCCACTGCAGAGCCCGCATATGCCATCTAGCATGCGTCACCAGCAGGATGCAGGAGGCAATAAGGCCCAGAAGCCGGAGGGTCATCCTGACTGAAACCAGGGATAGAGGCTGAAAGAGTGGAATCATAGCCTGAATTTCCCAGACTTGCTGCTCGGGAGGATAAACCCGAAACAGCGTCGAATCCAGAACCGCTCTGATAAAAGGGAGCTTCTGAGAGGGACTCATGTGTGACTTCGGCACATTGATGGAGAACCCCAGCAAAAGCAGGAGGTCGGCCATAGTCTGGAGGTGGGAGGCGACTGCCTGGGGCGTGCCCACCTTCAACAGCCAGTCCTCAAGGTAAGGGGAAGACTGACACCCTTGACCTGTGCAGATGAGCTGCGACCTCCGCCATCACTTTCGTGAACACCCGGGGAGCGCTGGTAAGGCCGAAGTGGAGCACGGCAAACTGAAAATGCTCCTGGCCTACCATGAACCACAGGTAACGCCGGTGGGCCGGCAGGACGGTGATATGAAAATAGGCGTCCTGCAAATCCAACGCTACCATCCAGTCACCAGGGTCCAGGGCAGTCAGGACCTGAGCCAAAGTCAGCATCTTGAACTTCTCCTTCCGGAGGAAGTAATTGATGTCCCGGAGGTCCAAGATGGGGCGCAGGCCCTCCCTTTTCCTTCTTGGGGACCAGAAAGTAGTGGGAATAACAACCACTCACTACTTCCTGAGCGGGAACATAATCTATAGCCCCCTTGGCCAGGAGGGCCGTGACTTCCAGACGGAGAACAACCAAATGATCCCCAAACATGCGGTAGTACCGAGGTGGCATGGCTGGAGGGGAGGACAGAAAGGGGAGTGAGTAGCCTTGCCAGATTATCTGCAGCTCCCACTTGTCCGATGTGATTTCGCGCCAGTGATGGAGGTGAAGGCGAACCCTGCCTCCTACCAGCGTGGGGTGCCCCTTGAAGCCCGGAGTAGGAAGGCTTGGAGGTGGAAGCATCGGGTGTGGAGGTGGACTGATCCACCCGCTGGCTACCAGACCCGCCCATGCGAAAGCCGCGTCCGCGACCACGCTGGGGCAAGTTCTGTGCAAGCTTTGCGGAGGAGCGCGTATGGGCCCCTCTACCCTGGCTACGAAAGGAACGGAACCCCGGCATAGCAGGGCTCTTCGTGGAAAGACCCAAGGACTTGGCAGTGGCCCGTGAGTCTTTAAAGCGCTCCGGGGCATTGTCAACCTTGTCGCCAAAGAGGCGAGAGCCATCAAAAAGCATGTCCATGAGCGAGTTCTGGACATCAAGCGAAAACCCGGTAGACCGCAACCAGGCATGGCACAGCAACGCCACTGTCGTGGAAATCACCCTGCCCAAGGAATCAATCGTGTCCAGACCACACCGGATGGCAAACTTCGCCGCATCTTTGCCCTCTGCAATCACTCGGGAGAGGACGGCCTGGATGTTATATCCTACATAATTATATAACATGTATTCTAGCCCTGCTGCCTCTATCTGCTCAGCCAGTGTGTGTCTTGGTATTAGAATGTTGGTGTGCCTGTGATGCGTGGAATGCCTGGGTGACTGAGTGGGTGAATGTGGCAGTTGGATATGGGCTGAGCAGCTAGGGAGGTTGCTCCTGGTGGGGCTGGTACCACACTAGGCTGGCTGGAGTCATCATTGTTGTAACCTGATCTGAAGACTGAAGAAACAAGTCTTGAATATACAACCTGGCTCCTGGTGTCTTTCCACTAAGGACACAACATCATTTTGGCGACGAGGACAGTCTTAAACCCCAGTGACTCTTGGTTCAGCAAAGCAACGAAGTAAGTAAGTAACTAAAGATCTAAGAGAGTAACCAAGAGATCCTACAAGCAACTTCAAGAAAAAAAAAGAAGGTATTTCCAGGCAAGCCAGCGCCAGCCCCACCAGTGTCCTTCCTTTGGACAGCCCCAACGAGCAGTGTCACCACCAACTGACACTTCAGCCTGGGAATACATCTGCAACTGTGAGCTGGTGGAGTAGTGAAACTACAATTGATTTTGGGTGGTCCAGCCACAGCGGTGAACAAGGAGTTGGTTGAGAAGTTCAACTACAGCCTCATCTGGAGTTCCAGCCACTTGGTAATGTACAAGAATGACTGTGAGTTGGATGGGTAGCGTCTCTACAACCAGGTGTAGGAGTACCAGCCACATCACGCTAAAGTGAGAAGAGTGCCTTTTAGTTAAAGTGACTTAAAAGAGTTCATGGCACAATTTTTGGGGATGTACAGTCAAAAAGGACCAGTTGTTGGTGTTACAGTCACAGCGCTCTACAGAGCTTATAGCGTCTTTATAGTCAAGGCACAATTTGAGATGTAAAGTCTTAAAGCAGTTATTACTAATAGCGTGCAGTGACTACACAAGTAGTGTTTTTCTAGTACTTTACTGTCTTATGCGTGAGGAAAATAAATGAGAAAGGAACAATTAGCATGCTGTTCCTGCACAGATAGAAATTTTCCTATTTTTATTGTAAATTCGCAGCATGTTGATTTTTGATCCACTTTCAGATCAGTGGTCTTTCACAGTCGAGGAATGTGCTTTATTGGAACATTTTAAGACTTTAAATACAGTGGGACACCTCAGAATTTTTTTTTTTATCACCAAGATGTCCAACATTGTTTCACAGTCTAATCTCGGTCTCCGAGCGGAACCGTTACGAAGCATTGCAGTGGATTTTTCTTTTTATCTATATTTGCGCTGCTATGGTCTTGTGTGCAAGGGAAAAAAAAGGGGCCTAGATCTAAAGTGTAACGGAGTGTTCTTATCCTTGTTAGTTTCAAGAAAATATTGTGCCCTGCCGAGACTTCAGTTCTGATCGTTATTCAAACGTCTAAGTTTGATTTAAAATTGATGGCGAGTGCCAACCTTGCTCGAGCGCATTCTTACCTCTCTTTTCCGGTTTATCTGTGACGTGGCTTCGTGGGCACTGCACTCTGTCATCACGGAAGTTGAATGCACGGATGTGCCTGGAGCCTTCCGGCGGGACGTGAGATTGCGTGCAGCCATTTTGTGTTTGTCGGCTGCTGTCAATTCGCCACACAGGCATTCCAGTCATCTTTGGACGCATCTTGCCATTCACGCTGTCTTCTTTTGCCGAGATTACATTTTCTTTGTGCTTGGGAAGTACAGGTACAATGCGGAGTCTACACGTCCTGCTTTTCATCTGCAAAATTACTTATGAAAACTTCTGTGCAAAGATGTCCTGGTAATGTTCTTTGTGAATGAGGTTTCCTTTGAACATTTTGAAGTACTGTTAATTTTAGCAATTGTTATGTAGTGAAACTCCGTTTCATGTATGTCAGAGATCACTGTCCATGAATGACATCTTTGCAGCTCTGGATTGGTACAGAGATGACTTTTGGTGTATTAGGTAAGTTAAGCCATGCCTGCTGCAGCTCTAACACAATGGTTTTTACAACGCTAGCATGTGTCTATGTTCGTGTGAAATTGTTTTGGGAGTAATAGTTTATGCTTCCAGTTTTCACTTTAGTGAATGCCTTTTTACATCATTTATTGCTATGTTTCTTGTGCATTGTTAGGCATTACTATGGGTTTAGGTTAATTCGCACGAGACTATACTTTACAGTGCAATGTGTCATGGGCTTGCTTTGTGCTGTTTGTTTTTTCTACTGCAGGGAAAGTGTTTTATCACAACTCGGGTGAGTGGTCGCTCACCGGCGTGTACCAGTGTGTTTTTTGTAAGGTGTACTAATATTCTAGTATAAATATTTATTAGAGTGTAAGGTGTTACTTTTACAACCTTTTTAGGTAGTGAAGCCACAGGTTAACTGTGGTGGTTTTCACAGTTCCCTTACATCAGGGATAGTCATAGGTGGTCGACCTTTAGTCAGTTCCCGTTTTACTTCAGGTTTATTAGTTCTATGGGAAAATGTGTTACTCCTACGTGGGGTATGTAACCTCTACGAGGGGGTTTGGGTCAGTTCCCATTTTGGATGTTTTCAATGGGACAGTGAGTTACTTCTACACGGGGTAAGTAAGCTCTAGAAAGGGGTTGGGTCATGGGTTAGCTCCCATCTGTTGTATCTAGTTTAACTCCTACGCGGGGTTGGTTGTGAGATTTGATCTCTGTCTCTGTTGTGCACTTTACCTTTATGGTTGGTAATATGGGTGACAACCCATTTGTTTTGTTTTCCCTACTCTTGGGTTTGAGTCACAGGTAATTTTACCTTTAGCACTATTTTTGGTTATGCTTTTGGGCATTTGGGTTATGTGTTCTTTCGACCCTTTCGGTCATAGTGCTTCATGTCACAGTATTTATGGAACTTAATTCAACGTTCTGATATTTGTTATTATCTTCTCATGAAGGGGGATGGGGGGTTTTGCAATTAAATTGTTTTTATCTTAACCATCCTTCCTTTACAGTATATGGTTCTCTTGTGATGTATTATTATCATCGCTGTATTATTATCATCGCTGCATACTTGAGATTAGAAATTTGTTCTTTAATGATTTTATCTTCATTGTTGCTTACTTTTATTGCATCCTAGAGAGTAACAGCTATTGGTGATTTGAATTACTTTTATGATTCCATCTTTGAGATCTGTAATGTAATTGTAATATGATGTAATAGTTTTCTTTTGTTTAAAGAAAAAGAGGTAATGTTATATCCTACATAATTATATAACATGTATTCTAGCCCTGCTGCCTCTAGCTGCTCAGCCAGTGTGTGTCTTGGTATTAGAATGTTGGTGTGCCTGTGATGCGTGGAATGCCTGGGTGACTGAGTGGGTGAATGTGGCAGTTGGAGATGGGCTGAGCAGCTAGGGAGGCTGCTCCTGGTGGGGCTGGTACCACACTAGTCTGGCTGGAGTCATCATTGTTGTAACCTGATCGGAAGACTGAATAAACAAGTCTTGAATATACAACCTGGCTCCTGGTGTCTTTCCACTAAGGACACAACACTGGACCTCTCCAGAACACTGAGGCAGGACCTCTGCCATCGAATCCCACACGGCGTGGGCATAACGGCCCAAAACAGCAGGCGGTATTAACCGACCGCAACTCCAAGCTGGCAGAGGAGAACAACCTCTTGCCATATTGGTCCAGCTTTTTAGAGTCCTTATCCGTCGGAGCTGTGGGAACGGCACACTGCGACGTCGAGGCCTGAATGACCAGGCTCTCAGGCGTGGAGAGTGTGGTCAAGAAGGCAGTGTCCCCAGGCTGCGACGTTCTTATCCACCGGTGCCCCCGAGGCCGGCGGCAAGCAAGTGTTCAAGAGGATTTCGATCAGGGCCTCATTGAAAGGGAGCAGCGGTTCCGACGACGTAAACACGATCTGGAGCATCTCCGTAAGGAGGTTGGTCTTAAGGGTCACTGAAGGGAGGTCGAGATGGAGAGCCTCCGCAGTTCAACGCAGCACCAGAGTGTAGGAAGCGCCCTCCTCCATAGTAGGCGGAGGGGAGGCAAACCCCAGGTCAGACGACACATCAAGTTCACCCGCATCTTGAAGGTCATCCACCCAATCCTGCTCGGAGTCACACTGCCGCGCAAGGGGGTCCTCGGAGCCGTCCCAGTCCTCATCCGGCTCCTGAGTAGTAGGAGATGGCCGTGGCAGCGGAGCAGGAGAGGAGGCCACTGGCACTGGGAGCGCCACTGGCCCCCTCTCCTGCTCCATGTGGCATACACCTGCCATAGTATGGTGTATGCCACATGTTAGGTCTGCTGCGATTAGGCGTCTGTTTTGTCCTCAACAGACTCCCATCGAAATACTAGCCTTCGAACAGGCGATAATGAAGGAGGTAGATGACCTAAAAGATATCACCAAAAAACCTTTCATGAATATATCAAAGGCAGAACAACATGCACTCGATGAATTACGAAACAAGGGAGACGTCGTAATTAAGCGTGTAGATAAAGGTGGAGGAATCATCCTGTTGAGCAAAGAGCGATACGACCAGCAATGTGCTGAACTACTAACAGATGAGAAATTCTATAAAAGAATAACCACAGACCCGACCAAAAGACTACATAGAACAATAAAATTGATGGTTGATGAGGCAGAATTAAACGACTGGATCTCAAATGAGGCAATATTCTTACAGACCAAAACACCAAGAGTGCCCTATTTCTATTTGTTCCCAAAAATCCACAAGGAACGAAAACCCCCAGCAGGGAGACCAATCGTCTCGGGGATAGGCTCCATTCTGGAACCTCTTTCACAGTTTGCTGATCAGTACCTGAAACCAATGATACAAAAAACACCAACATATCTAAAGGAGACCAGAGACTTACTAACCCTTCTGAAAGACCGGAGATACTCAGAGGAGAGTATGTTACTTGTCGGGCTAGACGTAGAAAGCCTCCACACGAGCCTCCCCCAGCAAAAGACCCTGGACACCCTTGAGACACTGCTCTACAGAAGACAGTGGGATTTCAAAACTCCGAGACATTTTGTCTTGGAATGCTGTAGGCTCGCGCTAACAGAGAACTACTTTGAGTACAATACCCTATACCAACAATGCCACGGAACTTCCGGTAGGCAGCACTTTTGCCCCAAGTGTGGCTGGTTTGTACGTCAGCGACTTCGAGCAAACCCATATACAGAACATCTCAAATCCCTACCACCATAGGATTGTATTCTGGAAGCGCTATATTGACGATATCATCCTTATCTGGGAGGCTGATATGGTAAGCCTAAAAGAGTTCCACAGATGGATAAACACCAGGAATGAATGGTTAAAATTTTCATACACAGCAGACAAAACGAAACTCGACTTTCTGGACATAACCATATATGCTGAAAACAATACCTTACATACTAAAACCTTCTTTAAACCAACATCAAAGAGCAGTCTACTCTCCTACAAGAGTTTCCACCCCCAACCACTAAGAGAGAACCTTCCTTATAGTCAATTTTTACGACTCAGGCGTAACTGCAGCAAGACTCAGGACTACAAAAGACAAGCAGAAGATCTTTGTGCAAAACTAAAAAACCACGACTATCCCAGGAAAATCATCAACAAATGCCAAAAGAGGGCCAGAAACCAGCCCAGGGAGAGCCTTCTAGATACAACACCGAAGGTACCAGAAAAAGATTTAATTACCTGTGTAACTACCTACAACACAGCCTCCAACAAAGTAAAGAAAATTAATAAACCAAAATTGGAGAATCTTGACTTCGGGATCCCTGTGCTGGCCTAAACCGAGGTTTGCAAACAAGAGAACCAGAAATCTCAGAGACATACTGGTACACACCAGACCTCCCCAAAAACACGAGGAGAAGCACCCCTCACGACTTTGGAACAACCCCCTGGTCGTTGGTCACTACTCGTGTGGTTCATGTTCTATTTGCAACTGAACAACAGCAACAAAAAACATCGAACTTCTCCCTGATTTCAAATGGACCATCAAATACCACACAAACTGCAATACAACACACGCAATCTATATGATCACTTGACCATGTACCCTAAGCTACATAGGGATGACATGTCACAAGGTAAAACAGAGAATATGCGAACACAGGAGCAACGTCAAATGCAAACGAATACCACGAAAATGAGTAACCATTACATTGAAGCAAAACACACAGTGGATGATTTGCACTGGATCATTATGGAAACACTCGCAACTAAAAATCACAATGCAGAGAAAGTACTGTTTGAAAAGTAGCAGAGATGGGTCCACCAACTCAAAACCAATACCCAAGGACTCAATGACAATATCCCGTGACTGAGCCTAAACTACTAGACCATACGAGAAGTAAGACTAAAAATGACCCTCATCAAGATGCATTCACATGACCAACCTTTTTAACAAGGAAGTACCCCTTTTTTTGAGATGGAAGGACATTATTTCCCCTTTATTTTTAGTTTTGCGCGGAGAAATGGGACACGAACGCAGACCTCCTCATATGGCCCTGGGGTCTAGGAAATATGAGTGGTCTCCAATTGAAACTAGTTAAGAGCAAACCAATGAGACTGCCATAGAATCAAGGCTACATCTCCTCCAGACTGTCAACTGCCCTTATCTATTTCTATGCATCACATCAGGCATAAGGGTATCTTCTAAAGCTCTTAATAAGGAAATAATGTCTGCCATTCCCTGTACATGCATCACCCCTTTTTTATACATCAGCGGTTGTGAATATTATATGCTCTTTGAAAATATATTGTAGACATTGTGGCAAATTCTCGCCGCATAGTCTTTACTTGAGCTCTATCCTCCTCTTAAATAAACACACTACCTGGACGTGAAGCGCAACCGGGCCCCCAGAGGAAGAGTCAGCACAAGCAGTGCTGCTGCAGCACCGAAGGTAGAAGCAGGCGAATGGACTCCGTTCAACAAAACTGTAACGTATGAACCCATCGGGTGTAATAAGTCATGTGCAATGTTCATTTCTCAGCAGGAGAAAGAATGTTTGGCCGCCTGACGATGCCCGCATTGTAAAACATAAGGTATGCACTAAGTAAACCAGAAGGGAGGCATTACTCGGTTCGAGTAAGCGTTCTGTACCACGCTAGCGATTTAACAAAACGAGGCGCCCATACCGAATTCTGCTAGATATAACCTCTGCGCGCACCTGAACCATTACAGACTAAAGAAAAAACGCACCTTTACACTTTGAGTACGGGGCGCGTTCACCGCTTCCAGCTATATAATGCAGCTCACAACTACAGCACAATTAGTGTCTACTGAACGTGTGCCGCATAAACCTAATCATGAGCTACGCATAGCACCCCATTTGGTTCATTATAACCGCATGTATAAATAACCAAAGACTGAAACAGCAGAGAGCACATCATGAAAGGAATTGGCACCACCAACTTTCATGATAAGCTCTGCACTAATGATAATATACTCGGGCACATAAAGATAAATCCTCTTTAACACTGCACACTGGAATAGGAATGCAAGATGTAATAAATTACCTATATTTCCAGCTGGCTGCACATCTTAGAACATTAATGAATTGACTCACCCTTTCTTTTTGTAACAATACAGAGAACATAGAGAGATCTTTTGCCAATAGTCCATAATTGGTCTGAGTCGTAAAGAATTGCCATTTTGTTGTTACTTTTCCGTTTTCAAGAGTAGACAGTTTGAACTTGGAAAGTGTACACCTAACACTCTTCCTTCCAAATGAAAGATCTTGGGATCTTTCGTTTGGAGGCGCACCAAAGGGAAATGTCAACTTTTAAATAATTGCATGTCAAAGCGAAGAGCCTACTAAGGTAACAATCATCAAAAGAAGCATTCTTCAAAGGAAATCGTGCTATACATCCCAGAATGCACAACAAGAGACGTACCTTAAGGAATTCTGGGATATTTGCTTTTTTTTTTAAACTGTCCAGCTGTACATGATGCCTGTGAACAAGGAGTATAAAACTCCGAAACGCATAAGGCTTGAAAATATAGTTCTCAATGATGGAAGGCTGGCTGTCTGCACTGGGTTTGCTTCAGAGTGCTCCTCGAACCGTGGGAGATTGTTTCAAAATATATATATTTACATACAAACACAAACTTGTATCATCAACTTCTCCACGCACAAATCTGATTGAACTGTTATGGGAAACTGGTCTTTCCTCATCATTCTCTGTTCAGTACGGATATCCATTTTGACTTAAAGCTTCCAACATGTCTATTTGAAGAAATATCTGTGTAATGACTATGTATAATCATTTATTTAAATATCTTATGTTATACGCTATGGATTGACTAATAAATAAAAAAAGCTTTTAACACTTCCAAAGCTGCACGTATTACAAAATCTCTATTTCTTATTTACAATAAATCTAATATTACTCTAGAATGTCTTTACAAATTTGATTTATCTGCTTCCATACCATGTTGGTCTTGTTCATTTTTCCAATGCTACTGTAACTCACTTCATTGTTGCTCTCAGGTATCTGACTTTTGGAACACTATTGGTCTAAATATTTAAATATCTTTCAATTGTAATGTATTGTTAACAATCCAAAATGTTTTCCTAGGATCTATGTTGCCTGACTTGAAACACCTCCCCCCCCCAAAACCTTTGTTATTGGTTCTTTTTATTGCACTTGATTTTAATGTTATACTATTGTGTTGGAAAGATGCCTCTAAGATCCCCGAGTTAACATGGTGGAATTTTAATTGTGACAAACATAGAATGTCTTCTGTCTCTTCGTTATCATTAGGCCATAAAATTAAATCGGATTTATATTGGTTAGCCTTTACTATTTATTTATCTTTGCACTGACCGTTACCTTAATTAGCTATCTTTTTTTATTTCCATAAATTCCCTCAATTTTTGTCCCATATGCTTTCTACTCAACCCCTTCATTTATTTTTTCTCTCTTCTTTCTTTTTATATTAAATAATATTCTTCTTTCTTATTTCACAATTTTTAGCGATTTCCCATATTTTACAAATTACAATACCTCTGATTTGTAATTGTTATATTGCAATGTTACACCTGTTATTATGATTGTTAGTGTTCTACATATCCTCAATAAAACTATTTAACAAAAAACAAATAAGAGACGTATGTTGAAATATGATTTGGGTGTATTTATTCTTAACCTTGATCTGTATATTACTTGTATATTACTTGCTGGGCTTTTCATAATATTTTCAACCATTCTCATTCACATTATGTGTAGACTAGTAGTGTACAATACATTAAATACAGTAAAGAAAAATATTATAAATGTGTATGTACTGATTTCAGTGCTCAAGGTGGGACTCTATTACATCATCGGCATATAAAAGATTCTTTAACAGCTTTTCAATGATTCCTAAAGCTCTTATCAAGATGCGCATAACTCAATACAGTAAAAAAATATATATAAATGTGTATGTACTGATTTCGGTGCTCAAGGTGGGGCTCTATTACATCATCGGCATAGAAGAAATTCTTTAACAGCTTATCAATGATTTTTAAAGTTCTTGTCTAAATGAGCATAACTCAGTGAGGATGGGTGAGAGATGTTTGCCAGTGTTCCTTTTCTCCCAAGATGTCAGTTTCCTTTTGAAGCTTAGGAAATCCACCCCTTGTGACACCAATAATTTAGGAGTAACACAACACTTTCATGGAGAGACAACATAACCAGATCCTGCAGGTAGGTGTGTACACTATATAAGAACAGTATTCTTTAACACTGGGGCATGCATTACAAAGAACATTGGTACATGTTGTAATCCACCAGGCCTGATGGACATTACTGCTGCACAAAGAAACCATGATTGGCTTTTTATCACAATAACACACCCACAAGCAATGCCCTGCAGTTTTGGGGTAAGACATTTCTGATTAGCAAGGCCATTGCTTCGCAAATGCTTTGGCAAAATAATCTGGTAGTTTACACAGCAGAGAAAAATAGTTCACATGTAGAACAGAAGGGGGAACTTAGGATATCCAAATAATTTAACATTCAGCAGGACATTCTTCCCATTTTATACTCACATCAAGAAGATCCTGAAAATACTTCTTCTTTTCCCAAGGTAAAAATCCTTTAGAATCCACATCATAATACTGTAGTTTTCTAATTGGCACAACATTATTTCCTATGGTGACTCCTTCAGCATGATCCTCCTTTATTCTGTTGTTCTTAATATTTCTTTTCTCTCTGGACTGCAAGACTTGCTTTGTCAGAAGCACATCCACATTTCCTTCTAGAGATTCCATGTTATTCCCATCGTTTTTAAATTTTGAAACTGAGTGATTATTTTTCTTTATGGATGTGTCTTTCAGCTCAGTTTCCTCATTTCTCACCACTGAATAAACAGAATTTGACTGATCATGCATTTTCTGCTCCGCAGGCAACACTTTTGCTTCACCCACATTCAAGTCTTTATAAGGCTTCTGTGAATTCTTACTTAAGTTCTCTGCAGCACCTTCCACATTCGCTTGCAAATGTTTTTCACCAATGCCATGAATCTTCTGCAAGGGCTTCTCTGTTCTCTGTTGAGAAGTGTTCTGAAAAGGCTTTAGCAGAGCAGCTTTGGACAACTGGTATCCTTTTATTGTGAGATCCCCATTTTCTAGCTCAGTGTCCAAGGACTTCAGGGCAATTTGGACTTCTTGAGGAAGGTGAGATTGATTTGGGAAAGATATGCTCATGTTTTCATGAATCATGGCAACGGTACTAGACAGCCGATGTCTGTATCTTGGAAAACGCTTTTCTTCTGGAATATCTTCAAACAGGACTTCAGCTTCAGGTGCTGGTGATATTGATTTTGTGACCTCAGCTTCTTGCTTTGGAGTTTCAGTTGCGTTGAGCTTAGGCTCTTGCATTGTGTCAACAGCAACAGTTATCCGCATTTTGAACTCTTCATTATTTTCGTTTTGGAAGGTGAAGTTGAATTGGATCACTGTGGCGTTCATTCCACTATGCATGATCAGGTGGATGGTCTTCCATTTATTGGCAACTGAAGCATGTCTTATAATCGGGTTTTCACTGTAAGCACCTTCTGTTGCTCGCTTTGCTACTTTGGCAAAATTGAAATAGGGCAGATATTGACCCTTCGGAACAACATAGTGGGTTTGATTGTGATGAAGGGTTATCTTGTACATCTCGTTAAAGTGATCTATAAAAAAAAGGAAAATAATCATTGTGCATGTTTAAAATAAAAAAAAAATGGGTGAATTATGCTTCCCCATCATAACACCATCACTAGTTTTACATTAATAAAAAAGCACATACAGGGTCATACAGTATTCAAAGTGTTTAACATTGGTACCTGTGTTTTGATTTTATATGGAGAACATCTGTAGTTCTGATTAAGCACCTCTGCTTATAATCGAACATGAACACAAAGAAATTGCAGATAATCATTTATTTCCTCTAGGAAAAGAAAGGCAAATGCTACCTGTCCACAGATTATGTTTTACAACAATGTATTTTACAGATTTACATGCTATACAAATCCCTACCATCTAGCAGATGGGTTCGGGAATTGCATCTCGATTTTGTGAAAAAACTCAAAAATAATTTGTTAACCATAGGCATAGCAGGAATGACTCACTGTGACTTCAGCCCCGGAGACCATACCCAGTACATCAAGGGCATCTTCCATTTTTTGTCTCCTCGTGTGTGCATGCTAAATAAAACTCTAGAGGTGTGAATGCATTTACTGTCCTCCAAACTCCAAACGGGGACAGAGTGGGCCACATGAAAATCTCCCAAAATATCAAGCTGCAAAACTACTGCTGTAGTTCAGTAATGAGCTTCTTTTGCAATAGAATACACTCTATACTTTAAAACAGTATTTGTCTTCCTTAAGAAGCTGCTGAAGTAGTAGCAAACTGATTTTTCAGTATCCCTGTTGTGCTTGAACATTTACACTGTAAAGTCCTAAGAATAGCTTTACAAAAATTGCATAGATCTTGTAAAGTGATGTAACGCAGCAGCTTTCATTTGTGCTAAAGGCTTCTCCCTTATTTATACCACAACTGGCTCCAACATGCTACTCACCTCACAATACCGGTTTTGTAATTGGCCTAACCTAAGTTGGTAATCAAGCATTACTAAGAATTGCTTAATAATTCTAAAATTAAATTTTTATCATATGGTGCATATTTATGACTGGTAACGAAAAACCTATTTACAAGAAAAAGAAAAAACAACTAGGTTAGAAACTGTAGCAGAATTACATATATATTCTATATAAAAGGCGCTTATAGACAAGATGCAATGCTTCAACCCAATTGAGAAATTGCTACGTTGGGCACATCAGAATAATTAAGAATAGATTTATGAATACTGTAGAAAACACAAAGCTCCTCCACATCACTAAAGCTAAACAATATTTGTTTCTGTGGCTCAGTAAAAAATGTTGTTTGTAAAGATAATTTTTATTTGCACGATCACCAACTCCATGGCTACAGTAAACATAGTGTATGAAGTACATATTTATATTCATGAAAATTACCATTGTGCATCACAAAACAAATATATCATAAAATCAATAAATATGCCAAAGTGAAGTACAACAAAGGAAAAGGAGACTGTGGCCCAGACTGTAGACATAACGTTTATTTAGGCGATAACCAACTTAGGGCTCCTGTAAACAAAGTGAAAGTAAATTCGCTATCTACATCCGATACAATGAGGCGTACCATTGTGCTTTATAAATATGGCTCCCGGTTTTGTGGTATTTATTTCTGGGCATTTCCGTCTGTATTTATCCATATCTATTTTGTGTTTTCTGTATAAATGGAGCTTCAATAGTTTTTTCACATTTATTTAACTGATAAATGTATACTCGCCTTTGAATGTCCAGCAAGTAGACAGTGCAATAGCGTTATCTGAAAACACTTGCATTATAAATTAGAATAAACAACTGTAAATCTGCACTTAATTAAGCTTAATTAGGAAATCTATTGCCTTTTTAAATCTCCCCTACCTCCACATTTGTACACCTACTAAGCTGGCAAATCAAATCAAATAAGCTTTATTCGACAGTTGTGTCATAAAAGCACAAAAACATGTAATCATTATACATCACACAATTATAAATAAAGAGCTACACATAACTAAGCATATACAATGGTTAAAATGTTATTAAATTTAGCAAACTAACTGACGAATTCATCCTATAAAACAATATTTACAATACCCATAAAAACATAACTCATTATGTACACCTCATTAGGAACCTTTTCAATACAATATACCACTACTAAAAAGCAATACATGAAAAGAAATTTGGGATGGGGTTGATGAAGCCATTCTGTACATACACACTCCGGTCCGGCCGGTAGTTAGTAAAATAGTGTTTTCTCTCTGGTCTTATTTTTATGGTCCGAGGGTAGCGGGACCTAGGGTAGAAATCATGGAGCCCCCAGACAGAGATCGGGCCATCCCCTGATTGTGAAGACCAAGTTTGTAGATAAGGCACCACCCGATCGCTCCAGAATCTAACTAACACCAGGTCTCCTGGGAGATCTTTTGGAAGGGGGCCGAGCCATCCCACCCTTCTAACACTTCGAATGGCACCATCAATGTTCGCTGGCAAGGGTCTATTCCTAGACAGCCAATAGATGACCTTGTGTTTTAAATCCTCTGGTCTCTCGGTTTTTCCCTTTGCGATTGGTGAGACACCAGTGAGGACACAGACAAAGGGGGCGGCAATTGGGGGCAGATGTATGTGTTTGGTATAATCTAGATTAATAGTTTTCTCCTCATAGGGAGGAGAGACATTTGGCACCCCTACATCAGTAAAGATACTCTTGGTGATAATGGGCTCGGTATCGGATGACGAGGAGATGCATGGGCGTTTCTGTGGGACCGTGGGTCTGTTAGGGGGGTTGCTACTTCTTTGAGGAGCTAACTTAGAAACCACGGTAGCGGGTAAAGGCTGTGGTTGGCTCAATCCTGCCAGGCTCTTGTCAAGTTGAGTCGATGCCCTGAATGAGGTCTCTATTTCCCGTAACCTATCCACTAAGGAGTTGATTTTTGCAGTCAAAGGGGATATTAGAGAAGTAACCAAGCGTTCAATCTGGTCCAGAAGAGCGGCCTGGTAGGGGGGTACAAAGGATTCAAGATTATCGCGGGCCTGGGAAGCTGTGGGTGGGGCGCTGACGGACGGTAAGGAACTTATGCAAGGCTTAAGCAGTTTAGCTTCCCTCCCCATACTGTTGTCCCCGGGGCGCTTTCTTGTGACCATAGGGATTTTAGGGTTCCCTAGTTGTTTAGTGTTTACTTTCACTAACGGGGAAAGGAGTGGGGCAGCCAGAATGTTATCATTTGCGATCAATAGAGAGTCCGGCAGCGAAAGTGCGGGAAGTGTTGGGCTGAGTAGGACTTGGGGTGTGACTGGTATGGTTTCAACTGGTGCAACTGGTACATATCGAATATGACATAGGGCGTTCAAATCCTCCAACCAGGACAGACTTGATGCTATATCGACTAGCTGCTCCTCGGGATGTTTGCAATCTACGCTATGAAGGGGCAAACGGGTTTCTAGATCTTCCAAATCATGAATCACGGGTGATAAAGCCCTGTTTATATAACAGTCTGACCTCCCCCTACTAGAGTCACTTGGGAGAGTACTGAGTTTGGAAGCCCCTTTAAAAGACATGGCAACGGTGCAGCAAACAGAGTCCCGCAAAAAAAAAATATAAATAAATAAATAAATAAATAAAGTCTATGGAATTCCTGGTGTCTCTGCAATATATGCAGAGATGTGGGTCAAAGTTCCACTGTACCTTGCTCAGTAGGAACCAAGGGGGGTGGCCCGTCCCGTCCCTCTCGTGCCTCTGAGGGCCACAGAGGGCCCGCCCTTTGCCCGGGCTTCGCCCCGGCCTTAGTCCCGCGCGCGTCCCGCGTGCGCGCGGCTATGATGCGTTATCAAGGGGAGGAGCTGGAAGGGGCGGGAAGAGGACCAGCTGCGGCCGATCAGCGCCGCTGAGCAGGCTGGTCCTCGCAGTCCCGCCTCCGGCCGTGTGTGTGGGGCAGAGGGTCAGCAGCGAGGTCGTGGCTCCTACAATGGCCAGGCACGGTCCAATGGCGATATCCCCAGCAAGATCTTCAACCCACGAGCGGCGCCCGCGCAGCGGGGGCCGCGAGGCGTGGCGTAGTGGCAAGAGGCGATGTGGCAAGAACTCTGCAGCAACTCCCAGGTAGGGTGAGAGGAGGCTCCCAACAAACACACGCTCCACAGGGTCTTATCAGCAGGAAGGGGCGGGAAGAGGACAGCTGCGGCCGATCAGCGCCGCTGAGCAGGCTGGTCCTCGCAGTCCCGCCTCCGGCCGTGTGTGTGGGGCAGAGGGTCAGCAGCGAGGTCGTGGCTCCTACAATGGCCAGGCATGGTCCAATGGCGATATCCCCAGCAAGATCTTCACCCACGAGCGGCGCCCGCGCAGCGGGGGCCGCGAGGCGTGGCGTAGTGGCAAGAGGCGATGTGGCAAGAACTCTGCAGCAACTCCCAGGTAGGGTGAGAGGAGGCTCCCAACAAACACACGCTCCACAGGGTCTTATCAGCAGGAAGGGGCGGGAAGAGGACCAGCTGCGGCCGATCAGCGCCGCTGAGCAGGCTGGTCCTCGCAGTCCCGCCTCCGGCCGTGTGTGTGGGGCAGAGGGTCAGCAGCGAGGTCGTGGCTCCTACAATGGCCAGGCACAGTCCAATGGCGATATCCCCAGCAAGATCTTCAACCCACGAGCGGCGCCCGCGCAGCGGGGGCCGCGAGGCGTGGCGTAGTGGCAAGAGGCGATGTGGCAAGAACTCTGCAGCAACTCCCAGGTAGGGTGAGAGGAGGCGTGGCGTAGTGGCAAGAGGCGATGTGGCAAGAACTCTGCAGCAACTCCCAGGTAGGGTGAGAGGAGGCTCCCAACAAACACACGCTCCACAGGGTCTTATCAGCAGGAAGGGGCGGGAAGAGGACCAGCTGCGGCCGATCAGCGCCGCTGAGCAGGCTGGTCCTCGCAGTCCCGCCTCCGGCCGTGTGTGTGGGGCAGAGGGTCAGCAGCGAGGTCGTGGCTCCTACAATGGCCAGGCACGGTCCAATGGCGATATCCCCAGCAAGATCTTCAACCCACGAGCGGCGCCCGCGCAGCGGGGGCCGCGAGGCGTGGCGTAGTGGCAAGAGGCGATGTGGCAAGAACTCTGAAGCAACTCCCAGGTAGGGTGAGAGGAGGCTCCCAACAAACACACGCTCCACAGGGTCTTATCAGCAGGAAGGGGCGGGAAGAGGACCAGCTGCGGCCGATCAGCGCCGCTGAGCAGGCTGGTCCTCGCAGTCCCGCCTCCGGCCGTGTGTGTGGGGCAGAGGGTCAGCAGCGAGGTCGTGGCTCCTACAATGGCCAGGCACGGTCCAATGGCGATATCCCCAGCAAGATCTTCAACCCACGAGCGGCGCCCGCGCAGCGGGGGCCGCGAGGCATGGCGTAGTGGCAAGAGGCGATGTGGCAAGAACTCTGCAGCAACTCCCAGGTAGGGTGAGAGGAGGCGTGGCGTAGTGGCAAGAGGCGATGTGGCAAGAACTCTGCAGCAACTCCCAGGTAGGGTGAGAGGAGGCTCCCAACAAACACACGCTCCACAGGGTCTTATCAGCAGGAAGGGGCGGGAAGAGGACCAGCTGCGGCCGATCAGCGCCGCTGAGCAGGCTGGTCCTCGCAGTCCCGCCTCCGGCCGTGTGTGTGGGGCAGAGGGTCAGCAGCGAGGTCGTGGCTCCTACAATGGCCAGGCACGGTCCAATGGCGATATCCCCAGCAAGATCTTCAACCCCCGAGCGGCGCCCGCGCAGCGGGGGCCGCGAAGCGTGGCGTAGTGGCAAGAGGCGATGTGGCAAGAACTCTGCAGCAACTCCCAGGTAGGGTGAGAGGAGGCTCCCAACAAACACACGCTCCACAGGGTCTTATCAGCAGGAAGGGGCGGGAAGAGGACCAGCTGCGGCCGATCAGCGCCGCTGAGCAGGCTGGTCCTCGCAGTCCCGCCTCCGGCCGTGTGTGTGGGGCAGAGGGTCAGCAGCGAGGTCGTGGCTCCTACAATGGCCAGGCACGGTCCAATGGCGATATCCCCAGCAAGATCTTCAACCCACGAGCGGCGCCCGCGCAGCGGGGGCCGCGAGGCGTGGCGTAGTGGCAAGAGGCGATGTGGCAAGAACTCTGCAGCAACTCCCAGGTAGGGTGAGAGGAGGCATTCATGACTGACAGTAGAAATAATCATCCAAAAAAGGCCTATTTTCTGTATTTTTCCGTATTTGAAAATAAATACAGACAGGAAAATAAATAGTTTTCTGTCAGTATCTATCTGTAAAAATCAGTAAAAATGGAAAACTGGGAGCCTTAATTATAAAACAAATGTTATATTACAACATCTTTAAAATGTATAATACCATAGTGCAGTACAACAAAGGATACTATGGTCTATCTTATACAGAAACTGAAAATTGATGTTTAAAAAGATCACAAACTCAATGGCCACTGCAAATAAAGTTTAGCAGTATACAGACAAATGGTTATCACAAGTAAATACGAACTGTCCAAGTAAAATATATCAAACAAGCAATCAAGCCACTGGGAAAGAAATTGCAACTGGCCTCTGTATCTCTAGCTCACAGCATCTAAACATGAATCGCTGGAGTTCAATTAATCACTCCCTCTCAGAATTTGATCTGACAATATTTGCAAGCTAACTATGCAAGTCAAGGCGAGAGTGGTAACATTTTGAGCTTTGATCACCACAAAAAAACAAATGGAAAGATTGGCAACATCCAAAATACAAAGACATGCACTGAAGTGGAACATGTCATGAATACAAAAGCAAAATGTTTCAAGATGCCATTTTAAATACCCAGATTTCAATAACCAGTAGATGCCATACAAGACTATTTCATACACTGCTCATCTTATGAAATTTCAACAGCCTTCTTCCATACTAGAACATAGTGCCACCTATATCAACATTTGTAATGGCGATTACCTAATTGCGATTTTCAGGGAATCGCAACTAGGTATTCGCCATTACAAATGTATGTAAATCCAAGAGTTTTAAGTATTGATTCATAGGGGGAAGCATATAGACCTACCTCATTAATATTAATGAGGTAGGTCGCAATTTGCAACCCCCTAGGAATCACTAAAATCACAGGGTTGGTGGCCTGCTGAGGTCAGCAGACCACCATATCATGGATTGCTTTTCAATAAAGCAAGCTTTTTTTTTTTTTTTTATCAGCCTGTTTTTCGTATAGGAAAACAGATGCTAGAAAAAATGAAAAATAAAAGTTTTACCTTTGGTGTTTTTAAGAGCAGGCAATGGTCCGTGGGAACTCTGCCTGCTCCTAAAAAGGTTTTGACATACATTCACCAAGGGGGAGGGGTTTGTTAAAGGGTTACCACCAACTTGAAGTTGGTGGTAAATTGCGAATGTTTTGCAACCGCATTCATGGTCACAAAACATTCATATATACCGTTACGATTCAGTATTTGGAAGGGACACACTAAACAAGCCCCTTCCAAATACTGAATTGGAAACCCATTTTGCAATTTGGTAACAGGTAACCGATTTGCAAAATAGGGTTTGTTACATTTAAAACGCCCTTTATGCATTCTGAGAATCGGCCTGTTAGGGAATGCAAAAAATGTTTGATACATGTGTCCCAAAATGACTGCAAAAATGTAAATTGACTATTCACCAGAACCCACACAATGTTGACTAATGAACAAAGATTCACTACACTTCATCACCACAAGCACACCAAAAGGCTAAAAAATAAATAAAAAAACACAAACCAGTCATTCAACAACCCAAAGGACAGCCCATAAAACTATCTAAAATCATGAAGAAGTCAATCAATCACAATGTTTCCACCTCTACTACCACTTAGATAATAAAACCACCTCATCCATTAGAAATAATGGCAAAACAGAAAAGGAGGTGTAGAGAAGAGTCTAAAGCTCTGCCATCAGATCGGATGAAGGAACCAACACAGAAATCTAGACATGAAAGACTCTAGATTGACAAGCTCTTAAACCTTTTTCCTTAGCTTTCTTGGAAACTCAATCAACAACAAAGGGGCTTGCCCTCTTGGATCTGTTGGTTCATACACACAACAAAACCAAGAGTTTGGAAAATCAAACTTCTATTACCGGTCTTCCTGTTATACTGGGCAACCACAGATGTGGCGCATGCCATGCATGTGAAGCAGCGTTGGTTACAGATCTACTCAGATATAATGAAAGAGAGGTGAAATTGAAATATCTCACCAACTGCAGAAGTTATAACATTGTGTACATATTGTTCTGCCCATGTGGATTAGCATATGTGGGGGAGACAGGCCGGGAATTTCGTCTACGTTTTAGCGAACACAAGTCAGCGATTAGGACTAAGAAAGTTACAGCACCTCTAGTCCAACATTTTTTGGAAGCACACCACACAGAATTAGAACTAAAGTGGTGCATAATAGAAAAAATTCAGCAAAAACCAGGTCAGCCGATGGAAATAACTCGTAAAAAACAGGAAACATTTTGGATTTTCCAACTTAATACTACATGTAAAGGCCTAAATGAGGATATCTCTTGGTATGTTACCAAAGCCTGAACATAGTAATTCAGAGCAAGGTTGGCCCCACCAGACAGCACCGATTAATACCAGATGTATATGAGATATGTTGAGTTACCCCCAGTAGCATCTAGAAATATGGACTATGTGGATTTCATTAAATATATCAGGGGTCTTTTTCTTTTTATGGTATGGAGAAATGGAAACATGAGAGATGGTTATTATTTTTTCCACGTTTAGTATTTAATCAGGAGAGGACTTTGGTTTAGTTACATTGGTAATCGACATTTTTATATGGGGATTTTTATGGATGATTATTCCTCATTTGAGTTTGGAAATGGACGTGAGTTTGTTCCAGTCTCTCACTTGTCCACTTTTAGAAAGATAGCCTCCCAAGCTGAGTCTCTATCGGGTATTATTAATGAAGAGGAGTTAGATACTATATATGATGAGAGAGTTAGTCCTATCTTTACATAGACTTAGATCTTGAGTTTCTAATGTCGCTTGAATTACCGCAATATTATATTATTTGGTTAAGTATGTATACACTGTTCGAGTATTATCGCGTCATTGGGAGTGTCGATGGTTTAATACTCAGCTTAAATGACGCCCTAAGTTAGTTCTATTTTTATCTGGAGCACCACACTGCGTGTGTAATCCATTTTCTACCATCGCGTAACCCCTATTATAGCGTTATCGGGAATATCCATGGTAAAATATTCACCTAAAATGGCGTACAGAGTTAGTCCTATCTCTATTTAGAGACCCATATCGGGTGTGCAATCAGGATTGTCCAGGGTAAAATACTCACCTGCAATGGTGCCCAAAATTAGTCCTATCTCTATCTAGAGACCTATACCGGGCGTGTAATATCATTTTCTACCATCGCGAGACATCTGGTTAATGAGCTCGAACGCGGGAATCGTGTGGTATTTAAATACCCCGGGTAAGACACATCCATTTTTGACCCCTCACTGTGAGGCGAGACGGGATTGCAGAAATGCGCCATGCGAACGGAAAAAGTAAGTGATGATCGGGAGGGAGGTTAGTTGCTATCCTTATGGTTATGGTAGATGTTCACACGAGGTCACTAGTAAAAACTAAGAGATAATCATAAATGCTTATCGTCCGCCAGCCATACTGATCTGAGGGTGGTGCATTAAGGAGTCATATCTCGAACCGTCATATCCCCCCCCGGGAGCCTCAAAGTCATTAACGCTAGTTCATTGATGTATACCTGATAGGATTATGAGTAAAAGAGAAATACCGTTGTATTTTATATATTGGGCTTTTAAGAATAGAGCGCCATTATATTAATACTCACTTCGGAGATTTCTCGAGGGAGATTGGGCACAGGTATTTGCTTGCAGGTAAAATATAATGATTGGTCCAAATAAAGCAAGGGGTTGCATTGTGTTTGAACAAGCAAATAACAATCTGTGCTGGAAATGATGCATTACAATCACAGAGTACGTCACTTTGAAGAATAGCGATATTTGCGGTGGACACGACTGGTAGGATCAACTAGAAATATTTTTAAAATATGAATGAACCATAATATAAATTGATAAGTAAGGAAAATCGTAATTTTGTAAGAGTAATACATATAAGCTTAAAGTAGTAGCATGTTAGAAATCTGTACAAAGAATTGAGAGTATATAGTTGTTATCATTTCCTAATCTCGATAGAGTATAATATAAATCGTGGAAATATTGATGTCTTCTGATAGGTACCATCCCCTACCCAACTGGACTAATGCGGAAAGAAATACAAATATTCTGGCCTGTTAATCAGGAGTATTTATAATACCAGGTCAGTATATTTCTGAGAATAATAGAATTGATGCTAGTTTACGCTAATATCTAATAGCGTCATCAATTGTAAAAATCTTCTTAATATTATTCTTCTAGTTGTTCCGCAGCAATATTAGAAGTGAAAACATCTATGTTGTGATTATGAGGCCCATGGGGTAAGAGGATACAACAGCTCCTATTTCCTTTAATTCTCTGAGCACTATCAAAGATAGTATGTTTTAAAACACATACATCTATCTTTTAGGATTATTTTTGAATAACCACTGTGGGAGATATTTTAACTACAAACCATACGGACTGACCTACCCTGAGAAGACAAGATGAAGGTGTAGGTATTCAATCATTCATGATTTTTGATATAAGTGAATATAGAGGAAGTCGTTTTTTCATATTAGGATTTTCTCCCTTTTTTTAACACAAGGTGAGGGTGATGGTTCTTGATGCCTTTCTAGGTTTCCTTGAAATGTTTCTTATTGGTGAATTGTAACATGGACTACCACACTGGTTTTTTATCTTACTTTTTTCGCACTTTGCACTTTCTGTGGCTTTTCTCTTCATGGAATGAAAGATATATGCATTGTAGTGATGGTCGTTTGTTTGTGCCTTGGACCAGTGAGAACAAACACTAACAATCAAAGATGTATTATGATGTTGGTTTTATTATTGCAATAGTGCTTATTATCTTATATATTTGTATAGGTCCCCTGGGAATTGAATGCATGATATCTGAATAGGTCCTAAGGAAGGTGGCTTATACGGTTGCCCGCCGAAACGCGCGTCGACCTGGTGCGGAGTCTCCTGGTTCTTCCGAGACTCATACACTGGCAGGAGCATCATCTTGCCAAGAGTTACTCAACTATATACAGATAGTGTGTGAATGTGGTAGTGGTGAGAGTGTGTGTATTTGTGTATTTATTGTTCACCAGGGGGTATGTGTAGAAAATCTTTATTTCAAATTATTTCGAAATTTTGTAACTCAAGATTGTAAAATCAATGAATGAATATGAAGACGAATAAATTGTAAAATGAAGTGTTTTTGAAAAAATGAAAATGATACTTTAAAAAAATGAAATGGAAAAAAATGAATACTAAATAAATAATGAGATGAATTGTATAGTCACTATTGCTTTCTTAATGTTTACAAGTTTGTAAAAATACTGTAAGGCATATGAACTAAGACAATTGAAAAATTGATGTAGGTCGCGGAGGGAAATCTTTAGTATTCTGTGTGCTTGCCCTTCTTACAAACACAATTTCCTCATTTAATAGAGGAAAGCACCAACAGGGTCTGAGGAAGAGTAAGGATTATGCTTATTTTCATACGGGTAAGGACAATCTCCAGGGAGACAAATCAAATATACCTACTATAGTTTCTATCACTTTCTTTATTCTCAAAATTCTTTTTATTGAACGTTTTATTAGAGTGAGACAACAAAGTTGGATATATCCATTACTTTGCATACATCTTTCAAAATACGCTATTGTACATTACAGTTCTGCAGATAACAAGAAAGCGTGTCATATTGGTAACATCATACAGTAGCAGGACACAGTCCTTCTACGGGAGAGATTACAGAACCTCTAGGTCTCAAAAATAATTCCTGTCTCCCCCTACCCGTTCCCCCTGTACCTTTGAATTAAACTATGAATCAACTTTACTTAGATGCGCATGGCAGGTTCCTAAACGTTTTATAGATGCCAACTTTCTGTATAGGAGCTCTAGTCTTTCAGCAATTGCCCATTAAGTGATCTTTTCAATAATGGGGAGAATGTAACTCTAAAATTGGAACAAATGCAGTGCTCATGTCCTGGCCGAACAGCCAGTGAGGGGAAGGCCTCTGGAGAGAAATGTCACCAGCAGTCTCCATGCATATTCAACATTTTTGAAATTATCCCTAAACATTTCAACCATCCCTTCCATAGTTAGAGCTTTGCCATAAACACATATGTCTTTGTGTAAGGGAGGGGCCCTCAGTTTTTTTCCACTCCGTTGCTATCGCCAACTTAGTTGCTCCCAGACAACCATGTTATAGCCCTGTCATGTTCAATTTGAGGTTTCAAGGAGTCATCTCGAAGCCCTAATAAAATACACCCTGGGGTATCTGGAACAGGGTATCCTGGGGTATCTGGAACAGGGTAACCAAACATCTCTTTAATCTGTGCTAGTATCTCTGCCCAGTCCCACCAGATGTGATGAAAATCCCCCAGCAAGACACGTCCTCGCCAGCATAGGTCAGAGGTTCCCGGAAAGATTTTCTTTAATTTTGTTGGGTAGAGGTACCAGTTGTAGAGTAGCTTGTAAGAGCTTCTCTCAAGCTTAGTGAATAATTACATTTGGGGATGTCATTCCCTAATTTCCTCCATTTCTCATCTGTTATTTTTGTACCCAGAATGTTTTCCCAGAACGAGGTGCATCTTGGCTGTTGAGAGTGTTGTGTAGTAAGAAGAAGAGAATATGAAGAAGAAATGGTGCCCCTGGAGGTCCCAGTTTTCTTTGCAAATTGCTGAAGGGGAGTTAGGCACCTTGTCGCTGCTTCTCTAACCTCGGGTGTTAATGCCCAGTGCTTCAACTGTAGGTAGTGGAAATGCTCAGACGCTGGCAGGCTAAAGTTGCACCTGCAGTTTGCAAATTTCAGGCTATCCCAATTATGGAATAAATCTACCAGAGTGAGGCATCCTCCCTCCAACCAAGTGTCGAAGGGTCAAGGCTCTACACCTGGTGGAAAAGCCGGGTTATAATTAAATGGGGTGTATGGGGAGGGAAATGTTGTCCAGTTAGCCATCTTATTCACCCTATCCAGAGTATTAAGAGTGGTCTTTGTGAGGTGCTTAAGTACGAATTGGGAGGGCGCTGTTCCTTGGGGTTCCATAGGACATCACACATTAACCAACCCCCTATGAGAGCTAATGTTGGAGTCGCCTTCTGTGACAATTCCTCATTTTTCTGTTCATTCTCTAGCTGCAGTCTATTGTGTGTTCTCTGCTCATTGAGTTGGAACAAAAGTTGTATAAACGTGCCTCTTAGCACTGCTTTAAATGCGACCAGGTATTCGAGGGGTTAGTTTCATTAAAAGTACTC
This sequence comes from Lissotriton helveticus, assembly GCF_964261635.1. Classification (NCBI taxonomy): domain Eukaryota; kingdom Metazoa; phylum Chordata; class Amphibia; order Caudata; family Salamandridae; genus Lissotriton; species Lissotriton helveticus. The sequence continues at coordinate 848,187,588 of NC_136057.1, read as the reverse complement.
TCAAATTGCTTTGCTGAGTTCATATCGCTGAAGTCTAACCCTCACTAAGGGGTTAGGAAAGTACCACCTCGCTGTGTTGGATAACTGGGTGTTCCACTCTAAGTTTACTGAGACCGGCACGTGGTCACAGATCACAATAGGATATACAGGCGCTGATCTCAGCTCGGAGAGTTTGGAATTGGTAAGAAAGATGTAGTCTAATCTTGAGTATGTGCGAAGGTGTGCGAGTTAAAAGTATAGTCTTTAACAGTGGGATGTGGAGATCTCCATGCATCTATCAGCCCTATGTCTTGCACTGCTAGTTTTAAACCCTTCAGGAAACTAATTGTAAAAGATCTGTGTGGGTGCGTACTATCTACGCTGGAGTGCCATGTCAAATTGAAGTCTCCCATTATTATATTTTCCCCTTCTGCAAAACATCCCAGCACTGATAAAAGTAAATGGAGAAAGGTTGCTTGATTCTTTAGAAGGTAGAATGAAACAAATGTGCATTGTTTCCGTTTGAAACATCCTTGACCATTACCCATCTACCCTCCCTATCCATTTTGTAACCCATTGGCTGAAATTTTAAGGCGGAATGAAACAACAATGCCACCTCATTGTGCTTAGTTGATGCTGAGGAACGATAGATCAGGGGATAAAACATATGTTTAAATCTGTGATCCTCTGAACGTTTGATGCGAGTCTCTTGTATGGCCACAATGTCAAAATGGCAGTCTAGTAAGTATTTCCAGATCTTGTGACGTTTAAGTGGGGCATTAAGTTCCCGCACATCCCAGGACATCCCCCTAGACTTAAGACGGTGCTACCTTGCTCTTGCGCCTCACCGACCCTAACCCCCTCCACTCTCCATCTCCAGCTCCCCCTTATGCTGCCATGGTGTTCTCTCATCTGTGTTACGATATGATCTGAGTCTTGTGTGTAGCCAGTTTGTGTTCCAAGCAGCACCTGAGTAGAAAACAATAAACACAATCCCCAACCCAAAAAACTTCCAGACAACCAGGTCCCAACATGTGTAAGTGTGTAAAGAGAATACATTCAATGAGGAAAGTTAGTCAGGGACCACCGCTATCGCATAGCTGTTATGCTCTGGGAAAGCCACAGAGCCTCTCCCTGGGACCCTGGAGGTCACTGGGACCCTGGAGGTCCCTGCAACAAACAGCCCAGCGCCGCTCCTGGCTGATGCTCGTCCGGGGAGGCATATCTGACAAAGTTAAGGGGTCCATTAGGTCTGACACATTGTGGGCCTTGTTACAGTATTCAAATGCTAGGCCAAAGGGAAATGTCCAGCGATACCTGATGCGTTCTTTGTTAAGCTTTTCTGTCAGTGGGCGAAATATCTGACTTCACACCAGTGTTACTTAAGGTATGTTTTGGTATAAGGAGCACGAGGAGCCCTGAAATGACACCCTGTCTCTTTTTCTCACAGCTTGCAGGATAGCCTCTTTAACTCTGAATGAGCATAGTTTCACCAATACATTACGTGGACGTTTTTTATCTCCCGTCAAAGGCTCCCTACTCTAGGTACTCTCTACACCTTGATTTTCAAGTGCGTTTCTACAAGAATTTCCTCAAATAGTCCCACCACAAAGGCCTTGAGGTCGGCTCCCTCCACTCTTTCCTCCAAGTACTTAATTTGGATATTGGCATGACAATCTATTTTCTAAATCTTCATTTTTCAATATGGTGGCTTTTAGTGGAGTGTAGAGAGCTTGTATATGTCCATCTGCACGCTGCGTACGCTACTCCCAGTTCGACGTCTTAGTTTTTAGGTCTAATATTCTTGCGCCGAATAAGCCAACATCCTGCTGGAGGGTGCTCAACTTACCTTTTAATTCTGTTTTGAAGGCATCTAGGGAAGAGTTAGGCCTGTCTTCACATTTGAACTCTCACAGGAAGGTTAGTGTGTCGTCCGTTGTCAGTGCCATGACCTCCTTCGCCCCCAGCAGCCTTGATTTCTCCTTTGAATCAGTTTTGATTTAGTAGCTCGAAACCCTATTGGATTGTGGTTGAGACTTTTTGGGCTGCATCAAGATGTACCCACGGAACATGGGTGTTGATCCGAAGAAAGTACTGCAGTGCGTGGGTTGTTATTCATTGACCCCGCTGTCTTTTAGAATGTTCTGGGAGGACACCTCCAGAAAAAATGCTCTTGTTAGGGTCTTTGGCATAGATAGGGCCCCATCAGGCCTGGTCAATGATATGCATCACTCCTTCCCTACACTGCCTCCTCGGGGACTGCCTCCTCAGGGAAATGAGACAAACCGCCGCTATCTCAAGAAGGGACCCCCGCTCCCCGCCATCCAATGTGGTGCTTATGTGGGACTCTCAGGGCTGAAGATTCTTTTGTTAATTTGGAGCTTGCAAGCACTCTTCACATTCCCTGTAGTTTCACCGGAATCCTTTCACCGTCACCATCTTAGGGTCAGGCCTGGAGCCGTTGGTGCCCATCCCTCAGAGCAGCCCACATAGCCCTGAGGCGGTAGCCGATCTCTTATGCTAGTCAGGTGATCTCTATTATTCCACAGAGAGGGTGCCTTACCCCTCCTCCCTGTTTGTCGGTAGTTGCATGTCTCCGGTCATACAGCTGCCATGTCAGAGTCAGGCAATCTCCCTCCATGCTGCCTGGGGCGTCCAGTGTCATCCTCCGTATCCCGGGCTCCACTTCTTCCTCCAGCTTCCCAAGACCAACTCTCGCCTCTCCACCGCGGGTCTCCCCTTCAGTCTCTGGGGCCCAGCAGGACATCTAAGAGGGTAGACCCAGTCAGCCATAAGTGCCATACTCACCGGAACACTGAGCCACAGGGTTGTCCGTGCTCCCCCTTGACCCTGTCACTCGCCTCACCACTCCGGGTGGAGTCGCTGATGCTTTGGGAGTCTGTCCATAGCTCTAGTGAATCTCTAAAGTCTCCGACCGCAGCTACACCATCTGGTATCATCTGCAATTTTTTCCTTGAGTTTTCGCTTTCTTCTGCAGCACTAGTTGGTGGCAGATGGTGGAGTTGTCACGGAATCAGAATCAGCCCCTTTTTCATGTCTGGCCTGTCATCTGTGGTTGATGCTGGCAGAGCCTCTGTGGCTTGCATCCACTCAGCCACCTTGGCTGGCCAGCTCCCTCTATCACTTTTCTCCTCTGATTTACAGTTCCTTTACATGTGCATCTCACCATGGTGTCAGGGAGCAGAAAGCCATACCTTGGGAACAGAAGCTCCTCCAACAAGTAAGATCTACTGCAGTGTCCCTGGAGATCACAATGCTGTTGTACAGATCTCCCTCATGCTGGAACCACAGTCTGCATGGTGCCACCACTGGACAGCCCTCATGTGCCAGCATATTTAGGTGACCAGAAAGATGCAAAAAGTCTGCAGACGAAGCCAGTGAAGAACCAACAGGACAGAAGTCTCTGTTCCCTCCTGAAACATTGGAATCATATCCTGAATGTCCTCTGGGGACAGATAAAGAGGCTTACCAGCTGGAAGGGAAGAAGTGGAGGTAAGTTGTCGAGACGGTCACCCTCTTCCTTTGCCCCTGACCCTGTACTGTGTGACCAAGTGATTCTGTTTTTGCTGCTGAAGCACCTGAACTGTTTGTGATGAAGTTGGAATCCCTTTAAGAAGTCACAAAACTTTCTGAAATGCCAGTAATGTTTCTGCGGCAACTGTCAACCCAGGGAATGGGTTTTGGATGATCCTGCTTTAAAACCAATCCAGTTCTTCCAGGGCATATCCGCTTTGTCCCAGAAGAGACTCCTTGTCATGTGACACATTCATAAGAGTAGCTGCTATATCCCCCAGAATTCCGATGATCTTAGCCAAGCATGGAAGAGACTAGCCCATGGCCCTGGCCAGCGATCCTATGTCCACTCCTGCTCATATGATGTATATAGATGCATCTTAACCATCACGCAACACTTCGCTACAGTGGTCTCTGAGCTGTTAAGGGCTGTTGGGTACCATCATAGTTGCCATGCCCATAAAGCATGTGAGTATTGTTCCAGAAGGCATGCGGCATTTAGGGAATTAAGTGCCAAACCTCCTGCTGAAACAGCCAACTTCCCAAGGGCTTCTAGCTTCTTGGACTCTGTCAGATTGAAGAGCTGGAAATTACACTGGTTTTTGTTTGTCACACCAGGAAACCTAAACCACTAGGCTCTCTGGTGAGCGGCAGACCAACAGGAACAGCAGAGGTCCCATTACCGGCCAGTTACTACATGTCATAACCTTGTGCGCTGCTTGGGCAGATTCTATTATGTCCCATGCACAAATGGCAGGGAGATCTCCACTGCTATTTTTAACACTGAGCGGAATGACACCATCTCTGAAGGGACCGTGCCTCGCGGTTGATCATCGTCAATATCCGGACAGCTTTCTAGACCAGTAGCATTTTGCAGTGCCAGGTAGTCTGCAGTCTCTGAAGAATTAGGTTGAAACAACTAGTCACTACTGTCGTCTGTTTCTTGGGATTGACCCTCTGGCATTTGTAGAGAATTCAAATCAAAGATGAAAGGTTCATGCTTTCTGAGCTTGTAGGCTAGATACAAGCCATCAGTTCTATATTCTTATTCTTCTATCAATCTCTTCTTGAGCCTTAACTAGGCCAGTCAATTCCTCCTAGAGAGGAGCGGGTGTCGGCTGAGGCAGCTAGAAAGGCAGAGAAGGCACCATGACTGGCACCAGCATAGGTGCCGGCACCAGGGGAATTGGTGAGGGGTGTGGAGTCGATAAGGCAATTGTGCCTGGGAAGAATGCACGGATGGGAATCTGAATGGTACCCAAAACGATTCCATAGGACAAGGCGCTTCATTGGGTGCCAAAGCATGCCACAATGTCTTGCACATAGCATTGAGAAAAAGTATGGAACCTGCTACGGGTGCCGGAAACTCAAGCTAGGTTGGTGCTAGTATTCCTAGAAGAATCAGCAGAGTGGGGTAGGCTCTGGGGTAGAGATCGGCATCAGCAGTGCCAGTGGCTCCGAAGAAGAAGCCTCTGCCTGAGGCAGAGTATACTAAGGAAACTTACACCTTGATTTAGCTAGACATCTTTGTGCCTCCGTTCGCTTCTTCTTGTGCCTACTTTTTTCTTTCTCGAAGACTTTGATGATAGAAAAGAGTGAGAGTGTGACCTAAATCTGGAACGAGAATGCAACTGAACCCTATGATCATCCCAGGCACAATTCCTAAACAATTTGGTCTCACACTCATTCTTAGCATTAGGAAGCATGCTACAGCAGTGGTCATGTGAACAAGCAGTCTAGGCACTCCAGACAGTCTTCGTGCAGGTCTAGGTTTCTACCCTGACTTTTTTTAAAGCACAGAACTGAAGTTTATTAGTAAATTTGTGTGAAGGGGAACCTACGGTGAGAGCTCTAGAAACATTAAAGGGGTACAGGATAAAGGGACAGACATCAGGGTGCAGGGTTGGGAGTTATAATGAAGTCACCACAACCTTGCCTCCAGCGTCTTGATGGAGCCAGCACTCCCTACTGGCATGAGAGAGCTATTTGAGACATTTCCAGATCAAGCCTAGTGCCTGGGACATTCAACAGGCGAGGAATCTGCAGGGGCGGGGCTAACAGCCAAAGAAGAAGGACGTGGATTGAGATTGCTCTGTATGCCGTCCTTCAGTTATCCTAGCCATCTGTGGTGTGCTGCTGAAGGAGGGAGCACGGAACAGCATGGCGAGCCCTGTTTAAGCCCCAATGACTGGCACAGTGAACTCCATGCCGCTGGAGACACCCTGATGCCGTTGATCGTCAGAGTGCGGCCTGCTGGGGGGAGGAACGCGTGGCCTGGTTGGCAGAGCCCCGGCATCTTGGAACAGGGAGACACATTGCAGTACAGACCGGTGCTGTGTACATCGAAGCTGAGCAGGGTCTGGATCAGCCTTGTCCTGACCCCAGAGATCATCACGACACGGAGAGGGGAAGCCCTTGGGGATGGCCCACAGACCGGAGCGGGTTCCCTGAGGCCCAAGGCATGTGGACGCACCTCTGGAGTGGGAATGAGCCGGGGGCATGACCTTAATTGCTGCTGTGGATCAAGCTGGTGAGTGGAGCGGGAGCACAGTGCCTGTGTAGCTCGGCAACCTGTGCCTGGTGCGGCCGATGAGAGGAGGTGAGCCGGCGGATGGGGCGGAGAAGCAGAGAGGGCGCATTTCTCAGGGGTCGATGGGGCCTAGGTCCCAATTGGTGGCAGCGGTGGGCGAATGCAAGCAGAGAGCAGCAAATACAGAGTGCTGCATGCTGTGCCTGGACCAGAGGTAGTGCAGACCCGCGAGGGGGTGGCACGGGGGTCGGCTAGGGCCTAGGCCGTCTCCCTCTTGTCTCCCAGAGGCTTTGGAGGCCTGGTGAGCCCGCGCACTAAGACCTGAGGCGATCGCAAGCACAAGGAGCGCTTTGTTTAAAACGGGCGGACAGCTATGCCTCAGCTCGCCCCGCATGTGCCCGTCCTGGGCAAATTTCTCTATTTTATAAACCCAGCAGACTGCACTTGGACTGCCCACTGTGGGACATATACCCAAGTATTAACCAGGATGGAGGGGAGTGCCCGTGGGGACCCTCTGGCAGCACCCACTCGCCCTTGCTCCCGGCACTGAACTGAAGTAACGTGACTTTGGGACACAAATGGGGGGCGGCACAGTGGTCAGCTCAGGCCTAGGCAGCCTCAAGCCTCCTCTTGCCTCCCCAGGGACGTGAGGGGTCCTCCTGGACCTGCAAGTTACAACACCCAACAACTGTGAATACGGGGAGCGGTTGGTTGGACGCGAGCAGCTTATCACTCCTCAACCCTGCATAAGCCCCTACAGGGCTGTATTATCTGTTGTGTTGGGCTAGGCTGGTGGACGGCATCTGGGCTGGCCACTGCGGAAAAGCAGACCTGAACATTGACCTGGAGAGAAGGGGGGCCCGCGAGGCCTCTCTAATAGCACCCACTTGGCATTGTTCCCGGCCCTCATGACAGTGTGCACTGACAGGGCGCCATCTTGTAGACCCGGGCTCCGACCTGTTGCCTGCGCGGCAGGAGCCCTCTTTCCCCCTGTCCACAAGAGGAGATGGTGAAGGACCCTCTGCAGAAGATCCATATGTAGGGGCTGGTCCACCTAAACAGATCTGTTTCTGTGGGCCTCCGGGGGACGGTGTGGGCATTGCGCCCGGCTGCTGAGACTCAGCTCTGTTCACCTGGTGTGCCCTGTGTGCCTCCCTTCTTCTGAAACACTATTATGGACTTGGGATGCTGGTCCGGACAGAGAGTACTGAATGGAACTTAGTGTACCGCATTGCCATTCACCTATAGATGAGCCACAACAGATTGCTTGACAGCGATACATCCCACATAACTTGTTGAAGGACGTCGGAAACACCGAAGGACATAGCCCAACACACACAGTCTGTTTGCAATATACCGCAGGGACTGAAGACGGACCTCGGCCGGGAGCTCCCCTGGGCTCGGGCGCTCTAGATTACTTTCCATCAGGGACTTCTAGCACTCTATTGCTCCTCCCCTTAATGCCTAGAGCGCAGCAGCTGGCCATGGGCCGCCTTCGCTTGACGTCTCTTCAGGCGGGAGCCTCCATAGATGCAGGGGAGGGGCACCTTCGGGTGCAGCAGGTTCAGGGCTGCATCAGCCTTCTCCCTGCAGAGATCGACACTGTTTTGGCGGCAGTCGAACAGATTGGCACAACGCTGGCGCAGACATATTCGTCCCTCGAAATCCGGATTGCCAAATAGTCTCAGACTTTACACTTCTGCATGCTGATCAACAGAAATTATCGGAACGGCTTAGCACAGCCAAGCTCACGCTCTCTGATCTACAACCAAAGACCTGCAATCGCACTGCGACGCTGCAGGATCTATTGGACCGTGCCTGCACTGTCGGGCATAAGATTTATGACGCGGAGGGCCGGTCCCGCCTCAATAATATACGGGTGATTGGCCTTCCAGAGGGAACAGGGAGAAGAGTCCCAGTGGATTACATAGAGAAGTAGGTAAGAGATCTACTCCTACCCGATGCACTCTCCCCTAATTTTTGGGTGGAGCGGGCCCACAGAGTACCAGCCCGCCTTCCTCCTGCTGGCTCAGGCCATTCCTGTTCAAGGTCCTGAACTACAAGGACACAATATTAAGAGAGATTCGGAAGTCTCCCGGAGTCCAGGTACAAAATGCAACGGTGCTCTTATTTCCGGATTACATGGCCCAGGTCCAAAAACGTCAAGCATTCTTTGTAGCAGTGAAAGGTCAACTTCGGGAGCTTGATCGGAGATACTCCCTGCTCTTCCCGGCTCAACTAAGGGTGGTGAAGGATGGCACCACCCTATTCTTCGACACGCCATCGGATGCCTGAGACTGGCTGGAGGAGCTGGGACTGACGACATCCCCCACACCACCAGAATCGGAGTTGGCAACACAACAAAATCAAAATAATCACCAGAGGGCGTGCAGAGGAAGTGCGATAAGCTGAGCTTCATCAGTGTAGGCACCTGACCCAGTGCAGATCCAGACTGAGCGGCAAGAGGCACTTCAGGTGGTGACGGCGTCCAGTTTGGGTCAACCCCGGTTAGGGGTTCGCTCTTATGCGGTTCCATGACACAGTTGATATTTTCTCTCCAGTTCACGTTTGATGGCTATCTACGGGACGCTGCAGCCACGTACCCGCTGCGACAAGCATCTTGCCTACATCGATATCATTATGTGCCGCGCATGGAATGTGCGTGGAAGTCATACTCCTTCGCGCAGGTATTCCATCTATGCATATATGCGCCAAAGAGCCTCTGATATCGCCTTATTACAAGAGACCGATCGGATTGCTCTGAAAGCAGACTGTGACATAGATGGCAGGGTAGAGTATACAGTACAAACTTTTCATCCATGGCCCAGGGTGCATTGGTCTGCGTGAAGGCTGGGGTTCCTTGAGAGGAGGAAGAAGTGGTCACAGGTGCAGATGGGCGTTACTTGTTCCTTTGGGGCAGATTGAATGGACAGGCTATAGTACTAGGCTCTATCAATGCCCCCAAAGTGGATCAAGGTGTTTTTCTGAGGGATTTGTCTAAATTCCTGTCTTGTTGACCTTAATGCAGTACTCAATACTTCATTGGATCATTCATTTCCACCTCTTAGGTGCACAGAGGCATCGTCCAAAGCGCAAGCTCTGGATACGTGGTTGGAACACTGGTCCCTATGTGATATTTGGAGAGCCTGTAAACCAGACTCTCGCATACATTTGTTCTACTCCCCTGTCCTCGACTTGCATGTGTGTCTTAACCGTGTCCTGGTCTTGCCTGCTCTGCATCACTTGATTCTAAATACGGAATATTTAGGGCGCACTCACTCGGCTCACCACCCCCCTTATTTGTCGCTTAGACGGGAGAGGACACCCTCTCCTAACCCCAGATGGAGGTTGCAACGTTCCACATCAGAGGACACGGCATTCCCTGCTGGATTATCTTGAGTGTAACGCGGACACCAGGCACTCCCAGTCCAACGAATGGGAGGCCTTCAAGGTGGTGACACGGGGGCATTGCCTAGGCCTGATGTGGATTCTGCGTAGGCAGCTAGATGCCTCTCTGAAAACTCTCGAGAGGAACCTCCTCTGGCAGAGTCCCTCTAGGTCGCTCGTCCTGAGGCTAAGGCGAAGCTCACAGCAATGAAGACAAAGCGTCTCACGCTTTTGGAGCAACTAAGATGTCAACTTTCTAGCCCACTCCGCTCGCACACATGCCACTGCAGTAAAGGCTGGCAAGTTGCTTGCTTACCTTGTTCGCCAGGAGCACCTCCTTGGCCCTATTCATGCCATACAAGACGACTTGGTGTTTCCTTTGAAGCACGCAATCCGAAATCCATACAGCCAAGGCTTGTCACTATGCCTCCCTTTATACATCTCTGGGTCAAGGCACTCCCCAGCATATTGGAGCTTGCCTAGATGAGATCGGCCTACCCACGCTGACTCTTGACCAACACCTGGCATTGGATTCCCCCTTCACACTCAATGAGGTGCAGGATGCACTGTCATCCCTGGCATCTCGGAAGACTCCGGGGCCTGACGGGCTTCCCGCAGAGTTCTTCAAGGCATATGCTGATACTCTGGTGGCCCACTTACATACACTCTTTACCACCGCATTGAGGACTCCGCGCTCCAGCTTTTGTAGCACAAACCTGGTCTCCCTTCGGAAACCAGGCAAGAAACTCACATCCCTGGCAATCTTATATACGAATAATATTTTGGCAAAAATCTTGGCTGATAAGACTGGCTCAATGCACCCCTTCGCTGGTTCATACCGACCAGAATGGATTTGTCCCGGCTCCACGGTACCTCTCTTAACCTCGGTCGGTACTTTCGAGTTGCTGAGTATGCCCTTTCAGATTGGCCGTGCTCGGGTTATGGATCTTGAGCGGGCATTTGGTTCTCTCAAATGGGAATACCTGTTGGCCGCCTCAGCTAAATTTGGCATAGGTCCTTTCTTATTAGGACTAGCCCGGCTTTTATACAGGCGTCCTACTGTCCAGGTCACATTGGGCCCCTACATTTCAGAGGCCATAGTTGTGAGGCGCGGAACTAGACAGGGAAGCTCACGGTCTCCCCTGCTTTTCTCTTTGGCAGTGGAGCCCCTAGCGGGCAGGCTCGGGTGGACAGGTGGACCCCCCCCCCCCCCGTAGGGTGCCATCCATACAATATCCCTGTATGCGGATGACATTCTGCTGTATGTCAGAGACTTGCATGCTATTCCCCCTTCGTTGGGTCGAATACTGTCAGAATTCGCCGCCGTGTGGGGCTTGCGCGTTAATGTATCGAAATTGCTGCCGTTTTCTTTTTCAGTAAACACCCCGAACCCTGGCTACTCACTAAATTTCGAATCGGTGACATGGTGTGTTGTCACCTTCCATTACCTAGGGGTACATATATACCACAGCACAACCGACCTTCTTGATGGAAACATTACGAGGGCAGGGACAGCCATCGGATCTCAGATCTCCTTCTGGAGGACTTTACTGCTATCTGTATCAGGCAGAATAGCGCTGGCTAAGATGGTGATCTTGCCTCGGCTGCTATACTATTTCACAAATTTGCCCCATTACTTGCCCCCTGTGTTTTTCGGTAATCTGGAACGCATGGTTACACTGAATTAATCAAAGGTGGGAATGGACACTAGTGTCTACTTAACCGTCGGCTAAGCTTTGACAACCCTCATAGACCACCTGGTTCAGTTCGTTGCGGTATATCTTTTATCCGCCCCGCCAGGAGTCATGGCATAGTCATAGGGTTGCCAAATAACGTGCGGTATGCCTGCCTCACCCGAGGCTACCTCTGGTTCTGGTAGAAGTGTCCAGAAATCATAGGGAAGGGAAATGAGGGGGTTTTACATTAAGAACAGTGTGTCACCTTGAAAATTTCTTTAATGGGAAGGGTTGACACTGTATTTAAAAATGTCGATATATAAGGTGTAATCGAGTAACTAGATTACCATATATCTATATGTATATGGATGCGTCAACATGTTTCAGCTCTTTTGGCCCAGCCGGGTCTGGAGAGCTTTCGTCAGGACAATAAAGAACAAACAAACAACATATAAAAGGTACTCACACAACTAGTGTTGGGTCCTATTTAGCTATATTAGCTTATCATGTTTTGCCACCTATAATGTGGGGACACAAAATACCACATTTAGAGTATATCGTTTTTGGTGATTAGGCATAGTACTTTTAAGTAAAAGCGCGCATCCTAGAATTACTAGTTCAAAAATCTCTATGTATCTGATTCAGGATACATAAATTACGCAGGGTAGGAAGAGAATGAAAAAACTAGGTTTAAGTGAAGGTTAGGAGCAGTTAGTGCATCGCGTTCATAAGAACATGGGGGAAAGTGAAGTACTGATTCTATTGCCACTTGCAAGTGGAGCGTTATGAAGTCACTTTATCTCCAAACAACAGGAAACAGCAGCCCAAAGAAAGAACGATGTTAATGTGCGCATTAAAGCTTAGAAAATACGTCACAAGGAAACATGCACGCAATTAGAGGGCGGAAATACCTTGTTAGGTTTGGCTTGACAGCGTCAGCAGGAGTGAAGAGTCGCTGTACGTGGTCTTTGCTAAAAAATATTCACACAATTAGGCAATAGTTACTCGGACTTCTTACCGGTATAAGGTCGTGTTGCAAGGGAGGTTCTTACCCGCGAGGACCGGCTTTCAGTCCCTGTGCTGACTCTGCTCCTGGTTACAGGCGGAGCTCAGTTTCCCGGGCTTAAGGCTAATGTCCCAAACATTGAGAAAGGACTAGAGAGTCAGCTAATAACATACTTCAAGATGGCTAACCCCGCAAATTATCTCGCAATGTTTTTAAAACAAGGTACAACATTAGATCAAACTCAGAGCATTGTTTTTTAGTACTCTTAGTGGAAATGCTCATAACTAAAGCACGCTGGTTAATTTGAGTGTCTCACTTATTAATATCATTTTAATGTGACTGTCATGATTTGTTACCCACAGTTATTAAGTGAACAGATACCTGATGAACAGATATCAATCTAATTGAGAAGATGTTATTTACCTGGTTCGTGAGTGTAATGAGCAGAAATCAATAGAACTGATTCCAGGGAATATTGTCGTTCATTCCTAGTGTATTGGTGCCAAGACGGTCCACCCACCTTTGTTCCTTTTCGAAAAGAACTTGCTCAGCATTGTTATTCTTGTTTTTTAGCATTTCAATTACTGTCCAACGTAAATCATCACACGAGTGTCCTGCTTCCACAAAGTGTGTACAAAGCTTGGTGTTGTTTTTCTTCGTCCTGACATTGCTCTTGTGTTCCCCAATTCTCAACTTGATTTTTCTGCAGGTCATGCCTATATATTGGCGTTCACAAGGGCAGGTGACCATATAAATTACATGCGTTGAGTTGCAATTGGTGTGTTGCTTTTGGGTCCATTTCAAGGTCGCTGTCAGTTGTAGAGTTTTTGTTGGTTTTGTTAATTTGCATACTCCACAAGTACCACATGGGTAGTGTCCTACTACAGGTTCCATCCTCGTATCTCTGTTGACAGGGATGATTTGTTTTGTCTTTGGTCTCGTGTGGACCAGGACGTCTCTGATGTTTTTAGTTCTTCTGTTTGCAAATCTAGGTTTTGGCCAATTCAATTGTCCAGATGTAATTATCTGCCAATTCTTTCTAATGAGCTTCTGTACATCATTGGTCGCCGGACAGTAAGTGGTTACGCAAGTTACCAAGTCTTTTATGGGTTCCCTTTTGTTGGTTTGTAAAAGGCATTCACGTGGTTGATGTCTGGCCCTTTTCATGCATTTCTTGATCACAAGGGGGGTGTAGTCCCTCATTTGTAGTTTTTGACTCAATTCCTGTGCTTGTATTAAGTAATCGCTGTTCTTACTGCAATTCCTTTTGTGACGGAGAAATTGGCTAAAGGGAAGATTGTCCCGCAAAGGTCGTGGGTGGTAACTTCGATAGGAGAGCAAGCTGTTCTTTGCTGTTGGCTTTGTAAAAGTTCTAGTCTCCAATTTGTCTTTTTCATGGAAAATAGTCAGATCAAGAAAGTCTATGCTTTGGTTACTGGCAGCGAAGGTGAACTTGAGCCACCGGTCTCTTTTGTTCAGCCATTCCATGAATTTTAGAAGATCTCCTTTTGTATCCCAAATCAACAACACATCGTCTATATAACGTTTCCAGTATATAATACTGGAAACGTATGGGTTTGCCGTGTTCAGCACAGAGTCTTGTTCAAGTTGGCTTACGTAGAGCCCTGCCACCGAAGGTGCACAAGCACTCCCCATGGAGGTTCCATGACATTGCAGAAACAGTTGTCCATTATACTCAAAGTAGTTTTCCTTTAGGACCAAACGGCAACATTCCAAAATAAAATGGCGAGGAGTTTTGTGGAGCCATTCTTGATGGAAGAGTAGGTCTTCTAACATTTGCAAAGTGTCTTCCTGGGGTAGGCTTGTGTATAAGGCTTCAACATCAAGCCCTACCAGCAGCATTGTGTTAGGATTGAATTCTAAATCTGCAATCTGAATCAGGAGGTCTCTGGTGTCTTTTAGGTAAGTTGGAGTTTTTTGAACCAGCTCTTTCAGGTACTCGTCTGCAAATTTTGAGGGGGGCTCCAACAACGACCCTATTCCCGAGACGATTGGACGTCCCGGTGAGTTATACACAAGCCTACCCCAGGAAGACACTTTGCAAATGTTAGAAGACCTACTCTTCCATCAAGAATGGCTCCACAAAACTCCTCGCCATTTTATTTTGGAATGTTGCCGTTTGGTCCTAAAGGAAAACTACTTTGAGTATAATGGACAACTGTTTCTGCAATGTCATGGAACCTCCATGGGGAGTGCTTGTGCACCTTCGGTGGCAGGGCTCTACGTAAGCCAACTTGAACAAGACTCTGTGCTGAACACGGCAAACCCATACGTTTCCAGTATTATATACTGGAAACGTTATATAGACGATGTGTTGTTGATTTGGGATACAAAAGGAGATCTTCTAAAATTCATGGAATGGCTGAACAAAAGAGACCGGTGGCTCAAGTTCACCTTCGCTGCCAGTAACCAAAGCATAGACTTTCTTGATCTGACTATTTTCCATGAAAAAGGCAAATTGGAGACTAGAACTTTTACAAAGCCAACAGCAAAGAACAGCTTGCTCTCCTATCGAAGTTACCACCCACGACCTTTGCGGGACAATCTTCCCTTTAGCCAATTTCTCCGTCACAAAAGGAATTGCAGTAAGAACAGCGATTACCTAATACAAGCACAGGAATTGAGTCAAAAACTACAAATGAGGGACTACACCCCCCTTGTGATCAAGAAATGCATGAAAAGGGCCAGACATCAACCACGTGAATGCCTTTTACAAACCAACAAAAGGGAACCCATAAAAGACTTGGTAACTTGCGTAACCACTTACTGTCCGGCGACCAATGATGTACAGAAGCTCATTAGAAAGAATTGGCAGATAATTACATCTGGACAATTGAATTGGCCAAAACCTAGATTTGCAAACAGAAGAACTAAAAACATCAGAGACGTCCTGGTCCACACGAGACCAAAGACAAAACAAATCATCCCTGTCAACAGAGATATGAGGATGGAACCTGTAGTAGGACACTACCCATGTGGTACTTGTGGAGTATGCAAATTAACAAAACCAACAAAAACTCTACAACTGACAGCGACCTTGAAATGGACCCAAAAGCAACACACCAATTGCAACTCAACGCATGTAATTTATATGGTCACCTGCCCTTGTGAACGCCAATATATAGGCATGACCTGCAGAAAAATCAAGTTGAGAATTGGGGAACACAAGAGCAAGGTCAGGACGAAGAAAAACAACACCAAGATTTGTACACACTTTGTGGAAGCAGTCAAGTCAAGTCAAGTCATAACATTTATATAGCGCACTACATACCCAGAGGGTTTCAAGGCGCTTAGGAAGGGGAGGAGGATTATTTGTCAAATATCCACGTTTTAAGCTGCTTTCTGAACGCTAGGTGATTCTGGGTGAGGCGAAGGTAAGCGGGGAGTGAGTTCCATGTTTTGGCAGCCAGGTATGAGAAAGATCTGCCTCCCATGGTGGTCTTGTTGATGCGAGGTACAGTGGCGAAGGCTTGGCTGGAAGAGCGAAGTTGTCGGGAGGGGGTGTAAAAGGACAGTCGAGAGTTGAGGCAATCTGGTCCGATGTCGTAGAGTGATTTGTGTGCGTGGGTAAGCAGTCGGAAAGTAATCCTCTTATTGACGGGTAGCCAGTGGAGGTCTTTAAGGTGACCAGAGATGTGTTTGATGCGTGGGATGTCTAATATGAGCCTGGCTGAGGCGTTTTGGATTCGTTGTAGTTTCTTCTGGAGTTTAGCGGTGGTACCTGCGTAGAGGGTGTTTCCGTAGTCCAGTCGGCTCGTGACTAGAGCGTGGGTGACTGTTTTCCTTGTTTCGGAGGGGATCCAGCGAAATGTTTTTCTGAGCATGCGAAGAATGTTAAAGCAGGAAGAGGATACGGCGCTGACTTGTTTGTTCATTGAGAGTGAAGAATCCAGGATGACGCCAAGGTTCCGTGCGTGGTCTGTCGGGATGGGTGCATTTCCGAGGGCTTCCGGCCACCAGGAGTCGTCCCATGCAGAGGGGGATTTACCTAAGATGAGTACTTCTGTTTTGTCTGAGTTCAGTTTCAGACGGCTTTGTTTCATCCATTCGGCGACTTCTTTCATTCCTTCGTGTAGGTTAGTTTTGGCGGTGCTGGGGTCCTTGGTGAGAGATAGGATCAGTTGAGTGTCATCCGCGTAAGAGATGATGTTGAGGTTGTGTTGGCGGGCGATGGCCGCGAGGAGGCTCATGTATACGTTGAAGAGGGTGGGACTGAGTGAGGATCCTTGTGGTACGCCGCAGATGACTTCGGTGGCCTCGGACTTGAAAGGTGGGAGGCGGACTCTCTGGGTTCTTCCGGTGAGGAACGAAGTGATCCATTCCAGTGCCTTTCCTTGGATTCCGATGTTTCTGAGGCGTTGTAAAAGGGTGCTGTGGCAGACTGTGTCGAAGGCTGCAGAGAGGTCGAGGAGGATGAGGGCGACTGTGTCTCCATTGTCCAGCAGAGTTCGAATGTCGTCTGTTGCTGCGATGAGGGCGGTCTCAGTGCTGTGTTTGGCTCGGAAGCCAGATTGTGAGGGGTCGAGGGATTTGTTGGCTTCGAGGAAGGCGGCGAGTTGGTTGTTGACGGCTTTCTCGATGACTTTGGCCGGGAATGGAAGAAGCGAGATGGGGCGGTAGTTTTTGAGTTCGGTGGGGTCTGCTGTTGGTTTTTTCAGAAGGGCGGTGAGTTCAGCGTGTTTCCAGTCTTCTGGGAAGGTAGCGGAGTTGAAGGAGCAGTTGATGACGTCTCGGAGGTGCGGAGCTATGACGGAGTCTGCTTTGTTGAAGATGTGGTGAGGGCATGGGTCTGTGGGGGATCCAGAGTGGATGGAGTTCATCAGGCGGATGGTGTCCTCAGTGGAGATTGGCTTCCAGGCGTTGAGGGTGTTAACGGGGGGAAGATGGTCAGCTGATGGTAGGGTGGGTTGGCTTCCGGGTTGGTTGTCAAAGCTGTTGTGGATGTCAGCAATCTTGTTGTGGAAAAAAGAGGCTAGGGAATCGCAGAGGGTTTGAGAGGGGGTGATGTCGTTGGAGTTGGCAGAGGGGTTGGAAAATTCCTTGACGATGTTGAAAAGTTCTTTGCTGTTGTGGGCGTTGTTGTCAAGTCGATCTTTGAATGCTGTTTTCTTGGCTTTTCGGATCAGTTGGTGGTGAGTACGGATGGCGCTTTTGAAGGCGTCCTTGTTGCTGGTGGATGGGTCTTTTTTCCAGGCCTTTTCAAGGGAGCGGCATAGTTTCTTGGACTTCTTGAGGTCGTCGTTGAACCATGCGGCCTTCTTGATGCCAAGTTTGTGTTGACGTTTTTTCAGTGGTGCTAAGGTGTCGGCGGTGTTGGATAACCAAAGGGTGAGGTTGGAGGCGGCTTCGTTGGCGTTAGAAGAGAGGGCTGGGGAGGTTTGAAGGAGCGATGTGGAGATCTGTTCTGTGGTGATTTTGTTCCAGTTTCTTTGTAGAGTTGGTTGGAGGTGGATGATGGGTTTCGGCTTGTTGTAGGTGAAGTGAACGCAGCTGTGGTCAGTCCAGAGGAGATCCGTAGTGTGGCTGAAGGAGACATGGTTGCTGGAGGTGAAGATGGGGTCGAGAGTGTGACCTGCGATGTGGGTGGGGGAAGTGACCAGTTGTTTAAGTCCGAGGTTGTCGAGGTTGTCTAAGAGGGTGGCGGTGTTGCGGTCGTTGATCTTTTCAAGGTGAAAGTTGAGGTCTCCCAGAAGGATGTAGTCTTTGGAGGGGAGCGCGTGTGGGGTGATGAAGTCCGTGATGTCTTCACTGAATTTTGCGCGTGGTCCTGGTGGTCTGTAGAGGAGGGTGCCTCTGAGTGTGGTCTTGGGGTCGATGTGGATCTGGAAGTGAAGGTGTTCGGAGTTGGCGAGGTTGGCATCAGAGCTGGTTGAGATGCGGATTGTTTTCTTATGGACGATAGCGATTCCACCTCCTGCATGGTCGGTGCGGTCCTTGCGTGTGATCTTATAGTCATCAGGGATGGCGATGGCGATGTCAGGGGCGGAGGAAGCGTTCATCCATGTTTCCGTTAGGAAGGCGACGTCAGGAGAGATGGTGTCTAGTAGGTTCCAAAGGTCAATGGCGTGCCTGTGGACCGAGCGGGTGTTGAGAAGGATGCATTCTAGGTGGTTGGGGTCGGGAATCTGTGTTGTGGTCGTAGCGGAGTTGGTGACGGTGCTGCTGAATTTGCAGGAGTAGCAGGAGAAAGGTCCATGGGTGCGTCCAGGAGCGGCTTGGACGCAGGTGGGGGCGCGGCCGGGGTTAAGGGCTAGGAGGGTGGCGGCATCGTAGGTAATGCGGGGGGGGGGGGGGCGGCGAGAGGGGCAGGGGGTCTGGCGCTGGGCGCGGTCCAGGCGCGGACGGGCGTAGACGGGCTTACCTTTGGCGCACCTTCGGCGCGGATTGGGCGCGGTCGCTGCGTGTGAACGCTGCGCGCGGGAACTACTGTCATAAATGGATGGTGGAGGGGGAGGGGCGAGGGCGCTTCAGCTGGGAGGCGGGGCGGGCTAAGGAGGTCGACAACAACAACAAAATGGAGGTGCAGGACACTCGTGTGATGATTTACGTTGGACAGTAATTGAAATGCTAAAAAACAAGAATAACAATGCTGAGCAAGTTCTTTTCGAAAAGGAACAAAGGTGGGTGGACCGTCTTGGCACCAATACACTAGGAATGAACGACAATATTCCCTGGAATCAGTTCTATTGATTTCTGCTCATTACACTCACGAACCAGGTAAATAATAACATCTTCTCAATTAGATTGATATCTGTTCATCAGGTATCTGTTCACTTAATAACTGTGGGTAACAAATCATGACAGTCACATTAAAATTATATTAATAAGTGAGACACTCAAATTAACCAGCGTGCTTTAGTTATGAGCATTTCCACTAAGAGTACTAAAAAACAATGCTCTGAGTTTGATCTAATGTTGTACCTTGTTTTAAAAACATTGCGAGATAATTTGCGGGGTTAGCCATCTTGAAGTATGTTATTAGCTGACTCTCTAGTCCTTTCTCAATGTTTGGGACATTAGCCTTAAGCCCGGGAAACTGAGCTCTGCCTGTAACCAGGAGGAGAGTCAGCACAGGGACTGAAAGCCGGTCCTCGCGGGTAAGATTTAAGATTTTAACGGGGAGAGCATCCGGGATTGCCTTGGGGCTGTTTTCAGATGGTTTCATTTGAGTGGCCTCAAGTGCAATCCCGAGAAGTCCGAGGTGCTCTTCTTTGGGTGTGCGTCGGATCCTGACTGGCATGACTGGTGGCCTATCGACATGTTTCCACCTTCCTCCTCATCCCTAGTCGCTAAGAATCTGGGGGTGAAGATGGACAAGGGCTTGTCGATGAGAGCCCAGATTTTGGGAGTGACGGGCACCTGTTTCGGTCTCCTGAAGGTACTAAGAAAGTTTCTACCCCTGTTGTCGGAAGAACACCGGAAACTGACTGTGCAGGCTCTGATCGGGTCCAGGTTGGACTACGCCAACGTCCTCTACCTGGGCCTGCCGGAGTATCTGCTACAGCGCCTCCAGGTGACGCAGAACGCCGCGGCAAGAGCCATTTATGGCTTAAATAGGCGAGCAAGGGTGGCGGGCCTCTTGCAGGCCCTACACTGGCTGCCTATCCGCAAGCGTATTAATTTTAAGACCCTGACGCTGGCCTATAGGGCCCTGCACTCTGGTGGCGCAAAGTACCTCCAAAGGAGACTGTCCTTTTACCATCCGGCCCGGTCACTCAGATCGGAGTCACAGTTTTTGGCTGTGGTGCCGCGCGTTCAAAGAGCCCGCATCGGGGGTCGCTCCTTTGGGTTGCGTGCCCCCCAGCTGTGGAACGCCTTGCCGTTGACACTTCGGGGCGCTTCGAGCCTGTTGGCTTTTAGAAAAGGTCTTAAGACTTGGTTGTTTACTTTATAGGCCTTTCTTTTCGCCTTTTATTTTTCTCCCCTCTGTTTTAATCGTTGTGTTGTGTTATTCGCTCGTAGGTCTCGTTGTGAAAGCGCCGGGATACTCTTTTTGAGTCGCCGTGCGCTATACAAAAGAAACATAACATAACATAAGAACCTCCCTTGCAACACGACCTTATACCGGTAAGAAGTCTGAGTAACTATTGCCTAATTGTGTGAATATTTTTTAGCAAAGACCACGTACAGCGACTCTTCACTCCTGCTGACGCTGTCAAGCCAAACCTAAAAAGGTATTTCCGCCCTCTAATTGCGTGCATGTTTCCTTGTGACGTATTTTCTAAGCTTTAATGCGCACATTAACATCGTTCTTTCTTTGGGCTGCTGTTTCCTGTTGTTTGGAGATAAAGTGACTTCATAACGCTCCACTTGCAAGTGGCAATAGAATCAGTACTTCACTTTCCCCCATGTTCTTATGAACGCGATGTACTAACTGCTCCTAACCTTCACTTAAACCTAGTTTTTTCATTCTCTTCCTACCCTGCGTAATTTATGTATCCTGAATCAGATACATAGAGATTTTTGAACTAGTAATTCTAGGATGCGCGCTTTTACTTAAAAGTACAATGCCTAATCACCAAAAACGATATACTCTAAATGTGGTATTTTGTGTCCCCACATTATAGGTGGCAAAACATGATAAGCTAATATAGCTAAATAGGACCCAACACTAGTTGTGTGAGTACCTTTTATATGTTGTTTGTTTGTTCTTTATTGTCCTGACGAAAGCTCTCCAGACCCGGCTGGGCCAAAAGAGCTGAAACATGTTGACGCATCCATATACATATAGATATATGGTAATCTAGTTACTCGATTACACCTTATATATCGACATTTTTAAATACAGTGTCAACCCTTCCCATTAAAGAAATTTTCAAGGTGACACACTGTTCTTAATGTAAAACCCCCTCATTTCCCTTCCCTATGATTTCTGGACACTTCTACCAGAACCAGAGGTAGCCTCGGGTGAGGCAGGCATACCGCACGTTATTTGGCAACCCTATGACTATGCCATGACTCCTGGCGGGGCGGATAAAAGATATACCGCAACGAACTGAACCAGGTGGTCTATGAGGGTTGTCAAAGCTTAGCCGACGGTTAAGTAGACACTAGTGTCCATTCCCACCTTTGATTAATTCAGTATTGAACTAGGGGAACTGAATGGACCGTGAATCCTCTTCCCTCCCTTTTGATATAAGACGCATGGTTACACTTCAATTGGGGGGCGTCCAGGGATAGGGTCTCCATTAAGAAGCTCTACCTTCCTACTAGACACGGAAGCCCTTGCTGCCCCCAATTTTGAGCACTATTGTTTAGCTGCACAGGTGCAGTGGATTGCCAAGTGGTTGGTCTCTCACTATCTAGGGGATATGGCCACTACTTCCCCTTCTTTATTGTGCCACGTCCTCTTGTACCTGTTCCACCCGTGTGCGTGCCCGAAACACATGCAGTTCCTGCTGCTTTCAGAAGCCTATAAGTGCTTCGCCTTTGTCTGTTCATGACCTGTGCTGTACAACTCTATGCCCCAACCATACTCCTACAGGGCACCCCCCGGGGCGCGCGTGTTACTACAGCCGCAGAGCTACGCGGCTGGGACACGGCTAGTATTCAGGACATCTGTTCCACAACGGAACTCTAATCCCTCATGCCGAACTGGTCGAGGGGCCGTTTTTCGTCCCGGATTCGTCCTCACACACCACTCACTTATAGCCTCCCTATCTGCTCGATGGGGTGCGTTAGACACAGACCCCCGCTACATCACACAATACAATATCTACACATCATGAGAGACGGGGGTTACCTGGTCAGATGGTTTGCAACATCGCTGCACCACCACACTGCTGCCTCTCTCAGCCCTCTATGTGAGCACTGGGAAGAGGCCCTGGGGCATGACTTCACCGAACCAGAGTTCAGAGCTATCCTAGAGCGCCTTCTGTGTACCTCGTAATCTGCGATTCCACCAAATACAGTTCTTCGTACTCCACAGAGCATACCTCACCCCGGCCAACATCAATACATTCTTCTGTCGCACAGACGCTGCCTGCCCCAGATGCTACTTAGCTGACGCAGACATATTACATATGCTCTGGCAGTGCTCCAAACTCACCACACCACATACTGGAACAAAGAAGCCAATACTCTTTCCTACTGTACTGGGCGAGATATACCTTTCAGCTGGGAAGCCTATTGTAGTGCTCAGCCCATCCAACTGTCACTATCTAGGCAGAGTACCAACATTCTGACTGCTGCACTTATGAACATTCTAAAGATGGTAGAAAGGCATCACATTGGGAATAACAGGATATTACACCTATGTTCTTCATCTCTTTGGGAGGGGAGGAAGTGCAGAGCCACTTCCTGCTTCATAGATCTGGGCCTAGTCGTCCCCAAACACCTAATCCCTAAACAATGGAAGGCACCTGGTGCCCCCCAGTTTGCGGCGTGGCATCGCTCCTCACTTAACTGGGCCAATGCAGAGAGCGTTGCCCTGCGCAGGGAGGATCTGTTGGGACTCTGGCTGTTCCCTCTGGCTGCAGAGTGGGAGGCTGTTCTATCGGAGTTGCAGACTTGGGAAAAAACTTTTCTTTACTTGACAGTTGGATATAAGATGATCGTGAGCATGTCTACAGTTTGTACGAACCCTACATCCAAAGGTTTCTATAGATTAACATAATCTAAATCATTCAGAGACATCCATAATATTAAAATTACACTTTTCACATACGGATTGATGGATAAACACATTCTTATCTGTATATCAGCAAAGCAATACAATTGCAAATAATAAATACCTTGGCCACAATCACCAGCGTCAAATCCACATGAAAGGACATTACAAGCCTGATCACAGAATTTATCTGCTAGCCAAGAATTCGCGCATCCTGCATTACAGTAGGAAACACCGCTTATTCCCACACCAAAATGCCAGGGCTGGCCAATTCCACCACCTCCTCCTCCAGCAGCGCCAGGAACAAAACGACTACCACCAGTACTACCTGCAGGAAAGACAAGCATATTTAAAACAAATATTATTAGAGACCAAGTTCACACCACCCATTCCATTATAGAGAAACAAAATGCTAAACATAAATTAGTATAGATCTTTAGTCTCTGAACATGAACATGAACCATTTGCTTGTGTTCGAACATACATCTGTGTGCATTAGCATTTAGTTATGACTGTGTGCTTTCCTTCAAAGAAACAGAAATGTATCTATTTAAAGCCTAATATCTTATCTCAACTGCCCAGTGAAAAATGTGTGTAATAAATGTTAACATTTACAAGATGTCTTTTATGAGCTTATGAAGTATTCCGATTTCTCTTTCTCACAACTGCCGTACGAATAAAGAGAACACGGTTTTAGCAAACATTCCCAAAACCATTTTTTAAAATTTGGAAACAGAGATCCCAGAGAGGAAAGTATGATGAAGAACTTAATTTCCATCTATTTTGAACATCTACATTTACTACTCAGCCAACTACGTCTGTCATGGGACACTCTTCTTTCTTCCATCCCTCACTGACAAATGAATACTGAGTGTAGTACAACACACAAATCAATGATGATCCTAAGCTACAGGGTCTTCAGGCACACAGCATGCACACAAACTCATTTTGTGCTATAGCCTATTGGAGATGCAAGCATACAAGACTTGACTTTCTACATCCGACTTGACTGTGCCCTCCTTTAGTAGGATTTTAAACCAAGATACAACATACACTAGGACATGTGTGATGGAAAAACAGATAATAATGTCAGGCGTAGCCTTGCTAGGGCTATTGAGCCATTAAATAGTAAACATATCACTGTCCTATGCACTGGGACAATGTACCAGGCTAATAAAGAAAATATGGCATTCAAACGAGGAGACTAGGATAAGAGAATGCTAAAGGCCTTCAGAAGAATCAGCGGAGGACTTGATTGGCATTAGCATTTATTTTTGGCTCTCTTGGCTTTGGGCATAATAATGAGTTAGCCAGCACTAGAGGGCTTGAACGATTTGTGACTTTGGTATACATTATTGAGCGAGTCTTACCTTAGGAATTAGGTGGGAGAACTGGGGGAGCACTTGCTGGTGTTATTAGCTTGCCGGGAGTTACTACAACCTTGTTATGAGCTATTACATCATGACGATTTCGGTACAATATGTGTATTTCGAGGTTGCCAAGCTCAAACAATTTAGCATTCTCACTGCTGTACCACAACACATAGAATCTGTTAGTTGTAAGGTCCCAGTTGGGTGAGTTTGTATACCATTTGCATGTTTGTTGCCATCAGACGTGGTTGCCGAGCTGCTTGGTACATCACCTTCCCCTGGCACTCTCTTTATTAACTTGCAGTAGTACCTCTAACAATCTGAACATGTGGGCCGTTTATATGGTTCTTACTGAGTCCTGAAGGATTGATACTTGATCAGACATTCATACCTCAGCCTCTCCTTCCACCCTCAATGGCCACTGTTTTACATATGAATAATTGTCTAGGGGCAGACCATTGGTAGAGCTTAGCAGCAGCTTCTTTGTCAATGAAAATCTCAGCGTTCAGTGTTACCTGACTGTTAATGGCTCTCTTAGAGTGAGATGTATATCCTCCCTGACAGTGGACAAAAGGCATGGGTGTGGAGAGATGTTTTAGCCCCTTAGAGGACAGCCATCTGGGCTGTTCCCAGGAAGTTAATTAGACGTCAAATGGTGCTAACCCTGTCATTGTCCTAATAGCTAACTCGTACCAATCTCAATAGGAGAGTGGCTGCCCCAGAACCAGTTTAGAGTGACCACAAGGGTTTGCCCATTAAACTAGCCACACATCTGGGTGGGCCGTCAGAGCTCTGGACAAGGTAATAACGGTTTTGCCATATTAGGTTCATGTAGAGAGGGCCACTGTGGGTAGTTTACGGTAAGACAAACAGGAAGTGCGGCATATGTGTGTAGGGGCACCTGTGGGAACTTTTACCCCACTGACAGTGAGTGGCCAGGAGTTTCCCCCAACCACAGGCTAGCAAGGGGCAAAAAAGTGGCATCCTCAGCACCCGCTTCAGAACAACAGAGGACCTGTGGAAGGCAGAAGGGGGTGGACCTGCTCCCTAGTTGTATCCAGGAATAGAAGAGTGGACTCCAAGGGCTAGATGGTTAGACTCCTGTTAAGCTCCTGGTAAGCTCCAGGAACACAAAAGCTGCAAAAAGCCCAAATCTCTGTTAACCGCAGCTGACCATTTCAAACTGCATTTGTCCTGAATCCTGCTGGGGGTTCCGAGAGATCGAATCATAATCCTAAAGTGATGCCCAAAAGGCCCTGAACCCTACGCTTGTTTTAGAGTGTATTGTTTACCCCTTCAAAATTGCAAGACTGGACACTTAAAAACTTTTTCTGAGTTTTTCCCTATAAGAACCAGAGGCTACCACTGGACTGCATTAGAGTCACAGCTGCCGATGTTGAATTGCCAGTCGAACTCAACTTGCTGGTTTGTCACAATGAAACGATCCTGAGTCCCAGAAAAATTTCTAAATCCAAACGCAAGTACTTAAACTGGACCAAAGTCCACCAGTAACACCACAATGCCAACACCTTCCTGGGCCCCAACTTTGGCTGCTCTGAGTTTTCCCGCCTTCAACGTTGAGAGCTTCCAACTTCCTGCTGGAGTTAAGGCTCCCACTGAGGCCCTGCACTTCAGCAGCCAGCTGCCGTTAAGTAGCCCTTCTTTGAATCTACCCTGCAGCGCAACCCGCCAACGGTGTCGTCATCGAGAACTATATTCCAGAAAAAAGATTAAGTCAGAAGGTAAACTTTCCACTATGACAAACCTGGTTCCTGTATCCTACCCATGCTTCATCGTGGTCACCTTAAATTTTGACTTGGACCAGGTCTAGAGGGACCAGATAACCACGATTGGCGCTTTGTGCTTTTAGGCCCTATTAGGATCTCAAAACATATTAAAAATCATATCTCTGGATCCCTACATCTGCTTTCTGCCAATTTGGTCTCCATTTGATCATTACATTACATAAATTGAAGTGAGATTTTTATTAGGCTGTGTTTTCTACTTTGTAAATGGTTGTACTGATAAAATCTAAACACATTTCTCCTAAGTTAGGCCTGTCTGCTCTGTTTTACAGCTAACAAGGGTTGAGCTCATGTTTAAATTAGATCTAAATGGACTTGGTACAGAATTGTGACATTATTAGTAGGGGGAATCTATATCAACTCCAACTGATAATCCACTTTCTCACAATTGTAAATACTTATTACCTGAGCAACAGGGTAACAGGCAACAGTCTTGTTTAAGTTGTTGGGACAACTTGTTCCCCAACAGTGCACGGAGCTCTGGGAAACCGTCATGATCCTGCGCTGTTGGATTACAGGTGCAATTCTCAATGCTGGAGCTCTGCTGCTCATTCCCTTTTGCTCTTCATTGCCTTTGCCTACTTTTTGAAATACTGCTGCTGTCTGTTACTATCCACTGGCACAAGAGAAGATAGTGAACTCTCTAATCAGGATTCCTCCACCAGACGAGCAGCAGATATTCCACTGCAGCTGATCCTAGATAGATACATTTTTATAGTATCAAGTTATTTAAAACCACCACAATATAAAAACAGAATTATTCTTAAAAACTACACATAATATAACAGATAAGATCAACTAGCCAATCGTACTGCAAATCATTAACTCAATAATAAGCATGATCCACTAAAGAGCATGGTGAAATGTTAAACGACAAAGTGGCAAAGGCACAGATCAAGCCTCGGGGTGAAAGGGGCAGGATAATGTGTTGAGGTCAAAGGAGATGGAAAAACTTAAGACCTCTTCTGGAGCCCAAACCGATTCCATATTATCTTCAGAAGTGACCGTCCTGCATTTGGAGGATCCAATTAAATGAAGTGGGGACCGCAACTAAATCCCTACCCGAGAGGTTTGTTAGGTTTCCAGGGCCAAGGTAGTCTTTTTTGGCCAGCAAAATGACTTGTGTGCCCGAGGCTTCTGTAGAAAACATTTGGGCAATAAACTGGTTGTTGTTGGTAAAGTGTGTCATGTGTTAAAAAGTGACTGGTGTCTCTGCAGTTCACCCTGTAGCTAAAGTGCAATTTTAACCTTTGATTAATAAAGTGGCACTGCGACCAGCTTGACAAACTTCTTTGTGGCAGTGCTCTACTTGTCCGATTCTTTTGAGATACAGGACGAGCAATCCTAAACACCTCAAGATGAATAAGCTCCTAAAATTGACATATGCAAACAAATCTAGCAAGCATCACTGTCGCTGAGCCAGAAACTGAAGTGAAAAGTTATGATTTAAAAGAAAAAGTGCTGTTACAGTGGCATGGGAAAAATCCTTTTTACCTATGCTCTAAGTATCTATTTTTGGAGGTGTAGAACCGGAGATCCAAATGAGGTCCAACCAGAATGGGGCTGCAAGGGCCGCAGTCAGAATCCTCGCGGCATCACCTACTCGCAGAGGTCAGGAGATTTCAAGGTTAAAAAGAAGGATATAGATAAGATCCCCCAGATTAATGGCTCTCTGGAAGTATATTCAGTAGCTTTTGTGCTTCTCTAAGGAATTTCACACATCTCACTGATAGATGCACATTCACACCACTCAGGCACATTGTGATGGCTGCATCCCATTGTCTTATGCAGAGTTTGAGGAACAATGGTTTCAGCCAATATGATATTTAATTATTCAGGACTGGACATACGTATATCAAGTGGGTCACGCTTTCCTCCTTGTACGTACATAGGCAGCAGTTCTCTTCCATTGATCCGGTTGATTGACCGATTTTGTGGCCTTTCAAGGTCTCAAGAGATCTTTATTCCTAGCCATTTTCAAGGGTCTGGATAAATATGCTTTCCCCTGGATCTTGGTATACAGTCTCACATATACGGGCGTGGGCCTTTCAAGAAAGCTCTTGCATGTCCTCATTTCCAGACTGTATCTTCGCTGATTTTACCAGCAAGTTAGTGGGAAGCTTCAGGATTAAATTGAGTTTAAATGTGTTCTGTGCCTCAAGAACTTCCATTGTCTACCTCAAATAGGGTTCCCACATGAATTCTTTGACTTAGATGCCTCACCTTATGATTTTCTTCAAGGACTCTGAGGGTGCACCTACCAGCTTCACATACTATCTCAAAAACCGGGGCTTCTGCAAATTAGATTGTTTATAAAGACCAAATTCCAGCTGTATCTGTGAAAATGGTGGAGCATCCAGAAGACTGAGTAGAAGTCTATAACATGCGCTTTGTCCAGCCAGGAAGAGATGTGATCTTTAAAAATCAGTGAGCCATAAGTGAGCATTAGCATACATTTGGCGTTCATTACTTTGCAGATGCCCGTTAAATCAGGACCGCTCATACTTATGGCCAGCTTTTTAAAGCTCATTGTCATTGACAGAGAAGAATCTTTTAGACTGGACAGGTGTGTAACATGGGAACCATGCAGGTTAAAGTTAATCCCCAGATTTTTAGACATGTCACCTGTTCCAGAACCACCTTAGATTTGGTAGCATGTTTGCGTCTGACTCCACAAGCTATGATTTTTATTTTGCCATGATTTACTTCCAGTTCGTTTTTCGCACAGACCACCGCTTGGGTAAACGGTTCCTCGGTATACAGCGTTCTGTTGTTACTCTATGGTAGGCATTTGTTTATCTACTTCTCAGATGACTGTTTGTGCTAGCAAACAGGGGTGCAGAGTGAACATGGCTGTCCAGACAAAGTATTCTGATATTGTGTTCCTGGTTTCTTTATGCACCAGAAGCAGCTAACAAGGAGCTTAAGTAGTCAATTGATCTTCAGCTGCTCTCTCAGCGGTAATCGAGCTACAGTTTTATTTTCAACATGTCTCTATTGAATCCTGAATCTAAATGGATTAAAATTTTATTTCCACAGAAAAATTACAATATAGCCAGTGACATTATACAATAGTAGTAATACGGAGAGGTATGTGGTGAAAGGTAACATTAATACCAGGAACAACTAGGTAATAGTTTCGAAACATCACTTAAGGCTGCACCAAGTGATAATGCGTTCTTTAAAAAAACCTCATCTAATTCGGTTTCAAATGTTCTTACCAAGGCAATCACCTCCATCCCAATCACAAGCAGAGTTGTTACAGGCCTTGTCACAGTAGCCATCTTTGATCCATGAGCCAGGGCAGCCTTCAGCACAGTTTGGCACAGGCCACGTTAAATAAACCTAAGGATTTCCAAACATGATTTGTCAAAGTATACGAAACAAAACAACGCCATGTTTCAAGAAGAACATACAACCTCAAATGCCCTAGCTTAGGTTTACAATTTAGCTTTTACATTTATGCATGAACCAAAATTCCCAAGGTAACTTATTTTTTCATTTTCATTGCAACTGAATGTATTCCATACCCATTCACAATAAAGATCCAGAAATATAATTCATGATGCATCTCCCATTCTATTTAAAGCTACACAGACCCATCATATGAACTGCAGTAGATGTGTGGCTAGTTCTGCTGTGATTGGCCACTTCTTTGTGTATTCTGGTAAAGGAAATAGGCATAAATACAGTCACACTGGTATATATTGCAATGGACTTCCCCGGACTAAGGAACATAAGTAGTTACACAAGAGTAAATTGTCTTTAGTCACACATAAATCTGTTTCTAAACAGGGATAATGCAGATCTACTAGGTTTGCCTCGAGTGAACATGTAGAATGTCCATGTTCACCGGACAAACATCTATTAACAGGATTTTTTCCCCTGGAGTACAACAAAGGCTGCATTTACTTTGTGGAGTGAACATGAAAGCCAACAACGCGATTAGATCTTTACAGACCATCTCACACAATCTTTTAAGCATCTGGCGAAAACATCAACTTGTAAAAATCAATTACCAATATCGCCCACTACAAAATAAATACAAATTATATTCTAATACGAAATCTTTTTTTAAAATAAAATGTAATATAAAACAGGGCGGTGAGGTACACACTGGCATGTTTTAATTGACTGGTATATGATGTACATTAGAAATGAATCTTTCTTATGTTTTTGTTTGCAGAGGATGTTTTTACGTGATAGCGGATGAGGTAGCAACAAAATCTAGGCATTATTTTGGTGGCTTAGGTTGCTGAGTAACACGGAAAGGACATGTGTGAGAGGATTGACAAGACAAAAATATGAGCATATGGGTTGGCAACCCCTGCCCTATCTTTGACAGTGTGCTGGTACTAACATGTATCGGTCATGAAGTGAATGATAAAGACAGCCAAGGGACAGACAACAAAAATGTAGTAGTAACACTCAAGTGGAGTGCACAAAACAAAAAACAGATGCTCAAACATATGTATAACTTGGAGCAATATGCTCAGCGGTACTCCCTTTGATACGCGCATGTGTGAGAGTGCAGTGTAAAATATAACTGTCTAAATTAGAGAACACGATGAGACCAGTAGCAAGGATTCCATTTCAAAATGATCACCTCCTAGTAGTATGAGGAGGTTCTATCAGCACTAACGGCGTTAAGCACCAAGTCATTAGAGACATTATGTCTCTATGCGCTTCAGCAAAGAACCGTAGGATGAGGTGCCAAAACCTTCAAAATTGGTGCTTGCCTCCCTTAACTTCATACAACACCTCCTCAATCCCCAACATAGTTTATCAAGGCAGTCTGAGTGAATTCTAAGTGTTTTTCCTATTCCTCCACCCCCCTCACCCCAGGCCTCCTTAGTAAAATACTTTCTTTTGAATTCGGAATTTGACATTAATATTCTTCTACATTAATTAAGACCCCATCCCAAACATCACAGAAATGCTTGAATTCCCACAAATAATCACATATCATTCCTCCTTGCCTACATCCCCACCAGCAAGACTCAGATGGAGTCATGTTGGCCTGATTTGTCAACTAAGTAGAATCTTCTGGCCTAGCTCTATTCCCTAGGCATGTGTGATTACTTTGGCTACATCATAAATACTTTGGGACCCTATTTCTTCCTCCCACGCCTGCTGACAGTGCCATCTATCCACCTTATTATCGTATAGCAGTATTTTACAGAAACAAGAAATTAAGTGTTGGTCTCTGCTTACTTTTTGTATCAGATTTTCAAATATTGTGTGGGTCCTTGTTGCCCCCTAACTTAATAGATCCATGCAAAATCCAATGGCGAATTTGTATATACCTTGAAGTTTCCACATTCCCCAGTTCATAGTCCTTGTTCATTTTTATGAATTGTTTGATCTTTCCCGTTAGGAGCTTATTTACCACTTTAACACAACGCCCCCTCTTCCAGTGACCAAAATCCCTACGTTGAAACCCATGTTCTGGAAGAGTGGGTATTAATGGATATAGGAAGCTGGTAAGGTCTAACTTAACCTCAACTACATTCCATATCTTTAGAGAGCCATGTACTGATGGTGACAAGAAAAGGTTTTTGGAGCTATATCTTTTGTTTAGGCATGAAATCTTACATTGAGTGCACTCTGCTATGCTATGTTATGTGGATTTTTCTAACGTGGCTACTCACCTGGGAGGATACCCAAGCGCTGTAACAGGTGTGTAAGCATGAGGCTGACTGTGTTGCGAGTCTGCATCGGTGAGTTAGTCAAAGAGCCAGGTCTTCAGCTGCTTGCGGAATTCAAGAAATGAGGAGGAAACTCTGATAAGAGGCAGAGCGTTCCAGGTCACGGGTGCAATGATCGATCAACTACCAGTGGCACTCAGTCTCTGACCTTTTCAGAAGGCCCCTGCCAAGTTCACTGATCCGCCACACTGGTCGTTCTCTCTCCACTTAAAGCAGGTCACATAGAGAATTGGCGTGTAATTAAATAATATGGTGCTGAGTCCAAGGGGTCTTCATTCGGAGGTCAATCAGCATAACATTAAGTCTTGCACAGGTTTTAGGAGCTTCTGAAATGTGTGCGAAATCTATCTATCTATCTATCTATCTATCTATCTATCTATCTATCTATTAATCTATCATGGAGTAGAGCTTTCAAAGCTATCTATTAAGCCCATGTCTGAGAGCCATGTATTTACTTCACCCGACCAGACCACTGTCGTCCCTTAAGGCATCCAATTTTCACTCGTCTCCCCTGTAGGTAAATGCCTCTCCAGTACCAAAAGGAAATATTTCACTGGCAGAGTGCAGGACAATTGCAAAAAACACAGTTGATGGACAGAATGTAAAACAGTGTCATACATTCACCCCAGTACAAGGATCTGGGCCTAGATCCATTGTTTTTGTGCACTCCACACCACCCTGGGTTAGACACTGGCTATATGCAAATCAGCTCTGACCCTGTGCCTCATGGGAACAGTCCAGTCCGAACTACCAAGCCATGTCTTTCCCAGACCGGAATCAAGCATCCAAGGGCCGGTTTCTGGCTATCAGCCTTCATCAGCCTGGATAGCTTGACTCCAGTGGTGTGGAGAGCCTGGGACTCACGTCTGAGCATACCCAGCCCACTCGGGGTGAAAATTGCAAAAAACACAGTTGATGGACAGAATGTAAAACAATGTCATACATTCACCCCAGAACAAGGATCTGGGCCTAGATCCATCGTTTTTTTGCACTCCACACCACCCTAGGTTAGACACTGGCTATATGCAAATCAGCTCTGACCCTGTGCCTCATGGGAACAGTCCAGTCCGATCTACCAAGCCATGTCTTTCCCAGACCGGAATCAAGCATCCAAGGACCGGTTTCTGGCTATCAGCCTTCATCAGCCTGGATAGCTTGACTCCAGTGGTGTGGAGAGCCTGGGACTCACGTCTGAGCATACC
Source organism: Lissotriton helveticus (assembly GCF_964261635.1). Taxonomy (NCBI): domain Eukaryota; kingdom Metazoa; phylum Chordata; class Amphibia; order Caudata; family Salamandridae; genus Lissotriton; species Lissotriton helveticus. The sequence goes on along the minus strand of NC_136057.1, from coordinate 848,154,761 downwards.
CAGCCCACTCGGGGTGAAAATTGCAAAAAACACAGTTGATGGACAGAATGTAGAACAATGTCATACATTCACCCCAGTACAAGGATCTGGGCCTAGATCCATCGTTTTTTTGCACTCCACACCACCCTGGGTTAGACACTGGCTATATGCAAATCAGCTCTGATCCTGTGCTTTATGGGAACAGTCCAGTCCGAACTACCAAAGCCATGTCTTTCCCAGACCGGAATCAAGCATCCAAGGACCGGTTTCTGGCTATCAGCCTTCATCAGCCTGGATAGCTTGACTCCAGTGGTGTGGAGAGCCTGGGACTCACGTCTGAGCATACCCAGCCCACTCAGGGTGAAAATTGCAAAAAACACAGTTGATGGACAGAATGTAGAACAATGTCATACATTCACCCCAGTACAAGGATCTGGGCCTAGATCCATCGTTGTTTTGCACTCCACACCACCCTGGGTTAGACACTGGCTATATGCAAATCAGCTCTGACCCTGTGCCTCATGGGAACAGTCCAGTCCGAACTACCAAGCCATGTCTTTCCCAGACCGGAATCAAGCATCCAAGGACCGGTTTCTGGCTATCAGCCTTCATCAGCCTGGATAGCTTGACTCCAGTGGTGTGGAGAGCCTGGGACTCACGTCTGAGCATACCCAGCCCACTCGGGGTGAAAATTGCAAAAAACACAGTTGATGGACAGAATGTAGAACAATGTCATACATTCACCCCAGTACAAGGATCTGGGCCTAGATCCATCGTTTTTTTGCGCTCAACACCACCCTGGGTTAGACACTGGCTATATGCAAATCAGCTCTGACCCTGTGCCTCATGGGAACAGTCCAGTCCGAACTACCAAGCCATGTCTTTCCCAGACAGGAGTTCCTGGAGTCTCCTCCTATGTTGGTTTCCACAAGTGCTGGATGATTCACGGTTATCGGAAATCGTGGTATCCAACTATGTATAACTTGTACTGAGCGAGTTCCTTTGTATCAATTCCAGCCCTGAAGAGTCGGAAATCACTGTTTCTCTCAATCAATCAATCATGGGCATTTGTATAGCGCGCTGCTCACCCAGGAGGGTCTCAAGGCACTGGGGGGAGGGGTCCTTTACTGCTTGAAGAGCCAGGTCTTGAGGAGCTTCCTGAAGGAGAGATGATCCTGGGTCATCTGGAGGTGTATCGGGAGGGAGTTCCACGTCTTGGCTGCCAGGTAGGAGAAGGATCTTCCCTCGGCGGTGGCTTTGCGGATGCGTGGTACGGCGGGGAGGGCGAGGCTGGACGATCGTAGCTGGCGGGTGGGCACGTAGAAGGTCAGGCGGTTGTCGAGGTACTTGGGGCCCAGGTCGTGGAGGGCTTTGTGTGCGTGGGTGAGGAGTCTGAACATGATCCTCTTGCTGACATGGAGCCAGTGCAGGTCTCTCAGGTGGCCGGAGATGGGGCTGCGTCGGGGGATGTCCAGGACGAGTCGTGCGGAGGCGTTCTGGATGCGCTGGAGTCTTTTCTGAAGTTTGGCTGTGGTTCCGGCGTAGAGGGTGTTTCTGTAGTTCAGCCGGCTGGTGATGAGTGCCTGGGTGATCGTCTTCCTGGTTTCGGTGGGGATCCAGCGGAAGATCTTGCGGAGCATGCGCAGGGTGTTGAAGCATGATGATGAGACGGCGTTGACTTGTCTGGTCATCGAGAGGGAGGAGTCCAGGATGAAACGCAGGTTGTGTGCGTGGTCCGTTGGTTTGGGAGTGGTGCCCAGGGCAGGGGGTCACCAGGAGTTGTCCCAGGCGGAGGGCGATGATCCTAGGATGAGGACTTCCATCTTGTCTGAGTTCAGTTTCAGGCGGCTGTTCTTCATCCACTCGGCGACGTCTTTCATCCCTTCATGCAGGCTGGTTCTGGCGGTGGCGGGGTTGTTGGTGAGGGAGAGGATCAGCTGGGTGTCGTCAGCGTAGGAGATGATGTTGAGGTTGTGTTTGCGTGCGATGGCTGCGAGAGGGCTCATGTAGACGTTGAAGAGGGTTGGGCTGAGTGATGTTCCTTGTGGTACACCGCAGATGACTTCGGTGGTCTCGGATCTGAACGGGGGGAGACGGACTCTCTGGGTTCTTCCGGCGAGGAACGAGATGATCCACTCCAGTGCCTTCTCTTGGATTCCGATGTTGTTGAGGCGCTGTACTAGGGTGCGGTGTCAGACAGTGTCGAAAGCTGCGGAGAGGTCCAGGAGGATGAGGGCCGCTGTTTCCCCGTTGTCGAGCAGGGATCTGATGTCGTCAGTGGCTGCGATGAGGGAGGTCTTGGTGCTGTGGTTGGCTCGGAAACCGGACTGCGATGGGTTGAGGGATCCGTTCGTCTCGAGGAAGGCGGCAAGCTGTCTGTTGACGGTCTTCTCGATGACTTTGGCAGGAAAAGGGAGGAGCGAGATGGGGCGGTAGTTCTTGAGGTCGGTGGGGTCCGCTGTTGGTTTCTTCAGGAGGGCGCTGAGCTCGGCGTGCTTCCAGATCTCCGGGAAGGTGGCGGTGTTGAAGGAAGTGTTGATGATGTCCCAGAGTTGGGGTGCGATGATGGAGTCGGCCTTGTTGAAGACGTGGTGGGGGCAGGGGTCGGTTGGTGATCCGGAGTGGATGGTGTTCATCGTGCGGGTGGTGTCTTCGGTGCTGACCGGGGTCCAGGCGCAGATGGTGGTGGTGGGGGGCGTTGGTTCGGTGGTTGGGTGCGTGGTTGGTGTGCCGAAGCTGTTGTGTATATCGGCGATCTTGTGGTGGAAGAACGAGGCGAGTGAGTCGCAGAGGTCTTGTGAGGGAGTGATGTCGTTGTTTCCGGCGCTGGGGTTGGAGAACTCTTTGATGATGCTGAAGCGTTCCTTGCTGTTGTGGGCGTTGTTGTCCAGCCGTTCTTTGAATGCTGTCTTCTTGGTGGTGCGGATCAGCTGGTGGTGTTTGCGGGTGGCGTGCTTGAGGGCCGTCATGTTGTCTGTGGTCTGGTAGTGGCGCCAGGTTTTCTCGAGGGTGCGGCAGTTCTTCTTGGAGATCTTGAGTTCGTCGGTGAACCAGGGGGCTTTCTTGCTGCCGGGTCTGCTGGGAGGGTTCTTCAGTGGTGCGAGGTCATCTGCGCAGTTGGTGAGCCACTGTATGAGGTTGTTGGCTGCTTCGTTGGGGTCCGTTGTGCTGGCGGGAGGGTTGTGGCGGAGGGAGGTGGCGAGCTGCTCGGCGGTGATCTTGCTCCAGCTCCTGCGAGGAATCTGTTGCGGGTGGTGGTAGGTCGTGGTTCTTCTGAAGCTGAATGGACGCAGCTGTGATCAGTCCAGTGTAGTCCGGTGGAGTGGCTGAAGGAGATGTGCTTGCTGGAGGAGATGACGGGGTCAAGCGTGTGGCCAGCGTAGTGGGTGGGGGTGTTCACCAGTTGCTTGAGTCCGAGGTTAGCGAGGTTGTCCAGCAGGGTGGTGGTGTTGCTGTCCTTGTTGTTCTCCAGGTGGAAGATGAGGTCCCCTAGGAGGATGTAGTCAGCGGAGGGGAGGGCCTGCGGGCTGATGAAGTCGGCGATGTCTACGCTGAATTGGGTGCGTGGTCCCGGGGGGTCTGTAGATGAGGGTGCCTATGAGGGTGGTCTTGGGGTCGATGTGTATCTGGAAGTGGAGGTGTTCGGCGGCAGTGAAGGTGTCGTCGTGGTTGGTCGTGATGCGGATGGTGTTGTTGTGTACGATGGCGATGCCTCCTCCAGTCTGGTTGACGCGGTCCTTGCGGGTGATCTTGTATCCGTCCGGGATGGCTATGGCGCTGAGGAGGCGTTCATCCAGGTTTCTGTGAGGAAGGCGACGTCTGGTGATGATGTACCTTGCAGAGCGCCAGTGGTTCCTTTACACTAAAACCCTAGTTCTTAGCATCACCCTTTCATTCAAGATCTGAGAGGGTCAAACCCTCCTCAGCAGCATCACAAACTGCCGTCTTGGGAGCAGATCCAGTACAACCTGGAGCCTCAAGTCCTCTTACTGTGTCCAGCGGCAGCTGACAGTCCACTTCTGGTGTGGTCAATGTCTCTCCAGGACTGACAGAGAATGTTCAGGAAAATCCTAAAGAAACTGCTTACATTTGGGAAGAACAGGATGAAGATTGAGGGACACAAGCCCCACCCCACTGGTTTCCTGACCACAGCCCCAGACATTCAGTTCATTATGTTTTAATTGCTGTGTCACCACTGAGTGATCTACTTCACTAGCCAAAAAGATTCAAGTGCCCAAAGGCAGCAACATGGTAATTGGAATTTGCTTCTGATTAGGACCAGTAGGAGAAAATACAAACAAGCATTTACAATGCAATAGGTCTCGCAGCATTAAAGTTTGAGTTATTGGCATTGTGTATGGCAATGCCAATAGTTATAACTTTTGCAAATGTGACACCTACAGCATTTGTAATGCAATATGTCTTGTATTTACGTGACTTAGATGTATTGATATTACAAATAAGAATAGCTTTTATTTTTTTTAAAATCTTAATACTTAAATAAAAGTTATTGTAATTGAGTCGGTGGAAGGGTGAAGTGAGTGGGCCAGCAAGTTGAAGTGGAGAGAAAGGAGGGTGAAGTTGGGAGAGAGGAAGGTGAGGCAGAGAAAAAAGGGTGAGGTGTGGAGAGTAGAAAAGATAAAGCCCATAGGAACCAGGCCTGGGTACAGGGAGGTGCATCACACATGAGGGACTTTGAGAGAGTGACTGGCTTTTGAACAGAAACATATCCGCATCTCCCTGGAATCACCTAATCCAGGCACTACTTTGATAGGGAGATAGTGCTCCTAAACTTACCTGAAAGACGACTGGGCCATGGGTTTCTGCACCAGTCCAGGTTAGGGGGTTTGGGGGTTGGGGAGTGAGGGGGTTTAGCATAGACATACAGTGGTCCAGGGTTGCATAAGCTCAAGCACACGGCCACATCCCCTCCTCTGGGGCTCCAACGACCTCCCTCTTCAGGTAGCTGCTCAGCCACACAGCACCTCACTTATTCCGGGAGAGACTTTTCTAATATGGCCTTGTGCCAGATAGGACTAGCAACCTCCTTTAAGATCAGGATGGAGCAGGATGGCAGCGTGGTGTGAGGGCGCTGTTCTCTAGCACATCTGCTCCGCCATCATGCATAGTCACGCCCCCTTCAAATAAACCCTATGATGTTTGAGATGGAAGAGCATGGGCAAGGAGGAAATTCTTTTTTACATTAATTGTTCTAAAAGAAAAATTAAATAGAATGGTCAAGGTAACTTTTTATGAGGAGGGATTTTGTTTTTAAGCTGATGCCACAAAATGCTTCTTTTTACCCTCCTCTTAAGATAATTTATGAAACCAGCCTAACAGAATGAGCAATCCACATAAAGGCACAACTCACAGGCCGAGCTGCTGTCAGAATTAAACAAGACGTCAGCGCTTCGCCGTGAAATGGATCCCAAAAAAACCAAGTGAAAGTGAAAGGCACGCCGTGCCCAGTGGCGGGCCTACGGGGTTCGCCGCTGTGCTGGAGAAGTGTTGCGCGGCTCGCGAGGGGGCAGCCAAAGCAACAAAAAAGCAGCCCCTGCACACCATACTGCACGCCCGAGGAGCCTGCCTGCCCGAGAAGAGCTATCGGGAGGCAACCAAGGCAGGTGAGTGACAGCACTGCAGTGCCTGCGAGCGCCGCGCCTCACCAACCTGTGATTTTCTAAATGTTGTAGTCATGAAACGTATCCCACACAAATCACCATAACCGGCTGAACCTCCTCCTTGCCCATCCAACCCCAGGCCAGTCCCCCTAAAGGGCTGCACGTGCTATCACCTGCACATCGCCGAGTCTACCGCTAGCTCAGTCTGCTTCTCTGAGCATGTAGTCCAGAAACATATATTCCAGAAACATATCCACTAAATGGAACCAACACATCTCTTCAGGATTGTTAAAATGCGAAACGCATGTGCTCATTTCCTTAACAAGCAGGCTCCGGCTCCGCATCCTCCTGGATAGACCAATTTGGTTGCCCTATCAGACTTCTTCGACTCTGTCCGACACCTCTCTGCTCATTGTATACATATGCCGCTCCCTCACAAACACTACACAGTAAGGATTACTTGCATCATTCCTTGAATTGGACACACACTCACAATCTGCGTCCTCTTTTGTCCTTTAAATTTCACAAGTCCAGTTTGTTAATAAATGAACGATGACTTACAGTTCCAGGTGCTCCTTGGGATCTTCGTATGAACAGGATACTTTTCTCGCCTTTTATCCGCCTCCGTTTGACCGAATCTCTCTCGGTGCGTCCTGGTCCCCGGTACATCACTTGTGCCCCGCTCTCCCCCGTTATATAGGCGAGGCTGGCTCCGCGTGTGACTTAAATGTGTTTGGAGGATTCGCGCGCGAGGAAACAAAACTCATCTCTGAGCAGGAAAGCGAGAGTTTTGCTTTCCATCTTCCCTTCCCACCTCTGCTACCTTTTCTTACCTCGTTTTGTTTCCCGTTCCAGCCCAGTGCAGTATCATATTTGCACCATTCACTCACCTGGACAAACGTCTGCATTACTAGTGTGTTTTTTTCTGGCATGTCAGAGTGGAACTGAAAATGAAATTAGGACACGTCACACACAAAGGGCACAATTGCTCAACCTCGGTTACAGAGACTGCGTATTTACTTTAGTTTCCGCTGTCCAGACATACACCGAAGCAAGGGAGCAGACAGAAAAATAAAACTAGCAGCGATTTGTTACCTTTCTGAATGACGGGCCCCCTGGCTAATAAGAACGCTGGGTGGGCGCGCGGGCTGGCGTAATAACCAGCATGGTAGGCTGTACCTTTACTCTTCAGGAAGAGCAGCGTGTGAGGTGATGCCGGGAGCCTGTAGCAGCAGAAAGAGCCCGGTGAGGGGGGCAGGGGGAGGGGTGTGTGTGTTTGTGTGTGTGTGTGTGTGTGTGTACGTGTGTGTGTACGTGTGTGTGTACGTGTGTGTGTACGTGTGTGTGTACACGTGTGTGTGCACGTGTGTGTGCACGTGTGTGTGCACGTGTGTGTGCACGTGTGGGTGCACATGTGGGTGCACATGTGTGTGTGTGTCTGTGCACGCGTCCTGATCCGATTCCTGAGGCTGCGCGTGCCCATCTCCCATCTCCTTGAAAGCATAGCCGGTAACTATAGGTCTCGCAGGCGAGACAGCGCTTCGCACTGTAATCGCCAGGTGCGAGACCTAAAAAGGTAAGCAGATTTGCGACACACACCAGTGACAAGGAAACAATGTAAGATACAACTATATACATGGTACTACATGCCAGTTATGCTCCTGTTATCCATAGGGCCAAATGTAGCGCATGCAGGGGAGGATGTGAAGAACTAGGCATGCTGACCCACATGCTTTGGGGCGTGTGCCTGTACGGCGAGTTACTGGAGCTGCCATTTAAGCGATCAAATGATCACGATTAATGGAATGTCCAGAGGTCTCGTTGTTAGGGTTTCCCTCAACTGCTACATACACATTGTGCATCAACACAAAATGATCTTGCATTTTTTGTCAGCAGCAAAGAAGGCAATACTGGTGAAATGGAGAACTTCCAACACTCCTTCAGACAGGGCCTAAATACAAAACATACAGTGGATTCTGGGAATAGAGAAGTTGGTCAATAAAGGTTGTTGAAAACTCCACTCCAGGACAGCTAGACTGACCAACTTTATTCATATCTCTTGAACTAAGTGGTTTAATGTAACATAAATGCAGGGCCTGGATGTGGGGATGTTTAAAGTAGGGTCCAAGGAAAATGAGTATAAGGCAGTGTCAAAGTTTGCTAGGGTGATGGGAGGAAGTCATTTAGGAAAGTTCACTGTGACAGAAGGAAGGTCAATGCCTTTTCTTATGAGATAGTCAAAATAACCTGCCTCTAGAGGGAAATGAAAGATTGGAAAACCAAGTCCCCATGTCACCAGCTTCTTTCTATGTCTCCTCCAAGGAGCAGAGAGAGTCATGGTATCAAGACAAGACCTCAGAGGCTAATAGTAGGCATACATGTTGCCAGTTATCCCACTGATATTTCCTTTAATAAGTAGAGATTGCAGGGAGGCCAATCTTGCCTGAGTGATGCCTACTTTCAGTTTACAGGAATTTTCGAGGATTTTGTTCTTTGTAGAGGCAGAGAGGCACTGAGATCCAGGGACACCGCTGCACCGGACGTGTAATCAAGCATTCTCCTACATACATCTACAGTAGCTTGCACCAATATTGACAATAAAATATTTAATGTGCTGCTAAAAAGTCTGGTAAATGCATTTTAAATCGATTAGTATACATTCTGTACTTCACAATATTTATTTAGTGGGCTTTTACTCCTACTCTCTCCCCATTCCGGTCTTCCACTTCTCTCTTAGCCTCTGTAGACTTCTTAAATTTGTATCATTATGCACAAGCTGTACACAATTTAGAAATACAAATTCAATTGAGGCGAAACCAATGTTTGAAATGAAAAATCATTGTTGGAGTAACTGTGACCAGGTTCGAACCAGGTTACATATGTGGTGCTCTTGCCTCCGTAATTAAATTGTGGCATGATATTTTTGCACATATAAATGTTACTACCGATTTTAGCCGTGCTCTGGAACATTGCTACATAGCACTGTCCCTGGGAGAGTCAGATGTTGACCTACAATGCAATTTATCAAGCAAAATGACATCACATTTGCTGCTGCCAGTGCGACTAACAATTGCTCAACACTGAAGGCCTATTGTATCGAAATAATTTACTGTCACAAAGCCTCCAATTTGTTAAAACATCAGCTTTGCGACTCCAAAACAGCATTTTATAATTCATTAAAGCCCTTTTTAATCATAAAAGTAAATCCGAAGTAACCACTATTTTAGCGTTTCCAAACACAGTACCCAGTTTCGCTGGGACAGCGGGTTGGCCCTGGTTTCTAATTACTATGAAATGTAGTAAGCAATGTTAAGGGCGTATGATTACAATTGTGTAGTGGTAGGTTTTGCGTTTACTAGTACCCTCAATATCCAGAAAATTAAAAGAAGGGATACAGCCAGGTCTCAAGTAAAGTCAACATGTTTCTACCCTGTTTCAGCCTGAAAAAGACCCGGAGTAATCATCTGGGCAACAAACCCTTTATGAATACTAGGGGTGGGCGGAATTTGCGAAATCGCGTTGCGCAAATCTCCACAAAACGGTAAAAAATCTCCGCGAACACGCAGAAATTCTGTGAACACGCAGAATTGCTTGTTCGCGATGCTTTTTTACTGTTCGCAATCGCTGTTTGCGTGATCGGGGGAAATATCTTGCGAACACGCATTTGAGAACGCGAACAAGCAAAAAATTACACAAAGTCGCGGAACGCAGAATTTTGGGCAATTTTGCATTCTCTGCGGAACGCAAAATTGCCCAAATTCTGCAAATTCCGCAAACGGAATGGAATTTACCGCCCAGGCCTAATAAATATCACTAGAACTGTCCTTATTGGTCCTCAAATAGGTAGTAACTGTGCTAGATAAGTGACAATAACAGCTGTACACCGTGAGCAATTGTCTGCCAATGAGACCAGTTTTCTTAAAGCTACAAAGCGCAGACACGCACATACGGGGTAATTACAGACCCAATGTTTTCTTTCAATAAGACATACTGTTGTGAGGCTTACATAGCTCTTTTTGAGGTGAGATACCTAGAAAAATATATCTTTTTGAGGTGAGATACCTAGAATCGGTACCCCACAACAGGCCAACACTGCATAGCAAAAACACTCCAATTAAGAGTAGGTCACACAGTAGAGTAAATGTTAGACCTGACACCCTTGGCGTGGTTTTTCCCCCATCTTTTTGCCTCTGACTCATGTATTTTTGATGCTGTGCTGGATTTCGTTTTTGCTGGTTTAGATGTTTTGGACACTCTGCCACTGCTGATCAGTGCCAGAGTGTAAGTGCTCTCTCTGTAAATTGCCATATTGATTAAATATACCTGATTGGCATATTTGCATCACCATGAAGTCCCTAGTAAAGTGCACTATGTGTGCCAGAGCTGGTGATGACAGATGCTACTAGTGGGCCTGCAGCGCAGATTGTGCCACCCACATGAGTAGCCCTAAAAAGGTGACTCAGTCCTGCCAGCGCAGGGCCTGTGTGCAGTCAGTGGACTGCCCTGTCCCCCTAGCCAGTGTCTCCACTGGCTGGGCCTAACCCTTCCCTGTCTGTGCCCATCAGTCACCCCGATGGAAGGCTCAGGGTACACCCCTGGGCAGGGTGCAGTGTATGGATAAGGTAGAGCATGTACTAGTGCAGGTCACATGCTCTGGTAGTGGGCAGCAGCCATTTTGTGCGCTCACTGCTGTAAGGCTATCTTGCTCCACAGAATAACATGGGGGAGGCTGGTCCCAATGGATCCCAGCCTATCTTCTCATAGGAACAAGATGGGACATAAGTGAAAGATATCCCTGAACTCAGAATTTAATAACACATCTTTTAGTGAAGGTTGTTTTTAGATCCTGTGTTTGAGAATAGTACTTTTAGAAAGTGGCTGTTCTCTTGTCTAAACCTTTCTGTGTGCCTGGGCCTGTTTGTGGATTGACTGTCTGGTCTGGGTGTGACAGGGGCTGCAGAGCCCCCGGAGGAGGGGGGGGGGGGTCGGGGTCAGCCCGTGGATGAAAGGCAGCATCTGCTGCCAGGGAAGGGGGAGGAGGAAGCGCCTGATAGTGCCGGGCTGTGCCTGCCTGACCACCATGCTGGCTCCCCCTCCTGCCGGCCAACTGTCACCTCTGACCCTGAAGCTGACAGGAAGAAGAAAACCAGAAACACCTCAGTGCTCCAGCAACCCCCAGAACTGGTTTAGATCGGGCTCAGGGCCCACTTGCACTAAGACTTCAAAGGACTTCAAAGACTGTGAGGGGTATAAGGGAAGGACCCCTGACTACAGAAGTTTAGATTCTAAGATTCTACAATCAAGAAGGAACCTCTGCTGGAAGAAGGACTGCTGGAGAACTAAAGGAAGATTGCCTTGCTGTGTGCTCTAAGGGCTGACCTGTTCTGCTGTTGCAATTGAAAGCTGAGGAGGAGAAAGGGACTTTGCTGTGTGCTGTGACCCTACCTGCTTAAAAATGCCAAGACATTACTGTGTGCTGTGTCTTCACTGAATCTCCAAGGGCCTAAGAAGAGCTGGCCTCCTGTTGGGAACCCAGGGTTAAAGGTTCCTAAAGCTTTGCCAAGAATTGCTACAAGATCGTGCTGTTTCGGACCTGGAGCGTGTGGTGCTCAACTGCTGAGTGTAAGAAGGGATCGGTGTGCTCATCGGCACATTCCCAGCGAGGGTCGGAGGTCTGTGGTGCCTCCCCTCGTGGAATCTACTCAAGAACGGTTGTGAGGCCAAGAGGGCGTCTTTCCGTGATCGACGCCCTCGAAAACCATCTGCCGCCTGATCACCGCCGCAGCCCGGGGCCAGAAAACCTCTTTTCAAATTGCCGTCCTGATCGGAGCTGCGAGGCCGAAGAACGAAGCCGCCACGCTCCCATTGGTTGGAGGAGCCGAGCCCCCTCACCAACGCCGCGACGGGATAGGCCCGTGCGGCGCAGCGTCATCAGTGTTATTGTGCCGTGATTGGCTGAGGACCGGGGCGTCATCGGGAGCCTGTCCCGGGAGCCGCACTGCCATTGGCTGACTCCCGGGTGTGCAGAGAGGCTCGCCCAAACGCAGCGACAGGATTGGTCCCCGTCACCGGGACCTCTGCAAGTGCTGTCCGATCACCGCCGGGACCGGGGAAGACTGACCCGACCCCGCCGAGGGAATCCCTGAAGTGCCCCAGCCCCCGGCCTGCCATCTCTGCTCCCCGCCGCTCCCGAAGGACTGAGAGCGGGCGGAGAGGCTGCTGAGACCGGCCGGGGCTGAGAGCGAGTAGGCTCTAACCGGCGCGGTGCGCCTGAGGCGCGAGGACACGCTGATTGGCATCAAGGAGTTCCCCGCACCGCGGGTAAGGCGCGCTTGCAGTGCTTGAGGCCCATTGCTTTGTGGGCTGATTCTTTGGAGTAATTCACCTACGGGCATTGCTTGATTTTGCTCATTTTTATAGAGCTGATGTGAGATGAGTTCAAGGTATTATTTTTAACACTGAGACAAGAGACTTGAGACTATCTTTTATTAAGAGACTTCCTACATACCTGCAACCATTGAGATTAAGTGCAACCTTTACCTGAAGAAGTGATTATCGTGTATTACTGCTTTTTACTGCCTGCAACTAGATAAAGATATATATTTTTATAAAATATACTTACCTGTGTGGTCTCAGTTTGTGGTGGATTGGGGATTATTGTTGTGTTAAGTGCAAATATTATACAGATTGCCTTGGGGATAAGCCTGCCTGCTCGCGCCAAGCTACCTAGAGGGAGAGCGGAGGTTGTCTACTGTGTGTATTCTGTAATATCTTTGTTTTCATTTGGAAGAGAATAGAATATGTAATATCTTAGTTAAAATGTTTTACATGCTTTTCACCCTCATGCTTTTCACCCTCCACTGTGGAACTCTATAATGTTGATGTCACCTAGAATGTTGGGGCATGCAGCAGACAGTTGGAGAAGGGCTGACAGCCTTGCTGGCTGCTCCTGGTGGGGCTGATTTCATCTATACTTCAATGCTGTAACTTATCTAATTAAATCCTCTTGAAATACCACAATCAGCGTGGACTAAGTTACTACATATTACTCCACCCTGACTAGAAGCAAGGGTCCCTACTTGGTCTAAGGTACTTACCTCTCCCAACTAGAGACCCCCAGATCTAACATTGTTGGACAGCGGTGCGGATTTGGAACTAATATTTGCACTTGACCTACAGTGATTTCTTGTACATCACTAGTCTAGTTTAGCAGCACAGGTTGCGCAAGATTTTTTCTTTTTGGTGAAACCTTTTAGTTGAAAAGGTTAGGAAGCATCATGTCTCAGAAAGCGCCAAGCGGGAGAGTAGAATTGGAACTTGAATTTGAAATTCAGGAGTTGTTCAGCTACAATAAGGAGCAACTGAGGAAATTCTGCAAACAGCTTGAATGCCCAGCGAAGGGCAGCTCAAACAAGAAGAGCTACAGAAAGCTCTGAGGGCCTGGTGGGAGGCCAAACATGGTGATCCAGAAGCTGATATTGGAGAGGGAGGCACACAGGAGAATGCTTTTTTGTCCAGTGAATTGCCAGTGAGGAAGCCAGCATCTAGGACTGGCAGCAACCACTCCAGTAGGATTATTTCTCCAGAGGAGGTGGAGGAGAATCAGAGAGCTAGGGCCCATGAGATTGAGCTTTTTAAGCTCAAAGCACAAGCAGATGAGAGGAGACTGCGCCTTGAAACTGAGAAAGAGGCGCAGGAGAGAAGAAATACTCTCGCTTTGGAGGAGAAGAAACTCCAATTGGCTCATGAGTTGAGCATGAGGGAGCTGGACATTAAAGCCAAAAAGGAGGAGTCCAGTTCTAATGGTGGCAGCGCACAACCAGTACAGGCGGGTAAGTTATACATACCAAAGGATCTGGTACAGAATTATCAGAGGGGTGAGGATATTTATGCGTGGTTCAGAGCGTATGAACTTGCCTTAAAGATGAATGAAGTGCCTGAGAAGAATTGGGGGGCAGGATTGTGGAAGCATTTTGAGGCCTCTGGGAGGGATGTTTTGGCACCCTTAGAAGCAGCAGGTACTTTATCCTACCCCGCTATGAAGGAGGCTTTGTGCCTTAGGTATGGGCTCACTTCAGAACAGTACCGCCAGAAGTTTAGGAACTTCAAGAAGCTTGATTCAAGTACTTGGGTGGAGTGTGTGAGTATGTACACGCGTGCACTGGAAGGTTGGATAAAGGGCAGCAAAGTTACTGATTATGTGGGGTTGTGTCACTTGATTAGTTGGGAGCACTTAAGTAGTTTATGTGTTCCAGAGCTGCGCCAGCATCTTTTAGATAGCAAGTTAACTGATCTCAGTGAGCTTGCTAAAGAGGCGGACCGCTGGACCAGCACCAGGGTCCACAAGGGGGTGATAAGTACCCCAGCCAAAGGTGGACAGGGTCCCCAGCAGAAGAGTGGGGGGGACACGGGTAATCAAAAGGAGTCTTCCAAAGGGCCCCAAAATGGTTCCCAGGAGAAGGTGTCTCAACCCCCCAAGCCTAAGAAGTCCTGGCCCCATAAGGGCACGCAGGACAAAAGGCCCCCGCCTACTTGCTATGCCTGTAGGGAGGTGGGGCACATTGCCCCCAAATGTCCAAAGAAACCTCCAGCACCCACTGGTGCTCCAGCTCCGGCGTTGGCCAGTGTAGCTTTGGGAGGGGATTTGATTTCTAGTGGGGAGGAGGGGTTAGCAGTGATGACCCTTGTCTCTTTAGGAGACCGAGAGATGGCCCAGGAAACCTTGCTGCCCAAAAACACTAAGAAATACCGGCAGAGGGTGACCATCAATGGAAAGGAGATAGAGGCTCTGAGAGACACAGGGGCCAGCGTGACATCTGTCAGGTGTCAGTGGGTGTCTGAAGAGCAGATCATTCCCAAGGTACGCCGGCCTGTGGTGGCGTCTGACAATTCAGTGCACCTCTGCAGGTTGGCAAATGTTTCATTTGACTGGGGAGGAGTCTCCGGTATTTTGGAAGTTTTTGTAAGTGATGCCTTGCCTGTAGATTGTCTATTAGGTAATGACCTGGAGAGCTCTCCATGGAAAGAGGTGGAGCACAGGACTCACTTGGAAATGTTGGGTTTGCCTGCGTGGATCTGTGTGTCCACCCGAGCAATGACAGCCAGAGAGGGCGGATTAGCAGAGCTGGAGCCTGGAACAATGGCCCAGGAACCTGCCAAGAGAGGAAGGGGTAGAGGGCGCGGGAAACCAGCCCCCACTGTTCCCACGGTCCAGGAGGAAGCAGACCCTGAGGGGGATGCCCTGGAACCTACAAGGGAGCAGGTGGCCGAACTGGGGGAATTGCCTGAGCTGTCCCAGTGGCAGCAAGAGGGTGGTCCCTCCAGGGAGGAATTCTGCCAGGCTCAGAAGGAGTGCCCTTCTCTGATTGGTGTGCGGCAGCAGGCTGCAGACCAGGCAGCAGGCCTGGGGTCCAAGGAGCATTTGATCTACTGTGAGGATGACTTATTTTATAGTGAGCCTAAGTTCACTGAGCCCGGTGCAGCCCGTGTGCTGGTAGTACCGGAGCGCTTCAGGAACTTCCTACTGGGTCTGGCTCATGACGTGCCTCTCGCAGGACATCTGGGGCAAGACAAGACCTATCACAGGCTTGTCACCCATTTCTACTGGCCCCAGATGAAGAAGCACGTCTCTGCCTTTTGTAAATCTTGCCAGACTTGTCAGGCCAGTGGCAAGAGCGGAGGGAAGTGCGTGGCACCCCTCCAACCCTTTCCTGTGGTGAGCACCCCTTTTGGGCGGGTGGGCATCGACATCGTTGGGCCCCTGGACCCCAAGACAGCCCTAGGCAACAGGTTTATCCTGGTCTTGGTGGACCATGCCACTCGGTACCCGGAAGCCATCCCGCTCAGGACAGTCACCGCCCCAGTGGTGGGCCGTGCCCTGATGGGGATCTTTTCCCGTGTGGGGTTCCCCAGGGAGGTGGTTTCAGACAGGGGGACAAACTTCATTTCTAGGTATATGAAGTCCCTGTGGGATGAGTGTGGGGTGACATACAAATTCACCACTCCTTACCACCCTCAAGGAAATGGGTTGGTTGAAAGATTCAACCGCACATTGAAGGGCATGATTATGGGCCTGGAAGAGCCCATGAGGCGGAAATGGGACGTCTTGTTACCATGCCTGTTGTTTGCCTACAGGGAGGTGCCTCAGAAATCCTTAGGGTTCAGTCCCTTTGAGTTGCTGTATGGCCACCCTGTCAGAGGGCCTCTCACTCTGGTGTAGGAGGGGTGGGAGAAATCCCGTGGGAAAACCCCTCAGGATGTGTTCAGCTATGTGCTGGCCATTCGCAACCAGACCAAGCGCTTCAGGAAGCTCGCTCAAGAGAACCTGGAGGCTAGCCAGGAGGAAATGAAGAGGTGGTATGACCAGAACACTTCTCTGGTTGAGTTCCACCCTGGTCAGAAAGTGTGGGTGATGGCGCCAGTGGAGCCTTGTGGGCTCCGTGACAAGTGGTCTGGGCCATATGAGGTGGTGGAGCGCAAGAGCGAGGTTACCTATTTGGTTAACCTGAAGACTCCCAGGCAGCCCCTGAGAGTGCTACATGTGAACCGCCTCAAGCCCCCCTTTGAGAGGTCTGAAGTGACTATGCTCATGGCTACAGATGCTGGAGGGGAGGAGGATAGTGATCCTCTCCCTGACCTCCTGGCAGTCAAGGAGCAAGATGGGTCAGTGGATGGTGTGGTCCTCTCCCCCACCCTGACCCCAGAGCAGCAGGAGGACTGTCGCCAAGTCTTGGGTCAGTTCGCCCCCCTGTTCTTCCTGACCCCAGGTGTCACCAAGTGGTGCGTCCACGATGTGGACACTGGAGACAGTCTGCCTGTGAAACAGAAGTTTTACAGGGTGGCTGACAAGGTCAGAGCCAGCATCAAGGAAGAAGTTTCCAAGATGTTGGCGCTAGTGGTTATTGAGCCCTCCAGCAGCCCCTGGGCTAGCCCAGTGGTCTTAGTGCCTAAGAAAGCTGCTACCCCAGGTGGCACCCCAGAATCCGGTTCTGCGTGGACTACCGTGGGCTCAATGCGGTCACCAAGACTGACGTGCACCCCATCCCCAGAGCTGATGAGCTGGTGGATCGGTTGGGAGCTGCCCAGTACCTGAGCACTTTTGATTTGACTTCAGGGTACTGGCAGATTGCCTTAACCGAGGGGGCCAAGGAGAGGTCAGCATTTTCCACAACAGAGGGGCACTTCCAGTTCCGTGTCATGCCCTTTGGGTAGAAAAATGCCCCTGACACATTTCAGAGATTGGTCAACCAGGTACTGGCGGGGCTGGAGCAATTCAGAGCAGCCTACCTGGATGACATTGCTGTGTTCAGTTCCACTTGGGAGGAACACCTGCAACACCTCTCTGAAGTGTTGAAGGCTCTGCAGAAGGCAGGCCTCACTATCAAGGCCAGTAAATGCCAGATAGGGCAGGGATCGGTGGTGTACTTGGGACACCAGGTGGGGAGCGGCCAGGTGGCGCCCCTACAGGCGAAGATTGATACCATTCTGGCTTGGGAGCCCCCCAAGACCCAGACTGAGGTGAGAGCCTTTTTAGGTCTCACCGGGTATTACAGACGGTTTGTCAAAGGTTATGGCACTATTGTGGTCCCTTTGACAGAGCTGACATCTAGGAATCAGCCCAGGAAGGTGAATTGGACTGAGGCCTGTCAAACTGCTTTTGACACCCTCAAAGCTGCCATGTGCACAGCACCGGTGCTTAAGGCACCTGACTTTTCCAGTGAGTTCATTGTGCAAACTGACGCTTCAGAGCAAGGCGTGGGAGCAGTACTCTCACAGATCAATGATGAGGGCGGAGACCAACCAGTGGCTTTCATTAGCAGGAGGCTAATCCCCAGGGAACAGAAATGGAGTGCCATTGAAAGAGAAGCTTTCGCTGTGGTCTGGGCTCTGAAGAAGCTGAGGCCCTACCTGTTTGGGACTCACTTCCGTGTTCAGACCGACCACAGGCCCCTCAGATGGTTAATGCAGATGAGGGGTGAGAATCCAAAACTGTTGAGGTGGTCCATTTCCCTACAGGGGATGGACTTTACGGTGGAGCACCGCCCTGGTACAGAACACGCCAATGCTGATGGTCTGTCCAGATTCTTCCGCCTTAGTGATGAGGACTCCCAAGAGGTTGGGTAGTTCTCCCCACTTTCAGCTGGAGGGGACACGTGTTAGACCTGACACCCTTGGCGTGGTTTTTCCCCCATCTTTTTGCCTCTGACTCATGTATTTTTGATGCTGTGCTGGATTTCGTTTTTGCTGGTTTAGATGTTTTGGACACTCTGCCACTGCTGATCAGTGCCAGAGTGTAAGTGCTC
This sequence comes from Lissotriton helveticus, assembly GCF_964261635.1. Lineage (NCBI taxonomy): Eukaryota > Metazoa > Chordata > Amphibia > Caudata > Salamandridae > Lissotriton > Lissotriton helveticus. The sequence goes on along the minus strand of NC_136057.1, from coordinate 848,136,859 downwards.
CCTCTGTAAATTGCCATATTGATTAAATATACCTGATTGGCATATTTGCATCACCATGAAGTCCCTAGTAAAGTGCACTATGTGTGCCAGGGCTGGTGATGACAGATGCTACTAGTGGGCCTGCAGCGCAGATTGCGCCACCCACATGAGTAGCCCTAAAAAGGTGACTCAGGCCTGCCAGCGCAGGGCCTGTGTGCAGTCAGTGGACTGCCCTGTCCCCCTAGCCAGTGTCTCCACTGGCTGGGCCTAACCCTTCCCTGTCTGTGCCCATCAGTCACCCCGATGGAAGGCTCAGGGTACCCCCCTGGGCAGGGTGCAGTGTATGGATAAGGTAGAGCATGTACTAGTGCAGGTCACATGCTCTGGTAGTGGGCAGCAGCCATTTTGTGCGCTCACTGCTGTAAGGCTATCTTGCTCCATAGAATAACATGGGGGAGGCTGGTCCCAATGGATCCCAGCCTATCTTCTCATAGGAACAAGATGGGACATAAGTGAAAGATATCCCTGAACTCAGAATTTAATAACACATCTTTTAGTGAAGGTTGTTTTTAGATCCTGTGTTTGAGAATAGTACTTTTAGAAAGTGGCTGTTCTCTTGTCTAAACCTTTCTGTGTGCTTGGGCCTGTTTGTGGATTGACTGTCTGGTCTGGGTGTGACAGGGGCTGCAGAGCCCCTGGAGGAGGGGGGTCGGGGTCAGCCCGTGGATGAAAGGCAGCCTCTGCTGCCAGGGAAGGGGGAGGAGGAAGCGCCTGATAGTGCCGGGCTGTGCCTGCCTGACCACCATGCTGGCTCCCCCTCCTGCCGGCCAACTGTCACCTCTGACCCTGAAGCTGACAGGAAGAAGAAAACCAGAAACACCTCAGTGCTCCAGCAACCCCCAGAACTGGTTTAGACCGGGCTCAGGGCCCACTTGCACAAAGACTTCAAAGACTGTGAGGGGTATAAGGGAAGGACCCCTGACTACAGAAGTTTAGATTCTAAGATTCTACAATCAAGAAGGAACCTCTGCTGGAAGAAGGACTGCTGGAGAACTAAAGGAAGATTGCCTTGCTGTGTGCTATAAGGGCTGACCTGTTCTGCTGTTGCAATTGAAAGCTGAGGAGGAGAAAGGGACTTTGCTGTGTGCTGTGACCCTACCTGCTTGAAACTGCCAAGACTTTGCTGTGTGCTGTGTCTTCACTGAATCTCCAAGGGCCTGAGAAGACTGGCCTCCTGTTGGGAACCCAGGGTTAATGGTTCCTAAAGCTTTGCCAAGAATTGCTACAAGACCGTGCTATTTCGGACCTGGAGCGTGTGGTGCTGAACTGCTGAGTGTAAGAAGGGATCGGTGTGCTCATCGGCACATTCCCAGCGAGGGTCGGAGGTCTGTGGTGCCTCCCCTCGTGGAATCTACTCAAGAACGGTTGTGAGGCCAAGAGGGCGTCTTTCCGTGATCGACGCCCTCGAAAACCATCTGCCGCCTGATCACCGCCGCAGCCCGGGGCCAGAAAACCTCTTTTCAAATTGCCGTCCTGATCGGAGCTGCGAGGCCGAAGAACGAAGCCGCCGCGCTCCCATTGGTTGGAGGAGCCGAGCCCCCTCACCAACGCCACGACGGGATAGGCCCGTGCGGCGCAGCATCATCAGTGTTATTGTGCCGTGATTGGCTGAGGAGCGGAGCGTCATCGGGAGCCTGTCCCGGGAGCCGTACTGCCATTGGCTGACTCCCGGGTGTGCAGAGAGGCTCGCCCCAAACGCCGCGACAGGATTGGTCCCCGTCACCGGGACCTCTGCAAGTGCCGTCCGATCACCGCCGGGACCGGGGAAGACTGACCCGACCCCGCCGAGGGAAACCCTGAAGTGTCCCAGCCCCCGGCCTGCCGTCTCTGCTCCCCGCCGCTCCCGAAGGACTGAGAGCGGGCGGAGAGGCTGCTGAGACCGGCCGGGGCTGAGAGCGAGTAAGCTCTGAGCGGCGCGGTGCGCCTGAGGCGCGAGGACACGCTGATTGGCATCAAGGAGTTCCCCGCACCGCGGGTAAGGCGCGCTTGCAGCGCTTGAGGCCCATTGCTTTGTGGGCTGATTCATTGGAGTAATTCACCTATGGCATTGCTAGATTTTGCTCATTTTTATAGAGCTGATGTGATATGAGTTCAAGGTATTATTTTTAACACTGAGACAAGAGACTTGAGACTATCTTTTATTAAGAGACTTCCTACATACCTGCAACCATTGAGATTAAGTGCAACCTTTACCTGAAGAAGTGATTATCGTGTATTACTGCTTTTTACTGCCTGCAACTAGATAAAGATATATATTTTTATAAAATATACTTACCTGTGTGGTCTCAGTTTGTGGTGGATTGGGGATTATTGTTGTGTTAAGTGAAAATATTATACACATTGCCTTGGGGATAAGCCTGCCTGCTCGCGCCAAGCTACCTAGAGGGAGAGCGGAGGTTGTCTACTGTGTGTATTCCTTCACCCTGACTAGAAGCAAGGGTCCCTACTTGGTCTAAGGTACTTACCTCTGCCAACTAGAGACCCCCAGATCTAACAGTAAATATCTATAAGTTGCCTAATTTCTAGTCAAATGTCCTATGAGTGTTGGAAGCTTTTGGAAACAAACAGGGGGACAGATCCCATTGGCTACCAATGTAGTGAAACATTTTCACACCACATTATTGTGAATACAAATGTATCCCTATGTTTTATCATCCACCCGCTTTGATTTGTTTTATTTTTATAAAGATTGCTTCTGCTACACATAACAGCACTGCATACAGCCTGTGCTATAAAGCTAGAAGTTTGTGCGAAGTCAAACGAATACCAGTAGTTTAATAACATTACCTAAAAAAATCTGTTGTTTTTACAATTCTTTCCTACAGAAGTTGCAAACCAAACGGTGCGTTAAGTTAAGTCAAACATTATCTTGCAAAGTTCCAAGATTACTTTGTGTTAAAAATGCACATTACCTTTTGACCCTTGGAGTGACTGAAAAAATCATCTGGCCAAACGTCCTTCCCAAACATGACATCATCGTTCATGTAAATAAACTTCTGAGACAGGCCGGGAATGCGGTGAATGTGGGTCTCGATAGCAGGAGAGCTAAAGGTTGGCAGATGGCTCACATTCTGGAAAATATCCTGATCACAATAAAAAGAACTTTTAGAACACGTTGCTTTCTTTCATTCGAACAATGTTATCCAAATATTTTAAAAAGAAGAATGCATAATTGTTAAACTGCATATTTTAAATAAATAATCACAAATATTAGTTTTTTTTCTACAAGACCACCGACTCCAAGAAAAACTAGGCATTCACTGTAGATAGGACTCAGGAAGTGGCTCAGGAAATGTCCATTTTACTAAATCTGAGGTCAAAAAGAAAAAAAAATCTGTAAAATCAGTTCTCTATCAAAGACATCATAATGTAATTAATATGGCTGTCCTAGTGCGGGTTCTTGGAGCATTAACTCACTGTTTAGGAGAGATTTTCAAAGATTTTCCATATGTCTAAACTAAAATGTTTTGAATTCAAAATGTACAAATACCTAAATATGCACTTGTGGAGTGGCATAGCCTAGAGTCCTGCAGGATACATTCCTACATTGGATCTTATTCTATTGAGGAGGGTGTGTTAGAGTGGAGCTGGGCGGAGATTGCTATCCCATTACTGAGTGTCTACTAACTGTATCAGGATGAACTTGCTCCCACTCAGAAAAGATACCTGCAGCCAGTGATCATGACGACACCCATCGCAACAAGCCCTGACAGCAGTGGAGGTGGAAAGCAGAGAGAGTGACAAATCACAGCCGCAGCAAGAGGAGCCAGGGAGCAGAGAGACGTGTTGCCTAAGCAGAATCAGATGCTAGTGAAAGGGGCCCCTATGTGGAGAGATGATGTGACATGAAGGAGAACTGGTCCTTAAGGGAGAGGGGTAGAATATGGGTGTTTTTGTGTAGTGTCTTGCGAATTAGAAATGATGGAACCCTTTTGGCTCCAGTTGGACTCTACAGAACCGGACGTAAGTGTTACAGCAGAATGCACTGAAGGCTTATTTAGAATGTTGAGTTTGCGGGTACATGCAGCGAAATAAAGATGTGTATTACCAAGCCCTGTGTGTGGTGTAGTCCTTTGAGGGTACAGAGGCTGAGGAGGTGAACTGGCAACGAGGTAGAAAATAAGTTACCCGAAGATCGACAGTGCTCTCCGAGACAGTTTACCATGGTCCAAGCAAACTGCTTGTGCGTGCCAAGTGTGTTGCAGTCAAAATAAGGAACTGACTATTAACGAATGTAGAGTCAAAGTATAACTCCAACCGCTTTAAAGAAGATAAAAATTAGGAAAGAACTGCAAAGAGATCTGATTGATGACTGAAAACCTGCTGGTCACATCATACGTAAAGGTACTGCACTGCTACGCAATACAGTCATATGTAATCCGGAGCATGAACGCTAAAGGCAGATAAAACCAGGTTTTCAAAGAGCAGTTGTTGATAATCACAAAGTACAAAATAACGTTACAATTAGAAAGTGGTGAAGTCAGAGCATGAAAAAAAAGTCTAAGAATAAAACAGTTATTTACTCACCAGAAGTGAGCTGGTACGCCCTCAGCACCAGGCACCGCAACACAGGTCAATAACAGAGGTTGTGTCTGCAGATGTGCGATTATCACCGCAGTCTCTGAATATCTTTGGAATAGTGAAATGCTTCACCTGGCAGAAAAGAATATCACGTTTCCAGAAATCAATGATGCACCTGAGGCCAGCACATAACAAGTCCTTGCTGCTGCTGAGTCACATAAACCAAGCCACAGCGATCCAGACGCTATGCCCTTAAGTTCCACACTGGTCTGCAATGCTGCCACTTTCCTGAAACCACCACCACCATTCTTATACCACCAATAAGCTAAATATTGGTGATAGATGGACAGCTTTAATAGAGACATTTGATGATTTCATCGATGCTGACAACAAAGATTATCAAGTATCTTAAAAATCTTGCTGGTGCTAGTGTAAACAAAGTCATAAAGAGAATGCCATGAACCAATGAAGAATCACATATTGTCAGATTTAAAAAAGTGTTGAATCTCAAGTTTAATCCCATGCCAAATTTTGATTAAAATAGATACACTTTCAACCAGTAACGATAGAAAGCTGGGAAAATCACTGATGAATTTGTGGAGAGACTCAGACATCATAAGTTCTATTAACTTAATGATGAAGAAGCTAGGAATCTGAGAATTCAGGCGATGAATGCTGAGAGAAACTCTTAGTCTGGAACGAGTGTTGATGGCTGCCAGAGCTGAAGAGTGTGCCGATAGACAAGCTGCAGACATGGAGGCTGGAGGTGCCCAGAATGCATGAAATGTAAGCCAAGTGGCTGAAAGGAGTTGCGCCTTGAGTAATAGACTTCCCAGGGTGCTGGGCAGTCACCATGTTTCCCTTAGAAGACACCACATGGAAAGGATATACATCAAAATGTCTATCAGATATTCCCTTCAGCATTTGTCGTACATGCACTCGATCTCCTCTCTTAAAAACAATGTCTTTTGTCAGCATACATTTTCAACTTTTGCTTGTTAACAAAATCATTCTCCTGAGTTGTCGTCTCACCCTTCCTTCTCTGGTTGCTCCATTGAGGTAACTTGATATTCACTGCTCTCCCAAATATCAAAGTGGCATGACTTTCACCTGTGGTTGAGTGGAGTGTTGAATGATAAGCTCTCAAGGTAGAATTCAGTTCAGCTTTCAAATTGAGCTTCTCAAGAGTGAACTACTTTATTTAGCGTACTCATAAAATGCTCAACGTATCCATTGGCTGTGGTCACAGAGGTGTGCTCTTTGATGCTTTATTTTCAAATGCTCCAAGAAATCTCTGAACTCTCACCTATTGATAGGCGGGCCCTTGTCATACTTCACTATGGCTGGAACACTCCATGTCGCAAAGATGACATCTAGTTTTTCAATTACTTGTTCTTGAGTTGTAGATGTAAGATCTTTAACCCCTTGCATGCTGATGACGGCCCCCAGCCGTCATGCACTACAGTGCTCGTGTGCTGATGACGGCTGGGGGCCGTCATGACCACACCTGCGCTGAAATCTGCAGCACAGGAGCAGAATCGGCCCAGCATGGAAGGGGTTAAGCAGTGGACATCGTGAGTATTCATCCATAAATACCAGTAGATGATATCTACTGTGACGTGGACCGAAAAAGTAAATGGCTATTCTCTCCCATGCATGCTTTTGAAGTTCCAACATGTTCAAGGTGTAGTGAATTGTTTTTATAGAAAGGCAGTTGCATAAATGACAGGACTTTAATGCCTTTTAAACCCAGTCATCAAGTAAGGAAACAAGACTCTGTCTCGGAGAGATAATTTTGTGGCAATAATTCCACACTGTCCTTCATGCGCAACCTCTATTACTTTGTGTCTCAGACGTCATGATTCTTGACCTTTGTAATATAACTCCTTCCTGAGTTAAGGACAGTTCATCCTTGACATTTTTGTACTTTTCATATTCACCATCACTGGTGAATGGTCGAGCGAGTTCATGCCATGACGGATACCAATTATATCCTTCAGCTTTCCCATGTGCTTGTGGTACTAATTATCTGGGATAACGAAATGACAGCTAGTGTATTGGAATTTACAATTAAAGTGATGTAGAACTCAGCTAACTTGGATGGAGTACTGTGGCCTTGTATAGACACTCTGGAAAAGTAGTGAGCAGGGTTCTGATCCTTTCCTGGATGATGCACAAGGGTAAAATCAAGTTCTCGTAACCGTAGTCCCCATCGTTCAATGCAAGGAGGCATTTTAGCCTTCGAGTTTCCAAATGTAGTCAGTAAAGCTTGATTATCAGTTACCATCATAAAAGGTTTTTCGTACAGGAATACATGGAAATGTTCACAAGCCCATACCACAGTTAAGCTTTCTTTCTCATGTAGTGAATAAGTACTTTCTGTTTGGGAGAAACCTCTACTTGCATTTGCCACAATATGCCTTTGAGCATTCGGGTGTCCAGTGTGTTTTGCAAGGATAGCGCTTAACCCGACTGGGCTAGTGTCAACAAAAGCCTCTGTCTGCAGATTCAGATTGAAATATGCCATTGTAGTAGCATTCTCAAGGGCTTGTTTACCTTTTTTGAAACTTTTCTCACATTCATGTGACCAATGGAATTAAACATTCTTTCTCGTCCGGTCTCTCAAACGATCACTTACAAAGTCTTGTATGTACCTGGAGCAGTAACTGGCCATGCCAAGACATGAACGAGTCATTGCGGGGATCAGCATTTGTCAGCGCTCGTACTTTAGCAGGATCTGATGCCATACCCCCATCAGAAAAGATATGGCCAAAGAATTTTAGCTTTGTCTTATGGAACTCACGATTGTCTGCATTCAAAGTCAAACCTGGTTCAGCAAGTAAACTTCATACTTGTGCAAGAGCTTATCGTGTTCTTTTTGTGCAGCTCCAAAAACCAATATGTCATCCCTGCAATTGGACACATTCATGAAAGGCTTATGATGCGTTGAATGAGGTCTCGAAACAGGTCTGTAGAGGATGATAACCAAACGTAGTCTTTTGTATCGCAACAGACCAACATGTGTAGAAAAGATTGTAATGTACCTGCAATCCTTTTCAAGTTCGAGAGAAGACCTTTGCACCATTTAATTGTGTTATCGTATCAGCAATGTGTGGACCTGGAAGTTTTTTTCGTTCAATTGCCTTGTTAGCTTGACGCATGTCAGCGCTTATGTGTACAGATCCTTCACTGTTCTTTTTGGGTACTACTACTACTGAGAGAAACCGGTGGCATTGGACCAGTGGGACGCACAATATTATCATGCTTAAGTAATGATTCAAGTTCTCTCTCAACAGCTTCTTGCAAATGAAGAGCAATTTGTCTATGTCCTTGAGCAATAGGTCGGACGTTCTCATTAATATGCAACTTCACTTTCATAGTCTTAAGCTGTTCCCAATCATGAAATAGCAAAAAGAACTGACTTACAATTTCATGGTGAGCATTCATGTTTAATTCACAGAAATCAGTCCCATATCAGTGGCTGTGCTGAAACAGAGTAGAGAGGCACTGGGCCTTGAAGCACATGGATGGGTAATTGTACCTTCATTTTCTTGAGTTTCATTGTTGCTACAGATTAACCATGATTACAGATTAACCATGACGTTGATGCAGCCAATGTTTACACTTTGTTTTTTGAATATGTAAGTTGTTGTAATGGAATTAATTCATTGTATTTCTCCACAGGCATAATGTTTATCGATGAACCACTGTCGTTAATTAAAGGTGTGGAATAACCATTTTTTTCAGTTTAATCTTCAGACCATGTTTGAATGACTTTGGTGCTTTGGCATTTCGATCTTTCTTTGACTGACATTTTTCTTCACAAGCGACCAAACCAACATGTGCATGCTTTTCTGAGGTAAACATCACCATGGCACAGTAATTTTCTTCTCTTTCACGTGATACTGATATAGAAGAAGTGTTTGACAATGATTTAGACGACGATCAACTTTGTTCAGTGTCAAATTGTCTAAACTGATGTCGCCACTTGATCTTGTGGGTGTAAGTTGAGCATTGCTTCTGGAACCTTTTAGTAGCCATTTTGTCTTTGTGCCATGACGCACACACTTTTCCTTCACTTTGCAAACCGTCACAAAATGGTTCTCCTTCCCACAGCCTTTACAAATTTGTCAAAGAGCAAAACATTTACCTTCGTGTGGAAACGAAAATCCACTTCTAAAGCACAATTGAGTTTTACAGGCAGATATAATCTCCTTAGAACGGGGACATAAGTGTTAGCGTCGAATGCACTGTAAGCTGGTTTAGAATATTGAGTTTGTGATTACACGCAGAAGAATAAAGACAAGTTATTAAGCTCTGTGTGTGGCATAGTCCTTTGCGGGTACTCAGGCTGCGGAGGAAGCTACATTTTGGAGCCTGGCCACTGCTCAGCACTCTTTGAAGACAAGCTAGATTACGTAGGCTGGAGGTGAAGAGCCGTATTGGCGCACAATGCTACCAAAGCAGAAGAAAAAAAATACACAGCCAATACCGATTTCTCTCTGTATGCATGCTTTAGCACAAGAAAGAAATCAGAAAAAAAGAGAAATGGAAGCGAGAGCATGGGCCTTTCCAGAGTAAGAATTTAACTATGGCCACAAATAAGGGTCTGCAAGACTCCTCTGACTACACTGAAGAGAAAGTTACATTACTTGAGGTGGGTATGAGGTGCAAGTGCCCTGGAGGACGAAAGGATTGGGTACTATTTTGATGGGATTGAAAGGCTCAAATCTAACAGAGAGGACATCAAGGGTTGTGGCCTAGAATAAACAGCTTTTAACTGCTGTCCAGAGAGTTCATGTGAACTGGGATATTAATAATTATGTGACTTATGTACCACCAGAACTTTTTTTCTTTTTTAAACAAACTTTATTGCTTTTTCCATACACCTATTTCATTACTCATGTACCACCAGGACGTGAAGGACAATATGCAAGAGTTACATGGCCTGTGGTTTGATGTTGCAATTCTGATCCCTACCAAACTTAAGAGGGACGAAAAACATTTGTCATGGTACAGCCAGATTCAGAATATTAATTGCTCAATGAAGAACTGTAGTAAACCGTCACACATGAGCCGTCACACATGAGCAGTCACACCGGTAATAGGGAGTCCTCAGAGGGCAGTCCTCGATGGAGTAGTTCTTTGCATGATGGTCATTCAGTGTGATTACTCACCTGTGCCTAGATCATGAAGGGCCAGAACATACATGTGATATAATGTGCGCAGTTATCAGTGACATTTAAGGTACGTATTCTGCCGAGTTTCATAGCGAACTTACCTTGCTTAATTCATTACATACTTTCAACTAGGCCGATCCTGGTCGAGGAGCACATAAAATTGCATGCATTGTTGAAAGTCAAGAGGCCCCCTCATTCTGCATTTGGTGCCATGGGAATACTATGCAAAGTTGTTCTTTTAATGCATGCATGTTTTTGGATCCGCCAAAAAAGATCAAAAAATGAATGTTTTTGTTCATAAATATGTAGGCTAGTGAAGCATCCTGAAAGATTAACATTACTAAACAAAATGATCAAACATAGGCACAATATGGAAAAATTAAGTGTAATTTTGTATAGCGTCTTCTCCAGTTTGTAGCTAAGATTTGAACTCTCTCGCAATCATAATTTCAAGCGTTGTATTAACACATCCCCCGAATATTCCCCAAATACATTTTTGCAGGCCGAGCATGCAGAAATATACTGGGGGAAATGCCCAGTAAATCTGGTACATTTGGATTTTGGTGCAGAAGGCTCCAAAATCTGTACAATTTTCGAGAGCTGAACTTGTAAGAGGCAATAATGATCGCATCCTCAGCTAGGCCATTCGTAAAGAGGGATATAGTGTGATTATTATAAAGAGTCCTACTTGCCATTCACAGATATTTATGAAAATATTTTATATTTGATACAAAACAATCCTATTTTTTCACCCATTTTCGGAACACCTTAACTTTGCCATAACTTTCACTTCTTGTCAATCCAGCTTACTGCATTAACAGTTCTGATCGATTGCAGTTTTCTTCAAAATCTTCCTTTATGTAAAAGGACCTCAGAACAAAGTTTCGTTAAACGACTAGTCCACAGGTGGGCCTTTATTGTTTTGGTTTTTTTTTCACTGCCAAACTTCCTTTCTATTTTCGTTCACATTTCTTTATTACAAACCTAAAATGCAACATTCAGCATCTGGGGAGAATAGGACACCCTCCAATAGAAAATTGTGTATATTGATTGAGCAGTTTAAAGTTTATAGTGAAACACACACGGTGCCCCTGCCATGCCAAGAATGTTGAGCAACTTTCAAATCTTCTCTTTCCTTATGGAACAGTGAGCCTCTGCATAGTAAAATGCTTCAAGGTTCTGCATCTCAGTGCACAATAACAGCAACCAGGCACACAACTTACAAATTATCTTTCCCATGTAAACAGCCTCTTTACTCTGAGTTGGACAAATAAATGTCTTGTGATAAAACACACACATATATTCAAATAGCAATGCTTAATAAAAGGGGCCAGTCTTTCTTCCTTTGTATCTTCATTCCCAACTCTTACCTGATGGGTTATGATCGTCACGCGTGGGCTGTCCAGATTAAGCCAGGATGGGATTTGCCCATTAGTAACGATGAAGATATGTCGCACCCAAGGAGCATGCCTCTCAATTGACCTCAGAGAATATCTCAGCTCCTCATTGTCTTCAAATCGGCTAGGTGAAATGTCTTCATCCTGCTTAGACTTTTTGAAAGCACAAAATGAGTGAGAAGATTAAAGTCAAATTGCCAGTAATAGCCAAATGGTGAAAATTGAGAGGGTACAGCAAACAAGGAACTGTGATAACCATTGTCATTTATTGGGAGACAGATTGTCCAAACATTATAACCAAGAGTGATAACTGATATCTTTACAATGGCAAAGTTGTTCAACTGAAATGATTTCTGTTTGTTAAAAGGTTCTATTGACAACTTAAACTACCACACATAATTACAACTTGTCAATAGTTGATTGGATTTCAATATTATCTTTTTTTCTGCTTAAAAGAAATGTGTTTTTATTACAGCAGTGTAGACATTTTCAGTAGATCTCAGATGTGAGCTGCTGATAAAGTAGAAGTAGTCAAAAGTAATACACTTCAAGAAGGCTTACTATTTAAATTAATTTTGTGAATTAGTATGAGTGACTGATGTGACTGAAGAGCTATAAGAGGTAGTTTTCATGGCAAATTATCCATTTGGTGCTGAGAGATAATGTGGAACCACCTACAACAATCTTCCTCCACGAATGTACGCTTTTTTCAGTAAAGTGCAACTGTGAGTGACATATTGGCCAGGGGCTACCATAACTAATCAATTTAGGAGTATTTCTGGTTTCTGTGAACTTTTGGTATTTTGTAAGGAAAATAACAAATTATTTATTGGTACCCTAAAAATGCATGTTCTGAAAATTTGCATACTAGCTGTTAAATGGTTTGTACACTGAAGGACTCATTTTTCAAACCATGCATATAGAATAAGGGTATTAGCTATCCCAAAAGTGTTTTCCATACTAATGCCTGGGGTTGTCATATGATTTTTTGCACCCTCTTGGCCTCAACTAAAATGTTGTTTAGAACAAGGTTCAAAAGGCAACAGATAGTTCATGAATCTGGTAATGGCAGCAGGAAAAGAAATTACTAAGCTACTGGAGATAAAACGAATCATCTCCTTATACAGGCAATAACATTGAGGTGATTGTCACATTTTATATTTAGCCCAGATATTTTTTAAATCTTTAAATGGGTATGCTTCAAAACTACTGCTCATTTAAACCAAATTACATTTGCCTCCATTGTGACAAGCCTGGCGTAGGTCTGTCCAGTCATCTTTTTGGTGATCAATTGAGCAAAACCATATGTGCATATTTTGTAGTGGTAGTAAAACTTTATTTCGGCCATAAGGCCATAAAAGTACAAGATAAATGCAGAAACACATATTTGGTAGCAATCATGGGTAAATAAATATCACAGTGATTAAAAGGCACAGATTACAGCAGTAAATTGCTGTAGTAGCCAAAGAAAAATGAAAAAGGAGTTAGGATAAAATGCATAGTGGCACATCAACATAAAAAAATGGTTATGCGTTAATAAGATATACTCTAAAAAGGGCACACAAAAATAATTATGCAATTAACACCTCAATTTGTACAAAGCATTTCAAAGCAGTATACAGCTAATGGCAACATCGTTGGGGGATACGCGCCCAGGGACCAGTACACAGTGGCTAGGTGGGCTATGATCTTGAGTAAAAAGGCAAAAAAGTAGGACAGAAACCACAATACCGGCTCCACTATGTGCTTCAACAATTATGATGTTAACTCTAAGGACTTGGACATGACTTGGAAAAGTGCCTGGCACTCATAAAAGCCACTGTAGGCAGCAGAGTTAAGGTCTCAATTAGCCACATAGTAATGACCCAGTGGTTAAGAAATGTGCAAAGGTGAATATAAGAGATGTCAGAATCCTGACCTTTCAGGGTCAGGGATGTTTGAATATATAGTATTCAGGTTCAACAGGATACCTGCCATTATACATGTCCAATCATAAATGCGCTAAACATGTATGACCACCAGGGATTAAAATGCACACTTGGGATCTGTTAGGAAATGCCTGGATCTTAACCCCTTGCATGCGCGGCGAATTTTCACGCTGTGCGGCCGTTTTAAAGAGTGGGCGGGATCATGACGGCCCCCAGCCGTCATCAGCACACGCCCACCGTGATGCATGACGGACGGGGGCCGTCATCAGCATGGAAGGGGTTAAAGAACAGACCACAAGAAGATATTTGCTAAAGGCAAATACAACAAACCTTGAGAGATCAGTTGTAAGGATCATACAGGCCCCCTGAAATCTGTCAATTCTGAAAGTGAGGCATAGGGGGCGGATTCATTTGCAACAAGGGCACAGAAAAAGTGGGCAAAGGAACATAAAGTGATCAATATCTTCACGTTTGTAGCCACATAATTTGCAAGCGGGCATCATGGAGCGATCCTGGTAAAGGCTCTCAAAGCCAGACTGCCAAAAAGGACGAGGATATAAAGGCTTTTAGCTAATGGGGGGAGGGGGGTAATATTGTCGACGTAACCCTCAAAATTAAGGACCGGTTTACAAGACACAAATAGAAGTGACAAGGAAGTAAGATTAGTTGAGTGGTGCCACTTGTCCACTATGAAGTTCCAGTAAGGTGTCTTTAAGATAGTCTTAGAATGGGAGGTGATAAATTCAGGAGAGATATAAAAATAGCACAAACCCAGTTTTGCAAAACAGTTGTTAAGATGACTGAACTACTTAATCTTTTTGCCTGTATCAAGGTTCCTAATTTCAAGGACATTCCTTCTGTACAAGTCCAATTCTTGATTGGACCAAAGTCTTATCCAAAAAGAAGGAGTTTTAAGGCATCAAGACAGTCTATGCTTTTATAGGCACTATCAAAGATAATAGGAAGAGTGGGAGTGGACTAGGAGAATTTGAGCAAAGATTTAAGGAGATTAAGCTCTTTTGATTTTAGCAAGTTGGTATTTGAATGTCCCCATAAGTCAGCGCCATAAAACAATGCAGTTTGTGTTTTGGCTCTATACACCTTTAGAGACGGGGTTGTTGCCTGAATTTGATACGTTTTCTGCATTTTTCAAATGCTAGCCGAGTGAGGAATAATCAGGCTGCTTTTAAGAACCTGGGGTGCACAAAAAAGACTGCGAGGGGGATCAGGCCAAGAGTTAGCTGGCACCTTGAATTTATATGGGGTGAAAATGCCATGAGCTTGCCCTTCTGCGAGTTGATACCAGACCTCTTGATACACAAAAGTCCTCAAACTTATTTAAGAGGAGTTGGAGATCAGAAGGAGTTTTTGAGAGGAGATAAGATGGTATATTCCCATACGATAAGAAGCAAAATAACGGCCTGATCTAAGGTACTAATCTTGCAATGGAATCCAGCTAGGAAGGGAGACAGGATTTTAGCTTTCTCAAATCACTCCTGAAGTTTGACAAAGAACTGGGAGTTTGTCAAAGAGGCTTATTGGCCTGTAGTTTTTAGGTTTGTTTCTCTCTCCCATTGAATATAGGGATATTATGCGCCCAAGCCAAAGTTATGGGAAGATCAGCACCTTTAAGGATTTCATTTGATCGGCCATTGATGTAAGGGTCCCAAATGTCGAGCTCCTATTTAATAGGCTGCCTGGGATAGCGTCCGGTCCACAAGCCTTCCCTCGTTGAAAGCTGTTGATTGCCTGTTCTGAATCTAGCAGAGAGAAGGACAAATCTTTACACGCCAAAGAATCAACCTGCGGAGTGACAGAAGGGGAGTGGTCATTAGAAGGGTTCGCAGATAGAGTTGAGAAATGCTCTGTTCAGGCTGCTGGTGGAACTAGCACCAGCGTGGCCATGGGCTATAACCCACCAGAGATAGCGCCTCTTGCTTGCCCTGGGCAGCTTCAAGCAAGTCTTGCCACACAGATTCCCATTTACACTCTTTGGCTGTAAGAATCTTCTTCTAGGTTTGGATGGCAGTACGGACAACAACTATATGATGATCTTTAATCATCCTCAGGAGGTGCAACATGTCCCTACGGCAATGTTGTTCATAACACGGGGACAATTTAGGAGGTTTGTGCAGGCGAGGTTTAGAAGATCCGAACAAATAATGTTCAAGAGCCTAATAAAAGACAAATGATTAACTAAGATCTGTTTGCTATGACAAAGGGAGGTAGTCATCGTTAGCAAACGTGGCCAGAGAGAATATACATTCCAGCCAAAAGATTCAAATTGTTTGCTATACTAGGCCCTTTAACTGCCCTTCTCTTATTAGAGACAACAGGAGCTGGATACCAGCAAGAGGGTGTATAGCTAGAAGTCAGGCCAGGTGGTTGTAAGTCTGTCCTTCGTGTTAAAATTGTATTAGGGATCGCATGATGGCTATGGATCGCAAGTCCCGACTGATGAAACCCTAGACAAGAAATTTGTTAGCAAGGACTAAACAAATGCAATCCAGGGGGAATGTCTCATTGGCATCCTGCGTACCCTAATGATGTCTGGGCAAATGATAGAGAGACACTCCCATTGAATTCGATTCCAGTAAATGACCTTGTTGAGAAGGGAGTTGTTAACTTCAAAGGACATAGGGCTCATCTTTGGCACATTAACCATGGATCCAGTGGCATTTGGCTGAGTTAAATTGGGATTGAGCATAGGTAGAGCATGATTAAGCAATAAAGAAGAGGAAAGGGACTGCAAATCACATGGTCTAGTCAGAGTCAGAAGTACACTTGATCTAGGCCAAGAGGGGGATGGATAAGTTTGCGATGATCCATTACTAATAGTTCTATGGACACTGGGGGGGGTACAAGGCTCTCCCTGTGTTGCTGCACACTAGTTGGTCTGGTAGGGCAACCTTGGAATAAGGTGAGCAACCTGAGATGTCTGACTGGGACTATGGATAGGAACATCCTCTGAAGAGGGTGTTGAACGGTAAAAAAATGTATTCTGTTAAGTTAGCCTTTACTCCTCTTCTATTTTGTCTACCAGCCCCCATTTTTGTGTTTCTGCATGGACTTTCATAAAGTCAGAAGTTACGTGTTTACTGAAAGCTGGTTGTACTTATAATGCTTGTGTGTAAAAATAAACAGTCCTGCCGAAGGGCCTACGTTTATAGATGTCTAATCTGTTTGCCCACCAACGCCGGTAAACTCTCTTGCCTATCTACAAAGATGACGTGGGTAAGGGTTTATCAGGATACAACAGTTCAGCATGTAAGCATTATACAAAGGGGTTGTGTAAGCATTATGTAACAATGACAAAGTGGTTTCAATCTGTTTCACGAGGCATCGAAAAGTATAAATGCCATGTTTGAACGTGTACTTGTTAGCCCCCTCCCTCCGGCACTTGCAGTGTCTGAGTGATGAGACTCATCTCATGAGATGTAATAAACCTGTGTTTTGTTCCACTCCAGTGTCGATCCTCATTTGTGAACCCGTAGACTATGGGTGTCCCTGCAACAGTGAGGCAGATAAGATAGCTCACTTCTACACAGGGTGGTATTCCTCATGCAGGATGAACATGGTAGATTTTACTGGTCGGTCAAAGGTAATTGCGAGACCAGAGATTTTATATTAAGGGTCTAATCTTTCATCATCGTCATATTATCTAATAGTTTTTGTGCTGAGATGTGGTCCAGAACGAGTGGTGCAGGGTTGCTACCAGGATCAGAGGGGATTAAGGAATGTAAAGCTTGGCCAGTCTCTTACTCTTGGAGGACTGCAAATCTATTACTACATAGTACTGGAGAACTAGTGAGTGCAGGGACTGCATTGCATATGGGGGATGGTGCAATAGAAGCCAATACAGGATAAGGAGTACCTTTAGGAGACGAGGACAACACACGCATAGTAGGCAGAGCTGATGGAGGATCTTTATCATGTTTATTGTAGAAGTGGGTGATTTTAGGAGCACCTTTTTGCGATTTACCCTTGCTAATAAGGGATTCCACCTCATCAATCAGGGTACCAATCTCTTTTAGGGTACAGTTCTCAACAGCATGGCTTGGGTTTTTTTTTTTAGTCTTCTATGGCCCAAGAGAGCCCGCTACAGCTTACCTGTTGCCCATTTGTGAACAATAAAGTACAACAAAACAACTTAAAGATCAGCACAGACAAAGGGCAATAGGATACAATATATAAATCAATATAATACTACTACAAATGTATGTGAGAGTTTAAGAAGAAGAAAAAACATCAAGAAAAGAGAGCAGAAAGAAGTAAACCATTCAGGGAGAAAGATGAGAAAGAATAATCAACTGTGAACGTCTATAGCTCACCAATTGTCAAGCTGTAAAATGGAAAAATTATGACGAGGGTTACAATGAATAAAGACTCGTCTAAGCCCAGCCAGCCAGTATGAATTCTAATAAAAAGCCAAAGATTCAGACAAAGTAAAATAAAAAGTTGCCACATTTCGCCCTTTAAGAGCCCCTCCTAATGAAATAAAAATAACAATAATAAAATAGATAAGGTAAGTTTGTGCTACACATTCCCCAGCAAAGAATGAGGTCATTAAAGACAGAAGGGCGACGAGTGAATAGTTGACTCAGCTCAATTGAGACATGGCTTACAACTCTTTCAAAGTCCCCGAGGTGCAGTCTCCAAAAATAACAGAAAATGTGGAACACAATACCACTTAGAAGGAAGAGTTGTGCGCCTCACCATCTCCAAGAGAGTGTGTCAGAACAATTCATTGGCCGTCCAGGAAAGCTAGTACATCTCCTGGTGCAGGGCTCCAATGGTCCAGAAACAACAGCCAATGGACAAGAGTGGAAAGCAGAAGGGTATGTGCACTAGTTACTCGTCGGCAAATCCCACACGGGGTGTACTCAATAAAAACAGACGCCTCAATGAATTTGCCCCCTATGCCCAGCTGACCTCTCTTTTAAATAGGCACAGGGTCTGCTAGGATGACAGAGAAGGTAGCAGGAGGCAGTCTGACTGACATATAGAGAGCAGGAACAGTAGGAAACTTTATGGTGAGAGCCGGGGGGGGTGTGGCCCTGCTGTGGCTTTTTCTGGTGATGACTGATGCAAGACCGGCCTGCCCTTGGCCCAGGCTATGCTTGAGCACGGCCAGTGTGCATCCCGTGCCAAAGGACGCGCACTGGAGATACTTTGTATAGTAAATAAAAGTTTTTGGACCCAACCTATAACTCTTGTCTCCTTGACCAATCTGCATGTACCGTAGCAAAAATAGTCTAAATGTGGCTAATAATCTAGTGTGAAAAATGTGTTAAAAAGAGGGAAGTTATTAGTTCTCAAAAAAATTTGCTTGCTGTGGTTGTTCCATGGCAGTAAAGTCTGACTCCCTCTACATAAGGCTCCTTGAACATCTGTTCTGTACCACTCTCCTGCCTGTAGGAACCATACAGCAGAAGTGTGGTGTACAGAAGCACGACTGGAGGCGGCAGCAGATGTACCACAATAGTTTACTCAATACAGAGGTACACAGAGAGACATCCAATCTATGAAGGCTGTCAACTGATAACTCATTCCCTGACATTCCAACCCTAGCAATCTTCTCAGAGCAGGGTTCCGCATTGTAAGTCTCTACAAACTAAGGCTTATACTAAAGGCTCGGTTACGATGTTGGTCGGAAAGCATTCTGACCGAATTGGTCTCAGAATAGTTTCCGAATGAATGGGATACAGGGAGTCCGACCGACCGATTATGATGGCTCTGAATACCATTCAGTCAGACTCCTATTGACTTCAATGGGAGCCTGTGTTCTGACCAAATACACAGGCTCGCATTGAAGAAAGGGGTGGGTGTGGGAAAATCGTGCACCCTGTGGTGGGCAACCCTTGGTACCTGCCACACTGTGCATGGTCTGAAGAGGGCGTTCCTTTGGTACCCCCACAGGACCCATTCGGAAGGCTTCTGGTGAAGGCTTAGTGCACACCAAGACAGATTCCAACAGCCGATCCGTGTCGAAGCAACCGATTCGGAAAGGCTGTCCAAATCGGACATCGTAATCGTTCAGAAACACGGTCCTTCGACCTGTACGAATAGGCTCTGAACGAGTAGTTTACTCAGAATGCCATCCGGAACCGACTCGGACAGTCCGAACGCTTTCAGGACATTGCAATCGGTCGTTCGGAAAGCTTTCCGAATCAGTTGGAAAAACTGGTTCCGAATCGGACTCTGCAGTACCGAATCCAATTTGGAGCCTTTCCGAACTACCTCGTAATCAACCCCTAAGGGCTGCCTACACAATAAAGACACTACAATTCGACACACCTTCCCCTCATACTAAACTTAGACACAAAAAGAATATACATAGAAAAGTTGTACATTAAACATATCTAAACACAATCCTTCATAAAACTAGGACGCACAACCCTTTTACTTCTCCTTACTTAAGGGCTATGAACATTCTCCCATTCAGGGATTTAGTGACCAGTGGAACCAGGAGAAATGATTTCAAATGTGGTTGTCCTCAAATTTAACTGCACTGTGAAATAACTGGGCAACCTTGAACGATAAGAAGAACTTCATGATGCCAGCCTTTTGAGGATATTTTACATTCACTGTATCCCCCACTTTCACCTTAGTTATAGAGGTGACATGTCTAACATCAAAATTATTTTTCTTTTTCGTTACTTTCTGATTTGCAGATCCTTCTGATGGAACCAGCTTATTTTACTGTCCCCTTTGCATGAGGCGTAAATTTTCCCAGCAGCCAAGCGACCTTTATAATCAAACTCACCCAGGAAATACCCTAATAGCTTTATGGGTTGGCTACCATAAGCCAATGGTCTGATATGCAGCTTATAATATGGTATCTTTTGTTGGGTCTTGCAGTATTTTAGCATAGTGTCCCATCTTTCCGCAATTGCGACACTTAACAGAAACAGCAGGGCAAGTCTTGTTGTTGGCCAGATGAGAACTGCTTCCACATTTGAAACACTTCATTTGACAGTTTTCTTGGCATACGTTGTACAGGGACCTTTGGTGCTTTTATTAACTGCTTTGTTCACGGACTGCACTTTCATACCTACCACTGTGACATTATCCTTTTTTATGACTTCCACACATGCTAGTGAGGGTTCTATGCGTTTTTCCACCAATAAGACCTTGTCAAGTTTTGGGTCATCTTTCTTATGAAGCTCATCTTTAACATTCTCAATACTGAACCTAAGCATAAATTGATAATATCGTCGCTCTCCAAGGGCACGTGCAAACTTGCAAGGGCATGAAAACTCCACTGTGCTTTGTGTTGAAATTTTTATTGAGTTTTGCAATGAAATACATCAGGAGAATAATGATAAGGAGGCATAACTAAATTGTTAAAAGATAAATGAGGAATTCTAGAAGGATAAAAATGGCGAGAAATACATGGCATTTGTACACGTGTTAGTATGTATCCCATTCTTGTCGCCATTGTACAGAAGGAGAAGCACTACTGGAGGCGGCAGTAGAAGTACCAAAATAGTTTATTTAATACAGAGGTACACAAGCCACACACAAAGGCTGCCAACTGATAACTCACTCACCGACATTCCAACCCTAGCAAACTTCTCTGAGTAGGGTTCTGCATTCCACATTTTAAGACTCTACAAACTAAGGTTGCCTCAACAATAAAGACACTACGATACCACATGCGAAACAGTGGGAATCTGAGGGGGTGTTAGATTCACACTAATTTTCATTGGCAGATGCGGTGCCCACTCACCATGTCATCCTAATAACATATGAATTCCTCTAAACTTCAAAGAAATTCTAGCACCTGTCAGTACTCGAGGAATTTTAAAGTCCTTGAATATCTGCCCTAAAAACAGACACTTTACAGCACAATAAATGTATTCCTCTTACACAGTCACGCCCTGGATGGGCAATCTTCTTGGGACTTCTTCTTTTTTACTAGTTCCGCTCATTATCTTTCTGAATATACACCCTAATTCTAGGACTTCTTCAAACATGCTTGCATTTTACCTTCTTCCTTTGCCATGTTTCTCCATACACACCCTTATTCTCATTTTGCATGTGCCCTCCTGCATGAATTAAAATTGATCTTCATTTATGGAATGTGAATCCACAATTCCTCCTCATTATTCAGACCCCCCCAGGGTTTTTGTTTGTAATTCCACAATGTACCTGGACTCCAACTGCCTAACTTCCTCGTTCTGTCCCCTCCCCTCTCACATCTGGAGACCTGATCTATACAGAAGAATTTCAAAAGGCTTAGATCAGACTTGTGCTTCTCTTGGAAATGGTGTGCCACGGGATAAGTGTTATCCCGGTTTTTTATGGCATGCATATGCTCGAGAACTCTTTTTTTCGCTGGATGAATGGTGCTTCCAACGTATTTTAATAAGCAGGGACAGGTTAGACAATAAAATGTGAGCTCCGTATTGCAGTTCATAAATCTGTTGATTTTCCTTTTTGTTACCTTCCCGGAATTTCAACTTCCTTTATTTTCTCACTTTTTTACAGGCTTTGCAATTTTTACATGGATAAATGCCTGTGATCACATCTTTCTTTTTTGGTATTTTTAAGAAGTGACTTCTTATAAAATGGTCCTTTAAAGAAGATCCCTTCCTGTATGTCAATGGTTTTCTCAGATATAGTGGGGCCCACTACGTTGTCTGCTTTCAAAATCTTCCAATTCCTTTGAAGGATTTGAAAGACCTCAGGTGATCGAGTTGTGTATTCTGTTATCATCCTGAATGTCCCTTGCTCGTACTGAGTTTGTTTCTGCAATTCAGATTTTACTAACAACAAATTGCCTCTATCTTGCCTGCTTTCTCCTCTGCCCCTTTTAAGTTCCCTTCTGTATACCCCCGGGCTCTAAACCTCCTAAGCTATTGAAGAAGCCCAACAAAAACAAAAAACTGTTTTCTCCATAGTGAAATCCTTCACACACCCGAAAACCCTCCAGTCTGAAATACTGCCGTCTCAAGGTTTTTGCAACCAGATTGCTGATTACTTTGAGGAGAAAATCAAACTTCTACAGGGGGATTTCCCTTCCATCCCTTTGCCTTCTATGCAAGGCCACTGTGACACTACGGAGATAAAAGCCCACACTTTTAGCATGTTTAAACCGGTTTCTCTTTTACAAACCCGCGAAGCCATTATGGCCAGCAAATCAGGGGCGCCCTCTGACTCCTGTCCCCCACGGATCCTGCACCAGATAATTGACGTAGTTAACCCCAGTATAAATGTTCTAGTCAATGCCTCACTTCCTTCATGTACTGTCCCCCCGACTGGAAAAAAGCAAGTCAAACTGTTAATGAAAAAACAAAACAAAATTACTACTGACCTCTCTAATCTTCGTCCAATATCCCTCCTCCCAGTTCTTGGAAAGATAACAGAGCATATGGTCTACCAAGAGCTAAGGAACTTTGTCGAAACGCATAATATTCTTCATCCTCAGCAGTCGGGCTTTCGCCCAAGGCACTCAACTGAAATGGCCCTCATCGAACTCACCGACTTCATCAAACTTTTACAGGATGAAGGTAAAAACGCCGTCCTGATATTACTAGATCTAACGGCGGCGTTCGACACTATTTCCCATAAAATATTGATTGGGAGGTTGAGAGAAATAGGTATTACAGAGGTTGCCCTTGACTGGATAAATTCGTTCTTATCCGAGAGATCATAAACCATTTCATTGGGCCCCTTCATTTCTAACGAAAAAAAGGTCACCTCTGGAGTTCCGCAAGGCTCTATTTTGAGTCCATTGTTATTTAATATTTACATGGTGCTCCTCATCACTTTAATTGAATCATATGGGATACTAGTAACATTGTATGCCGATGACACTCAATTGATTGTATCCCTAGATAAGAACTCTACAAATGCGGAACAGAATCTTCAGAACTGCCTGACGGATGTCTTTTTGTGGATGGAAAATAATCACCTGAAATGTAACGATAACAAGACGGAAATATTGCCCATGGGTAAAAATGTCAACTTCAGCCCAAGTAAATGGTGGCCAGAGGGTACCCCTGCACCGCCCCATTCGGTGGAAGTAGCCAGAAATCTGGGTGTCTGTTTTGATTCCGCATTGTCCTTCGACCATCATGTAAGGAACGTGGCGGGAAGTTGCTTTAACATTATAAAATCTCGAAAGAAATTTTTTGACTTCCTTCCCACCAAATCAAGAAAGGCGGTGGCAGTGGCCCTCATACTTTCACGTCTCGATTATTGTAATGGTCATATGGCAGGGGTTAAAAAGGCTACGTTAAAAAAACTGCAGAGCGTCCAACACGTTGCTGCTAGACTGGTACTTAAATTACCCAGAAAATCTTTCGCATCCACAGCCCTTAGGACTTTACACTGGTTGCCTCTTCACAAGAGGATTTTGTTTAAAATCCTTTTGACCACCTTCCGAGCTCTTAGAAACATCGGCCCCAGGTATCTCTCAAGAAGATACACCCGTTACAATCCTACCAGAGTGTTGAGATCAGTAGGTTGTAACCTCATCACCATCCCTAAATTTCATTACAAAACTAAGGGGGGGGAAACCCTTACTGTTTTGGCCTCTAAAGCTTGGAATGCCATGCCTAAAGAACTTAGACTCATGGATTTAGAAAGCCCTTTCAGGAGACAATTAAAAACCTGGATTTTTTATTTACCTGTTGCCTATGTAATGGACGCCATATAGTGCTCACAGCTGTGTCTTGGACTTCCCTTAGCGCCAGGATGCTCCTTCCGGAGCAACAGCTCGCACTTTATAAATACCACATACAAATACAAATACAAATAAAGGCTTTGTTCTTCAATTTCTCAAATTCATTTTCGGTTGAACAGCTCCGTTTTAACCTTACAAGTTCCCCATAGGGGACCCCACTTATCACACTTTTCGGATGGAGGCAGCATGCGGGTAGCGTGCTGTTTGCAGCCGTTGGCTTCTTATACAGTGTGGTTTGTAGGGTGTTGTCCTTGATGTAAACCAGTAGGTCCAGATATGTCACCTCTGTTTTGCTGATACATTCAGTGAATTTTAGGTTATATTCATTGGTGCTGAGGGCTGAAACATAGATCCTAGCTTCTTCCTCTGACCCCTTTCAAATAATGAAGAGGTTGTCTATGTAACGAGCCCACAACACCACCCTGTCCATTCATTGGTCATTCTCTCCTGCCCAGGCCACGTGCTTCTCCCACCATCCCACAAATAAATTTGTGTAGCTGGGGGCGAAGCACGTCCCCATTGCAGTCCCCTGCTCTTGGTGGTACCTCTCTCCTGCGAAAAGAAAAATGTTATTCCTAAGGCAAAAGGAAATGAGTTCCAACAACATCAGATTGTGACCATAATACTTTTTTGTAGAAAGAATTTTATTGCCTCCAATCCCTTTTCATGTTTTATGCTAGTATATAAACTAGTCACATCTAGTGTTATTAGAATCATGTCTGGTTCCCACTCTATGTTTGAAATAATACGCAAAAAATCTTTTGTATCCTTCACGTAGGAGCTAAAGTCCTTCACTAGGGGATTTAAAAAGCAGTTGATGTGTAGCGAGGCATTCTCCAACAGACTGTTCACAGATGAGACAATCGGTCGTCCCGGCGGATTCCTCGAGCATTTATGCACCTTGGTAGGTGGTAAAACGTTGGTAGTTCTGGAACTTCACAATAGATAAATCTATAGTCCATATCACCCAAAATGTCTTTGTTTTATTCATTTGTCCAATATTTTGTGAAACTCCTGGATGCTTGTTTCATACATCATTCTTGTGATTTTTGTATAGCAATCGCTCACTGAAAGTTGCCTCAATGCTTCATTTTGATACATTCTCTTTTCCATCAACACAACGTTCCTACCCTTATCGGATGCTTTTATCATCAGATTTTCATAATTCTTTAGGTCCATTATTGCCTTGCATTGTCCCCTTGAAATATTTTCTATCGTAAAATTAGGGCCTTTTGCTTGTAATTTCTTCAGTTCATTTATAACTATATTATGAAATGTGTCTATTGCATTGTATGCAGTCTGAGGGATTGTCCTTGATTACATCATTATATTACTAGTTGCTCCTACTTGGGATACCCCTGCTTCCTCAAGAAATTCAATCATGTCCATTTCCTCTGGAATGCTCTCATCCATTTATAATTTCCATAGAGCTTTTAAAGTTCCTATGTCTGCTCCCGTTGTTGTGGATTCAAAGGTCACACCACTAGTCTGTGGTTTTGCTCTCGCAGGATGAAGGAGGTGTATTTTTCTTAGCTTTAGCTTCTTTTACGAATCTGTAAAGGTCAATGCGCACGTTAGCATAATTGAATTCCGCTGTCGGGCAACATGTGAGACCTAATTCTAAAACTTTCTCCTCGTCCATTGTTAGCTGCCTCCTGGACAGATTTACAATTGGTTGTTTATCCATTACTTCCGTTTGGCCCCACGCTTGCTCCTTGTCACCCTCAGTTCTGGTGAAGAGACTTTTTCTTTTTCCTCCCCTCCTTGTTTTCCTTCTCTTCTTTCTCTCTGTGGAGGGTGAGTCCGTGCCACTGGTCGCTGCTTAACCTGTCTTATTAGTTGGTATTCCTGTAAAAAAGTCGGTGTCACTTGTTTTTCCTTCTGCGCTGTTCGTTCACCTGCAGAGACCTCTATCTCCGATTCAGATGTCTACCTTGATGAGACTTCTTGTGGTGCTTGTAGGTTTAATTGCTTTCTGGGTCCGTCAAACCTTCGGGCAAAGGTTAGAATCCTCCCGGATTCATAATCTTCCTCATCGCGAAGAAAAAAAGAATTATATATATATATACTCCGTTACCTTAAGTGTGTCTTAATTTATACATTTGTTACACTTCTTTTTCTTAGCTAGAAGCCCTGGCTGTGTTAGTTCAATGATATTGTGAGAATTCTCTTTTTTGCTTAAGTACATGCCGTAGATCACTCATAAGACACTTGACATTACTGTGAGCTTTGGCTTGGAACCACTGGATCACAAAGGTAGGTATTCATCAATGAATGGGTTGAAAGTGCCTACCGTCGTAATTTGGCACCCCAGTTGGCTAGGCTGCGAGCAGACGTGAAGCACTGGAGGTCATTACCTTTATCTCTGAAGGGGCCGAGCGATTCTTCAAAATGCTGGCACTCCCGCGTTTTTTGTATATCCTTCAGAACAGCCCAAACCGAGTCCCAGACGCATACTTTGCAGCAGTGGAGGGGGAGGTACGAACGCTGCTGTGGGATGGCAGGGCCCCTAGGGTAGCATTGAAAAACTCACGAAAAGTTGGTACGACGGACGAATAGCGATGCCAGACCTCAAGCTGCACCTTTGGGCCTCACAGCTGGTGGCTGTGAACCATCAGCTATACTTCTCACTGACCCGGCCTATGACCTGGATAGGTACCAGACAGACAGCTCGGGCTACTTGGGGGCCCTATACTCCCACACTAAGAAAAAGAGATACATCGGTCCAACATTACACACGATAAAGATTTGGCACCACGCTAATTCACTGTTGGGCTGGGCTAACACCCTCATCAAGGTGACACCACTGTGGTATACTCAAAGATTGGGCATGCTGTGCTATCAACAAGGGTTTGATAGATCGGACATGATTGGAATATCAGTGCTTAAAGACTTGGTTAAAAAGGGCTCAATACTTACATTTGAGGACCTCCGGAGGCCTTACAAGATGGCTCCAGGGGAGGTATTTAAATACCTGCAAATAAGACATGCCTTACAAGCAGTTTTTCCAAGCTTTGAGGACATACCGGACTCATCGCCACTGGAAGACCGCTTGCTAGATGGGCCACTACACTCCTAAGCCATATCTTTAACGTACAAGAAACTTAGTAATAATATACCTGATAGCTTTGGCAAGCCTAAGGAGCAGTGGGAGAGAGACTTGGGATCGATTGATGAGGAGGATTGGCGATCGGCCCTTATGTCACCTAGGGAAGCAGCCATCACACTTAGATTTAGACTGATACAGCTTAGGATTTTGCATCGGTCCTATATGACAGGGATAACCTTAGCTAAAATAGGCGTAAGACAGGACGACCTCTGTTAGAAGGGCGTCCGACAACCGGCTACCTTCTATCATATTCTTTGGGAGTGCCCGGCTGTTCATCACTTCTGGGAGGAAGCGACAAATCATATACAGACTGCACTGGGAAAGATGATAGGGCTGACACCGCAACTGGGCTTATTAAACATCTGGGCAGCCACCGACCTAACTGAAATCGAACAACAGCTAGTGATGCTGGGATACACGCTGATGAAGAGGGGACTGGTGAGGGGGTGGGGTGGGGGGTCGCATCGCCTTCCACATCTCTATGGATGAAAGAATTAGACAGAGGCATGATTGCAGAGAAAGAAGTTTTCATAACCCCGGGGTGCCCGAAAAAATGGGACAGCAAAATGGACCAAATGTAATGTTTATCGAGGTGACATGTGTATATCCCCAGTGGTGGAGTTGGAAGTACGCAGAGGTATGGACAGAGATGTGACTAATTAATGTAATTGCTTTGCTGATCTCTGTATACTGTACCATGATGTGAGTAACCATCACTATTATCAATCGGTAATTTCTGAATTATTGTCACCATGTTTAATAAAAATATTTTAAAAAGAAAGTGCCTATCAAGTGGCCGTAGGAGGGAGAAGTAGTGCTGATTGTGACAAATAGTTTTTTCGTCCCAGGCATGAGAAACCATTACGCTCCAGTGCACTACCTTTTGTCAGAAAGAAGGGCACCGTTTTCATTTTTTTCTTTTTCAGATTTTTTCACCTGCCATCAGTATGAAACTTGTACTGCTCACTTTGAGAATTTAGGGTCTTGTAAAAACACACATACCTGGCTGACAGAGCTCAGATCCCACAGTAAGTAGGCGGGGCTGAGAGTTAACTCCTTGCCATCAATAGTCATGTTCTTTTTGGCCTGTTGGCTCAGTTCGTGGAATCCCCTTGGGTTGTTGAGCTGAAGGAGTGCTGTGCTGGCTTCGGAATACAACTGCAACTACAGGCAAGAAAACACAACAAGAGAAGATCTTTAGAGAAGATCTTTAGAGAAGATCGTTAGAGAAGATCTTGAGAGAGAGAGAGAGAGAGAGAGAGAGACTCTTTGCCTTGCTGTCTTGCAATGACAAACCAGACATATGCAATTGAAACCTCTCAACTTAGTTGTTTTAAGACAGCTGGGTTCAGAACAAGTGCAGGCCTCTAGTACGCTGGGGAGCACTGAGGCAGGCTGCTCCCACCAATCAGGGAGCTGCTCACATGCTGGTAGAACAGCCCAGGATTGGTCGAGGGATTTTTCTGGGGCTTGCACTGCAGTCCCAACAGAAGAGGTCCGGAGTGAGGAAGACGGCTTTCATGATCCGGTAAGTGCCTTCTTTTTAATTAACTGTTTTTTTTGTTTGTCCAGGCGTGCACCGACCCAGTTGCTCGCCCGCCCCTCGCACCTCAGTAATGCCAGCAGCCACTGCCTGAGTGCTTGTTTTAGTCGTCATCTTACGAGTATTCCAAACTGTCCTGCCCTTTGTCCCTCCTTGTGCCAGTCTCCTCACCCTGCTGGTCTGCAGGGTGAGAGGAAGGGGCAAACAGATGGGAAAGGACTGTAGAGGGGGGGATGTGCAATAGGAAAGGGGAGATCAAGAGGCGGGAAGAGGGAAAAGGAAGGCAAGCAGGGTAAAGTGAGAGCAGGAGAGAGAGGGACGAGGAAAGTATAAGAACGTAAGAGGTGCTTCAGAGATGTCTGGAGAATAGCAGGAGTTAGGAGGAAAAGAAAGGACGAGGGAAGAAAGGACGAGGGCAAAAAGGGTATAGATACGGAGATCAAAAATGTTTTGTAATAGCACTAGTTGTTGACAGTTGAGATTGGCTTACTAAAGTGGAAGAAAGCATTAAAATAAAGCCAGTTAATAAAGGACATAACATCTAAGCGATACAGTGAACTGTATTTCGTAAAGAGTCTGTTGCACAGGTGCCCCATATATTTGTAATATTTTATTGAATGTTTACGTTTACATAGTTACATTCTGCAGGTATAATAAAGCATGGTGATTACCAAGAGCATCCATATCATGAACGGTTAGTGAGAAGTACAAGTAGGAAGTGAAAAGTACATATGTCATTAAGAAAGTACCAGCAGGGTCCAGCCTATAGCAAGTATGTTCCAGTGGCAGCTCTTCCGCTAAGTCGGAGGAGCATTGCCCCACTGCGCAAAAAGGCAAAATAAAATGCCAATAACGTACTGTTAATGTCATTTTATTTTTCCTATTGCATGCAGTCAACTGGCTGTGTGGGGCGAGCTCGCTAGAACACGGGAGAAATGGTTTTCACTCCCAAAGTGCGCATGAACTGTTTGGCCGGCCCCCTTGGGCCAACCAGACATTTCATGCGCTCTTTGCATGTTCCTACCAGGAAGCATTACACAATCTGGTCAGGAACATTCATAGGCTCCCTGTTCCAGTCTGAGCACCAATCCACGGCGCTCAGACCAATCACCAAGCTGCATTGCAGCATGGTGATTGGTTCAGGAGAGCCTGTGTGCCGGGTGCTTCCTTCTGCTGCCGGACTGCAGAAAGGAAAAGGAGGTGGCGTCCGCTGTTCCAAGGTAAGTGTTTTTTTGTTGATTAACCCCCCTACCACCATCCGGTAGCAGCCACTACTAGTGTTTTCCATACTGTGTTAGTAGCTAATTTTGTGAGTGATACCACACCAATACATAGGGAAGGATTTTGTAATGAGAAATAAAGAAAACAGAGAACAAAATGCAAAAGGGTCAAATATAGGGAGTTTGCTTGTGCTGGGGCATGCACTACGGAATTAATGTTTTGGAATGGGATACCATTAAGATTGTCTGCGGACGGGGATTAAGAGCGGCTGCGTGCCAAGTGCAGTGGCATGTGATGACTGGTAGGGGGGCCTTGTGCGTAGCGAACAATGCTAGATGCACAGGACAGAGTGGGCAGTTGATGGGCCGAACAGATGGGGGAGAACCTGTGGGAGTGCCACTGGTTGTAGGGAGCAGTTCATAGGCGCAAAGTTCAGAGATCATAGCGCAGATTTACGCAAGCATACATTGTTCAGTAATATACTGGGGAACTTTCCGCAAACAAAAACAAAATCTGCAAAATGTTGTTCTTCACTGAAAACCTAAACCGTATTGTGACAGGAAGCAGGACAGACTAGAATGTTCAAATGGATGAGCAACAGAACAATTAGAGGTGTTTCTGAAAATAAATGGCAAATAAATGCGGTGTGGGGGCAATGGTAAGGTGCAGACAAGAGCGCTGACATTAACATTAGCCCAACAGTTCAGGTCAAAAGGAAAAAATAATGTGAAAATAGACTGGACAGCAAATCCCAAAAAGTTAGGTAGAAAACTGGGCGAGGCCATAGACTAACCAAAATAGTTACAGCAAAAAGAATTTGCTTGTATTTATTTATTCACCAACACAAATCCGTATAGCAGACCCATAACATTAGCTCTCAGTAGATTAACTTCCTTTTCTGAGGTAGGATATGAAGTAGAGAGAAATAAAGTATTGTAATAGGCACTTTAAAAAAACAACCCTCTATAACTTCTAATCACAGTTTCCGAAATTGACTAATGAGAAAGCAGAGGTGCTGTATTTTTAAAAGTGCTTTCACATCACACCTCATCGGGACTGACCGAAAAAGGATGGATGGAATCGTTGTTTTTGAGCGTACTACCTCAACTCGCAAAACTGTACAATAGAAGAATCATCCACCTTCCCTGGCAATCAAAAAGTGGTGAACAAAGTCTGGACCACACTTCATGTTAGAGAACTAACTTGATAACCCACTGCTTTGCTAGGGCTTCAAGCAGGTTGCTGGGACAAGTGCAACACAAAGTTGTATAGAGTACAAAAGGTGAAAAGTAGATGTGGTGGACGGCTGTGGAGCAGGAGGAAGGTTGCTGTTACAATTGTCAAAAGTCTTCTGTAATGACAAACTTAAGAAGATTGTTAGAAATTGGGTTGAAGGTTGGCTCAGTTATGAGCCCTAATAAAGCATCAACCACAATCCTAGTCAGGCTAAGAAACAGCAAACCCTAAGTTAACCTGTGCTTACTGTCAGATAGCCTGGCACAGAGCAGGCAGGCTTAGCTTTCGTGGGAATGTGTAAAACATTTGTGCAACATATTAAACAGTAAAACAGTGAAAACACCACACAAAAAGATCCCACACCAAGTTAGAAAAACAGAACTTAATTTAACTCCTTCGCAGGTAAGTCTCCGCCCCCCGCGTCCCCACCCCGCATTCTCCAAAGTCTTCCGATAAAAACAGTACCTTACTTGTGTGGGTAGACCTAGTGCCCACAACAGGAAACAGCACAAAATGTAATGTGGACAACACCACATTTTTACAGTGAAAACTGACTCGTTTTTTGCAAAGTGCCTAGCTGTAGATTTCGAACCATAGCTCTGCCGGCACTTAGAGAGACCTAGTAAACCTATGCATTTTTTAAAACTAGACACTCAGTGAATCGAGGATGGGGTGACTAGTGTGGCTCTCACCAGGTTCTGTTACCCAGAATTCCTTGTAAATCTCAAACTTCGTCCAAAAAAACCCCAACATTTTTCTCATATTTCTGTGATGGAAAGTTCTGAAATCTGTGTGGATCCACACACTTCCACCAACCTCACTTTCCCCAAAGTCTTCCAATAACAATGATACCTCACTTGTGTGGGTAGGCCTAGTGCCCGCGACAGGAAACGGCCCAAACGCAATGTGGACACACCACATGTTTACAGTGAAAACTGACCCTTTCTTGGCAAAGTGCTGAGCTGTAGATTTTTAACCCTAGCTCTGCCGGCACCTAGGGAAACCTAGCAATCCTATACATTTTTGAAAACTAGACACCCAGGGAAATCCAGATTGGAGTGACTTGTGTGTCTCTCCCCAGGTTCTGTTACACAGAATTCCTTGCAAACCTCAAACTTTGTAAAAAAAAAAAAAAAAAAAAAAAAAAAAAAAACCAAATTTCTGTGATGGAAAATTCTGGAATCTGTGTTGTCCACAAACTTCCACCCACCCCGCATCCTCCAAAGTCTCCTGTTAAAAATGGTACCTCACTTGTGTGGGTGGGTCAAGAACCCGCGACATGCAAGGGCCCAAAATGCATGGTGGAACCATCAAAATTACCTACAAAACGACCTGGTTTTGCAAGGGGGGGCACCTGGGTTTTGGCCCCGGACTCAGCGCAATCTAGGGAAACCTACCAAACCCACACATTTCTGAAAACTAGACACCCTGGGTAGTCCAGTGAGGTATGGCTTGCGTGGATCCCCCAACGTTTCCCTATCCAGCAGGGATCCACTAGAGAAGGGTACCACTGGAAAGGGGAGCTTCTCCCCTTTCCAAAAATACAGCACCCAAGTGTTTTGGTGCTCGGGGGGCTGAGATAGCCCCACAAGCACCGAAACATTAAAACTGAAACTAAGTTAAATGTAATGACAACAGCCCGCCATGCGCGGGATCATCATTACATTGAAAATAAGAAACAGGCCTCAGGAGGTTGGGGAAGCTCTTTCCCACCTCCCGTGGCCCCCCAAAAAAAGGAAATACCTCTGCTGTTTGCAACAGAGGGATTTGTGCACCTGTACACATGACGGAATGGTTCCGTCATGAGCACAGGTGCTCATGACGGAGCCATTCCATCATGAGCACTGAAAGCATTAAAAACAATCAAACAAGGCCAAAGCATCAAACTTCCAATACGTACAACTTGAGAGAATAAACTGTAAAATAGCACTTAGAAGAAATAAGCTCTTACTTGGGATATATGTTCACGCCACACCGGGAGAAAGTCAACAGTTCAGGCCAACCACGTAGAGGCACGGGCGGATATAGTGACTCCGTGAGACTCGCTGAGCATAAGTACCTTCATCCTCGCTGTGTCCATGTCGAAGATGCGCGCAACAGCCAAAACGATACAATGAACCAAGAGCTGCGATGTGGAAATTCATCAGTCTCGTCGAGGATGCTGCCAACGACGATGCAAAGACCTTGTACAGTTGTGGGTCCGAAAAGGCGATGTGTTGGGGCCAATCCATGCAGCAGAGGTGATGCACCGGTTCTGGTCACGCAACAGGAGTGATGCACAAGCTCTAGTCCCTGCAACGCTGAAGCTAGCACCTTTAACCTCACTTCCAAGGGCCCATGGCTAGGGTGGCACCACTTGGCAGGGCAAACTCGCAGATGGCAGAGTCCAGGTGAAGAAGCAGGTAAGTGGAAGTTGTTTATGGCCCTGAGACTTCAGATCAGGAGACCAGCAAGCTAGCCCTTGGAGTCACTCTGGGTTCAAGTGATGCAGGTCCAGTCCTTCTCACCCAGGCAGGGTAACAGCAGGCAGCAGGGCAGCACAGCAAGGCAGCAGTGCAGGAAAGCAGCAGTCTAGCAGTGTGGCAGTCTTTCAGCAGCACAGCAGTCCTTCCTGGCAGAGTCTTCATAGGTCTAGAAGTGTACTGGAGTAGTTGCGTCTTAGGTCCAGTACTTATACCCAGTTATGCCTTTGAAGTGAGGGAAACTTCAAGGACAAACCTTTGAAGTGCACAGAGCTCCTCCCTTCCTGCCCAGGTTTCAGGCTTACTACAAGGGGGTTTGGCTGCCACCAGTTTAGTAAGGTCAAGGGATCCCAGGCCCGGATAGTAATGCCCAGTATCAATGTAGATCAGTGTGAAGGGGCTCACTTGAGGAACTGGTCCTTCCCAGCCTCAAAAATAGAACTGTGGGGGCTGATTTTGAGAATAGACCTCTCCTTCTCTTATTATTTGTTGAAAAAACCGAGATCTCAAATCCTTGTTGGAGGAATGTTTTTTATTTTTTGATCCTTGTTTAAAAAAGCCCTTTGTGAATTTCAATACAGTGATAGCATCCTTGTTTGTCAGGAGACTTTAATAGCGTTTTGCTAAAGCTTCACCAGCTGACACGTGGTTCACTCATCAAGGTCATTTGGACCTGGGCTTTCTCAAGGCTCATAATTTATGAACAAGCGTATATGCATTCAGTGGTCATCAATACAACACAAACTGCTTTTTGTTGGCATCAAAAGCAACAGTAGTCTTTTTCACTTTTTTATTTATGATATCACAATATGTAGCAGTATGCATTCTCTTCCTCACTGTATGTTTCAGCAACAGCTAGACACCATGTATGCAGGATTTGCTTAGTGAAGCGAAGTACTTATACCAGTTGTGCCTTTGAAGAGAGGGAGACTTCAAAGACAAGCCTTTGAAGTGCACATGGGTCCTCGCTTCCTACCCAGGCTCCAGGCTCACTACAAGAGGGTATGCATCCCTTTGGGTGTGGACAGGACCCACATGTGTGTAGCTGTCATGGGGGAATACACAATGCCCAGCTGTCATCCTCCTCAGAAGTGTATCAGAGGCAGGCAGCAGGCACCAAATGGCTAAAGTATGAACATTTCAACTTTTTCAAAGTGGCATTTTCAGAACTGCAATTTAAAATCAGACTTCACCATAAGTTGTTGTTTTAAACTGTGATTCCAGAGACACCAAACTTGAAAAGTCTATCTCGCCATGATTGGAAATTACACTTATTAAATGTAATAAGGTATTCCCAGTGTTATCCTATGGAAGAGGCCTTGCAGTTGTGAAAAATGAATTTGAGAGTTATTCACTACTAGGACGCGTAAAACTTAAAAGTACATGTCCTGTCTTTTAAATACATTGGACCCTGCCCTCTGAGCTGTCCAAGGCCTAGCTTAGGGGTGCCTTATATGTATAAACAAGCATTAGAAATGCTATAGGTCTCACATTTATTTGAGTTAGAGCTATTGGCATAGCTCAACAGCTACCAGACAGAAATTGCCACTTTGCAGGTGCTGAACAAAGCATTGCTCAGTGAAAATGGCCTGAAAGCCTAAAACGATGTTGTCAGCCTACAAAAAAAAAAGGCTGATGAGGATGACCAGGAGGAACCGCGGATGTATTGGGATGGCTAACGCAAGCCAACAATGAGTGAAATCGCCTGGATGTGACCCAAGCACATAAAGATGCAAGAATCAGACCCAATGCACCAATAAAACCCCGTATTTCTAAATGGCACAACTACGAACAAATGGCAATTCATGGGCATGCCAAAAGAAGATAGAGGGGATATCAGAATTAAGTGACATGGTTCTGATCTCATTTTTCTGAGCACCTTTGGGATCAGTGGAAATGGGGGAAATGCATATGCGAAACGAAGCTGAAGAGCATTCCCCCAAGATCCTGGCTGAGGGAATCTGCTTGCAAACTGTTTGCACTTTTTGCTGTTTCGATTGGCAAACAGGTCCAGAGCTGGAGTGCCCCATAAGCGAAAAACTCGAATGAGTGGATCCTGATTCAATTCCCATTCATGACCAACACTTGCTGATCTGCTTAGCGAATCTGCTCTTATGTTGTGAATTCCGGGAACATGTTGAACTTGCAGAGAAATATTGAGTACTCAAAGCCATTTCCAAATTGCTTGAGATGATAGGGGCTTTGATCTTGTTCCCCCTTGTTTTATTTGATAAAACATTGTTGTTGTGCTGTCTGTTCTGACTAGTACTGGTGAATCGTGAATCCTGGGGAGAAAGGCTTGGAGGCCCAAGAACACCGCTTTAACTCCAATAAGATAAGTTGATGTGCAATTGAGCCTCTTGCTTGCTACAATGTCCGTGAATTTCCAGGTCTTGGAGGTGCGCTCCCCCATCCTTTCAAGGAAGCGTCTGTTGTCATTATATAACTGGGAGATTGAGGCTCAAAGATTTGACCTTCTGATAAGTTCTATCTTATTCCCCACCATGACAGTGCTTCCTTTATTTGAGGATTGATGCGGATCCGATCCTCGAAGGAGCCTTGATGTTGCACCCATTGAAGGTTGAGAAGTTCTTGTAGAGGCCGCATGTGAAGCCGACGATTTGGAACTAAGGGGATGCAGGATGACATCATCCCCAACAAGGATTTGAATATCCTTACTGAAGTGGACTTTCTTTTCTTGAGTTGTGAAGTCAGCTTCAAAATCTTTCGGATGCGTTCCTCTGAAGCATACGCTTTTGCTTCGCTTGTTAGCAAGAAGGCTCCTAGAAATTGAAGAGACTGGGACGGAATTAGAGAAGATTTGTCCATGTTTTTTCGTAACCCCAGAAAGTGGAAGAGATTCATGCAACATTCCAAGAATTCTCAAGTGTCTTGGTACGAAGCACCCTTTATCAACCAATCGTCCAGATATGGATATATCAGATGACCTTGCTGCCTCAGATACGCTGTGACCTGCGCCATGCATTTCGTGAACACTCTTGTGGCGGATCGGAGACCAAAGGGCAACACTCTGAATTGGTAGTGGCGCCCTGCCACCGTGAATCTGAGATACCGTATGTATCTTACGTGGATTGGAATATGGATCTAAAAGATCTAAAGAGGTCATATATTCCCCTCTGCTCAGCATCATCAGAATTTCTTGAAGAGATAGCATACGCAAAGATGGTTTCCTGATGAACTTGTTTAAACCTCTGAGATCCATTTCCTGCCTCCATTTGTTTGTTTGCTTTTTCCGTATGAGGAAAAAATGTGAGTAGAATCCTTTCCCTCGTTGTTGAAGAGGGACCCTCCTCTATTGTTCCTTTTATAAGAAAAGACAGAATTGCCACCTTGAGTGCCGAGAGATGTTGCTGTTTTCTGTGAATGGGAGGACGGTCTGGTGGTTTGTAGAGGAACTCTAGGGTGTGACTGATTATGTCTAGCACCCACCTGTCCGATGTTATAGACAGCCATTGGTGGTAATAGGAAGAGAGGTAATGGGTCTGATGGAGGTTGTGGAATGATGAGGTGGTTGGCGCCTTGGAATTGTCACCGTCTTCGATTGGTGTCCTGTAATTTTCCTCTAGCAGATGGCTTTCGTCTGGACTGTTGTTGGTAAGAAGTATTTGAGGATCGAAATTGCTGAGTGTTTGAAAACTGAGAATACCCTTGCTGATGGTACGGCTGGTATCTATTGGACTATCTCTGCTGATAGTGTCCTCTTGATCCTCTGCCACGAAAGGATTGAAATCAATGTGTTTGCAGTGAACCTAATGCCCTCGCCGTATCTGTATCTTTTTTTAATACCGGCAGGGCGTCGTCCATGTGGCTGCCAAATAAATGTTCTCAATCGAAGGGCATATCGACTATCTTGGCCTGCACTCCTGGACTGAACAAGGTAGCTTTAAGCCATCCTTGCCTGTGGAGCGCTATGGCTCCTGCCATTTGTCTGAAAGCCACTGCTGATATATCCATGGCTATGTCTATGGATTCTGAGGCTGCTCTAGCCCCGTCCAGTAGAATTAGTGTAGCCTCTTCCTTCTTATCCTCCAGCAGATGTGATAATAGAGGAGCTACATCCGACCATATTTGCCTGTTGAAGCGGCTAATTATGGCGAGCGCATTTGATGCTTTGATAGATGCTGCTGCCATGACTGCAAAGCGTTTGCCTGCTCCATCGAGTTTTCTCCCTTCTTTGTCGGGAGGAGCTGAACATGTAGCTGATGGAACTTTTGATCGTCTTTGTGCTGCTTGCATCACCACAGATTCTAGTCGGGGATGACCAATAAGGCATGCCGGAGAAGATTCGGGAGCCCGGTATTTCTTTTCTATTCTGGGAACCGAGGCTGCGACAGAGGCTGGATACCTCATAATTTTCAATCCCTCCTCCCATATATAATTTACCATGGGAATTGTCCTTTTTGATTTTCTAGAAGATTTTTTGAAATCATATAGGAAACACTCCGTTTCCTTAATCGGAAGAGGAAGATCGAACCTCTTAGAAGCTTTTTACATGAGGACAAGGAATCCCAGGATGTCATCTGGTGGAGATGTCTCTGGAGAGGGTGATTGCGATGGAGAAGATGGGATAATGTATTGGTCCCATTCGTCGCCTGTAGGATCGTCTTGGATCAGTTCTCCTTCCTCAGGTTGGTCTTCAACCTCGCAGTCAACAAAGTCATCCCTGATGGTAATGACCTTTGGAGTGCGCACCTTCTACACTGGAGGCGGAGGTTTCACAATCGGAGCCTGCGCGACAGGTTGCGGCTTACTTGAAGTGTCCAAGGAAGAGGCATTAAGTTCAGCGAAGCGACAATAGTAATCGTTGATCATGCTCCTGAAATTTGATACCAGTGATATTGGCATGGATAAGCTCTTCTCTGACACTAGAGGCGTTCGCCTCCTCCTCCTCCTCATAGTTGTAGGATTGTTAAAAAGACTTGTATCTTTTTGCCCGGGATAGAGGTTGATCTTTAAAAGAGAAATCCTCCTGCACTTCTTGAAATTCCTCCTCATCTGTGTCCTGACTTAATTTTCAGCTGGGAGGGACTGTATGCAACCCCATATGGACTTTTCTCTTCAGACTCCTGCATCTCAAGAAGATTTGAAGGAGGAAGCAGGGAAATTTTTGTCCAGGAAGTAAGTTCTGAATTGCCCGATCTCTTGGTCGATGAGCCCATTGACGGTGGCAACCTCTTAATAGAGATCGTCGTCAGCGATCTTTTCATTGGATATTTAAAAGTTGTCGTCGACCCGACGACAGTGTCAAATAAATATTCGTCGACAGTGTCGTCTCCGTTATTGACGGTGTTGTCAACCGCCCAACCGTCGACAGTGTCATCTTCGTAATCACCGTCGACTAGGCTGTTGTCATTGTAACTGTCATCGTCGAAGACTTCATAGACAAAATGGTTGTAGATACTCTTATCTTCTTTGACGGATCTGACGACGGAGCCCTTGTCTCTGAGGACTTTTTGAGAGGGGTATTTGACAGTGAGGAGGAAGATGAGTTCCTTGTCCTTAGATTTACCTAATTTTATTTTTTCAAATCAGATTTTGCCTCAGAAGGCTCTCCTTTGCGTTTTGAAGAGGAATGAGCCTTAGAATCATCCTCAGAGTCAGATTCTGAAGTGGCCTTTTTCTTTTGGAGCCACAACAACAAACGTGCCACTCTATCTTTAAGTGTCTTTGCCGAAAGTGTCCTACAGCGTTTGCACTCCTTAGGGACCTGCTTTGGATGGAGACACTATAAACAATCTTTGTGGGGGTCCTCAGAAAAGAGCCTGTCCTTCCCACAAGATCTACAGGGTCTGAACAGCCTCTTTTTAGAGCTTTCAGACATTTTGAAGTAAACTGAGGAAAAAAAAAAGAATACCTCAGTTCCAGAAGGAAATGCTGTAAAATACAGGTCAAAAGTTCATCCAAGGGAACAAGCTGAGCAAAGCTCAGTGAGACTCCTTACACGAAGGTGGGTGGAAATCTGACGTATGATGGCTCTGCTGGGGATTGTGATCTCAGGGCTGGCGTCTCATTGACTGGCATTTGGTCCACATAACGATGGTACAGGGATACCAAAATCTATCGTTTTCTATGGTATCTATGCAGTTTTTTCTTTTACTGCTATTTATTTCCTTTACCGTGTGACTCACACCATGACAACGGGGAAGATACAAGCGTGTAAATCTATGAAAGATTCAATACTGGAGAATAGGTAGACTTTCAGGGTTCAGATAGACAAAATGGCACCTAGCACCCTTGGACACCATTGGTTTGTTTCACAGGATAGACGCCTGAACTGTGAAGTGTCTGTCATCCCTTTTGCATGTCTGGAGGCGTGGGGTTATAAGTGCTTAGGGGGTAATGGTTCATTAAATCTCAGTATTTATTCAGTGAGTTCTGGGAGGTTTCCTTGAAGATTTGGAGGGCATTCTTTCAGGGTTTTTATAAGTCAAGAAAAACAGCTCAAGTTTTGTGCATTTTCTAATAGAAGCCTGTGGAAGGAGTTGGCGATAGGTGAGAAATGGCTGATACTTTTTGAGATGCAAGACAAGTGTGGCTGCTGCATATCACACCATCATATTACACCATCTGGAGTCAGTGTAAAAATACAACACTCTTCAGCCATGGTGCCTACTAGGCCCAGTTGCCAAACACCTTCTTCAGATAGAACAAACAAGATGGAAAAAGGCCTCAGTAAGGGAACTTTTTGCAAAATAAAATATTATATCTTCCAAATAAATAAATACCAGTATTTGTAAAGCGCATAGCTACCTCCGAAGTGGTGTCCCGGGAAGATTACACAAGATATTGCCCAGAGTCACATGGTGCTGGGCTAACCTGCCGCCAGCATCGGGGATCGAACCATGAACCCAGTAGTCCGGAGTCAGTCACCGCGCCACATCTTTTCCAAATGCCACTTACACTTATAATATACAAGCATTCTTTGAATAGCCATCTTAGTCTCAGAACTTTCAAGAAACACACCTTTGTGCCCGAGTCCTTCCTTATGAATGCAGGGCTACTGAATAACACACAGAAGATTAAGTGAGCCTACGGTTGCATAGCCAATATCCATCCAGAACAGGGTAGTCTTCAGCCCTGAAGTCGGAGTGTGAGTGTTCTCCCTACAGGCATCTGTAATGGGTACTTGTGACGTCAGAGGGTTTTGTTTGTATAATGCCTTGAATGTACTGTTGAATATTCTCAGTTGTAGACTGTAGGCTGAGAAAGTGGCTGAAAACCCAGGAAGCACTACTTTTAGAAGGTAGGGTGGAGTTAAATTGAACTTTAAGAACAAGTTGGTAAAAGTGATGCCAAGCATCTACAAAAAGAAGCAAGTATGAGTAACAGAATAGATCCTTCCAGTGCCATCACAGGAGAGCCGTAAAGAAAAGAAAAGATATGCAGCCCTAAAGAGAGACAGGAGTGTATCCCTTCTGTTAGATTAAGTTAGCTAGATTTAGGTGGCTACAGTCAGGAGAGGAAGAGACTGTTTCCTAAAAATGTTGATTACAGGGTCGTGCTGGGCTACTAGTGCCGTACATAGTAAACCATGTAGTACATAGTAAACCAGAAATTCCCCATGAACTGTGAAGGTAGGCCCCTGTCCCCAAACCTGCCAAGGTGCAATCTGCTGTTCCCAAACCTGCCAACAAGCTTCTCCTGGAGGCATGTGGCCTGCAAAAGGATTTAATGTGACTTCAGGGTAGTTGTTACAGTAGTGCCTGTGGCGCAGTAAGGAACGCAGCATGAATTGTGACATATTTTGAAGGATCAAAGCAATTGAGTCTTCATCAACCTATAGAATCTTTGAGGAAGTATTGTAGTATAAATGGGTTTATTTCGTGGTAGAGAGAACTGTGGCAAAGGATTTGTGTTCTTAAGCAGCCAGCCAAACGCTTAAGGTGTTGAGTGTGTGCTTACTGCCACTTTGACTTGGCATTTCAAACTACTTGTCAAGCCTTAAACTCCCCTTTTATTGCATATAAGTCAATCCTAGGTAAGACCTAAGTAACCCAATGGGCAGGGTGCTATGTAAGT
This sequence comes from Lissotriton helveticus, assembly GCF_964261635.1. Taxonomy (NCBI): domain Eukaryota; kingdom Metazoa; phylum Chordata; class Amphibia; order Caudata; family Salamandridae; genus Lissotriton; species Lissotriton helveticus. Next base: position 848,095,490 of record NC_136057.1, on the reverse strand, counting down.
AAAAGGTAGGACATGCACCTTCAATGTTTGCATGTCCTGGTAGTGACAAACAGTCTGTTTCGTGTTTCATTACTGTGAGGCTTATTCCTCTCATAGGCTAGCATTGGGAATACCTAAATGCACTTTTAAGCAGTAATTCCTGATCAGAGAGGAGTAGCTTTGTCATGTTTCATATGTGTGGAATGGTAATGACAAATCATCCTTACTGGTAAAGTTGGATTTAGAATTACTATTTTAGAAATGCCTCTTTTATGGTTTAAATCATTTTTATTGTTTTAACTGAGGATATGCATGTACAATAACCACCATCTACATCCAGTGGAAATGCCACTTTTAGAAAGTGTTTTTTTTAAACAAAGAAGGCTTGGGTCCTTGCACTTTCTGGACTGGACCACTAACATACCATATAACATATGAGATGTCCAGAAAGGTTCTTTATGACACATTAATGAAACCAAGACCGTAGAAATTCAATTCAAAGGCCTGAGTGTTTTATTTCACTCTTATTTCAGAATTTTTAAAGAACAAGATTAAACCATTATTTTCATGTCATCTTGTCGGCAACACTTTTTTTGAAATAACATTTCTATAATTACAAACAAATCATGAATAAACAATTCTTAATGCAGCACAATAGAATGCAAAACACTTTAAACATAACAGTGAGCAAATGAAATAATCATAAATTGTGAAATAAATTTCAAATGACCAGTCCTTATTTGTAATATGCACTGGGCGGACACTAAAAGTTTGTTCACAGAGGCTTTTTCCTACTATCCTGCCCATGTCTAATGCTAAAGGAATAGTAATTTTAAAGGGTGTTGTCCTTGCAGAGTAAAAGGATGGAAATTATTCTCTTGTGGCACACCCAGTAGATCCTATTACTTAAGCTGCAGTCAACGCGTTTCGAGCCCCATCATGCTGGGGTGTTCTCCTCAGGACCAGTACTTGGTCTTGAACATTGTTTATCGGAGTGCCAAGCAGTTTATTTTCAATAGCAAAATATTCTTTTGGGCGTTGTCACTCAGTCCCTTACATGGAACCGGAATGTGATGGAGAGTAACAAGTCTCTGTTGTTATTTTCCTTCTTCTATCAGAAGCATTCCAAAACAACACTGCTTACGGGTCTCTGCTCCTGCTCGTCTTAGAAAGTGGACATTTCTCTGTGCTTATAACTCTGTGTGCTTTGCAGCCTGTCCCCAACACACGTCTGGGCTGGGTGACAGCTACACTTTGTGCATTGGCTCTAGACAGCGACTACATAGGAAGGATAGGTGTGTCTGACTACCCATCTACATACATCTGCAGGCTGATGGCCTTGCCTGGGCAGGAAGCGAGGGGCTAACACTTCACTTGAATCTGCTCGCCTTGCCCCAAAAAGGACTAATTATCCCCCACAGATAGCCAGTGTCAACCAAACTAAAGCTTAAAATCGAAATATTAAGATGTTATTGTAAAGCCACAATTAAAATGCGCTTTAATGTATGGGTTCATCTTCAGAATTGGAGAAGCATGTTTGTACTGCGTCTCTGCATTACTACACACTGGACACTTGTATATTCTCATTTATGTGTATTTTCAGTTACAAAAAGGAATGCATAAATACCATAATAGAGTTTGGGTGTGTTTATATCGAGAATTCCACTTCCTGGTTGAAAGCACAGCCGGAAGGCCACCACCAATCTTAGAACCTTTCTGATGACACAGATTTAAGGCGGTCTCCATGCATCACACTATACAGTTTATAAATCATATGTTGGGAAGTATCTAGAGAGATGTCCTTAATCGAATGTCGCTCTCTCAGTATACACTGAGTAGCAACTGCATTGAGCACACTATATCTTATTCACACTGCTCCAGTTCCCAAGCACTAGCTTTGGTAAGGCAATAACGCTCATGCCATACCCTCTCATAATATAGCACCAGGGGCCCTCATTTATGGCTTATCCGGCAAACTTCGTCTTCGGGGATCATCCCGTCGTGTTTCTAGTCACCTTAAGCTGTAGGGAGAACTTCGTCGGAAGTACCAGGAATCCATTCTTTGCTTCCAGGTTGTAGAGGTTGAGCAGTTCAGGGTTTATGATATACATACAAAGTCCGGGGACCTTTGTTCATAGCACTATATATTGCTCCCGTTACTTCGAAATATAGTCTGCTTCACAACACGACTCTGGTAAACACAGGGTGCTGAATGCTGAACTGTACGTAGCTGGTCTCTCAATGCATTCTAACACAGTCTAGTGAAATCTAGTAAGGGCTGAAATAAATTTGGTATAAAAATTCAAACGTTTATGAGTAATCCCAAAACTAACTACTGCGGTAATTCTCAAATCTGCATGGATTGTCACAGAGAATTTAACTCAAAGTACCACATCATGCACAGACCAAATCAGGCAATAGGGCCCTAAATTGTTCTTAACCCCTCACATCGCAGAGCACATACAAACAACAGGTCATCATCATCAAATACCTAGATTGTCTAAAGGTCAGCAAGCTGTTGAGAGTGCAGTTGGTGGTTGGTTCTGATGGTAAACGGTTGACAAGGTTGCCTCTACCCTTTATTCCACAGCACTAGGAAGTGTATGGTCAGTAAAGCTACAAAATGTTTTAGGCAGACCATGGCACATATTACGTGCACGCTGTCCCTTCGGTTAACACAAATACATCATTTAAAAACAGCCAGGTATGATTTAATATGGGGGTTACGTGGGCAGAGCCAGGCAACAGGTATGTGGTGCTCGTGGTATTGGGCGGGGCACAGGCCCCAAGAAGCTTGTTTCTGGGCTGGCTGCCTGTCCCCAATGCTTGTTTCACGATATTCGAGATTAATAGAGCTATACACTAGTGTGAAGATAGAGGTCAAGGGAGGGGTGTAAGGTTACTCATTACTAAGTATGTCATAAATTGGCACCATTATTATTTACATTCGAAGTGCTGTTTTCAGAACTTAGCATTACAATATCTGATTTCAAATGAATTGCCTACTGAGGCACGAGAAAAAGGTCAACTGCCCCAGTTCTGCTGCCAAGTTGAAGTTCAGTTGCCAAGGCCTTGGAGCCGTCCATCACATCATATCATATTAGAGGCATGTCAGTATCTGTTGCGTGAAATATCTCATCCTCAATTAACGCGGGTAATGTGACATTCTGTCGGGAAAACACAAGAACCAAAAGAGTGACCTAGAATTTCTAATATTTACTTAATAAAAAGTTCTGTAAACGGTTGTACAATTCACCTGGGCCATTTCAGAGAGCTGCTTCACAAAAGCAAGTGTCAATGGCTAATTAGCAAATTAAACATGTACCGTAGAGGCTTCCATTCGACGCTGACGACCTTCCATGACCCTGTGTCGTCTCACCGCTCTGGAGTGTCCCGTCATCACCTTACTCGGTGCAATGTCAGTCACCTATGCTAAGAACCAAAACACGAAGCCTGGAGCCTGCCGAGATATAATAAACGTGTTGACAAACACTTGGCAGCAAATCATGCCATGGAACTGTCCCGCGACCCGCAGAAATGTACATTGCCTCAAACAACCCCGGCGCCATGACACCACGCCTGAAAACACTTCGCCTTGGGAGATCTGCTTACAGGTCGGGAACAGTGTGACCGTGAGCTGGAAATCACACCTTGCTTATAAAGGACCATAAATTTACACCTTCTTCGCTTCCTCCCCGAACTGCCACGGGTATTAGTTACCATCGGCATACTGGATTCAGTGTCCGGTTTATGTTCGACAGACATTACACGGTGCTTAACTTGAGCCGGTGGGAGCCACCGGCACTCTCTTCAGGGCACAGACACTTATATGTCCTCATCAGACGGTCCCCGAGACAAAGGGGGGTTGCAACCAATGTAGAAAGACGGAGGAAGAGAAAAACGGAAAAAGCCGTAATTTAATTTAGGTTAAGTTAACTCAGAACAGAATCTTAGACTCTTGTCCAATCACTGGTGCTGTCAAGCATTCCGTATTGCAACTGATGAGGTGTTTTTCGCAAAACTTAAATTCATACGGTAAAGACACGTCTAATATTGTGCAGATTTTAAAATGCACAAAAATGCCTATTTTAATAGTGCAAATGTAGTAGAAAGCCCCACTTAAACATACTAGGGTAGGTCTCGCAACTGTTTAAAGCAGCATTGGTTAGAAAGAGGTTCGATAAATATGTGCTGAGGCACACTCTGAATGGTAAGTTCTTGACCTTTTCATGATCATGTTCTATTAAATCAATATCACACATAGCTCTGCAAAATGTTTCTTCTTCTATCAAGTAGAGTTCAAAAATGCCTGTTTAGAATGTATTATTTAGAAGAATTATGACCACATAGAAGTAGTATATATTTTGAATGTGTTTTGTTTTAACATACTTGTCTTATTTCCCACAGATTAAATATTGAAGAAAATGTTCTTTCATTATTACAAATGTTCCGGTTTTTACATCTTCCATTTTTCACTAAAACCTCATTTGCTTCATTCGAAGAATGGAAATGGAGTTCCATTCGTTGGAAGGGATGTTTAGAATAAAGAAACCTTATATGGTTTTGCATTAAGAAATAACAAAGTTGAATACTAAAAGATTACTGTTTGAACGCTATAGTATCCCGTGTGAGAAACTGAGGCGTGAACCTGTTCCCGGGAAGAACCCTCAAAGATGATTGGACGAGAGGAGGAGAAGACGCAACATTAATTGCAACATTGATTTAGACTGTTTATTATAGTACATCTTCCTAGAATAGGTTAACGCCATTCCTTCATTTCTTTTTGCCTTTTTCCAGACTCCATTGTTGATTGTGGTTGCTACTGTGCACTTTTCCCTGCCTTATTCCTTATTGCTTTCAGACTCCACTGAGTTTCGAGAACCTCTCTTCATGTGAAGTTTTTTTTGATTGATAATTGATTTTGAATATTATTGAATTTCATGTTCTTCTCACTCTCCTTCGAATCTCAACTCTTTATGAGTTCCTTCGGACACCTTTTTGCCCCTTTGATAGAATAGGGATCTTCTTCCTTTGTGGAACATACTTAACGCACTGTATTTTGACTGACTGAACCATTATATCTTTAGCAATTATGTAAAAGATGAATTATTACGAGACTAATATGAATAAAAATCATGATTTTAAATAGAGATAAATTACTACACTTTGAAATAATAAAACCCTTAAAAATGTATTTAAAAAATCATTATTGACTTAACTTCGATCAAAACTGATTAATAATTATGTGATGATTTGCTCCTGATTTTCTCAGATTCGACATCCAAGGTCCATTGGCCTACTGGATGAAGTACAGCGGGGATCAGCCCTGTGTGTGATGGTAAACAGGGTCTTATCTAAACGGGCTCCTGCTACAGCACAATTCTCTCCCGACCAGACTTCCCAAAGTGCATCTTACCCCTTCGAAAGCAGCACTACATGCTTGCAGCACGCTCGGTCTCTAGTACCAAAAACACAACACCATTATACCTGTGAATCTAACTCTCAATTGGCTCCCTGTTGAAGCTAGAGAAAAGCGGCCTGGATCGTTCACAAGGCAGTACACAACTTCACTTCAAGATAATGGGCTGAAGCTAGCTGGCAGGCTCAGATTCTCACAGTGCCGATACTGCTGCTTCTTGAACTCCAACATTTTAACAAGCATTTACAATGCAACGGTTTCGCCTTTGCAAAAGTTTAGCGCTATTGGCATTGTAAATGACAACATTTTTATTTATGTGTTGGTTTTGAAAAATAAATGGCAGTCATTTACAATGCCAATAGCTTAATCTCTCGCAAATGCCACACACACACACCCACAGAGAGCCCCCCACACAGAGCCCCCCCACACACACACACACAACCACACACACAACCACACAGAGCCCACCCACACAGAGCCCCCCCCACACACCCACACAGAGCCCCCCCACACACCCACACAGAGCCCCCCCACACACACACACACAACCACACACACAACCACACAGAGCCCCCCCACACAGAGCCCCCCCCACACACGGCGAGCCCCCCTCACACTGCAAGCCCCCCTCACACACCCACACAGAGCCCCCCCACACACTGCGAGCCCCCCCACACACTGCGAGCCCCACTAAGCACATATTACTGTAACCATTTGAGGAGATAATAGGTGCAGTAACAGCAAATTTCAGTAAAGTAGACTCGTGGCTTCCAAAAGTAGAGGAATGGCTCTCTGATATTTCTTAACCAGCTCCTTCTTTGAACCGAAGAGTTTGGTAGGAGGACTTCCTTTGTGATGGAATTGCTTTCTGAAGTAGTGTGAGCTTGCATTCACTGCTTTTGAAGCACTGACAGGGAGGATGTGACCTAACGGTCAGAGCTGCCAACTTTGGAGCTGGAGAACCACGTTCGAGCCTCAACGTTGTATCAACATCCTGTTGTTTTGGGCACATCACTTAATCTCCATGTGCCTACCAAAAGTAAATGTGTCCTTGTGTAACGTAACTGGTACACATGTAAAGCGCTCCAATACCTTCGGGTCGAGTTTGCCCAAAAAAAAGCCAAGCACCCTATTAGTAATGAACATATACCAAGGAGCAACTGGCCCAGGTGAAATCAGGGTTATTATTAGTAATGAACCTATACCAAGGAGCAACTGGCCCAAGTGAAATCAGGGCTAACGAGGCTGTGTTTGCAGATACCTCCTGTGAAGTCACGGTGCCCTTGGAACACGTAGTTCACAATCAGGCCTCTGCTACTTTTATGCCTCAGAGTGCCTCCACCCTCATGTGAGTTGGGTAAGTTCCTTGTGACGGGATGCCACCCTCACATCTGATATGCTCTTATGCTAGAGAGGTGCATCTCTCGGACACAGGGTCATCGAAGCCTCAAGAGAGGTATGCTTCTCATACACTAGGAACACTATGCCCCCAAGTGAGACAGGGTTGGGCAGGCCTGTGGGGGGAATCTGATAGTGCCAGAGGGCTGATCTGACATCATAGTGTGAAGCTGGAGAGGAACGGAGCAAGCACTCACCATGACGTTGTGTTTTCGCTGTAAGCCCCGTCCTTTTCAGACTGGGGGGGCTTACAGTGAAAACACAACGCGAAGGATACTGGCAGACACCAGGAGAAAGAGACACGCGCAGACAGGGTCAGGAAGAAGGATTTGTGTGACGACCATCCCCACGGCATTTATTTACTATAATGCACCCGGGAAGCAGGGTGCGCAACTGCGCTCTTGGGGGCCCCCCGAGTCGCGTACAGTCTGAAATGCCTCACTCAGGCTGGCCCCCACCGCCAAGCTCACACCAGTCCACAAGCACTCGGAAAAATCTCTCAGTCAAAGTAAAGACATGCATCCGTGCCGTAGTGTTAGCGGGAGTGCAGCTGGGGATTCCTCCGGCTGTTCTTGAGAGTGAAGGCGGGAGCCACGCAGTCGGGGGTGGTGGGGGTGTCCCGCTCCTGGGGGGATTTCTAGATGAAGTGCGTCTCACGTGTGGAGCGCTGACTACTCGAGACGGAGATGCCAACACCAGGCCACTGAAGCAGGGCTGGGCAGAAGCGAGAGGGGGTGACGGAGAGTGGGGGTGGGGGCACAGGGGTGGGCGAGGGTGAAGGCCGAGGAGACTGCGGTGCGAGAGCAGGACGGCCGACGCCTCTCCTCACTTCTGCGGCGAGGCGGGGCCGTGACTCGGCACACACTGCACCCGTCCGTGGGAGACTGCATGAGTAATGCCCCCGCCACCTCGTGACCTCTTCCGAGTTACACCCCCAGCTCCCGGCAGAGCAGCAAACACGGAGTCAGGCAAAAACCCCCAGCAGACCTACAGCGCAACGCGGAAATGTACACGTGTAACCCATTTACAACAAATGGTTTTTAGTTCTGGCTTGCGTTATGTGGATTCTCATTAATTACTAATAGGCAAGGGATGTAGCATTGATTACCTCTGAAAACAAGCGGACCACGCCATGAAGGCTACTGCCCGGCCGCCATCTTCGGAGGAATGACAAAAAAAAAGCTTGGCAGAAACAAAAAATAAACCCCGCCCACCGCCGCACTGACGTGACAAAAGGGGCCGGATGAGTAAAAGTCTCAGAAACGCCCACGAGTCGCCTCGCAGGATGACGGACGCCTCTGTTTGCCAATGGCTAGCGTCCATTTATGGAGCTAGCCAATGGGAAACAGAGGCGGATCGAACATCCATACTGTAACTCAAAAGATTTCGCCCTGGTCGGGGCACTGCGTGCCTTCGCCAGGTCGAAACCTAAAAAGGGATATACAATGCCTCAATCCTTTGTGGGTAGTGATACCAGAATCCGAATCTCCCTGCCCCGGTCCTACAAACTATTACCGGACTGTCTACATTCATGGTGGAGCAGAAAATTCGAAAGACATGTTTAATGTGGCTCATTCTCACCCGATGACTCTTGGGATGACTTCTTCGACTCCTTCTGCAAGACACTTTGATTTCCTCTTCAGGACTCTAACCTAACTTATCTTCTACCTTTTTCACGTGCCCTCCAATTGTCGATTCCCCTGCTGCCTGACAAAAGATTTAAACTAATTTAATAATAGCGACTGATGAGAGCGCACACTGCTCCTGCTGTTGTCCTCTAGATAAACACTGCCTGGTGGTCAGGATGCAAAAACAACAGTTGATGGACAGAATGCAGAACAATGTCATACATTCACCCCAGTACAGAGATCTGGGCCTAAATCCCTTGTTTTTTTGCTCACCATGCCATTCCAGTTTGAACCCAGCCAAATGCAAATGAGTCTTGACCCTGTGCCCCATGGGAACAGTACAGCCCGAACTGCCAAGCCAGGTCCTCCCTGGGCAGGAAGCAAGCATCCAAGGACCGGTTTCGGGCTTTCAGCCCTCATCAGCCTGGATAGCTTGACTCCAGTGGCATAGAGAGCACGGGACTCGCGTCTGAGCATACCCGTCCCACTTGGGGTGACAATTGCAAAAACAACAGTTGATGGACAGAAAGCAGAACAATGTCAAACATTCACCCCAGTACAGATGCCCCAGACATGCAGTAGCTCATGCTGATTTTTGGCCTAAGTGGTGGACCTGCAAGGAGATTGTGGCCTTCTAGGGGAGGCGGAGGTCCATCTTGCTAGTTTCTTGGGCTGCACGGAGGTGAATCTCTGAAGATATGATTGTTTGGGATTTTGCAGTTGTGGCTGACCCTCACTTCAAGATCCTGCCTCTTGGGTCTGTCTTGACTAAACGGAGGATAGGCAGGGCTAGGTAGGTAATACTCTCTTCCGGCCCCTCCCTGTACTCTATTGTTAAAAGACGTGAAGAAATGAGTAAAAGTGGAAATCTTCGTGGACCACAAACATTTTGGAAAACGAAGGAAAAGCTATATTATATCAGTTTGTAGTAACTCTAGAGGAAGAGTCTGATGTAATACCTCATGAGGGAATGTGAAGCGCAAGGTTCCGGACAAGTAAATGGAAGCACTGGGAAATAGGACACTTAAATGCAAAGTGCAAAGATAAAGGTCACACTCAAAATCTTATCAGCTGCCCACTTACTCTCCTATTTTGGAGAGAACTTTTGAATGCTCACTCAGCACCCTTTACATACAATTATGGTGATTTTTCTATTAAAGGACCCACGGCATTGTCAAACCTATGAAACCAACGTGATTAGGAAACTTGAGGTTTAAGAACTGCATGCCGGTCTATCCCTTTCACTGGGTACTGAAAGACTGAGCCGTATTTGTACTTGTAAAAACAAAACTAAATTGAAAATAAAATAAATTACCAATCAGGTTCGGGCCCTTCCCTTTAAAAATTATATCAATGTGATGCAACAACCAAATTTGTATTCCAGCGCCACTGCACAAAGTAAAGTAAAGTAAAGTCCACATTTGTAAAGCGCACAATCACCCGTAAGGGTCTCTAGGCGCTGGGGGCCGTCGGGAAGATTAAGCGAGCTATTGCCCAGAGTCACATGGTGCTGGGCTAACCTGCCGCCGGAGCCGGGGATCGAACGCTGATCCCCAGATTCCAGCGTCAGTCGCCCTGGCCGCGGCGCCACACCTCTCCCTCTGACTGCACAGAATGTGAACATACCGCAATTTACCTATGCATTTGAGGTCTTTCGATGCCTTTTTAGGGAACATACAGGTCTTTAATTTCAGGTAATTTACACATCACAAAAGGTTAACTGTTTCTTTTCGGCCTTCTGGGGTACATGAATGCAAGACTTTTTCAAGGCTGAAAATGAAAACATTGTATTCTGTCAGAGAAGCCTGTGAAAAGTGATGCAGATCTGACTAACGCAAAAGGCTGGCACTTTAGAAATTAAATTAATCTCAGTAATGCCTCTCTCTCTCTCACTAAACATACACGTACATACATATATACATGTGTATTTACGCACACAAAACAAACACAAGGAGATGATGGATGGAGCGCTGAACCTTTTCAGACACTCATCCCCAGTCACAGATCTGGGTTGAATCAATCATCATTCTTTGGCTCACTTCCCCCACACCAGTTCAGACCCAGCCGTTTGCAAATCAGTCTTGACCCTGTGCCTCATGGGAACAGTCCAGCCCGAACGGCCAAGCCAGGTCTTCCCTGGAACGGAAACAAGCATCCTGGGACCGTTTTCGGGGTGACACTCCTCATGAGCCAGGCTAGCTTGAATCCAGTGGCAAAGTGAGCAAGGAACCCACGTCTGGGCATTCCCTGCCAACTTAGAGCACACAAAGCAAACACAAGGAGATGATAGACACACACATATATATATATATATATATATATATACATACACACACACACACACACACACAACACTCTGCACTCACAACACTGCATGCTTACAGGTGGACGTTCCTGCTCCCACATATCTAACAATTTCTGCATTGAGCCGTGAAGCACCCCTGGCCAGGCATAGATTTGGCAGATCTGCTGCAATAAGATACAACCCTGACTGCAGTGCCACTGTCCATCAACAAGAAGACATTGTTTGGTATGTGCAGCCTCAGGTTCACTGTAAGACGACAGCCATCAATACCCGTTACGGTAAATCAGAATAAAGAGCATGTTGATAACCTAATCATAAAGAGATCATTGTGAAAGTAAGCCAGCACAGCCAGGGACTCTCCATTACACCCTAAAGCGGGAAGGTGTGTCCTGTTAGCATGAAGTCAGTGCATTAATGAAACTCAATAGCTGTGTAGAGTGTAGAACTTTACAGGGAAACACTGAAACGGCAGCTGCTGTCATTGGCTGCCGAGCAGGGGGACGCACCAGAGCTTGGTGCTGTGCATTAACAGGGCGGCTTGGAAGCAGCATGTCAAGGACCCCAAGAGAGCAGCGTCAGATTGGTACCGTGGGCATTCGGGCACTGCCCGAGGGGCCAGTGTCCGAGTTCCTGCTGTGGGCTGCTTTTTTTTAGCAGTCTGGGGGCCGATTTGGGCGCTGTCTCTATTGTTCGAACAGCCAGCGGCCCAGTGGGTACCTGAGTGGCCTTTCTATAGGCAGATGGGCGCTCATTACCGCCACCAACACCGCCGGTCCCCCACCCCCGGTTCAGCAACAGGCAGAGGTGTCACTCCCTTTGTCTCGCTGGCCGGCCCATTAACGTGTGAACATACTGAGCGGGGGCAGGGGGCCTGAGTAGAAGTGGCCTCACTTGTTTCCAGGTGTGTTTCAGCAGTATAAACTAATGTGTGCATTTTTTTTACCCCCGCTTTTTAGGTTTCGCCTGGCGATCCGCTGCGCAGCAGCGTTCGCGCAGGCAAAAACTTTTGTTTACAGTATGGGGCCTTTGTCCCGCCTCTCTGTTCCATTGGCTAGCTCCATAAATGGAGGCTAGCCATTGGAACAGAGATTTGTCTGTCATTGTCCGAGGCGATTCGTGGGCGTTCCGTAAAATTTTTCTCTTTTTGCCCACGTCATGCGGCGGTGGGCGTTTTTTTTTATTTTTATTCGGCATCCTTCGTCACACCAGCCGGACGGCCCTCCCTGTGAGGACGCAGACCCGACCCGCTCCCACCGTGTGCCCGTTAACACCCCCTCCCGTTGTCCGTGTGCCCACGAATACCCTACTAATCAAACCATACCTTCAGATGTCCATCTGCTCGGATAATCTTAGTTTTCCAGCGCTATTAAGATACAGTTGATAACACCTATCAGTTTAATACCTAACCAATATTACGAGCACCCACAAGTCTTTCCTCTTCTGTGAAGAGAGACTCGAGAACCGGCAGGCATTTAGCTGCTTCCTGCTGCAGGACGTCACGCGGCGCCCAGCATGATCCCATCTCACTTAAATAGATGCCCTGTTTGAAGCGGCTCACCCACAAGTCTTTTCTCTTCTGTGAAGAGAGACTCGAGAACCGGCAGGCATTTAGCTGCTGCCTGCTGCGGGACGTCACGCGGCGCCCAGCATGATCCCATCTCACTTAAATAGATGCCCTGTTTGAAGCGGCTCGTTCTCACCATTCGGAGAGGAGCGCCCTGCCGCTTCGGGTAAGTCCTTTAGACGAGTTAGGTATTCTTAGACTTTGAGTGTTTTGGCCCGTACACACCCCTCGGGGTCATTATTAGCTTTCAGTTGAGAAATAATTTAGGACTCGTTTTAAATGGCACGGGTCTCATCATTTTGCCGGTTACACCCGCATGTATGGTTAATTATATCTCACTCTGGCACACAAAAGAGGCACGCTGTTAAGTATTCACGGCAACGGCGGCTGCCCGACAATGCATTCATTAGTTATACCGATGACCCCGGACTCCGCTGCCAGTTACTTTGTTTAACTACAGTTGCTTAGGCACTGGCAGGCGCTAGTAACCGCTCACAATACTTAACAGTAGGATTTCAGTTCAGAACTTTTGTTTTCACTTTGTTTAAATGGCATTGATCTGTATCATTTTCTCCGAAACCCGCATGAATGGACAATTGTATTTCACAAAGGGCGCGCTGTTAGGTATCTACGAAGATGGCTGCTGCTCGACAATTTATTCAGGAGCTATCCCGATGACCCAGAGATTCCGCTGCAAGTTACTTTGTTTAACCACCGCTGTTTATGCACTGGCAGGCGCTAGAAATCGCTAACAATACACAACAGTTTCCACAATAGGATTTTACTTCAGGTTTCCACCAGACGGCACAGGATCCTGTTCACGTATTTTGTAGCGCCATGACCCATGCACTGATTCTTCCATAAATAAATACTTTCCGTTTGCTCACTATCATTAAGAACTATGGATTTCTCTCTAGGCATTCGAGCCTTATTACTAGGTGTCTCGGCATGCAGCATGCCACCTTCCATTTAGGCGCTGCTTTTTAGGTTTGAAACAATTTGGCCCTGCAGTTTGCCAAGCCCGCATTTTGATTAAATCTCCCAAAGCCATCTGACCTCGAGCTGTCATCTCCGATAAAGCATGCGCCTTCTGATTTTCATGAAAACAGACAAAAGCAGGTACAACATCCTTTCAAAAAGAGCTTCAAGCCAACTGTAGTTGCTATGGCGGGTTATTCGTTGCCAGGGCAACAGCGTATCGCTACGTGCTAATGGCCTGTCCGACTTTCATTAACTTCATTTAGGTCTTCATGTACTCCTGCCTGATGACTGCCTTGTTGTCCCCCAAGACTTTGACCGTGGCGGAGATGACGGGCCGCAGGTACTGTCCAGTGCTAGTGGGAGTTCAAGCGAAGGCTTCCCTATATGCCAAGGAGCTCCAACAGGTAACTGTGATTTCTTTCATTATTTAGTTGTAATGTATTGTATATTCCATGTTTCAAATATTGAGCCTGCTTTCAGAACTAGAAGCTGCTAACGGAGAGGCTTGTTTATCTGTGAGCACCAACTCTTCATATTTTAACATTAGAAATGCCAACACAAATTGCAGTGCCTCTTTGTCGTAAACCCAGGGCAGTGCTACCAATCATGCTTTTAAAGATTCTGCATGTCTGGGCTGGCTACTTTCTAGCTCTGATCGTTTTACGTGTGACTGGTGGCAAAGCAGCTAAATTGTGCATACAAAATCCACAGCAGGTGACACACACTGCTCCTCATCACAGACCAAAAATAAAATATCCATATTGATTAGCATGCATCTATTTACATTTTGTAGCATATGTTTTAAATGCGAAAATAGCATACTGGAAACCTTCTCTGTATACCTGGGCCCACATCCGTGTTTGCCTGCTTAGAAACCACACTACTGTGTTGAGTTAATTAGCACGGTGCGCCGGGGTTCTTCATCAAACAAACGAGGACGCTACATCCAGTCTACATGAGAGAGAACGCTGTTACCGACACCGCACAAGTCTGGTCATCTTCCGGAAGTTCTCATTTGGCCCCTGACTTTGACCACCTATCCGCTCCATCGCATCTTCCTGTCGATTAGCCTGCTATATTTCTTGCAGCATTTATCCCTCACCAACGGGCGGGTCTACTCAAACTACAAGTCCCACAACACCTATCGACCGTAAACGCACGGCTAACAGCTTTCATTTGATATGCAACCTTGCGCATGAAGCACGGCACAATCAGCGCTCCTTAAGAACGTTACAAAAAGGAATGAACAAACCCTCATTTCGTGTACAGCGTACCTCAATATCCGAAAAGAATTTTTATGATTGTGGCCCCATGCCCCGCCACATTTTAACAGAACTTTGATGGTACAGTCCTGAAGAAGACACAGCCCCACGTGTCGAAACGCGTCAACAGGAAACCATCCCTTTTTCATATTTTTTATATTGTTTAAAGTTCAAAAATTCCTTTTTAAGTGTTAATCATGTATTAAGGTTGTTCTAACCTCCAACATTGAATATACAGTTTTATCATAGTACATTTTGTGTATAGATCCTGAGATATTAAAATCAATTTTTAATTTAAAAATATTTGTATAATGGTTTTGTAGACATCATGTCTTGCACCGAAATAAGCTAGTACTTTTTGTGCATGCCTGGGTATTTTAGTTCACATACACTTCTCACCCTGACCCAGGATCGCTATTAGCACCAGGGGGTCCCTGTTACCTCACACATTCACACACTGCTCCTCATCACAGACCAAAAATAAAATATCCATATTGATTAGCATGCATCTATTTACATTTTGTAGCATATGTTTTAAATGCGAAAATAGCATACTGGAAACCTTCTCTGTATACCTGGGCCCACAACCGTGTTTGCCTGCTTAGAAACCACACTACTGTGTTGAGTTAATTAGCACAGTGCGCCGGGAAACAAGATAACCGGGTGTCACACTTCAGCTGCTGCCTCTTTTGAATAGACTGTTTGCATGATTTATGTCAACATTTATCGCAGTTAGCTTTTGCTCTGGGTGGGTGTGTGTGGCTCTGGGTGGGTGTGTGTGGCTCTGGGTGGATGTGTGTGGCTCTGGGTGTGTGTGTGTGTGGCTTTGGGTGTGTGTGTGTGGCTCTGGGGGTGTGTGTCTGTGTGTGTGGCTCTGGGGGTGTGTGTCTGTGAGTGTGTCTCTGTGTGTGTGTGTGTGTGTCTCTGGGTGTGTGTGTGTGTGGCTCTGGATGTGTGTGTGGCTCTGGATGTGTGTGTGGCTCTGGGGGTGTGTGTGGCTCTGGGGGGGTGTGTGGCTCTGGGTGTGTGTGTGGCTCTGGGTGTGTGTGTGGCTCTTGGTGTGTGTGTGTGTGTGTGTGTGGCTCATGGTGTGTGTGTGTGTGTGGCTCTGGGTGGGTGTGTGTGTGGCTCTGGGTGGGTGTGTGTCTCTGGGTGGGTGTGTGTGTGTGTGTGTGTGGCTCTGGGTGGGTGTGTGTGTGTGTGGCTCTGGGTGGGTGTGTGTGTGTGGCTGTGTGTGTGTGTGGCTGTGTGTGTGTGGCTGTGTGTGTCTGTGTGTGTGTGTGTGTGTGTGTGTGTGTGTGTGTGGCTGGCTCTGGGTGTGTGTGTGGCTCTGGGTGTGTGTGTGTGTGTGGTAGTAATTGATGTCTGCTGAGCTCTGCCAATAGCTCTAACTTTTCCAAAGGCGAAACCATTGCATTGTAAATGCTTGTTTTATATAAGATTACACCGAAGCAGTCATTTGAGGAAAGGCATTATGCAAATGTGGGCCGTTTCTTTTTTGCGTGCCTGGTCCGATTTTCAATCCAATCCAACCCTGCAAAGGAGAGCAATGGCCCCTTCTGGTGAACGCAAAATAGCATGAAACGCGCACCAAGACATGTTACGCACCGGTTAGGCTTACATTGTGGCAACGAGGTGGGACCTACGAACGCACACCCTTTGTTACCTGCACATGCTGGGAGGCCTAGTACTAAAAGTAACGTTGGCTCGCAGCCTCCTACTGAAAATGGGGACATACGTTAGTTACATTGACAAGTGACAGTCACTCAGTGCTGTGTGTGGATCGTTAAACCTGAGAGGCAGGGTGGGCTGGGGGATTCCGAGGGCACAGCACGCTTCCCCTGACGTGGGTATCCCAAAGACGGCCCGGGCATGCAGGCGGATCCTTCCCCACCCAGAAACAACTCATTCTCCATAAAGAGGCCAAGGGATACGTTCTCCACCCAGGAAATGATTTACTTCCCAGAGAGACTGGCATATAAAGTGGGCGTGGAGCACAGTGACGCGTCCGTGTGTCCTTCCGCACATGTCCCCCGCTCCACCCGGACTCTTCATCTGGGCCTACTTGTGTGGTGTCGGACTAAGAGTTGTCTGTGTGGGTCGCTTTGGTTGGATTTGTATGCAAGGATGACGGCATGTTAGCTTTGGTGAACGTAACCTGGTGCTTTGTGTGCACGGATGCATGTTGGATGGAAGTCTGTGCATATATAATACCCGTGTGCCTGCTAGGCTCTGTGCACTGCATGGGTAACGGCATTTATTATTAACAATGAATGTGTATGGGATATAAAGCACTGGAGTTCTGGTTACTTGGTGTCTTTGGGTGTGTTGTCTGTTGCCGTGCAGCCTGTCTTTCTACAGGCATGTTTGCGCGACTTATGTCAATGTGTTCACAGATACATCTCTCGGCGCGTGTGCTTTACGAAGACAAGATCTGCTGGCTTTAAAGTTGTAGCTGAAGTCAAAAGGTTAGGTAGAATATTTCCCTGGTAAGTGATATCACAATACACAAGCTAAGCGCCCCACCTAGTGGCAGCAATCAAGAACAACATTTAGAAATGGTTAAAGAGATAAGGATATTGTAGTTTTTAATAAACAAACAAAAGGTGACTTATAATATATACACAAATCAGTTAATGCTTAGATAGAGCAGAGGAAGAAAACAATCTTCATTAATGCGGGCTCATCTTTAATTGTGTAATTTCAGCTTGGTTATACTGAGCCAAGGGCGAAAAGGAGCCCCCTCTCCCTCCCCCCACAGCGCGGGTGGGCCACAGGGTTCCTTGTTTTGGAGTTGGTCCCTGCAGTGAGCATTACACAACCCACTGAGCCATCTGAATGCCGTTAAAGAAAGCTTTATTTCCATGACCCCTTGGAGCAGCTGGTCTCTTCTTTTCTGCTCAGCTCCAACTGCTCCTTTCTTAAAACACAACATCCCCAGTATTCTGGAGACACATTCTTTTACAGAACATTGGCTCAGCTCACATTACTACATGAGGCAACGTTGTAAATGTTTGAAACAGAACAGTCCCTTCACCTCCCAAAGCCAGAGGGCATGGACTAAGAAATAGGTAAACGCTCGGGAAAGTCACTCTGCTTTCCTAGGCAGGCCACCTGCAGCATAGGGGGAGGAAGGAAGGGGGGCGGGGGGTGGGATGGGGTCTGTGCCTCATCACATTTTAAAGAGGGGCTCCATCATTTTGTGTTATGCCACTGTAATGAGCACTGACCTTAGCTCGAAAGCTGCAATAGTCTTTCGGGTTGAGCGCCAATGGGAGTTCATCTAGCGCTGAAAAAAACAGCCCTCCAGCTGACTTTTGCCATAGGCCCCTAGGGCGATGGCCGACTGCCCGCTCTGCCAATCGGACCCTGCGCAGGGTATGGCCCTGGTCTCAGTATGGCATGCACTACATGCCGAGTATCTAAACAAATCATTAAAGTCTGCCCAGACAATGGAAAAGCCAACTATTAAAAAAATTGCTTCTTCACACAATCTTAGAATTATGCTGATCGGTTTGATTCGGGGAGAGGAGTTGGCCTAACGGCTAGAGCGGTCAACCTCGAATCTGGGGAACCGGGTTCTAGTCTCGGCAATGACGCTTAACATCCTGTGATTCTGGGCAAATAATTTAATCTCCCTGTGCCTAACAAAAATGAATGTGTCCTCATGTAACGCAACTGGTGCTATGTAAAGTGCTCTGATACCCGATACCGGGTCAAGTTCGCACTATATAAAACTCAGTTACAATAAATAAATAAATATATATATATATATATATATTATATTTTCAAGCAGTTTTGTGTCCCTGACGCATCAGTAATCAATTGTTAGGAACCAGTGTAAAAAAAACATATTTAGGGCTGCAAAACAATGCAACACACTAAAAAGCGCGATCATTTTCCACAATAACATTTTTTAAGTTTTTTGCCATATTTGCAATCCAGTTTAACCCCTTGACCGCGGCGAAAATTCCGATGCGGTGCTTGGGTTTTAATGAGTGGGCGGGGTTTGGACGGCCGGGGGCCGTCCTCCGCACACGCCCTCAGTGACGCGTGCACACAAGGGGTTAAAATGTATATATGACCGTTTGCTGCCAAATGTTTACCATCTGGATTACAATTCTCATGGTCGAATTGTGAATCAGTGTAGCGTCAGCCTATGTCGGAACCACTTTACCATGCAGTCTTATGCTGTTGTGAACGCAGAAGGCACATGGTCATGGCGAGAGAGGGTTTGGAAGGGAGACAATTACTGACAGAAGCAGCCAGCATTGACAAAGCCTATAGGCCTTGCCTATGCGAGAGTTACTGGCTTTGGCAATGTCTTTTAGCCATGTTGTACACCAGTGTGGCGGTATGACTAAAAGTTAGTGAAGAGGGGTGAGGAAGTTTGGAGTGTGGTAGATTGAAGTAAAGTGGAGTTAGATAGACTGGAGTGGGGGTTGAGTGGGGTAGATTGGGGTGAGGGAGCTGGGTAGATTAGGGAGGTAGACTAGAGTGGGGTAGATTGAATAAAGTTAGACGGGGTAGAGTGGGGTAGATTTGAGTGGAATAGATTGGGGTATCTTAGAGTGGGGTAGATCTGGGTTGAGTGCAGTGGGGTGGATTGGGGTAGATAAGAGTGGAGTTGGGTTCAGTGGAGTGTTTAGATAGGGGGGATTATAGGGTAGAATGGAGTGGGGTAGATTGTAGTAGACGCGTAGATCGGGTTAGATTGAGTGGGGTGGAATGGGTTAGGTTGGAGTGGGGTCAAGGTACATTGGAGTGAACTGGAGTGTGGCAGATTTGGGTAGAGTGAAGTGTTGTTGAGTGGAGTGAGGTAGATTAGAATGGAGAGGAGCTGGATAGATTGCAGTGGAGATTAGAATGAGGTAAATTGGAATAGACTGAGGCAAAGTGAACGGGGTATATTGGAGTGGTGTGAATTGGAAAGCGACAGATTGGGATGGAGTGGGATGGAGTGGAGTGGGGTAGACTGGACTGAGGCGGGGTTGACCGGGCCAGATTGAGTGGAGTGGGTAGATTGTAGTGGAGTGGGGGAGATTGGAGTGAGGTAGAGTGAAGTTGCGTAGAGTGGGGTGGGTACATTTGGGTGGGGTACATTGTAGTGGAGGGGGGCAGACTGACGTGAGAGACTAGGTGGAGTGGAGCAGATTGCAGTGGAGTAGAGCAGACTGGGTTAGATTGGAGTGGGGTAGATTCTAGCAAAGTGGGGTGCAGTAAATTGAGGTACAATGGAGAAGAGTGTGATAAATTGGAGTGGAGTGAGATAAGAGCGAACTTCCAGATCAATACTCTGAGGAAACTTAAACCCTACCTCCCAGCCAAAGACTTCCAAACCGCAGTACAAGCACTAGTCATCCCACGTATTGAATACGGCAGCACCGCCCTCTGCGGACACCCCCTAACTACAACCGCACCACTAAGAGCTTCTCTGAATGCTGCAGCGAGACTCATCACTGGGTCAAAAAAGCACTCCCATATTACCCCTGACATGAAATCCCTGAATTGGCTGCCTTTTGAAGCCAGAATACATCTGAAAATCGCCTGCATGACACACAAGGCGGTACACCTAAACTCACCCGGCTACCTCGCTCAGAAACTGACAATCTCTGGGGGAATTAGAAACACGAGAGGCACAAACAATCTTCTGCTGAAACCTCGAAGATTCAGGAAGGAAAAAACATACAAGCGCTCCTTCTCAGGATTGGCGCCTAGGATTTGGAACTCACTCCCTCCCGAAACCAGGCTTATCTCTTCCACTACACTCTTTAAAAAAGAAGTAAAAGCTATCCTCATGGCTAAATACACTTGATCTATTATCTCGAACTCTGTTAACACCCTGCACCGATTTGTACTACATGCTTGACCCATTTACTTATTTGTATGAGTTGTCTTATTACTCACGTGATGGGCTTTGCAGCCACCTATCTGTACTGTATGATCTATCGATTTATTGTTTGACTATGTTCCCTCATGTACCCCTCTATGTAAAGCGCTCTGATATCTGTGAAGATCTTGTTCGCGCTATATAAAACTTTGAAAATAAATAAATAAATATATAAAAAGGTGTGGAGTGGAGGGGCCTAGAGTGGAGTAGTGTTGTAAAGTTGAGTGTGGGTGCCTTAGAATGGTGTGGCATGGCATAGAGTGGAAGGGCATAGAGTGGGGTGGTGTAGTGTGGAGTATGCTTGGTGTGGTATCTCACTGCCATTACATACAACACTTTTTCAGTTGAAATGGCCATTACATTTGCACCGAAATACAGCTTTACTGCACCTAAATGATGTGTGCAAATGTCTGCACCTCGTGTATTGATGCATTTTAATTGTATTCAAATATTTGTTCCACCACACTTCAGAACAAAAAAATGTGCTTCATTTGTACTAATTCTGACTTATTCCGAAATATCAGCACAGTTCATTTTTTTGTTGTGTGCTAGCAAAAAAAATCTACACCCTCTCCCCTTACATGGATACACAGCAGAATGGTCACATAAATGGTCTCACATTGAAGTCAGAGAAAGAAAAATAAACACCAAGCTCCCTCTGAAGTGAGAGCTTGACATTTACCCCAGTCTGAATGCACAGCAAATATAACAAAATAAGAACAAGATGTAAAGGCCTGTTTACAGAAAGCAGGCTCCTCAAGAATGCATTAAACAGGGTTTGGCAACGGGAGGGACTAACTCAAGCTAGATAGTCTATAGCAAATAAAGTCAGCAAATAGAAAGACAGAAAATATGAGCTACAAACCACAAAGCCAATGCATGGTAAGCCAAGGGTGGAATGCATGTTCCTAGTTCAGCTTCATGAATGTCCTCAAGATGTTCTTAGCAAACACAGCTGCCCTGTCTGGTAGGCTTCGACCAAAAAACAAGGGTAATTCCCTGTTACGGGGACAGTTTCTTTAGTTCTAACTTATTATTCATCAAATAACTATTTTTCAAGTTGTTGCTTAAATTCAATTCAACTATTTGGGATGGCACTTTTTTGGCAGCGCGCATATCACCCACCGAGCTATCTCATTTACCCGTATTTTCCGGCTAGATGAAATCTATCTCCTTGTAACGTGAGTCGTGAATACTCATTTGCGAGATCTGTCCCTTATATAGACTTGGTTGAACATGTTCGTAAAGCGCCGGTGTGAAAGGTCAAATCCAATGATGTCATTGTCCTAGTTGGCATTTTTGAAACGTCAGAAATCCTATTCCCGGCTATGGAATGTTGGCGTGCATGCCCACGCTTACCCACACTCTCGGCATCCCTTTGAAGGGCGGCGCCGGAGCACGGCGCCGGGAGTGTTGGCATTAGGGGGTCAAGCGAGCACTGGGATGAACCTGGAGGCTTTTGGCGGGAGCCGCGACCCCCTGATGAGATCTTCCCCCCCACCCGTGCCTAGCTGATCACCGACATATAAACACGTGGGTGTGATCCCGAGACCAGGCCTGCTACAAAGTCAATGGATGCAGAAGAGAAACCGTTTGAAAGGACACTGGCACCACAGAGCACGGAAACCCGCAGAATGCTTGCAGTATAGAATTACGAAATGCATACTACTTCTGTCCGCTTTACATCCCAATGCACGTGTCTGCAAGCGCAAACATACGCAAGCACAGGCGCCTGCCATGCATGTTACCGGTGATCTGAGTGACCTCTGACACCAGCTGGGAGGGCAGAGAGTTAAAGGACCCAAAGTGAAAGGACAAGAGGACTCAGGGCTGATATCTTTACTGCTGGCACCGCGGGGTGCTGGAATTAGTCGATACAAGTTCATGTCTAACACAAATGTAGTGGTTTCTTTATTCTTTCCTTATTCTTCAGTGGTCACCGGTTCAAATAATTTCTAGA
The DNA here is from genome assembly GCF_964261635.1 of Lissotriton helveticus. Taxonomy (NCBI): domain Eukaryota; kingdom Metazoa; phylum Chordata; class Amphibia; order Caudata; family Salamandridae; genus Lissotriton; species Lissotriton helveticus. Next base: position 848,073,104 of record NC_136057.1, on the reverse strand, counting down.
TTATTTACAAAGATCAATACTCTCCAACCGACGGCTCATTTAATATTCTCTGTTCTTGGGTAGGAACGTGCTTACCTCATATTTCTGCTCTTACTGGAAATGTACAGAAATGTGATATTTTTGCATCGCACCTTGGAATTCTGTGACTGATTACCAATAAGTTTAGGGTGAATCTAGTGGAACCCCGGAGGTAAGGTCTGCAGACAGTGTTACAGCAAGGGTTAGTACTCTCTGACAGGCAAACAGACAGAGAGAGAACTCGCCTGGAAACGTCCAGCTCTTGAGAGCCCCTTCAAAGCATCTGGAATTCTACAGCTGGAAGTTTATTTTAATATTTTCAGAATCTCTCCCCAGCAACCCCCTCACACTGCAAAACATAACCAGGATTAACCCATTACCCAGAGGACCGATAACTAACAGCATTAGAGACGCAAAAATGTCCGCAGCACATCAGCAATCCAGCTAGCTAAATTCCACTTTGGTTTAACATCGACAAAGAGATGTAACTATCCCAAGATCATCTTTTCCTATTGCCTTGCGAATGATTGAATACTGGCCTTAGAAGTACTCTTCGAATGTGTTGTCTCTTTACACGGCTCTCCACCTTAGAGATTTACCATCAAAAGCCTAGATCGGCCCTGTGGGGGCCAAGAAGAAAGAAACCAGCCCATCATTATCTGGCCAGCAGTTCATGAAACCTACTTCTAGAAGGTCAAATAAGCGACCTTCCAGAGGAGGCCAAAACAAAGGCCTCCTTCTTTGGTGAGTCTGCATCTTGACACACCTTCTGAAGCAAGCTTTATCTTTTTATGGAGGACCCCCGATGATGGAAAGGGACACTCTTGGTGAGAGCTACCATCTGAACAATCAGGCCCTACAACTCCTGAAGAGTCACTTAGGATGAAGAACTCACACTCTTGGAAGGGGATTTTGAATAAACAGCCCTGTTCTTTTGTAAACTGCCAGAAGACTCAGCAAACCCTCGTCCATCAGGAAATGACCAGATGACACACCATGAGAAAGACCAAAACTTATCATTGCCCCTAAAGCCTTTAACAACCTGCCATTGCACATCAGCATCTCCTCCTCAGTTCTTGAATGGGCAAGAAACCAAAGACCCGGCTCGTCACCTAGTCCCAACCCTGGCTTGGCCCACACTGGTCCTGCTTCAGCACCAGGATACACTCCTGGGTGAGGTGTGCGCCATACAAATACACATAACATAAGTTACGTTTTCATGCTTGAACGAGCAAAGATAAATCTCTGTAATGACAGGATCAGTCTTACCTCAGAGATAGCCTGCAGAATTTTAAGTTCCTTTGACGCAGCTTCCACATCAACAGTGGAGACACTGTGGCTGCTAACGTCTTTGGCACTGCGGCCTAAGTTGGCTCCTTTTCCAACAATCGCTCTACTTCCACTGGAATGTGCTCCACCAATCAATCTGGTTCCAAAGACACTGACTCTGCTTTACACTGACAGAGGGGCTGCCTACCGCCAGCAATGGCAATTCTACCATAAGTACGGCCAGCTTGCCCCAATATCATAATCCTCATCTCAAGGCACTACTACGGTGGATCCTTGAGTAGGGATTCTAGGATCAGCAAGATCTGACAACAATACGGATCTCTCTGCATTCATTACAATGAGTTCACTAGAACAGATTAAATTGGGGTGGAAACCAGATAGGCAATACAGACATTCATTAAATATGTATTATATAAAATGAGAAAGATAACACTTTTGTGGTTAAAAAAAATGAACAATCGAGACAACGGATGCTCAACTCTGAAGAAACAGATCCTGCACCCCAGTTGGCTTATGAAGGAGATCTGCACGGATTTCCTCAAGTATTGAAACATTAAAGCAAAGGTACACAGAGCCTGTTCAAAAGCTGAGTGAATGATCAGAAAGAACAGTTTTTTAATGAACAACCATGATCAGAAGGAGGTCATGGAAACAGTACTCGCCTAACCATGGATTTTGAGAATTGAATAGTTCCGAGATGTTTTTGACCAGATTACGTTGCTGCCCATGTAGGTCACTTTTAAAGGTAGCAATGTATAATGAACCTACAATACTCTGTGACCAGGAGGAATATTATTGGTCATAAATAAGGCTCCCTGTTTTCAGTTTTATCGGATTTTTACAGATAAATACAGACATAAAACAATGTGTTTTCTGTCTGCATTTATTTTTAAAAGTGGATAAATACAGAACATGGTGCTCCTTTTAAATGACTCTCAGAGCTGTCTTTCATAAATTTTAGCCTAACAGCTGAGCAGATAGACAGCCTGGGAAATAAAAACAAGCATTGGCATAGCCAATAGGTCTCGCTTGTGGGACCTTATAAGTATTTAGTTTTGCAGCACAATATCCTTGGTGCAACAACATCAGCTGTTGCACGGCTAAACCTTGTACCTTATAAGTGTTTAGGCATGCAACAGTTGATGATGTTGCACTAAGGATATTGTGCTGCATAACTAAATACTTATAAGGTCCCACAAGCGAGACCTATTGGCAATGCCAATGCTTGTTATTTAAACAATGAGGGCAGTTCTATGTTCACAGAGGTAATAGCCAGATATCATGCGGTTTCGCTTTTACGTCCCTCAAAGTAGATTAAAAAAATTTACTTGAGATTAGCAAACAGCTCAATGCGTGTACGTGGTATTTGTATAGCACAAAGCCGAACACCAGATTACCGTGCAGGGACAAAAGCACAGATCCATCTGAATAAATGATTGGATGAATCGCTGGGTCCTGAAAGTGTATTTATTGCATGTGGAATCCACACAGTACAAAAGCTGAGCAGACACTGGGCACGAGTAGTCAGATCAGCATTGGGGCTAGCTATCATTTTAATCAGGAGTTTCCTGCTTACGTAAGAGTAGCAGACACCAAGAGATTTATTTAGTCGGATGTGAAGTCTTCCATGTAGAAAAAAATTGAGGCGAGTAACATTTTGGGGCATTGCTGACTTTGAATTCCGAAGAACACTAGTAGTAAATACTCAATACAATGTCCGCGTGTGTATTCTTTGCTTGAAAAAGAGGGTTTGTGCAACATTGTCTGCGAATGGTGCCTCTTGAAAACCGGATCTGTATTGGCTATGAGCTCTGGCGTATAACGTGTCTGATCAAGAGGGATGGAGTTTGTGCGCGCGCGCCCAAGTGAAAATGGCAGACACTGTATGTATGTATGTATGTATACTGGCGTGCGCAAGGGACCTATGCATATACATAGACTGCATCTCAAAGCTATCAGTGCTGGTGTCTGTTCTCCAGTGACAGTAGAAATCATTGACAAATTAGTATACGGATGTCGGTCGCAATGTAAACGAACTCAGGATGTTTGCCCCCTCCCTCAGCCAAAACACACACGGCTAACAGCCCCTCACCGGCCCAAACACACACAAGCGATAACTTTACTCAATGAGACGCTGCTGAGGGTGGGGACTAGATTTGCTAAGGACTGATCAGGGAAACAGGAACGACCTGTTGTAGGCTTGACAGCAGCACTACTCTAGCGTTGTTTGAATGTGTATCTAGTCAACGCCAACAAAGCAATTGTGTGATGTACCGAACAGGCATAAATAGCCGCCTGGACGTATTAGCATGTGCTGAAGTCTTGTGGGCAAAATGTACCTCCCATTGAAGTAAACAACTTCATTCGTAGCCTCTTGTAGCTCTACAGACTTTATCCGCCAGTCAGTTTCTGTCATGTAAAAGCCATCTGTAAGATTTATCGTTTTACTCTCGTTTCCACTGCCATTGTTGATAAACGGCATGCCCTGTTTCTGATAAAGTGCAAGATTGTTAATAAAAGCGCCGGGACACTCTATGGAGTAGCCGTGCGCTGGGAGAAGTGTGGCAGGCGGAATGCCTGAGGGAAGCCGGCGATGGTGAAAGGTGAAAGCGAAACTTAACGTGCTGACACGATAAAAAAAAACAAAAAAAACAAGAAAGCAAAGCAAATGCCGGATGGGGGCGGGAGAGCCTGGTGGGGGGGGGGGTGGGAATGCGAGGGAGGAGAAGTGTGGCAGGCGGAATGCCTGAGGGAAGCCGGATGGGGGCGGGAGAGCCTGGTGGGGGGGTGGGAATGCGAGGGAGGAGAAGTGTGGCGAAAGCGCAATGCGCTTGGAGAGAGGCCGGATGGGGGCGGGAGAAACTGAAAGTACGAGTAAGAGGGAGGCTGATGAGCGTGCTTGTTTGCTCACGTGATTCACGTGAACCTAATGAAAACAGCAGCGCAAGAAACCCTTGGTTTCACTAGGATTTCGAGCACTTGAATTCTCGCTCCGCTCAATGCGCTTGCGCGCATTGATAGGTCGCGAGACGTAAAAACAGGAGGAAATGTATTTAAATAATGGTGTATGTCAACATACATTAGCGGCATAATGCCAGAGCACGAGTCGGGGGTACATGCGGGTGGACGGCATCCACCCACAATTTTCACAGGGTGGACGGCGTCCACCCTGCCAAGAAGTTTGGCCCCACTGAAAAGATGCTGAATTCGTCCCGGTGTAGTTTACAAACACGAGGACAGTTTCAGCAGTGCCTGCACGTTGTTATCTGCTTTCCATGAGCAACAACGTGCAGGCGGAGACGGGACGGGGCTTTCTTATTTTTACTTCTGCTGGGTCCATAACAGAGGTTGAATTTGAGGAGGATCTGGCCTCCTTTTGTTCGAGTCTCCTGGCTGGCAGCGGTCTGGAGTCTCACACCTTGAAGCAAATGCAGGAGAGGGGAAACAAAGGCTCACATTTTGTTAGCACTTCACACATACTTAAGAGAGGCAGCTTTTCACTTTGTTCAGGCTCAGTTTAGGAGATATGCATGCACTGTAAGAAGTCAGATGTGTTGCTCTTTCCCAGTATTTGCACAAAATAAATAGCATTTATATAGCGCTTACTACCCCTGAGGAGGCGTTGTAATAATTTAAATGTCAACATTTTTTCTTATAAAGCACTATGGGTAGAGGAAGCTTTACGCTGACAAAAGGCAACATTAGTTTATGTGAAGCTTACAAAAGTGTGAATCTTCTGCCTAAATCCAGAGGGTTTACAAATATACACGAAATGTGCTCAAATATACTCATGATAGACCTGCTAAACATATATGTGAGGACTTAAGATCGGATGTCACTTCTTGTGATGCCGATTCCTGTGATGTCACGCGCCTCATGGGCCGCGATGTCAAGCGCCGCGATGCCACTTGCATACTGATTAATTAGGTTAGTCCCCCCCACTTCTTTTTTTAGGACTTGTGCCCTGTATAATGTTAATATTCTGTGAATATAATGTTACGTAATATTTGTTAGCTTAACTACCTAAATCATAACAGACATCAAAGTATGAGCGAGTGTCCTAGCAGTTAAATGAATATGCAAATGTACAGTTTTACAACTTAATTTATACACAACACACAAAATAAATCTGGATAAATACAGATAACATGGCCAAAAAATAAATATGGATAAATGCAGACAGAAATGTAAAAAAAAAAATATATATATATATATACCATAAAACCGGGAGCCCTAATCATACATTAAACATGAATTGATTTAGTCATGAAGGAAGCAGCTTAAATCAGTGGGAGGAGTAAAACAGCATAAACATGTAATGACAATCTTATTACCTCGTTTGAATTTTTGGCCCTCATGTATGGATTTTTTCCATGGCACACCCATTAGGTCTGAGTGGCCGTGGATGGATATGAGGTGGGATTTTATATTTTTGATTTCTCTGCTAATTTATACAGATTGTTATGTATAGGTAATTATATTGTTTGTAAAAAGATATTCCTTTTTTTCTTGTATTGAATAATTGTTAGAATGAATTGTTATAATACATCTTTGGAGCAATATATATTTCAAAGATGAGTAGTAACAGGGTTTTTGTCTTTAATTATGTTTGGAAGAGAATTGTGACAGTGACCAAAATATTTATTTTATATTTTTGACCAGCAAATGGTTATTGTTTGTAATTCGTGTGTGGTGTATACATAATACACGCTCGGCCATATAGTGTCCGTCTGCCCCTGATTTAATCAGTGCAAGAGAATACATTTTTATGAACTGGGAGAGTAAATGCTTCAGCAGACAAACTGCTTTAAGGAACAGGAGTCTGGCACAGGCAATAGCTCAAGCAAAGAGGTTGGGTTGGGTATGGCAAGAAGTTTTAAAGTGTACTGAGGCTCTGATAGAGAAAGGACTCCGTGGTTAATTGAAGGTCCATCGTCACCTTGCCTTCTAGAGGTTTTGCACCTCATACAGCCAGCCAGTTTGTATGTAAAGTCTTTTATGGTGTGTCTCTGTAAGGAGGTTTATCCATACCTAAAATGCTCACAGCTTTTGATATACAGAAAACTAAAGCATACCACCCCTGAATGCTTGTTGACATATGCCCACAATGCCCCTCGTCACCCTGTATTATAGCACCAAAGAGTCTCCATTTCCAACTCCATCTGTAATTTTAAGTTCGTTTATCTGGTCTTAAATCACTAGTTATAGGTTCCACACGAATTCCTTGGCTCTAGAACTTTCTGAAAACAGATAGACTCCTGGCTAAAGGTTTTATTCCATCATTTTGAAAAATGTGCAGTTGCGGTAGGGACCTGGGCTCCTAGAACATCATACAGCAAGTGGGGTTTCTTATCATGGAGAAGCTTTTTATCCAAACTAACCCCTCGGTCACTCTTTCAGCTGGGATGCAACAAGAAGGCTAGCAATCACTCTTTTCTTCAGCTTGCACTCACACCTGAACACCTGGACAATAATAAAATCTCCAAGGAGGACATTTAGCATGTTCTAGTCATCATCATCATTTCAAGCTTTATTCAACTATTAAAAACAATCACAAAAGCGTACAGTAAATCACAATACAAACATTAAAATAAAAGCAAAAGCTCAGCAATGAAGAATTTCGGAGAGTTAAAACACCAGACTTTTCCTGTGAGAAATGGCTTTGAGTAAAAAGGTAGCAGTAAAAAAACAGATGTCTGCAGAGTCAAGTGCAAATAACAATTCCATGGCTTGGGTAATAGTATACACTGAAAATCTTAAAAACATAGGTCTGAGATAGAGACGGCGAAGATGCATATAGAGTGGGCAGATGAGCATGAAATGCAGAGTACTTTGCCTAGTCTGACCGTCACAGGGACAAGGAGAATGGCTATGAAGTTTCATCTCAGGGAAGGCAACTAAGTTATGAACAATACCAAGTCTGAATCGTGTCAGAACAAACTGATGGGACTGCTTAGTTATGGATTTTAAATACATAGGCATGCCCTTTTCTTCGAGTTTAAAGGTATGATAGAATACATAGGTAGACATGGTAATACTCTTTAACCTACGCATATCAGACTTAGTTTGTATGTAAACATCTTTAAGTTCCTTTTTTGATAAAGTAACGGCACAATAGGGATCCTTAATGATGTCGAAATTAAATACATCGCCATAAGTAGAAGAGACATAACTTAGCCAGGGAATCTTAAGGGCTTTGTCCAACTTCAAACAATCGGTGATAATCTTCCTAGAAAAAGTGGTCTCTTCTTTTGCCCAAGTTGACCTCCATACCATAAGAGGTCTTAATCCCGTCAGATCAATCAGGTAATTCAAACAGACCTCACTATGGCACAATACAGTAGGTGCCGAAGGAGGTAGGCAAAGCAATCTTCTAAGAAACCCATTCTCGGTATTTTGCAGTACCCTATGCTGACTATAACCCCAAATACCAGAGCCGTACAGGGCAATAGACGCACATCTATGCCTGTAAATGTCTACCATATCAGGTATACGGCGGCTCCCTAGCTTTGCAGCAAAACGAAAAATACCAGATGAGCTTTTGGCCATTCTACCATTAACATTTGAGATCTCCTGGGACCAAGTCCCCTTATTGTTAAAGGTAACACCGAGGTAGCAGAACCTATCCACTACCTCAATATTATGATTGTTAAAATGGAACGGCGTAACAGACTTCACCCGTTTACCACAGGCCATAATAAAAGTCTTGGTTTTATTTATTTTCAATTTCCTATCATTAATAAAATTATAAAAAGTATTCATAAGTTTCTGTAGCCCATTAGGAGTACGTGAGAGAAGCACCGTATCGTCGGCATAAAGCAGAACTGGTACGGGGAGTCCACCAACCTGTGGGGAATCTGCCTGGACCTTCTTAAGTTCTGATTCAATAGAATTAATAAAGAGGGAAAATAACAGGGGGGCCAGTACACAGCCCTGCCTTATGCCTGACTTAACCCTAATCTTCTCAGTACATTCACCCGACGAACCAAAGCGTATCTGGGCCGACAACTTATTATAGAGACGGGCCAGAAAGTGAATGATTGCCGGCGGGGCGCCCATGGCCAGTAAAGTGGACCACAAGAGTTTATGGTCCACAAGGTCGAAGGCGCTCGAAAGGTCGGCAAAACAGAGAAATAGGGAACCTTGTTTCGCTCTCGTGTATTTCCCTATGAAGAGGTCAAGATTGAGGCACTGCTCCTTTGTCCCCAGACCTTTGCGAAAACCAAATTGGGATTCAGCCATGATATTGTTTTCCTCAACCCACTCCTCCAACCTTATCAGGAGAACCCTACTCATAATCTTCAGGGAGGAATCAAGAAGGGAGATAGGGCGGTAGTTCTTTGCCTCGCCTCTATCTCCCTTTTTATAAATTGGTAGAATTAGGGATTCACTCCACGTGGGGGGGGGGGGGGTATTCTCCAGGACTGATGCATTAAACACCTGGGTCAGGAGTGGGCACCAGAGAGTGGGGTTAGATTTATACAGATCAACCGGGACCCCATCGGGTCCCGGTGCCTTTCCTCCTTTGCTCTGGCTTAAGGAAATAACCACCTCTGATAGGGTAATATCCAAAGGTATCTTTGTTACAGACGTCGGAATAGTAGGGCCGACAGAATCTCCCCCGGGTGGGTTAAAAATACCAGAAAAATGGGAAACCCAATTGGCTTCGCTGACCTGCGCTGACAGTTTGGGAAACACTTCATTGACAAGGAAAGGGCTGTTAACCGTGGACCAAAAAAGCCTACTATCCCGTAACACCGATGCTTGGTTCAGGGCATCCCAGGCAAGTTCCCTGAGTTCCTGCTTCCTACGTACGAGATTATTTTTGTAGGTAAGCCTGAGTAATTTGACGGCCTCCCTGTCTCTCGGGAGTTTTGTTAAGGCCAGCTTAAGTTCCCGCAGGGATTGAGTACATAGGCTGTCAAACCAACCCACGTTTTGGTTCCTAATTCGGGCTTTAGTAATGGTAAGGCATCTTTTTACAGCAATACCGAGTGCCACAAAGTTAGTTATGATGCACCCGTTAAGGGCCTCAGGATGTAGGCAACTATGAATTTCAGCGATCCCCTCTTTTATAATTTGAGCTTGCAACCTTTCGGAGTTATCCAAATTCCACTTTATACGGAATCCATTCTGTCTACATGGGGTAACATCTTCTATTACCAAATAATCATTCTCAGCAAGAGGCCCCCATGCAGAAATAAGCATGGTAATCGCATGGTGGTCGCTACCTCCAAGATCAGTGACAACGGGAACCGTACAATGTGGAGTAAGATGCGTAGAAACCAGTAGATGATCAATGGCAGAAGACGAGTTGGGTCCCACAAAAGTTGGAACAGACTTACCATCCGCATCTAAGGCCGGGGGATGGATCATAAGATCCAAGTTCAACACGAGGGAATTAAGGGAGTCACCATGGGGAGTATGTGCAAAATGAGCTCTGTTTTCCCCGTTATCCCCATCATATCCACAAATTCTAGTAAAGGAGTATGGGCAAGTACGGAGGTTAAAGTCCCCACCCCAAATGATATCAATTGGTTTACTGATATCATTCCGCAAGTTCCTCAAAATAGGGCCCAGCTCCTCCGCCACTGAGGTATCTGAGGCGTTGAAAAGATTGTTATAGTGGTTGACCACCACTAAAACATGGCCCTTAGTATGTTCTAGTATTAGAATTTGGGAGTGGTGTCCCACAGGGAGGTAGGAAATCAAACATACTGGGAGTTTAACTGATGTAAAAATCACTAACCCCCCTTTAGCCCTACCCATACCTGACCTTATTGCCTGGTTATTATAAGACACAAACCCATCAAGTTTAATATCAGCAGTTGCCCAGGTCTCTTGCAAGCATAAAATATCAAAGTCGGTGAGGATCTCATTCCACCCCAGAGATGCCGATTGCCTACTCCACCCTGCAACATTCCAGCTAACAAACTTCAAACCAAGGGAACAGGAGGGGGGTTGAATAAGCGCTGGTACTGTGGTAATTAAAACGTTATTAACAGGTAGATAGTCCAATAAGACTGGATAAGCCATGGGAATTGTCGGGGCAAATTGAGACATTACATGATCATGGACAGGAATAGGGCTACTGTCGGACATTACCGTAGGCTCATTAACAAAAGAAGAAATATTGGGGTCTACAGCAGTGGGCAGTCAATCAACGCCATTGAGGCCACTCAGACAATTAAAACAATTATGATTAAGGAAGGGTGTCAGAGGTGGTTGAAAAACAGGTTGGGCTGAATACCCACAAAATCTACCCCTCCGATCAACCCTTGTCCATTTGTCCTGAGCTTGGTCACGATGCATATGTACAGGGGGGAAGAAAAAAGATACTGGCAGGGTCCGAATGGTGGATTCAGGTGATCTATTTGACCCTGAGCAGATGTAGTGAACAGTCCTTGGGTCTCTAAAACTCACCAAAATACTATCCCCTACTATTGACTTCCTGGTCTTGCCCAGCCAGGGTACCCTTCTTACCATCACGATTTCATTATTAAAATATGCAGGAAGAGGTATATTCCAGTTCAACCATTTAATTACTTGGTTTTTAAGTGAGAAGAAATTCTCACCTTCCCCCATCTCAAGGGGGGGAACCCCGGCCATAACCACCATAAGGTCGTTAGCCTCAGGGGGAAGGTCGGGTCTCCGAACTCTAGGGGCAGGTTTCTCTGGTAAAGGGGGTGGAATACAGTCACCATTTACAGCCCCATTGTGGTTTATAACTGGGGGAATTGTACCTGAGGATTGTAGTGGGGGAATGATAGTTTTACTATGGAATGGGAGAGCTGGTTTAGCCATAAGGGGTTGCAAAAGAGGGGTGGCAGAAGTCACCACAGTTGGTCCTGGGATAGCTAAGGGGGGTTGTAAGGTAGGGGGCAGGGTGGGAAGGGGCATAGTCTCAGGGGGTCTTCCAAGGGTATTAACCTGCGAATTCAAACTACTTAGTGTAGCCTCAAGGATAGTGAGTCTGATCTCCACTCTCTTAATACTCTCGCTGATAGGCAGCAGCAGAGATCTGAGTAAGAATTCTAGGTTCCCCTGGGGGACAACTGGGGACAGTAGAGTAGGCAGGTTATTTGTAAGGATAGGAGCAGGACCCATAACTTCTCTAGACTTATCGGGAACTGGAACGGACTTAGTGGGTTTTCCAAAATCGGAATGGGAAAGTTTAGGTTTACCCTTACCTCCCCTCGTCTTCCTTCTTCGCTTATTAGGGGGAGGGCCGTGCAACTCGGCCACTGTAACTAATTTAGAGATAGAGGTAGCCAAACTCTAAGATTCCAGGTGCCAGTTTGCAAGGTTGAGTTGACTGGGCTCTGGATGCCTTATCTCTCCTTGGTTCTGAGTGAGAAGCTTGGGTGAGAGACATAGCTTTTGATGAAGAACTACTGATAGTTCCAAGAGGGTTGTGAACCATGGGTGTCGGGCCCATGTTGGTGCAACCAGGATCATTGTGAGGGAATGCTGTTTGAGCTTCCGAACCACTAGCGGAATGAGCGGGAGAGGCGGAAAAGCGTTAGCAAATTTTCCTGACCAGTTCATCCATAGCGCATTGCCTTTGGACAATGGGTGTGGATACCTGGATGCGAAGCTTGGGCATTTTGGTGTGTTGCGAACGGGTCTATTTCTGGGTGGCCCCACATTTGAAAGAATGGAAGCAGAACTTGAGGATGAAGTTCCCATTCATGGATCTGCTGTCTTTGACGACTGAGCAGATCTGCAATCTGATTGTGTACTCCTGAGAGGTGTTCTGCAAGGAGGTATATGTTTTGTGGAATGGCCCATGGTCCACACAGACAACATGACAACAATGTATTACATACAAAAACAACGGGTGGGGTGGGAGACACACACTCTGCAGCTTTTACACCTATCTCAAAGCATACTTTGAGATAGGTGTGCCTATCTCAAAGCATACTCTGAGATAGGTGTGAAATCTGCAGAGAGTGTCCCCCCCTGGTTTTGTATGTAATTCATTGTTGTTATGTTGTCTTTATGGACCAGGACAGCTTTGCCTACGAGGTGGAGTTGAAAAGATTTTAACGCTAGGAAGGTCACCAGCAATTCCAGATAATTAATGTGGAGTTTTTGTTGAGAGGTCTTCATGCCCTGAATGGTAGGATTTTGAAAATAAGCTCCCCAGCCGGTGAGCGATGCCTGTGTTGTTAGCACTATCTGTGGAACCTTGTCGAAGAACGGCCGCCCTTTGGAAAGGTTTTGAGTGTTCTACCACTGCAGAGAGTGTTGTGTGCAGCTGTCTACCAACACCAGATCGGTTAGCTGACCTTGAGCCTGGTTCCACTGACGTGCCAAACACTCCTGTAAGGGACGCATCTGGAATCTTGCGTAAGGGACAATGAGAATGCAAAAGGTCATCATCCGATTAACTGCATGAACACTTGAGCTGGTAATGAGTGTTGAGGCTGACATTTTGATATGAGGGCTTGCATGGTGCTTATTCTGACTGGGTTGGGATATGTTAGTGCTATTGAAGTGTTTATTGTAGCTCCTAGCTATTGTTGTGTCGTGGACGGTTGGAGATGGGATTTGGAGAGGTTGACTGTGAATCCCAAAGTGTGAAGCAACTGGATTGTTTTGTATGCGTGTTGAACACAGCTGCTGTGTGACTTGGCTTTTGTGAGCCAGTTGTTCAGGTAAGGAAACATAGAAATATGTTGTCTTTGTAAGAGAACCACCACTACTGCGAGGCACTTGGTGAAGCCTCTGGGTGCTGTGGTCACCCCGAATGGGTAGTGTTGGCTGTCTATCACAAACCTGAGGTATTTCCTGTGAGCGGGGTGAATGGGAATATGAAAGTAGGCGTCTTTTAAATCCAAAGTCAACAGAAAGTCGCCTTGTTGAAGTAGTGGGAGTACCTGTTGGAGAGTGACCATGTGGAAGTGTTCTGACTGAATGTATAGATTTAATGGCCTGAGGTCCAGTATTGGTCTGGGAGAGCCGTCCTTTTTTGGGATTAGAAAGTACAGTGAATACACTCCTGTGCCTTGATGAGGCAAAGGGACTGGCTCTACTGCATGTTTTTGTAACAGGGAGAGAACCTCTTGTTTGAGAAGAGTGAGATGTTCTGCTGACATTGGGCGTTCTCTGGGAGGAATGTTTGATGGAGTATCAGTGAGTTCCAGGCAATAACCATACTGGATAATTTGTCTTACCCACTTGTCTGTTGTAATGGAATTCCAAACAGGTAGGTACCGTGATAGGCATCCCCAGATAGGAGCGGAATGGTCAGGGGGTAACAGGGGTGGGGAAGTCACTGCTTGGTTGCAGGGGAAGTGTGGGTGGAATTATTTTTGTCTCTTCCCCTATTGTTGTTTCCTCTATATCTTCCTCGATATTATCCTCAGGAGGAGAAAGGTTTATTTTGCTTTTTGTAAGTAGAGGCGGTATTCTCCGATGACATTATTTTGGAGCCACCCCTATAAAAGTAGCGATGAAAGGAGCCTCTGTTAGAGGGTAGTTTGGGGGTCCCATAAATTTCTGTATCTTTCTTCATTTTTTCTAATGAGAAATCTTCATTTGGTCCAAAAAGATGTTGTCGGTCAAAAGGCTGGTTTAGTATAGCTGACTGTACCTCTTGCTTGAAACCGGAGACTCAAAGCCAAGCATGGCGGCGTAGCAAAATGCTGGTGTTAATGCCACGGGATGCTGAATCAGCGGCATCTAGTGCACATTTTATAGAGGTGTTTGTAATTAATTTACCCTCTTGAATGAGGTCATTGGTTTTACCCTTGTATTGATCTTGTAAATGCTGTATTAGCTTTTCTAGTTCGTCATAGTGCGCTCTGTCATAGCATGCTAGAAGAACTTGCGCAATACGCCAACTATTAGCGACCTGTGACGCAATTAGTTTGCCTCAAGTGTCTATAAGCTTTGACTCCTTTAAGGAGGAGGGGCGTCACCTGTGGCTTGTGAATTGGCTCGCTTGCGGGCATTAGATACAACAAGGGAGTTCAGGGGCACTTGACCTTGAATATAAACTGGGTCAGTAGGAGCAGCTTTATATTTTTTATCAATTCTTGTATCAACCCTTGGGGTGAGTATTCTTGCTCTAAGTGGGTCCTTGAATACTTCATTCGTGTACTTTAGCATGCTTTTTAGCATTAGCAATGTTTTAGAAGATGTTTGGATAGAGCAAATGTTTCCATGAGGAAATCCTCCTCTAGTGGGTCAGTGTGTAATTCCACTACATGATATAGCAGCCCTATTGATAAGATGTGCAAATCCAATCTCATCATCAGGTGGTGATGGTCTGGAGAGATATAGGTCTGGATCATTACTATTATCTGATGCTTTATCATAATCATTCAATGGATCTGGGTCCTGTGGTATGGTGTTGTGGTCATTATGGTCTAGGCCGGGCACACTTCCATGCGGAGTCCCACAGGGATCGCGTTGTCACCCCTCCTGTTCAATGCATACCTTCAACCACTGCTACTGGCACTGAATCAGATGGAGTGTCAACTATATAATTACGCGGACGACACCCAAATTATTATCCAGATCGATAACTCCCCATTAGCCCATACTAGAGTTCAGAATATTCTTAAATACATTGTTAATTGGATGACTGCCAACTCTCTGAAAATCAATCCAGATAAGACGGAGGTGTTGGCTGTCACCTCTGTCGCCAACCCATGGAGCAGCCTCTTTTGGCCACATGAATTGGGTAAATACCCCGAGCCAGCCTCGGCAGTAAAAAGCCTAGGCATTAAGATCGATGACAAATTAACTATGGCGCTGCAAGTCTCGACTACTGTGGGTGTCTGCTCAAACCTGCCAAGGCAACTGAGGAAACTGGCCCCCCTTCTTACCTTGAATACTCTTAAACGAGTGGTAGTAGCACTCATCATATCCAGGTTGGATAATGGTAATTCAGTCTATTTAGGGCTACCAGACTACCAATTGGCCAGACTCCAGACTATTATGAACGATGCGGCTCGCCTGGTGTTCAAGGTCCCCCGCTGCACCCATGCCTCCCCCTTTTGCGTCAACTCCACTGGCTGCCGATCAGGCAACGTATAAAACTCAAAGGACTTTGTATCGCACACAAAGCCATCTTTGGCCAGGCACCAAAATATATCAAAGATAGCCTAGCCAACTATGTCCCAACCAGAGCACTTCGATCCTTGGAGGCCAGGCTCTTAGTCTGCCCCGCTCCCGCCTGGTTTCCCTTGGTGGCAGAGCATTCTCCATCAGTGTTCCACGGATCTGGAACAGGCTCCCTGTTGGCATCCGAAAGGAACGTGCCCTGTTCCCATTTAGGAAACAACTAAAGACCCTACTTTATAAGGAAGCTTGGGCCTCACAGTAAGTACTGTCTCCCAATCAATTACTCAAAGCTGCTGCCTCTCTCAAGCGCTTAGAGACCGTTGGTGATAAAGCGCTATATAAATATAAATTACAATTACAATTACAATTACAATTATCCCCATCCCCGTCCCTGTCCCCAGCCCCATTGTCATCTGTGTCATTATTTTCCTGTGGTTTAGGGGAGAAATGAGGTGGTGGTGAGTTTTATGGAGATATTAGTAAATTGGGATTAACAGGTGGAGGAGAGGGAGGTATGTAAGGGGGAGAGGGGCTAGTATCCATATCCTTCTTTTTGAGAGGTATATGGTATTCCCCTGAAATGTCCCATTTCCGTTTCTTAGGAAGGGTTGCTACAAGATGTCCAGTTGTTGGATCAATATGCAGTTTCTTCTCCTTGGGATCCATTGACTCTTGTAAGCGAAGTTCTTTAGCTGGTATGTCCTATTCTTTAGTTCTTTCAGAGGGTATTTTATGGATAGTCTCTGAAGCCTTAAGAGGAGTAGTTTGTTTTTTCTGTTCCGAATCCTTTGGTGCACGTTGTTTATGCTCCGAAGCTTTGTGTAAAGGCTTGTCTTTTGTTACATTCGGTTCTGAAGGTTTGGCTTCAGGTTTTGGATCCGAAGGCTTATCTTTTGGTTTCGGCTCCCAAGATTTGGGCTTAGGTATTGCCGGATCCGAAATCCTCGGTTTATGAGATTTCGGGTAGGAGTCTTTCGGTGCCGAAGATGACTTTGGTGCCGGTATCGAAGCATCGGGCCCGGTTTTCGGTGCCAGAGATGGTGTTTTGGTACCGTGGGGACGGCTTGAACCAGAGCCGGAGACTTTGTCTTTCGGTTGCTTAGCCGGGGCATCTGAACCATGTTTTTGGTGTTTCCCTAGGCCCGAGGGCGAAGGTAATACGGGAGCCTTCGTGGGTTTTTCGGTGACCTGGGGCTTGTTACTCACAGTTCGTTGACCTGGAGTGATGTGCGAGTCTTCTTCCATGTCGGAGTCGTCGGCTTCAGACAAGGAGATTTCTTCCTCTTGTTCGGCGCTGTGCTGATGGGACTCGCACTCTTCTCCGAAGATGTCTGGCACCGGGCTATTGCTGCATCTCCTCCCGTGACGTCGAGCCCGACGGTCATGAATCGTCTTCTTCAATTGGAATGATCGACAGGCCTCGCAGCTACTTTCTTTGTGCTCTGGGGAAAGGTACAGATAACAGACCTCGTGTAGATCTATGTGTGGAAATTTAGCACCACACCCGGGGCATTTTTTTAAACGGAGTCCGTTCCATCTACTGCTGGTGTGGTCAGCGCGGGTAGGCCTTGCGGCACGTGTCGAAGCTCCCGATCGAAGTTGTTGGGTTTCAACGATGTGCGTCGAAGGGGGAACCCATGATCGAAACAATACTGTCCAGGGGTAATGATTGCGCGTCAAAAAGGTTCGAACCCGATGGCGGAAACAAACACATCTGGAGATGGAGTGGATGCCCATGCGCACTATTGTCCTAAGGAGGAGTCGCCTACCTTATAACTACAAAGACTTCTTCCAAGACAAAAACGAAGTGCAAACATCCGAGCCCGACACCAGATGGCGATCTATGCACAAGTATACGATCTACAGCTCATATGCCTCGAACAGGAGATTTCCTTTTCCTTTTCTTCAAGATCCATACAACAACAAATGGAACTTCCTGGCAGTATAAATCTCAAAGACTTCTCCTAAAAGAGCAAGGACCTTTTCAGCTTTCTTTCTAAGAACATGTTGAATGTAGGAATTTTATGGCGATTCTGCTGTCTGCAAGTTCAGGCTTTGGTGGTCAAATACCAATATGTGACCCAAACAAGAGGCGCCTTTAAACCAGAGTGAAACAGCAGTAGGCAAGATCAATGCTTACAAAAAAGTACACCCATGGCAAAAATAACTCCATTGGTGCACCCAGATTAGCTCATAAAAGACAGCACCAATCCCTACAGAAGAAGAAGAAAGAGGATTGAGGTGGGAAAGCTAAGCATTCGTAACAGGGGCCATGGTAAGAATGGATCCTTAAATGTGATTAGGCGTTCTCTTTTCGAAAATTGCCTTGCAAAGTTTTCGACCATCTTTCCTGCCTGACATCTCAAGCCTATCAAAGAAGAGTGACTGGGGATAAAATAATACCATACTTCGAAAAGAAAATATGTTTGTCATTTTAAAGAAGGAACAACACCCTAATTGTTGTGAATCCTCTTTTAAAACGGATAATTATTGAAAAATGAAAACAATGTACTAACAATCGGAGGATCCCCATATGCTGTATATTGACAAGGAAATACTTAATGAGGGAGAGTGAAATTGAATACATGTAGAACTGCTCTGTTAATCTGTATGGTCAAGCAAAACTTTCATTATCTAGTTTTCTGTGTTATGACTCTGAGGTATTTGTTGGCTGGAGTCAAAGTGGCCTGCAGACATTGTATGTGGTTGTGTTTCATACGGTTAGAGGAGGGTTATACTGGCAGCGGTTGATTAAATAAGAGAAGACAAATGTATAGCTAGTTGAATTAATTTGAATAGTAGCCGGATAAACCCAGTTGGGGAAATGTGTGGATATCAGCTGCACTGATGTGGGGGTGTAAGACACTGCAGTTTGTTTTATGCTGAAGAGTTGTCGGACTTAACATTGCTCGGCCTATGCGGTTATGTTTGGAGGCGTTTTTTCCCAGATTATGTGGATGTGTTGTGTAGGTGACAATGCCAATTCAACTGTATTGCTTGGAGTATGTGGTCTATATGCAGGTACTATAGTTATGTCTAATGTGCACTATTGATGTAAACATGAGCCGAGTAACACCCTGATAACAACCAAATCAACAACATAGCTATAATATACTGTCAATTTGCAGAGCTATGAATCATACTCACAAGTTTGATTTTTGAGGACAGGTTATCAGGTAGTTTTGCTCTCAGTTGTTCAGTTTCTTTGAATGTTGCGGGAAATCCTGTGAGGAATGCCAAGTCTTGCATTAAGACTAAACCAGGAGCTTCTTTGTCAGTAGTCTACAAGAAAAAAAAGAGTAATATCAGTGCGGCGATATTAGATGTGATGTTCACTCATGAACATACATTTACCAGACTCACCATGGCTAAAAAAGGAAAATCACTTGGGTCTTGAAATCCAACACAAAAAACAGAAAGTAATTTTGGAATATAATTGGCAGAGGGAGCAACAGTTTTATACTGTGTAGTAACCTACACCAATTCTCCTATCCTCTTGTTTTATTTTTTATCTCTGAACACTAAACCACATACATGTTATTTTTCAGAAAAAGCAGCCCTAAAATGCCATTTGAAGTTAGATTGCGGAATCTAGGCCTCAATTATCTCACAAAGCATCTTAAGGTATGCATACACTAATTTCTAAGAGGTGTTCAAAGGGTGGCTATAAAAAAAGAAAATGCTGCAACTGTAGATTTGGAGTGATAGGGAATTTGCCCCACAAGCAACATGCTGGAGATTAAGTTTATCTCTTTATGGATTTCCTTTGAATCCTATTTGGAAATGCTCATTTAATGGTTGAACTGAAGGCGGATGGGGATGCATTATGTCTCAACTCTACGTGGATCCATACCAGTTACACAACACGGTTAGTTGGTTCGACTGGATTCAAGAAGCAAAAGAAACTGATGTAGATTAATTACAGCACATTACAGTTGATCATACATAAATCCTGGCACTTTATTTGAACTATGGGTTTCCAAGGAAGAACTTCATGTGTATTGCATATGTAGAATAGTGGAGTGGGGAAGTTTGGACTGTACGGTTGCTCTTGCTATAGAGGCCATGGGATATTTGCAACACATGGTTTGTAAAGTACACATTTGAAATATAAGGTTAAAACAAAAGCCTGGGATGACTATTTCATTTAAATGATATTGTATGCTCATTTTTGCAACTAAAAAACCTTTTTCCATCAGTTATTGAGTGCCCACTAATGTTCAAAAAGTGTGTAAAGACCACATGGGTAGATTATGGAAACTTTGGGCAGCAGGAGTAAAAGAAAAGTAAATGTTACAATTAAATACATCTCGACAGCATACCCTCCTCCTATGGCCAGGTTGAGCCCCTGATAAAAATGTACATCTATAACTATTTAGAGTCCACTAGAGTCATTTGGTCCTTCTTTGCCAGCAGCAAAGTGCCTTAAGGAAGTACCCTGGAAGTCACAGCAGATTCTTTAGGGATGTGAGGTGTTTCTTTCCTTGGTCTGTCTGGAGAGATGGAGTGGGCATTGAGGACAATTACTGGTTACAAGACACAATCTGAGCACCTTCCTGAACGTTTAAAGATCAATTTCGTATTTCAGGGGAAAGGATTTCATGGGAAGGGAATTCCAAAGTCTGGTTGTGCCTAACAAGAAGTTTCTACAGGCCCCAAACAGCCTTTTTGTATTAGGGCACTACCAGATTATTTGCTGAGGCAGACTGCAATGGTCTAATCGGAGTATTCCATTGGAAACTCTGCTCTAGAAATTCCGGGCCAGTTCTATCGAGAGCTTTGAATGCGATGGACAGAGCCTTGAAAATAATGTGCTTTCTGGTTGGTAGCCAGTGTAGGTATTTTAGCGCAAGAGAGGCAGATTCTTGTATGAAGGCTTTTGAATTGAAGCGTAGCTCTCCATGAGGAGTACCTTCACCATAATCATTAGGATATTGGCACAGGTCTCTCATAAACGTGTTTTCATATAACATTTTCAAAGAAGCTGCACTAGGAAATACAAACCCACCACTTTGAGACTGATAATTAGCCAGCTCCCACAGTATCATTCACCAACAAAGTTCTTTCAATCCACTTGAAGGAGAACTACAAATACCATTTAGAAAACAAAATCACTTGCCTTTAACGTCATAGTTTTAGCGTCAGTTTTACTGCTTCTAGATACTACTCTGGCACTAGAGGGAATGCAAAAATACTCAGAGAAACATGTGTAGATCACCAAGTGGGATAGGGACACATCTCGGTTATCAGGTTGTTTCTCAGCACAGCCGTAGTAGCATTATTTCTATTTCAGTGAGCCTTCACACTACTGGATAGGGATGATATCTTTGTCACAACCTAATGCACAAAACAATCAATTTTGTTTTTGGTTGATAAACATGGAAGTTCCTGCATTCAAAAATATGAATCATTTTTGGAATAAAACAATAAAAAGACCTATCTGAGAAAAAAAACCTGGATTACTACCTGAAACAAGTTAAGTATTCATGATTAATGGACTTTATATTTTTGGGAATATAATGAGCTAATGTAACGTATTTAGAACTGAATGCATTCACTCTTTGCAGTTGCAATCTAGGACTAATCCTCTTTTCTTCTTTTTTTTCTCCTTGCATAACACTATCTTATTTTCTTTGTTTTCTCATGGGATGGGGTAATTTTCAGTTAGTATATTTCAGTCTGTAAATGTATAGGTCAAATAGGGTCTTTTGTCTTTTTATTGTACTTGAATGCATATGAAAATTTCACCATGCTGGGAGAGACAGATTGGCAGGAGATCACCACCAAGATCATGGACAAATTCATATGGAAATCTGTGACAACCTTTAAATAAAGCAGCCTATGAAGTGCTGTCTTGTCTAGGAAAAATTCCTAAAACCATTAACAGCTGAAAAAGCTAGAATTCAGCCATTGCGTTCTTAAAATAACCAGCTCAAAGTGTGGACCGACAAGGAGCTCTACCGATTTCCTACAATTTAGTTAAAGTAACACCACGTTGTCATATTTTGTTCTTTTGATAGTATGAATTTGGTTGAGGAGGTAATGCAATAAGAGGCTTCTGAGGCCATATTTCCTGGATATAGAGCTTTCACCATGTGGGCTTCCTATCACATAATGGAAGCATCTATCAGTACTATTTGTGATGGGAACTATTGCCAGAAGGGAAGGAGTTTCAGAAAATTCTTTGGTTGACTTTACCATGGGGGAGACTATAAAGACCAATTCAGATTGTCTTCCAGTTTTCTAAATTCTGGCTCTATTGATCTTCTGCGGACTGCTGTAGTTATCTCATATACAGACAAAAAGATTAGGAATAGCAAGGATAGATGAAAGCCCCGCCTCGGAATGAAAAAAACCTTTTTTTGTCCAGGGTGGCTCCAAGTACATTTATTTTCGGCCCTGGATTCCAAATACATTTGCTGAGGTTGATCAGGAGTCCCACATCTTGCAGTAAGAGAGAGCAGCGGTCAGCCTGGTTACCCAATTGCTCAGGTATGCATATTGAATATTTAATTACCATTTAGTTTAGATTTGCTGCCACCATGGCCTTCTAACTGAACAAAACACAATTGGACAATGTTAGACCAAAGATAAGAACTTTGCAGGATAGCTGTCTAAGCCAAATACTAAATATAAAACTTTAATATTGTCTTGCAAATGGAATGAAAAATAAGTACCTTGAATATCTATTGCACACATTAAATTCCTTCATGTGGCACATGAAATATCTGGTAAATTATTAGTATTGTTAATTCGTACTTTTGTACACATTTATTTAGTATTTAAGGGTCTGTATTCAGGCTTGGGGCCTTTCTATGTGCCAGGAAATAGTAGAGGTGTATCCGTTTGACTTTCTGGTGTGTAAAGCCTTGCTCAACTGCTTGACAAGAATTTTATTTCTTCTTTAAGCAGGACTACAAAGGAATGATTGGATATTCTTAGTTAAATTCCATGAAGGGGAACTGAACTTCAGGCATATCAATGTTGTAAGATCACCATCATCTGTCCTTTGTGATGTTCTACCACTGTGCTGTATGGTTTGAAAATCATTTCCTTACTGAGGCAGCACACAAGGAAGGGTAGGAGTGAAGTCGTCGTTTTGTGTTAGCAAGAGGCTTCCTTGCTGACGTGGATGTCCAATGACTGCCTTTACCTTTGAGTCGACTCCCAAGATGGAAGGATTGGCTCTGCTACTGTGCAAGACATTGCTACCAAAGAGAGGGACATATCTTTTGTTGAGATGAATGCTTTTCAGATATCTTGCAGGCTTGTGTGTCTGAATATCAAGTTCAAATTATCAATATGCAAGAATGATAATATCAACAACAAGAATATTTAAGGCAATGTTGCTAACTATGTAGTGTGTATGTAAATGTTATGGAAGCATTCTGCACTGCATTAGTCGACCTGGGGTACTGCTTGTAGAAAGAAAGAGAAAATGCAAAATGTAAAAATAATCACAGGACAACACCTTTGTTTGGTACAGATAATTAGTTTGGGGACAGCAATTTAGTGGTTGATAGATTCAGTAAAGGAACTGCATGCAAAAAGCAAAGGTTATAATTTATGAATTAAGGTTTTATTTAAAAACAAAATAATTAAAACAAATATATCTATCAAGGCTAATGTACTAATTAAAAAGTGGAAAGACGGGGCGTGGCCAAGATGGCGTCGGAGTAGGACGCTTCTCCGAGCCTCTCCGGCGTCGATCCAGCATAGCTTCTGATAGCTCGGTGCTAAGTGAGCGGACTGGCTCCAAAAGGCTGGCGGAGGTCTCCGAATCGGAGCGGAGTGGTCCGGTGCCATCAGCGGGGCGTAGAGACGCTTGTGGCGGCTGCAGGAGCGGCGACGTTGCGGGCCTGGGGGTCCCCGGCCTCGCGTAACCTGAGGGCCGGCCGGTGGATCGGGGTGCCCGCGGCGGCGGAGAGGGGCCCGCCCGCTGCCCATCCGGGGTTTTCCCCCTGCGCCAGCTGACGGGGACTGGCCGTACTACCAGCGGAAGGCGGTGCAGCCTCCCGGAGAGCCTCAGAGGTGTCTGGCACTTTCGGCCCGAGGAGTGGAGGGGGCCCGGATTCGGTGGAGCACAGAGGCCCCGCGGAGCAGGCCCGGAGGGGCGGTGGAGGCTCCTGGCGCATAACAGAAGCTGCGCACATCGGGGTTACGCTGTTGGGCTAGAGCCCGTTGAGTGGGCTTACGCCCTGGCATAGAGGGGAGGCGTGTGAAGCGCTCCAGTGGCCCGGGCCTGGTAAGAGAGCTTAACGACGACACGGCCGCCAGCAGAGTGGAGGCGGCCTGGGGATAGCTGCGGCATAATTCCTCACGCTGATCACGGTCGTGCCGCCTACGCAGGCCTGGGAGAGATGCAGATCTGAGGTAGCTGGACGCCGGCTTTGATACGCGTGGAACGTCTGAGTGGACCGGCGGCACCTCACAGCTTTCCCTGAGGCTGGGAACGCGCAGGCCTCGGTCCCTTGCTTTGGACTAGTGACGGATTGGCGGCAACACGGGGGGTCGGCGCCTCGAGGACTGGAGGCGAATTGGGCAGGGCACGTATCGGGGCCATTTTGTCCGGCTTTCTTGCTGGAATTGGGTGGCTCTCGCCTGCGCCTGGATTGCTGGTGACTGCGTTGCCCTTCTGCACCATCCCCTCTGGGAATTAATATCGGTGGCTGGAGGCTCCTTGACCCTTGGCTTTGGTGCAGATCTGTCGGCTGGGGTCTCGGCACTCGAGGGTACTCTGGGGGCTTCCTGCCTGATGGAGAGGGGAGAGTTCTGAGCTGCTCGGAGGGGACAGTAGCTACGCCTGCGGGCCCGGTGCTCCCATAACGCTTGCCTTTGAGAGTCTCTGGTGAGAGGTTCGCCCGGAAGGGGGTTGCCCGGCATTATGTCTAACACAGTACGCAAGGGGCGTGTAGGGAAGGATGGAGCATCTAAGTCCTCGCAGCAGCCGGCTTCCCCGGGGGCCAGTGGCTCATCGAGGTTATCGGACGATGAGGCCCCGGCTACCAAGGCTTTTATGACCGACCTTTTTGCCTCCATCAAGGAAGATATCTCCGAACTTCGCGCGCAACTGGCGTCCGACCTCCGGGAGGTACGGAGAGACGTGGATGGGATTGGCGAGAGAGTGGCGACTCTAGAGGACCATGATTTGAATGTGGCCAATGATGTGCACTTACTCAAACAGGATATCATCCGTCTCACGGACCAGAACTTGGACCTGCAGTCCCACGCGGAGGACCTGGAAAACCGATCCCGTCGGAATAACATCCGCATTCGGGCAGTGCCTTGGGATGGCGAGGCGGGAGACCTGCGTGAATACGTACAGGAACTGTTTCTGCAGATTTTGAACGAGGAGGATATGCGGGAAATTAGAATGGATAGAGTACATCGAGTTGGATTGCCCAGGAGAGGAGGGCCCCCCCCCCCCTGACATCCTCGTCTGTGTACATGATTTTCAAGTGAAGGAGCGCATCCCCGGACCATGACCTTGGGAGATACCGAGTTGATCTCCCTAACCTGTCTCCAGAGTGGACGGATCTTCGCGAACTTTGGACTACTGGGACTGATGAGTATTATCCTCACTGCTTCTGTTTTGTGTATTCTATCACTGTTCCCTTTTCTTTCAGGGGGGGGGTTGACTGTTGGGGGGGTTGGGGTGGGAAATGTTGGTGGCGACTGGAGCGGTATGTGGCGCGTGTGGTGGGAATGGAGGAGTGCGAGTGTGGCTTGTGGGGAGCAGGTAGGGGTGTTGGCGGCTTTAAAGGAGGCTGATGGTCAGTATGGTGGGGCGTGGGGGGGGTCTTTGGGTCGCTTCTCAATGTTACTATTGCCCGATGGATTAGCGATTGTGGGGTGGGGGGCTCCAGAGATGGCTACAGAGAGTTCTAGTTTGTGGGATCATCATGCCTGTTAGTATAGGGACGTGGAATGTTAAGGGCTTGAACTCGCCACAGAAGAGGCAGAAGGTATGGAAATATGTGACTGATCACCAGTTGGATGTTGTGGGGCTCCAGGAGACCCATTTTGCGCGTAAGGACGAGCTGCGCCTTCGACATAAGGCATATCCCCTTATCTACAGGTCTTCGGCGTCCACAAAGCATAGGGGGGTGGCTCTCCTATTCCGCTCTACGTTGCACTTCCAACCTAATGACGTCTGTAGTGATAAGGATGGTCGCTGGCTGATGGTGAAGGGGCTTGTTCGAGGGCGGCTCTGTACTTTCGTAGTGGTGTACCTCCCCAACGCTGGTCAAAATCAATTTCTGCAAGGTTTGTTGCAAAGAGTGGGTGACTTTGCGGAAGGGAACCTGTTCCTCTTGGGGGACTTTAACTTGGTGTGGGATGCGACTGTGGATAGCTCTGGGACCCATAGGGCACACACGGGGGTGTTTTCTCCCTCCTCGCAGCAGTTGGTGGGTGAGCTGGGGCTGGTGGACGGATGGCGTTTCTTCCATCCTACCTCCCGAGATTACACTTTTTTCTCACATGTCCATCATTCTTATTCCCGACTGGATCACATTTTCCTTAGCCAGGCACTTAGAGGTGATGTCCTTGACTCCGTCATTCTTCCGCTCTCGGTGTCTGACCACAGTCTACTGGTGCTTAGCCTCCGGTGGTCATCACCTGGTGATGGGAAGCGGAAATGGTACTTCCCGGCCTCAGTGGTGCGGGATGATGTCTCTAGTAAGGCGCTGCGAAAGGCCATCAGGGAATTGTTCGAGCTGAACCCAGTGTCGGACACCTCGGTCTCTAATACTTGGGATGCATTGAAGGCGTCCATCAGGGGCACATGCTTGGGCCTCAATGCGAATCTTAATAGAGTGAGGCGCAAGGACAGGGAGGATCTGGAGACCGAATTGGCGAAACTTGAACAGGCTCACAAGCTCAACCCTTCTAGAGTGACCCTCCGACCTTTGACCGCAATTCGGGGGAAATTGAGAGCCCATTACAATAACAGAGCCGAACTGACGCTATTAAGATTAGGAAGGCAATCTTATTCCTGCGGGAACAAGGTGGGAAGACACCTGGCGCATCAACTACGGGATAGGCGGGAACGTGAATATATCGGAGGGATTCGAGATGCTGCGGGTGGGATGCATCACCGGGATGAGGAGAAGGCGGCCATTTTTGGCCGTTTTTATGCGGACCTCTATGCTGGAGACAGGCTGGACGCGAGGTCTCAGAGGGAGTATCTGCAGCGCTTGGCCCTCCCCCAGGTGTCCAAAGAGTGGAACGACTTCTTGGAGGCACCGATTACCAGGGAAGAGGTGCTCGAGGCTATCAAGAACCTGAAACTACACAAGGCCCCTGGGCCGGATGGCTATACTGCCGTTTTTATAAGACGTACGCCACTGAACTTTGTGACTTTTTGGTGACCCTTTTTAACGGCATGGCTGAGTCCGGTTCCTCGACGGGTTCCCTAGCCGAGGCGGTTATAACGGTTTTACCGAAGCCGGGGAAAGACCCCACCCGGTGTGCCTCCTTTCGCCCCATAGCGCTCCTTAACTTGGATGCGAAATTATATTCGGCGATCCTGGCGCATAGACTGCAGGATCTGTTGCCGGCGATCATACATCCTGACCAGTCCGGGTTTATTAAGGGGCGCCAGACTCACGACAATACGCGCAGAGTTGTACATCTAATTGAAAAAGCGGACAGGTTTCGCATACCGGCGGTCCTGGTGGGGCTGGATGCCGAAAAGGCGTTTGATCGTGTAGACTGGTGCTTCCTGTTTCATACGATGACGGCCTTTGGCTTTTCGGAAAAGTTCATCACCATGGTGAAGGCTAACTTCTGCAGTCCTAGATCTCGAGTGGGGGTCAATGGCCACTTGTCTGCATTCTTCCCGCATACCAGAGGTACTAGGCAGGGGTGTCCCCTTTCCCCCCTCCTGTTCGCGCTGAGCATCGAACCCTTAGCGGTGGCGGTGAGGGACCATGAGGGCATTCGGGGCATTCCGTTCACGGGAGTGCAACATAAAATCACGCTCTTCGCGGACGACGTACTTCTTTCTGTCACGGAACCGGAATGTTCGCTACCTTGTATTAGGGAGACATTGCTGCACTATGAAGAGGTGGCCGGCTTCAAGGTTAACTATAGCAAATCGTATATCCTGAATCTTACTCTATCGCAGACGGAGATGGAACGCGTGCGCACTCTGACACCCTTAGCTTGGGCTGATGGTTCGATTGTCTACCTGGGGGTCCACTTGACTTCGACTGTGGGCAAACTATTCGCGCCCAATTTCCCCCCCCCTTGTTAGCGAAGACTCGAGCCGAATTGGAAAGATGGAAACCTAAATTTCTGTCTTGGCTGGGTAGGATCCATGCTGTGAAGATGGTTCTCCTCCCCAAATATTTGTATTTATTTCAGGCCCTGCCTATCCCTTTGGACAGCGACTATTTTCGGCGTCTTAGGTCGCAGATATTGCGATTTGTGTGGCAAGGGGGCCGTGCACGCTTGTCCTTTGCGCTATTGCGTAGGCCGAGGTCCGAGGGCGGAGTGGGACTTCCCGACTTCCAGCTTTATTATAAAGCGGCACAATTGAGGGTCCTGGTGGAGTGGTCGCAGCAAACGTCGGAGAAACATTGGCTGCACATGGACCGGAGTGTGGCGGGAAGATCGGTATGGGATCTGGCTTGGAAGCCTAAGAAGGACCGTCCCTTGAACGCCTATATAAGTACACCTACGGGTACCGTACTGAAGGTGTGGGACCCCCTTGCTGGGGACGAACGTTGGACTACGTTCCCCTCACCTTTCACGCCCTTGCACTACAACCCAGCTTTCCCACCGGCGCATCGAGAGGGGACTTTTGACGCATGGAGGGAGGGAGGCTGTAGGGCCCTGACCCACCTGTTCCATGGTCAGGCACCCCTCACTTTTGCTAACTGCATGAGGGACTATGGGGTCCCCCAGACTGACCAATATCGTCATGCACAACTGCTCCATTGGGCCACGTCTTCGGGTGTGCTAGAAGCAGCTACGAGACCTCCTTCCCCTTTCGAGGCTTTCCTACTACGGACGTCTGCAATGAAGGGAGTCATTTCCTTCCTGTATCAGCTCTTGCTTAAATCAGCAGTCTCGCCTAGGCCTAGATACATGGAGCAGTGGGAAGAGATGTTGGGGAGAGATATCTCAGACACTGAATGGTCAGCATTGTGGCGGGATTTGACGGCGTTTAACCATTCGCTTCACCTCAGGGAAGCCCACCTTAAGACTCTTATGCAATGGTATTTATGCCCGACCAGGCTCCATCGCTTCTACCCGGCCACCTCCGATAAATGTTGGAGGGGATGTGGGTTTCTTGGGGACTTTCGCCACATCTGGTGGGACTGCCCAATGATTCGGCCTTATTGGGAGGAGATCCTCTCACACATTAGGGATATTCTTCAGTATCCCATAGAGGATTCTATGGCCTCCGTCCTACTAGGCTTACGAGAACCCGGCCTTGAGCACCAGACCAGGGCAGAAAAGACGATTTTGTGGCTTTGCCTTGGTGCTGCCAAGATTACACTGGCAGCTGCCTGGAAACAGAAAGAGGCACCGGCAATTTCGCTGTGGCACGCCCGACTGTGGAGGCTTCTGAGTTTGGAGAGAATGGCGGACATATTCCTTGGTAACTTCAAGAACTTCCAATTTCAGTGGGGTCCCCTGGTAACTTTCCTATCTAAGGGCTTACCGTCCGCTGTTTGCCCTGCATCCTTGAGGTCACTACATCTGTTTCAGGTCTAGTCTTGTTACCAGAAGGTGATTTGGATTGAATGAGTCGCCACCGTGGGGGGAGGGAATGGGAGGGGGGGGGAGTTCTGTTTTACTGGTTTATGATTCACCGAGGTACATAGAGAGGGATCTATAGCTTGATTGATTGGGACATGTCGATCTATGGACATACAGGCTCTGCTGTGTGATGCACAAGCCCATCAACAGAACTATTGCATTGAGCACCTACAGCTATCTGCCTACACTCCGACCTGGCTTTGCCTATGTTGTTACAAAAATGTAATGCTCTATGTCCTCAGATTGTGCCCTCCCGAGAGGAATTGTATTGCACCTTGGTGAATTTCTTGTGTGTGACTTGTTTTTCCAAAACTGAAAATAAAAATTTTACAAAAAAAAAAAAGTGGAAAGACCAGTTATCAATGCATTTCTAGAAAAAAAATTCAAATCACCTTATCAATAAACACAAACAAGAGAAATTGGTAGAAAAAAAGGAATATTCAGAGAAGCAAGAGGAGTCATTGAGAATAAACAAGCTACTTTTTTGGATTCAAAAAGCACACAAGGCTATAGAAATCCTTGCCACTTGAGGCAACCTTTTTGTGTGTGGATGCGCCCCTTGTGGACAGGGCAAAATGAAGTCACTCTCAGTCAAGTTTACCAATAGCTGAAGTGGGTTAACCCACTACCCTATGCTGTAGTCGGTGAAAGAAAAAAGTGAATAACTGAATAACAGACCAAATGATTAAGAGTGTTGTCTAAAAGTCCCTATAAGTGGGGGGGTGTGGTGGATATATATTATCTACTGGCGGTCGCCAGTAGGTAGTTCTAGTTAGGACCTAATTTCCATTGGAAATTTGCAACATTCTATTCCCAATACCTTTGGCGCCGGTTGACGAATCTTCGCGAAATTTTCAAAACTTATGGCCCGCTCCGGTCCGCTCCCATCTTGAAAGTTTTGGGGTGATTCGGCAAGCGGGGCCCGAGAAAAAAGAGGGATCCCAAAATGTGTTTTCCTCATGCAATTTTCCATAGGAAACTTTAGACACGGCTACAGCCCAAACTTCTGAACGGAATCATCCCCAAATTTGGCAAAGAGGTAGTTCTTGGTTCAGAAAGAACCCTTTTTGTTAAATGGTGCAAATCTGTTCAGTAATTGCTGAGAAAATCAAAAGTAAAAATCTTTATATATCTATGGCCACAGAGGATCCGCGCACCCTCCCGATCACGAGCTGTATGCTAATTGGCTGTCAACACTCCAAACCAGGAAGTGTTGGCAGCCATCTTGTGCCTCTGTAGAACTTTTAAAAATCGTCAAAAGCCGCGCAGGGTACGCGGATCCGGCCGCGAAAAAAAAAAAAGGAAGGACGGGCTCCGGCGCTTCATTAATAATCAGCCCCCAGGTGGCCAAATCCCGGGGGCAATCTTTGAATTGTGGGGACCGCCACCCCCCAGAGCCGGCTCCTACAGTGTAGTTTGCTATGGCAGGGTGGGAGCCTCACGGCTCCCGCCCTGCCATACCAAACTGCTTTGGCATTTGGAAGAGAGAGCAGGAAATCTGCTCTCTCTTTCAAATACCAAAGATGATTGCTTTTCCACACGGGCAGCTGCATCTTAGCAGCTCCCCATGTGGAAAAGCAATGCTGTCTCCCGCAGGACAGGGGGAGCCGGCGGGACCGTGGGGGTATTGGGGACCCCGCACGGTCCCCAACGGAGAGGGCCAGCCCCGGGGGATGGGGTCCCTGGGGCCATCAGTGGCCCTGGAGTGGGGCCACGCGGCCCCCTTCCAAATGTATAAAAAAGTGGTCAGGCCATGGGGGATGGGGTCCCCTGTGGCACATTTTAAGACGTAGTTTTATTGCCCCAGCCCTATTATGTACTAGGGTCTTACAGAGGAGGCCATGGTAATCACAGGGGTACCCCAAAGCATAGTGCTCCCTAGTGTATGTAGATGTTTTAACTGTATTCTAAGTGTCTTTTAGCATAGCACTGGCTCTAGGACTGGTTAGTCATAGTCAGTTACTACCAGTACCCATCTGGAAAAGTTGAGGGTACAGGATGATTTTGCAACAAGGCCTCTTTCTGCTCCTCTGTTTGTTCTTTCTGCACGTCTTCCTTCTTCCTGCACTTTTCTTCGTCTTTGAGGACTTCTGTTGCTTCTTTCTGCATTTCTTTTTCTTCTTTCTGTGTGTCTTTTCTTCTTTCTTCAATTGTCCTACCTTTGTAGGCATAGTTAGAAACTAGCATTTAAAAACCCTTAGAAATCAACTGACCATGTCATGAGTGATGTAATATGTGACGTCATCAGCAGTGCATAGAGGGCGCGCGAGTTATAGTTAGCTGAACTAACTATAATGGGGGAATTTCAATGGTTTTGTATGAGTGAAATGTCCATCTAACTATAACGCCCCTGAAACCTATGGATTTTTCAGTGAATATATATATATATATATATATATATATATATATATATATATATATATATATATATATATATATATATATATATATATATATATATATATAGTTAGGACCTAGTTTCCATAGAAAAAGTGTTTTTTGTTTTCTCAATAACTTTCACGCCTTTTGACGAACCTTTGAGAAATTTTTAAAACTAGTGGGCGCTCCGGTCAGCTCCTGTCTTGAAAGTGTTGGGGTGATTCGTCAAGTGGGGGCCAATGAAATAAGGGGGGTCCCAAAATATGTTTTCCGCTTGTTATTTCCATAGGAAACTTTAGAGAAAGCTACAGTCCGAACTGCTGAACGGAATTACACCAAATTTGGCAAAAAGGTGGCTCTTGGTTCATAAAGAGTCCTTTTTGTTAAATGGAATAAATACGTTCAGTAGTTCCTGAGAAATTATAAAAAGAAAAGATTTAGATATCCATGACCCCCTAGGCTGCTCAGGGGGTCCCACAAGGATATTTCTTTTCTTAAAAATCGACTGAATTCGCGCTGGGGTCGCGAATCCAGCCGAGAAAAAAGAAAACGAAATGCGGGCTCCTGTGCTTCGTTGTATTTAAGGCCCCTGGTGGGCCAGGTCCCAGAGGCACTGAAAAATATGGGTGGGTGTGTCCAAATCCCCCCCACACTGCCCTGGGAACTTCCACCTCCCCAGGGCTTCATTTATGAGTAGCGGGGGCATGCAGCACCCCGCAGCCCCCGGGACCACCACATCCCCAGGGGCACTGTATATTTAAATTTTGGGGTCCATTGCGGACCACCACCTCCCCAGGGCTTCAAACACGTTGGGAGGGGGGCCGCGCGGCCCCCCTCTTGGAGCCCACAATGGCCCTGGGGATTGCCAGGCCCCAGGGCCGGCTCCTGCAGTGTCCTGGGGTGCCCACCCCGGGACACTGCTGTTTGCTATTGCAGGTCGGGAGCCGTGCGGCTCCAGCCCCGTCATAGCAAACACTGATTTGGATTTTGTAAGCGAGAGCAGTTTTCCTGCTCTCGCTTACAAAATCCAAACCAGATTGCTTTTCCACAAGGGGAGCTGCATGTCAGCAGCTCTCCGTGTGGAAAAGCAATGCCGGCTCCTGCAGGAGGCGGGACCGTGGGGACATTGGGGCTCACCCCACGGTCCCCAACGGAAAGGGCTGGCCCAGCGGATGGGGTCCCCAGGGCCAGAAGTGGCCCAGAAGGGGTCCACGCGGCCCTCCCATCTCAAAATATATATATATTTTTTTAATGAGTCACAGCCCCGGGGGATGGGGTCCCCAAGGCCTTTAGAGGCCTAAGGAGGGGAGCCATGCAGCCACCCTCCTTTAAAAATATATATTTTTTAAAAAGCAGAATGTGGTCATGCCCCAGGGGATGGGGTCCCTGTGGCCGAAATTGGCCTCGGGAGGGGGAGGGGGGCCCTGAGGGATGGGGGGGCAATGAATAAAAAGTAAGGTAGGCCACCCAGCCCCCCTTGTAAAATATAAATAAAATAAAGCCGGCATCGCGGCGGAGGCCCCACCCCCTAACTGCAGCACTTACCATAGCATAATCTGCACCAATTCTGGCGAAACAATCGTAAATATTTAGCAAAGTAAGCAACATGAGACTGCATTTACCATAATGCCAGGGGGGAACCTTGCTATGGAGTTGAAGCGGTGCGCTCCCACCCCTGTTCCTCTTTAAAAGTACTCCTGTGAGTCATTGAGCTGACGAGCTCATGGAAGAAGTACCCGCGCGCCAGTCAGAGGTACTTGACCTGTTGTGATGTTTGGCAGCCTACTCAGCAAACTCCAAATTTGAAGCCTGTAATCTCTACTGATGACGGTTAAAGAACCAGAAACACATGTCTAGAGATCAGCACTATCTGCACCAACTGTTGCGAAACACTCGTAAATATTAAGCAAAGCAAGTAACATGAGACTGCATTTACCATAATGCCAGGGGGGAACCGTGCTGTGGAGGTGAAGCGGTGTGCTCCCACCCCTGTATGTATGTATGTATATGTATATATGGTGCATGTTCAGCGGCTGGGCAGCCGCCCTAAATATATACGCTCCAAGTGCCCACACAGTTGAACAGCACACGAACGAAAGGTGGCAAACCTTAATACCAGGGTACAATATATATAGAATAATACCGTAGTTTCTTATAATAACAACCAAGTAGGACCCCATTTAGCTCAACAAAGGTTTTAGCTGATCTAAAAACAACTGATATGCAAGGGAGGGGCTCCTCTCTTTTATACTATGTTAATATGAATTTTAATCAATTCATTCAATTTTTGCACTTTTTACACATTTTGCACTATATAGCAATAACTGCTCCTTGTCACTCTTAGTGATGTATATGGAAAATAAGTTTACATATGGATTTGTAATCCTTGTAGCAGCACTTTATTCCAACCCCCACTTGGGATTTATCAATTAAGGGTTTTTTAACAAGGAAACGCAAGATCTTTTATGTGATTTTATCAATATATGGTTTTATGATGTTACATATTTATTTATATGTACAGATACATGACCATTGCGATTTGTTGCACATTTATATTCTTATGGTGAATTATGTATGATCTTTACTCACTATGAGTTTCATTCATCTTTTAGACAGAGGGCTATCATTTTGTCTTCAGTCTTTTCTTTGTTTCCTTGAAATTAACCTATGACATGTGGAGGGCGGGAAGGTATGGTCCGCCCTTTGTGTTTACTACTTATATCTCACTTGTGGCATAACAATCACATCATGTGATCAAGACTGTGGAGACAGTCGAAACGCGTCATGCTGAGCAGAATTATGCACTAATAAAGGCACCTTTGTTCTGGCACCAAATTGGGTTCTACTCATCGTCATTCTTTTCCGGTTGAAAACGGTAACTGGAGGCGCTGTCAGTGTCTGGCGAAGCTTTGGGGGTGTGTGTATATGTATATATATATATATATATATATATATATATATATATATATATATATATATATATATATATATATATATATATATATATATATATATATATATATTCACTGAAAAAACCATAGGTTATAGACCATATATAGTTAGGAATTAGCATTTAAAAAACCTTATTTTACTCACACAAAACCATTGAAATTCCATATATAGTTAGTTGCACTAACTATATATCGCGCACCCGCAATCCACTGCTGATCATGTCACATATTACATCATTCATGACATGGTCAGTGACATCACTGATGACATCACTGATGACATCTCAAATGACATCACTGATGACATCACTGATGACAACATCCAGTGACTGTATGTTTCTGTAAAGTTAAAATATGTCTTACATATTGAAGAATGAGTGGATGTATAAGTGTCTGGATGAAGGATTTAGTAGGTGCGTGACTGACTGTATGAGTGAGTGATTAAATGTGTCTCACTGAATGCATGGGTTAGTGACTAAACTGTCTTAATTTGTGCATCATTATGTCTGTTGTTCTGTAAACTGCTGCATGTGTTGATCATTAGCTATACGAGAGGCTATATGTGTTATTAATTGGTTGCCCAAGTATTTATATGGGAGATTGAGTTTGTGTGGGGGTGGCTGGAAGGTGTGTGACTCTATGCATAGATGTGTGAGCAGTTTATTCACTAGGTGTATGAGTTCAAGAGTGCATGTGGAAACAGCTACATAGGCAGTTGACTGTGTGCATGAGTGAATGGATATCTCAATGCTACATGTCATAGTAAGTACATATGTAAAACACAGTACATGTGAGAGTTGGCATATATAAATAACTGTGCATGAGAGCCACTGAATGAGTGAGTGGTTGTATCGATCATTGTGAACTTGTATCAGGGATTGTATAAGAGAGTAAACATGTGTTAGTATATGTTTCAATAAGTAAGGTGTGTTTAACTGTATAGTTGAAGAAATGGAGGTGAGATTGTTTCTTTGCATGACTGACTGGGTGTGTGAGTAACTCCATGGATGAGTGGCAGTGTGTGAGTGTCTGTATACACTGAGTGTATCTAAGGTTATATTAGAGTCTGAAGAGGTTTATCGTATTAGCACAAGAATGATGTCATTTGAGATGTCATCAGTGATGTCACTGACCATGTCATGAATGATGTAATATGTGACATGATCAGCAGTGGATTGCGGGTGCGCGATATATAGTTAGTGCAACTAACTATATATGGAATTTCAATGGTTTTGTGTGAGTAAAATAAGGTTTTTTAAATGCTAATTCCTAACTATATATGGTCTATAACCTATGGTTTTTTCAGTGAATTTCAATGGTTTTTTAATAGCAAATATCATAAGCTGTCGAATGTCAAGTACGTGGTAAGTGAAAACATTTTCGTGTTTATGCACACTGATCTGCTTTAAATGGTGCCCCCCCCCCTCATTTCTATTAGGAGTACTCTCTCTTTGCAGATAGTGAAAGGTAGTTAACGCAGGCCTTTGCCCCCGTTGTAATCCGTCGTGCCTGCTTCTCTCTCCATTTGATTGATTGTTATCCAAGTATTTACTGTTTTAGAATTAGTTCTCTTTGGTTCATTCTCTATTTACAAACAAACACAGAGTCGCAATACTCTGTTTAGTCTTTGCAGATAACGAAAAATCGTGTAAAAAAAAAAGAAAAGGAATCGAGCAAAATCAGTAGGCCACTAATGGGATCTCTTTTTGACCTCGCTAAAATAGAAACATTAGGAACAACCCCTCATGACAAATACAAAACTAGTGAGATGAACTGAACTCCACACAATGATGGCTGCAAAACAGCTCGGCTCCGCCACCCACCCCGCCCAAAATAACGATAAAGAACGGCTGCCATGATTGGTTGCGGAATGACCACGACGGAGCTACAAAATGGTGCTGCTCTCATGCTAACCCCAGCTTCAGTCTGAAACATCCAGAAACACTGTAGACTACCAATTCGATCAGTTCCGGTAGCGCCCCAATGTAACCCGGTAGAGAAGAACTAGCCCTCCCCTCTTTGACTGATGGTTCTTGTTGCCTGTCCCTTCTGTTGTCATTTAACAGAACTATTTAGCCTGCTGAAAGGGGTTGTGTTCCGACCGCTGGTTGGTGGAGACATTTTGACTATATTCTGTACCTGCGTTGTCGCGTAATGCGTCATATGACGCGCCGCGTTAGCGCATCCGGAAGTCATCCGGGGCGCGCAGCGCGTAACGTAAGCATAACAAGTCATGTGACTTGTTAATAAAACTTTTCATTGGTTCATTTTACTTTTCTTATTGTAACGATGAAAGGCTTGGTCATATGACCTAAAAATTACGCTTTTCATTACTTCCGAACATTATTTTTTCTTAAATATATGTTATAATGTTCCAGGCTAATGTACTTTCCCGGAAATTTTACAACTGTCCTGCAAGTAAAATATATTCTTTTTTCGAGAAAAAGAGCGTTTCTTCGTCCCATGACGGAGCCGTTGAGCAAAAGAGGGTCGACCTGCTGTCTTAGTCGCCGATACGCCTGAATATGAGATTCTTATCGATCACTTTATGTTGCAGGAATAGAAAACACAACAGCCCTTGACCATTTATCTTTACTGCGTTCCTTCGTATTATACCTTTTACCCTTCATGTAATTGGTCTGCTTTATTTCACTTGCCTTTTAATGATTCTAAAACAGTCACTATTATTAAAAACTTTACCAATGTATATACTACTACCATGTTTTCTTTTAAAAACCTTTATTGTGAAAATTTCATTATACAAATACTTGCCTATAACCACGTGGGCCTGCCACAGAGCAAACTGTAATCGTATATGATGAATAGACATTTACACTGTAGAGGAACGTAACGGGCGGGCCATTAGGTTGCAAGAACTAAGGTGTCTAACAGTTACGGAATCGGTGGACGTACATTTTATAATTAAAATACGACAGGGCCAGTTACAATAAAATTATCTAGATATACATTTGCGGGCAAGTACCATGGGTGACGTTAATTCGAACTTTCAACAGTACAGTAATCAATAACACATCAGAACTTAATATCAATAGGGATGTCGAAATATTCAATCAATTCTCGTCCCCGCCCGCCATGTGCTTCAAAACTGCATACGTATCTCGTGATTTCAAGGTTCTGCAACCAGTACACAACAAGGAGTTGCGAGTCCCATTTATTCCGGCGCCATTTTGGGCGAGGACGGGCAGGTCCAGGATATAGTCAAAATGTCTCTACCAACCATCGACTATGATGATGTTCATATGCTGTATTTATTAGAGTAACACTCATCTGTCCACATGAAATTAATTTGCCACAATCTAAACATGTCATTTTAATCTTTCCAAAGTTCTTCTAAATATTTGGGACCGTTTCCCTTGCCTCTGAAGCTCTCAGTGCCACTTCTTTGATGAATGTACTAGCAGGTCAGGGGTTCTCCTCCAAATCTCTCTTTTATGCAGCACTATAATTAATTGGTGCCACCTCTCCATATGACGATGCATGTTATAGTTACCACAACTATATTTTTTTTCGGTTCCTCTGGAGAGTTCATCGTGGCAGATGAAGCGTGTAACGTACCGGGCATTTACCTTTTTTTGCATGTACAGGAAAGGAAAAAAAAATCGAGCGTCCGAGTTCTAAGGTGTCCCAGGGCCATTTTAGTGGACCAGGCCCAAATCCAAAGAACAGGCCGCCATTTTGAGAGTCCTCTTGCAGCCGCCTGTCGCTGTAGCATCAAGAGCAGCCAAAACTCAGCTGAATGGCAACTGAAACGGTAAAGGGGCGCCCCAGTACAGCAGACGAGCCTCCACCTAGTAAGGCCCATTCACGCCGGCTCCCCCCCCCTTCGGGCACCCCACGCCGTTATTCGGAGCAGTATTGTAGGATGGCCACACCAGTGCGGCAACTTGCTAGACATCACCTCGGTGGTAACCGAATCTCAACGCCTTGTGGTGTCTTCTATTCAGAAAACATTGTTATGCTGCCTTCGACCTATTCTCCGCAAGTGCGCACACAACTCAACTGCATAGCTTGCTAGACACCACCTCGGTGCCATCCGGATCTTGGAATGTCAGCACCTTTTGGTGTCTTCTCTTCAGAAAATATTGTTGCGCTGCCTTTGGCCCCATTCGCACATCAGTCCGCTACTGACGCCATCTCACAGGCTAATGGGGCGCCCCACGCCGACTTTCAGCATTGTAGAATGACCACACCAGTACAGCAACTTGCTAGACATCACCTCGGTGCCATCCGGATCTCGGCGCCCCACTGCAGATGAAGTGCCTCTCAACTATGAAACTACCACGGTGACATCCGGATCTTGGCGCGTTGTGCTGCCTTCGGCCTATTCGCACATCGGTCCGCTACTGACGCCATCTCACAGGCTAATGGGGCGACCCACGCAGAGTTTCAGCATTGTAGGATGACCACACCAGTACAGCAACTTGCTAGACATCACCTCGGTGCCATCCGAATCTTGGCATCTCAACGCCTAGTGGTATCTTCCATACAAAAAATATTGTTACGCTGCCTTTGGCCCCATTCGCACATCAGTCCGCAACTTAGACATCACCTCGGTGCCATCCGGATCTTGGCATCTCAGTGCCTTGTGGTGTCTTCTACTCCGAAAATATTGTAGAAAATATTGTTGCGCTGCCTTTGGCCCCATTCGCACATCAGTCCGCTACTGACACCATCTCACAGGCCAACAGGGCGCCCCATGCCGACTTTTACCATTGTAGGATGGCCACACCAGTGCCACAACTTGCTAGACACCACCTCGGTGCCATCCGGATCTTGGCATCTCAGCGCCTTGTGGTGTCAGTCAGAAAATATTGTTGCGCTGCCTTTGGCCCCATTCGCACATCGGTCCGCTACTGACGCCATCTCACAGGCCAACGGGGCGCCCCACGCCGACTTTCAACATTGTAGGATGGCCACACCACTGCGGCAACTTACTAGACACCACCTCGGTGCCATCCGGATCTTGGCGCGTTGTGCTGCCTTCGGCCTATTCGCACATCGGTCCGCTACTGACGCAAACTCACAGGCCAACGGGGCGCCCCACGCCGACTTTCAGCATTGTAGGATGGCCACACCAGTGCTGCAACTTGCTGGACACCACCTCGGTGCCATCCGGATCTTGACGCGTTGTATTGCCTTCGGCCTATTCGCACATCAGTCCGCTACTGACGCCGCCTGACGTGCCAACGTATTTTCTCCGCATTTTATACCCTATGCCGCATAACAGGTCATGTGACTTGTTTATAAAACTTTTCATTGGTTCATTTTACTTTTGGTTTCCTAATGATGGAAGGCTTGATCATATGACCTAAAAACAACACTTTTCATTGGATGAAAACTTTTTTTTTTCCCCAAACGATGAAAGCCCCACCTTGTTTCTGGATGTTTCAGACTAAACTGGCATCAGCATGAGAGCACCACCATCTCGTAGCTCCGTCGTGGTCATTCCGCGAGCAATCATGGCAGCCGCTCCCCACCAGAAGCCTGCAGGAGTCGGGGCCCCCAAAACTTTTGATGAATTCTCAAGGCGGATGGGACGCTTTCGAGAATGGGGTCCAAGACCTAGCAGACAAGCGTCCGATTTCCAAGGTGTCCCAGGGCCATTTCAGTGCACCAGGCCCAAAAAGGAAAGAGCCTGCCGCCATTTTGAGAGTCCTGTGACAGCCGCCTATCGCTGCACCGCAAGAGTGGGCGCAACTCAGCTGAATTGCGGCTTTTAACACAGTGGACCAAAAACGGACGGAATGGCAACTGAAACGGTAAAGGGGCGCCCCACTACAACAGATGAGACTCCACCTGGAGAGGCCCGTTCACGCCGCCTCCCCCGGGGCGCCCCACGCCGTTATTCGGAGCAGCATTGTAGGATACCAAAACCAGTGCGGCAACTTACTGGACATCACCTTGGTGCCATCGTTCTGCTGCCTTGGAACTATTCGCACAACAGTTTGCTACTGATGACCCACCCCCTGCGACGCCCCACGCCGTTATTTGCTGGGTGGCAACTTACTAGACATCACTTTCGTGTCATCTAGATTTCGGCGCGTTCTGCTGCCTTGGAACTATTCGCACAACAGTTTGCTACTGATGACCCACCCCCCGCGACGCCCCACGCCGGAAATCTGGACGTTGTGCTGCGTTGGGACTGTTCGCACAGCCGACCGCTACTTCGTTGTTTTTCCCTAAAAATGTTTATATGTTATTACTATTTTTGTTTTCTTGTATATATTTATAAATTATTAAAGTTTTATAATCTTACTACTTTGTCGGAGTGCTATATATTTTTAATGTGACACATAATTGTAAAAACTTTGATGTACAAAGAGTCATCCCTGGAATCTTCCGCTTCACGCTCGGTCCCCTCCCCAATCACAATACAGGATGGTTTTCAGATAATAGCAACGCTTCTGCTGTGACGGATCTCATCGAGTGTGGACCTTGATCTACTATAACTCCTTTGAAGAGGGGTGATTCTTTACAGCTGTGGCCATAAACTACATCTGCAGGGCTAGCTGATAGCCTAGGACCGGCCTGGACAATCGGACACAGAGGAAAAGGAGTGTCAGAGGGTGCGGTAGTGAATAGGGCGAAAGGGAGGTGTCGGGCGGGCACAGGGTGTGATTCTCAGGGAAGAGCAGCGCAGATGGGGGGAGGTTTATTACCCATGCATAACACAGACAGCGGGGGTGACCACTGCCTGGGTGAGATGCTTGCGAGGGTGGGGAGCCATGCTAAGGATCGACAGCGTGCACAGAGTGGGTCTGGTCAAGGCATCTAAAATGGCTGCCGTGCACGACAAAAGTGTGGCATTTGAAAAAAGACAAGATGGCGCAGACAATGTTTTTCAACACTTCCTGATTTCCTTCGAATCGAACGTTAACAGACGTTGGGGCATATTACCAAAGTTAAACGATATTTATCCCTAACGATGCATTGCAAAGATTTTTTTACCGTCAGAAATTATCGCAGATAAACCTTGCTATTATCAAGGTTTATCGCAAATACGATAAAAAACGACCGCAATGCATTAATATCGCTGAAAACTCCGCGATATTCATGCATTACCGAGCTAATGCTCTTAGCCATGTTATCCACCTCCCATTGGATAACATGGCTAAGAACTGCTCAGGGCAGCTGTTACTTTTTGGAGATATTCGCGCTTATCTCGAATATTTCCATAAGTTGATAATAGGAGATAGCGATGTTAGCGACTGTTTCCAGTCGCTAACATCTTGGCATGCCCACTTTGCATGTCATTAGTGATAAACATCACTCACATGCAAAGTGGGGCCCAAGATGGTCGCTATCTCCTACTAGCCGTCGCTAACTGGTGTTAGCAACAGCTAGGTAATACAGATATAATTTTATCTCCGCGAAGCGGAGCGCTGTTACAGATATATATCTTGTTTTTGAACGTTAATTTCTCAAAATGCACTGAAGCACATATATTGAGACCTAGCAAAGGCACATCGGGCTACCAGTCCCTAATATTTTACCAAGTTTCGTGCAAATCCATTCAGCCGTTCGATTATTATTATTATTTTTTTTTTTTGCCCCGCGGGGCCCTTTTAAAACCTCCACATCAAACTTAGGAGGTCAGCGAGGATCTACTATGCCCCCTTATGATCATTTGCCCCTTCGCTTTGGCCTCCTCTTGTCTCTCGATCCTACCGAGAGACAAGATGGCGGCCGCTACGTACTGTTTGGAATGTTTACAGACACCGGAGAGCCAATCAGCTTCGCTTCGCAAAGCTCCGTAACGCGAAAAGTACGCGAAGCGGTGCGCTGTTACAGATATATATCTTTTTTTGAACGTTAATTTCTCAAAATCCACTGAAGCACATATATTGAGACCTAGCAAAGGCACATCGGGCTACCAGTCCCTACAATTTTGCCAAGTTTCGTGCAAATCCATTCAGCCGTTCGATTATTATTATTATTTTTTTTTTTTGCCCCGCGGGGCACTTTTAAAACCTCCACATCAAACCTACGGGGTCAGCGAGGATCTACTATTCCCCCTTATGGTCATTTGCCCCTTCGCTTTGGCCTCCTCTTGTCTCTCGATCCTACCGAGAGACAAGATGGCGGCCGCTACGGACTGTTTGGAATGTTGACAGACGCCGGAGCACCAATCAGCTTCGCTTCACAAAGCTCCGTTGCGCGAAAAGTACGCGTCCTGGAGCGCTGCCCGGTCCGCTGTTACAGATATATATCTTTTTTTAAACGTTAATTTCTCAAAATCCACTGTAGCACATATATTGAGACCTACAAAAGGCACATCGGGCTACCAGTCCCTACAATTTTGCCAAGTTTCATGCAAATCCATTCAGCCGTTCGGGCTAAAAGTGAGGCCAACCGCCCTATGGAAAACTCAATGTTAAAAACACGTTTTGGGACCCCCCTTTTTTCTCAGCCCCCCCTTGACGAACACCCTCCAAATTTTCAAGGGCTGCTCAGAAACAAAATGTTCCATTTTCCTGAAAATTTCAGCCAATTCCGTCCACAAACGCCAAAGTTATTAGACATAGAATTTTAAAAAATCCCATAGAGAAAAAATCCTAACTATATATACCTACTGGCGACCGCCAGTAGGTAATATATATATGTATATATGTATATATATATATATGTATATATATATATATATATTCACTGAAAAAACCATAGGTTATAGACCATATATAGTTAGGAATTAGCATTTAAAAAACCTTATTTTACTCACACAAAACCATTGAAATTCCATATATAGTTAGTTGCACTAACTATATATCGCGCACCCGCAATCCACTGCTGATCATGTCACATATTACATCATTCATGACATGGTCAGTGACATCACTGATGACATCACTGATGACATCTCAAATGACATCACTGATGACATCACTGATGACAACATCCAGTGACTGTATGTTTCTGTAAAGTTAAAATATGTCTTACATATTGAAGAATGAGTGGATGTATAAGTGTCTGGATGAAGGATTTAGTAGGTGCGTGACTGACTGTATGAGTGAGTGATTAAATGTGTCTCACTGAATGCATGGGTTAGTGACTAAACTGTCTTAATTTGTGCATCATTATGTCTGTTGTGATGTAAACTGCTGCATGTGTTGATCATTAGCTATACGAGAGGCTATATGTGTTATTAATTGGTTGCCCAAGTATTTCTATGGGAGATTGAGTTTGTGTGGG
The DNA here is from genome assembly GCF_964261635.1 of Lissotriton helveticus. Classification (NCBI taxonomy): domain Eukaryota; kingdom Metazoa; phylum Chordata; class Amphibia; order Caudata; family Salamandridae; genus Lissotriton; species Lissotriton helveticus. Next base: position 848,029,407 of record NC_136057.1, on the reverse strand, counting down.
GGTGGCTGGAAGGTGTGTGACTCTATGCATAGATGTGTGAGCAGTTTATTCACTAGGTGTATGAGTTCAAGACTGCATGTGGAAACAGCTACATGGGCAGTTGACTGTGTGCATGAGTGTATTGATGAGTGAATGGATATCTCAATGCTACATGTCATAGTAAGTACATATGTTAAACACAGTACATGTGAGAGTTGGCATATATAAATAACTGTGCATGAGAGCCACTGAATGAGTGAGTGGTTGTATCGATCATTGTGAACTTGTATCAGGGATTGTATAAGAGAGTAAACATGTGTTAGTATATGTTTCAATAAGTAAGGTGTGTTTAACTGTATAGTTGAAGAAATGGAGGTGAGATTGTTTCTTTGCATGACTGACTGGGTGTGTGAGTAACTCCATGATGAGTGGCAGTGTGTGAGTGTCTGTATACACTGAGTGTATCTAAGGTTATATTAGAGTCTGAAGAGGTTTATCGTATTAGCACAAGAATGATGTCAAATGAGATGTCATCAGTGATGTCATCAGTGATGTCATTTGAGATGTCATCAGTGATGTCACTGACCATGTCATGAATGATGTAATATGTGACATGATCAGCAGTGGATTGCGGGTGCGCGATATATAGTTAGTGCAACTAACTATATATGGAATTTCAATGGTTTTGTGTGAGTAAAATAAGGTTTTTTAAATGCTAATTCCTAACTATATATGGTCTATAACCTATGGTTTTTTCAGTGAATTTCAATGGTTTTTTAATAGCAAATATCATAAGCTGTCGAATGTCAAGTACGTGGTAAGTAAAAACATTTTCGTGTTTATGCACACTGATCTGCTTTGAATGCTGCCCCCCACCCCTCATTTCTATTAGGAGTACTCTCTCTTTGCAGATAGTGAAGGGTAGTTAACGCAGGCCTTTGCCCCCGTTGCCCCCGTTGTAATCCGTCGTGCCTGCTTCTCTCTCCATTTGATTGATTGTTCTCTTTGGTTCATTCTCTATTTACAAACAAGCACAGAGTCGCAATACTCTGTTTAGTCTTTGCAGATAGCGAAAAATCGTGTAAAAAAACAAAAGGAATCGAGCAAAATCAGTAGGCCACTAATGGGATCTCTTTTTGACCTCCCTAAAATAGAAACATTAGGTACAACCTGTTGATAATACCAATGTGTATGTACATAAGCGGCGTTCATTTGTGTTCACAGTACCCCTTGTTGATTGTTTGAATCGAGCATTGAATTGTTCGAAGTTGATTCTCTTAAGAATCTTCTCTGCCTGCAAACGAGGAAGAATAGGAATATTCTCTCTCCCTTTGCAGATAGTGAAGGGTAGGTAACGCAAACCTTTAACACGTCGTGCCTATTTCGTTCCTCATTGATTGATTGTTTCCCCAAACATTGACTGTTTGGGAATTGGTTCTTTTTGGAGGTATTCCCTGTTTGCAAATATACGTAGGAAAATCTTTGCAAATAGTGAAAGGGTACGTAATGCGGACCTTTCTCCCCCGTTGTAATCTGTCATGCCTATCTACTCCCCACTGATTGATGCACCTGTTTCACCCGGACCATTTACTAGAGATACGTCATGTGGCCCGACCAGAGAGCACCCCTAGTGAAAAGGACATATGCAATAATAACGAAGTGATCACTGTATCCTGTTAACAGAAACTTTAGCATGAAACAACCTGGAAAGAAAAGAATAGGAAAACGAAAATCAGTAGGCCACTGATGAACATGAACTTTTATTAAACAACGAACAAAGAAACGATAACATAACGTAATGATAAAACCTATTAATGTCCTAGAAACAAGAAAACGTTAAAATATGCCAGTGGTGAGAGACCAGAAAAACAGTAAGAGAAACCAAATCACCCTTCGCTGTCCCACCGCCTGCCACGCCAAAAAAAATCGATAGACTAGGGAAAATGCAAGTCAGTAGAACATCCGCCCCCACTCTGGAAACTTCCAAGGTGGGGCAGGGTTGCGGCTACGCCCAGCCGGGAGCAGCCCATATAAGGCGGGTCCTGCTGCCACGCCTCGGCCAGGAGATCCTAACGTAGGGTGTAGCCGGAGGAGAGGCCGAGGCCAGCGGGACCTGGCCAGGGGATTGCCTTTACAACGCTGAACAGTTGCAGGGGGGGGGAATGTCTCCTCGACCCTCCCCTCTCTCTCCCAGTCCGGCCGCGGTGGCCCTTGACAGTTTCAGGTAGTCCCGCCACATGCTCTTCCGGTCTGGCCACCAACGGTCGGGGGGCCGAGGCTGACGGGATCCGGCTGCAGCCGATAAACCAAGAAACCCGTTCATGGGGCCAGAGCCAGGGGCGTCCGGCCGACATCTACCGGAAGCCCGGCCCGAAGACGGACGGGACACTTCTTCTTTCTTGAATAATGGCTGCGACAACACTGGGGGGGGATGTCTTGCACATGCCTCCGACCCCCCCCCCCCTCGTCCTCATTGCCTGGTCCGGCCATAACAAATCTCAAGCGAGACGCCGTGGGGTGCACTGGGAGGGAGAGACGGTGCAAACAGGCCTCTCCCGCCTCCCCAGGTGGAGGCTTCCCAGCTGCACCCTCAGCGCTCCAGGCGCCCGGAAAAGGGTTCTTCTACTGTGGCCATGCTGCAACGTCTCGCCCGGCAGGGTGGAGCCCGTCCGCTCATTTGACCCCGCGATCGCCAGTAGCTACCGAACTCTCAAAATGGCGGTCGACCTGGCAAGAGCGGGCCCAGCATAAAGAAATGGCCCGGTCACTGGTTGACTCCACCACCGTAGTCCTCCACGACCTTGAAGATTCTAGAGGAGCCGCGGGAGTCTCCGACCCCCGATGGGGAATGACTGCCATGATCGCCCGTGGAGTGACGAAACTGTATCCGCGGGACGTCGGCGCTCCCATGCTGGCGCCAGCCTCACTTTGAATTACTAGAATCCTGCAGACCTCAGTTCCGGTGAAAGCACAGTGTGACCCGGTAGGAAAAATTGTTGCACCCCCTCCCCTTTTTGACTGATAGTTCAAACCACCGATCCTTTCCTTTGCCCTTTTAACGGAACTTTGGACTGCCTCCCCCTCTTTTACATTTTCTAGAGAAAACAAAACATTAACCACTACATTAGCATAGCAGTTGACACCAGAACTGTATTCAAATTGAAAACCAACAACATCTTCAACAGAATCCTTTTTGTTTCTGCTGTGACCCTGCTACAGCACAGGCATTGTCCCCAGCAGTAATTCTGCAATGCCGGTAAGAATAGCTGTGGTGCCTACTGGACTCACTCACCCCCGCAACGCCCCACGCCGTTATTTGCTGGGCGGCAACTTACTAGACATCACTTTCGTGCCATCTAGATTTCAGCGCGTTCTGCTGCCTTGGAACTATTCGCACAACAGACTGCTACTGACGACCCACCCCCAGGCAACATCTTCTGAATTTTCATAATTTGAAAGAACTAGTAACATGTCCTCATCAGGAATTCAAAAGAAATTGCCACGGTCTCGTCGTTGTTTAAATGTTTTTACTGTTTTTGTTTTGTTGTATATATTTATATGTTATTAAAGTTTTATATTCCTACTACTTTGTTGGAGTGCTATATATTTTTAATGTGACACATAATTGTAAAAACTTTGATGTACAAAGAGTCATTCCTGGAATCTTCCGCTTCAGGCTCGGTCCCCTCCCCAATCACAATACAGGATGGTTTTCAGATAGTAGGAACACGTGTGGTGTGACGGATCTCATCGGGTGTGGGCCTTGATCTACTATAACTCCTTTGAAGAGGGGTGATTCTTTACAGCTGGGGCCATAAACTACATCTGCAGGGCTAGGTGATAGCCTGGACAATCGGACACAGAGGAAGAAGAGTGTCAGAGGGTGCGGTAGTGAATAGGGCGAAAGGGAGGTGTCGGGCGGGCACAGAGTGTGATTTTCAGGGAAGAGCAGCGCAGATGGGGGGAGGTTTATTGCCGATGCATAAGACAGAGAGCGGGGGTGACCAGTGCCTGGGGAAGATGCTTGCGAGGGTGGGGAGCCATGCTACGAATCGACAGCATGCAGAGAGTGGGTCTGGTCAAGGCATCTAAAATGGCTGCCGTGCACGACAAAAGTGTGGCATTTCAAAAAAGGCAAGATGGCGCAGACAATGTTTTTCAACACTTCCTCATTTCCTTCGAATCGAACGTTAACAGACGTTGGTGCATATTACCAAAGTTAAGCGATATTTATTGCTAACGATGCTTACCAACGAATTTTTTACCGCTAAGCATCGTCAGAAATTATCGAAGATAAACCTTGCTATTATCAAGGTTTATCGCAAATGCGATAATAAACGGCCGCAATGCATGAATATCGCTAAAAAGTCAGCGATATTCATGCATTACCGAGCTAATGCTCTTAGCCATGTTATCCACCTCCCATTGGATAACATGGCTAAGAACTGCTCAGGGCAGGTGTTACTTTTTGGAGATATTCGCGCTTAGCGCGAATATCTCAAAGTTGGTAATAGGAGATAGATATCTTGCATGTTGTAATGCAAATTATTGTGGTATATGGAACTCATACCATAATCTCTCAGGAAAGCAGAAACTGATCCTTTTGGGACCGCCTAAAAAGGCCTAGGGGGTGAGGGGTACTCTACTTTGCCCCCTTTTCACGTTCCGAACTATTTTATTTTACTCTCTTCTGTAATTACACAAAATAGCAGCGATAAGATGCATCGGAGACACACAGTGAGAGAAAGGAGGCCGGAGATGAAGAAGAGATGTCAAATACACATTGGAGATAATATAGTGGCAGAAGGGAAGTAAATATGAGTAAACTTACCATGTAACATAAAAATGTTGCACTCTATACTATAAGTCTCATTTTATACTACAATCACTTCGCTACAACCTCATAAATTAAAAATAAAAATGAATAATGTCTCAAACAATTTTTGATTTCTAAATATAAATTTATTCTTCAGAATTTTCTAAATTTGAAAGAACTAGTAACATGTCCTCATCAGCAATTTCCTCATGAAAAGTCTGCAATGATGATTCTTGTAACTCTATGGTCTCCAAACATTCGATAAATTCGCCATCAACAGATTGATCAAAAAAATCATTCAAGTCATCTCCTCCTTGTGACAATATTTCATTATTGGTGCTGTCAATTTCAATCAATGTAGTGGAATCATTCAAGTCATCTCCTCGTGACAATATTTCATTATTGGTGCTCTCAATTTCAATCAATGTAGTGGAATCATTCAAGTCATCTCCTCCTTGTGACAATATTTCATTATTGGTGCTGTCCATTTCAATCAATCTAATGGAATCATACAAGCCATCTCCTCCTTGTGACAATATTTCATTATTGGTGCTCTCAATTTCAATCAATGTAGTGGAATCATTCAAGTCATCTCCTTGTGACAATATTTCATTATTGGTGCTGTCCATTTCAATCAATCTAATGGAATCATACACGTCATCTCCTCCTTGTGACAATATTTCATTATTGGTGCTCTCAATTTCAATCAATGTAGTGGACAATTCAAAAGAAATTGCCACGGTCTCTTCATTGTGAGCCATTTTATTTTGAAATTGCTTGCTGTAAATTGCAGAAAAAAATAATCACTTTCATTTATCGTTTTTAGTAATACATAATATAAAACTAACTTTATCAAGTATTTAGTATAACAGAAGGACTGCAAATAAATAACAGAAAACATTTTTCAAATTATCTTCAAGTGTACAACATAGTTCCCCTTACAAATTAACAACTCACCTTTTTAAAAGTAGGAGAAGTGTTAGTACTGTGTAAATCAAACACCAGAAATTCACCACCAAAAATTCCTCACAAATGTACCTCAGACAGTAGTATCACAAAATGGCTGTGGTTTCCTCTCATTTGACATATATACATAGCCAATTAACTTTCATCACACACAAATACAAAACCAAAGTAACATTTTAATTGGTTCTAAATTTCAACACTTTCAAATGTGTTTTCCCCATGCAATTTTCCATAGGACATTTACATACGTCTACAGCCTGAATGGCTGAACGGAATTACACCAAACTTGGCAAAATGGTACATCAAACCTAAGAGGTCAGGAAGGATCTACTATGCCCCCTTATGGTCATTTCCCCCTTCGCTTTGGCCTCCTCTTGTCTCTCAATCCTACCGAGAGACAAGATGGCGGCCGCTACGGACTGTTTGGAATGTTGACAGACGCCGGAGAACCAATCAGCTTCGCAAAGCTCCGTAACGCGAAAAGTACGCGAAGCGGAGCGCTGTTACAGATATATATCTTTTTTTGAACGTTAATTTCTCAAAATCCACTGGAGCACACATATTGAGACCTAGCAAAGGCACATCGGGCTACCAGTCCCTAATATTTTACCAAGTTTCGTGCAAATCCATTCAGCCGTTCGATTATTATTATTATTTTTTTTTTTTGCCCCGCGGGGCCCTTTTAAAACCTCTACATCAAACCAAGGGGGTCAGCGAGGATCTACTATGCCCCCTTATGGTCATTTGCCCCTTCGCTTTGGCCTCCTCTTGTCTCTCGATCCTACCGAGAGACAAGATGGCGGCCGCTACGGACTGTTTGGAATGTTTACAGACGCCGGAGAACCAATCAGCTTCGCTTCACAAAGCTCCGTTGCGCGAAAAGTACGCGTACTGGAGCGCTGCCCGGTCCGCTGTTACAGATATATATCTTTTTTTAAACGTTAATTTCTCAAAATCCACTGTAGCACATTTATTGAGACCTACAAAAGGCACATCGGGCTACCAGTCCCTACAATTTTGCCAAGTTTCGTGCAAATCCATTCAGCCGTTCGGGCTAAAAGTGAGGCCAACCGCCCTATGGAAAACTCAATGTTAAAAACACGTTTTGGGACCCCCCTTTTTTCTCGACCCCCCCTGGACGAACCCCCCCCCAATTTTCAGGGGCTGCTCAGAAACAAAATGTGCAATTTTCCTGAAAATTTCAGCCAATTCCGTCCACAAACGCCAAAGTTATTTGACATAGAATTTTCAAAAATCCCATAGAGAAAAAATCCTAACTATATATACCTACTGGCGACCGCCAGTAGGTAATATATATATATATATATATATATATATATATATATATATATATATATATATATATATTCACTGAAAAAACCATAGGTTATAGACCATATATAGTTAGGAATTCGCATTTACAAAACCTTATTTTACTCACACAAAACCATTGAAATTCCATATATAGTTAGTTGCACTAACTATATATCGCGCACCCGCAATCCACTGCTGATGATGTCACATATTACATCATTCATGACATGGTCAGTGACATCACTGATGACATCACTGATGACATCTCAAATGACATCACTGATGACATCTCAAATGACATCACTGATGACATCACTGATGACATCTCATTTGACATTACTGATCACATCACTGATGATATCATTCATGTGATAATACGATGAACCTCTTCAGACTCTAATATAACCTTAGATACAATCAGTGTAAACAGACACTCACAGACTGTCACTCATCCATGGAGTTACTCACACACCTAGTCAGTCATGCAAAGAATCAATCACACCTCCATTTCCTCAACTATACAGTTATACAAACTTTACTTATTCAAACATATACTAACACATATTTACTCTCTTATACAATCCCTGATACAAGTTCACAATGATCCATACCGCCACTCACACATTCACTGGCTCTTATGCACAGTTATTTATATATGTCAACTCTCACATGTACTGTGTTTTACATATGTACTTACTTTGACATGTAGCACTGAGATATCCATTCACTCACCAATACACTCATGCACACAGTCAACCGCCCATACAGCTGTTTCCACATGCACTTTTGAAACCATACATCTAGTGAATCAACTGCTCACACATTAATGCACAGAGTCATACACCTCCCAGCCACCCACACACACACTCAGTCTCCCATACAAATACTTGGGCAACCAATCAATAACCCATATAGTTACTCATATAGCTACTTATCAACACATGCAACAGTTTACAGAACAACAGACATAATGATGCACAAATTAAGACAGTTTAGTCACTAACTCATGCACTCAGTGAGACACATTTAATCACTCACTCATACAGTCAGTCATGCACCTACTAAATCCTTCATCCAGACACTTATACATCCACTCATTCTTCAATATGTAAGACATATTTTAACTTTACAGAAACATACAGTCACTGGATGTTGTCATCAGTGATGTCATCAGTGATGTCATTTGAGATGTCATCAGTGATGTCATCAGTGATGTCACTGACCATGTCATGAATGATGTAATATGTGACATCATCAGCAGTGGATTGCGGGTGCGCGATATATAGTTAGTGCAACTAACTATATATGGAATTTCAATGGTTTTGTGTGAGTAAAATAAGGTTTTGTAAATGCGAATTCCTAACTATATATGGTCTATAACCTATGGTTTTTTCAGTGAATTTTCAAGATTTTGTAAATGCTAATTCCTAACTATATATGGTCTATAACCTATGGTTTTTTCAGTGAATTTTCAAGGTTTTGTAAATGCTAATTCCTAACTATATATGGTCTATAACCTATGGTTTTTTCAGTGAATATATATATATACATACATATATAAACATATATCATCTGTATATCTATATAAATACAAACATAAATGCATGCATACATATACTTATATGCATACAGATGCATGTTATTTACATGAAAGTTGAAAAAACACTAATAAAAGCAAAGCTAAAAAGCCACCTCATTACAAACAGAATGGCTTTAACTTAAACGAGGGCGAGATCTATTGCATTTTCAATGCTTGTTTACTTTGGTTCCATCAAGAAGGCATTCAGATGTGTCACACATTTGCCATAAATTCTGAATGTTAGCACTCTAGTTGCACATTAGATCACTGTAGTAAAGCTACTGCTCACCAGGGACGTCTGCTGCTGGTATTCAAAGTGCATGTTTCAGTCTGCATGTCAGAATTGTTTTAATGAAATTGAAGAGGGTTTGAGAAGTCACTCAAAATGTGCCCTAATTTTTCTTTCTGCAGCACTAATCATAATTCATATGGCAAAATATACCCCCTCATTTTGTTCCTTTTTAAATTAAATGTTTTAAGAGTTACCACTTTATTCCAATCAAGATGGCTTCAGGTGTGCCATACCTTTGTAATAAGTAGGACTGTTAGCGCTCTAGTTGTTCTTTAGAACTCTCTGGGACATTCTGTCATTGGGCTATACTTGGGCTACATCTGGGTGATATTTGGGCTACATTTGGGCTCTTTTGTCTCTGGTGGCCATTTTGGGAGACTGCATGTCAGAATTTTTTAATGAAATAGAAGAGGATTTGAAAAGTCACTCAAAATGTGCCCTAATTTTTCTTTCTGCAGCACTAATAATACCTTCTATTGCATAATATACCCCCTCATTTTGTTCCTTTTTAAATTAAATGTTTTAAGAGTTACCACTTTATTCCCATCACGATGGCTCCAGGTGTGCTATACCTTTGTAATAAGTAGGACTGTTAGCGCTCTAGTTGTTCTTTAGAACACTCTGGGACATTCTGTCATTGGGCTATACTTGGGCTACATCTGGGTGATATTTGGGCTACATTTGGGCTCTTTTGTCTCTGGTGGCCATTTTGGGAGACTGCATGTCAGAATGTTTTAATGAAATAGAAAAGGATTTGAGAAGTCACTCAAAATGTGCCCTAATTTTTCATTCTGCAGCACTAATCATACTTGCTATGGCAAAATATACCCCCTCATGTTGTTTCTTTTTAAATTAAATGTTTTAAGAGTTACCACTTTATTCCAATCAAGATGGCTTCAGGTGTGCCATACCTTTGTAATAAGTAGGACTGTTAGCGCTCTAGTTGTTCTTTAGAACACTCTAGGAGGCTGCAGTAGAACACAAAGGAATCAACTGACAGTCTCTGTCCTTGTTGGATGTACATGTTTTACTGAGAATGTCAGACTTCATTTTCACATGACTGAGAAAGATAATGTGAATTTACAGAAAATATGCTTTCAGTTTAGCTTATAGATCCCCTTCCAAACCACTGTGGGAAAATCATGAGATATTAGTTTTCTTTCAAACAATATTCATGATATCACAGCAGAAGGTTTTTTCACATGGTAAAATCACCTTAGAACCCACCACAATTCCTAAAACGAGTATGGTACCATCAACAAATGATTTATAATGTAACTAAAGTCCTAAAACCCTCTATTAACTACAATGCTTTTTAATGAGGTGCTATCATGTATATTGGTCCCAAGATGGCTGCCAACACTTCTTGGATGAAGTGCTGACAGCCAATCAGATCAGATGTGTGGTTAGGCTCCGCCCAGATATATATCTTTTTTTGAACCTAAATTACTCAAAATCCACTGGAGCACATATATTGAGACCTACAAAAGGCACATCGGGCTAACAGTCCCTACAATTTTGCCAAGTTTCGTGCAAATCCATTCAGCCGTTCGGGCTAAAAGTGAGGCCAACCGCCCTATGGAAAACTCAATGTTAAAAACACGTTTTGGGACCCCCCTTTTTTCTCGACCCCCCCTGGACGAACCCCCCCCCAATTTTCAGGGGCTGCTCAGAAACAAAATGTTCCATTTTCCTGAAAATTTCAGCCAATTCCGTCCACAAACGCCAAAGTTATTAGACATAGAATTTTCAAAAATCCCATAGAGAAAAAATCCTAACTATATATACCTACTGGCGACCGCCAGTAGGTATATATATATATATATATATATATATATATATATATATATATATATATATATATATATATATATATATATATATATATATATATATATATTCTTTACAGTCATTCCATGGATGAAGCCTTGACGCGTTTCGGCGGACGAGATATTTTGTAATATCAAAAGGTCTCGGCTGTGACTAGACATAAAAAAATACATGTACAACTTAAAAATCTAAGTTTAATTGATGCCTGAATTAATGTTTCCTTAAGGGGACTCTAATCCAGGCCTTTTAATGCAGATGAGTTTTTGCATACTGGCACTAATCAATCAAAAGTAATAATAAGGATGTCCATGAGTGAAGCAGGATTTTTTTGTAAATGTTGTGCTTAGCATAATGCTCATTCTTAGGCTTTATACAGTCTGTGACAGACCAGGTAAGATGTTTTCTGTTGAGGGCGAGTAGAGGCAATAGTATGATCTACCAATTGCTGACTTAGAAACACACATGAAACCCTGCATACCTTAAATGCTCTATTAAGATAGTAAGCAATACAGCGAAGAACGTAAGGGATGCATTCCTTTTAAACAGAAGTGAAGTACCTCATCCAAATGAGTCTCTGGATAGCTGAGACTAATTCCTCAAGAGGGGACTGTTCAAAATGAGAAAGAATGTCTAGAAAGCCAGGCCTTGGAATTTCGCAAAAACACTTGATTTACAGCAAAGACTATGGAGAATTTTAAGGCATTTGACTACATATTTTCGGAAGGTATTTTTTATGGTTTATTATCTGATGCATTTCATCTGGTGATTCAGTAGTGATGTTATTTGAACAGGGTACTCTATTACTGATTAACCATCTTTATCATGATACCTAAGGAGTGTTACTAATAAGCTTTCGTTTGGTATTGGTATGGTTTTTTACATGGCAGTTTCTTTTCTTTGAAATATAATTTCTCAATAAGTTCACAGGTACAGTGTTTTATCCACAATCAAATTGTCAAGTTTCTGAATGAGGAGGAAAGGATTCAGAGGAACCGTAAGCTCATAATGATTTAAGTCTTCATGTAGGGAGAAGATTTTTTGTACATAAAGTAACCCTGGGCAAAGCACTACGCTACGCTCGCGTAGGTTGCGCAACTTCGCACTATGCGAACTGCACGTAGCACAGTGCAAACATGCGTAGCGTAGTGCAGCGGTCATTTTTTGCTTGCTCGCGGTCCTCAACGTCAAGTTGGCGACCGCGAGCAAGCAAAATAACATCCTCGCGAGACCTTTTCCTTGTTCGCGATCAGCAACATCAAGTTGCCGATCGCGAGCATGGAAAATAAAGCTCCCGGCGAGATTCTCAACGCGGGGAGGTCAGGTTTCTCGTTGCGAGTGGTCGTGCATGCTCACGACCGCTCGCGATGAGAAACTACCAGTCTGCGTTGAGAAAGCTGCAGCTCGAGTAAAAATCTACTCAATCAGCAGAAAAGAACAGCTCACACTGTGCAAGATGCTGTTTTCAATGATTGCACAGTGCCGGATGCTTGTCCGCACTGTGCAATCATTGAAAACAACATCTTGCACAGTGCGAACATGCTACTACGCAGTTCGTGTAGTGCTACGCGTAGCTTGCAAAGTGCACTTCGCGTAGCTAGGCGTAGCGCTACTTCGAGAACTACGCCCACCGCTAATATAAATTAATTATTTTAAAATAGAAAATACACACAAACATACCATGTATCCTCTCCATACTGTCTGCTTGATGTTGTCCACTGAAACGCCAGAATGTGCAGCTTCAGCTACAAATAAAAGCAAAGCAAAAACAAGAATAAGCATATCTAATTTACAATTGCAGCGTGGTCAGCCATCATCCATTGATCACCTTTCAGAGAATTAGGGTTATGAAAAGACATATGGCAACACTACATTTACAATCCTTAACTGTAGCCGACAACCTCGATTTTGGATTCACAGGACAAAAATACATTCTCTTCATCGTGTTTTATACATAATCTTCATTTGCTGCAGCAGTGGTAATCTGAGATGAAGTAAACATCAAAACACTTCCATTGTCTTCATGGATCACTTTCTAGTACAAAATTGCTCAATTAAGACTCTTTTCTTTTTTCTGGAATAAAGGAAGTGAACTACTGCTGCAGAAGAGAGCAGATTTAAAACCCATAAAGGCAGCAGACATACAGGTGTGTAGGGGCAGGCAGATAAACTGGTAAAGAGGAAAGACTGAACAGTCATTTTATTTATTTCTACTTTTACAACACAACAAAACAACTAAAGTGCCAATTTACCTTCTGGACATCATCAAAAACCCAGCTAACACAACCCTTCAAGTAACTTACTTACAGGTGAACAGTGGAACTTACCAACAAGAACAATACAGTCATCCAAGAGAACATATATCTGTAAACTGAAACAAACCAAACCCCTGCCATGCCATATACTGCACCATGGGAATTACATACACAGTAGGAAATATGATCGACATTTAGGAATGAGATTAAGCTTCCGATTTATAACCACAAAACCCTAGTGTTTTACCCCTAATTCAAGGCCCCAGGCAGGCGCTTACAAATACATGTTAATAATGGCCCAAATATTTCAAGGCCTTGACACTTGTGATATTAATTTGCATTAGGCATCTTCCAAATCACTGAAAAATGCTCTACCCTTAAGGCGAACAAAGCGATACAAAAGGGGATGATGGACGGAGCGTTTGAGCAAATCAAACACTCACCCCCAGTCAACTGATCTGGGTTTAATCCATCACCATTCTTTAGCCCACTCAGCCACACCATTTCAGACATGGCTATATGCAAATCAGTCTGACCCTGTGCCTCATGGGAACAGTCCAGCCCGAACTGCCAAGCCATGTCTTCCATGGACCGGAAACAAGCATCCTGGGACCGGTTTCGGATTCATAATCCTCATCAGCCAGGCTATCTTGAATCCAGTGGCCAAGTGAGCAAGGGACTCACGTCTGAGCATACCCTGCCACACTTAGGGCGAACAAAGCGATACAAAAGGGGATGATGGACGGAGCGTTTCAGCAAATCAAACACTCACCCCCAGTCAACTGATCTGGGTTTAATCCATCACCATTCTTTAGCCCACTCAGCCACCCCATTTCAGACATGGCTATATGCAAATCAGTCTGACCCTGTGCCTCATGGGAACAGTCCAGCCCGAACTGCCAAGCCATGTCTTCCATGGACCGGAAACAAGCATCCTGGGACCGGTTTCGGATTCATAATCCTCATCAGCCAGGCTATCTTGAATCCAGTGGCCAAGTGAGCAAGGGACTCACGTCTGAGCATACCCTGCCACACTTAGGGCGAACAAAACGATACAAAAGGGGATGATGGACGGAGCGTTTGAGCAAATCAAACACTCACCCCCAGTCAACTGATCTGGGTTTAATCCATCACCATTCTTTAGCCCACTCAGCCACCCCATTTCAGACATGGCTATATGCAAATCAGTCTGACCCTGTGCCTCATGGGAACAGTCCAGCCCGAACTGCCAAGCCATGTCTTCCATGGACCGGAAACAAGCATCCTGGGACCGGTTTCGGATTCATAATCCTCATCAGCCAGGCTATCTTGAATCCAGTGGCCAAGTGAGCAAGGGACTCACGTCTGAGCATACCCTGCCACACTTAGGGCGAACAAAGCGATACAAAAGGGGATGATGGACGGAGCGTTTGAGCAAATCAAACACTCACCCCCAGTCAACTGATCTGGGTTTAATCCATCACCATTCTTTAGCCCACTCAGCCACCCCATTTCAGACATGGCTATATGCAAATCAGTCTGACCCTGTGCCTCATGGGAACAGTCCAGCCCGAACTGCCAAGCCATGTCTTCCATGGACCGGAAACAAGCATCCTGGGACCGGTTTCGGATTCATAATCCTCATCAGCCAGGCTATCTTGAATCCAGTGGCCAAGTGAGCAAGGGACTCACGTCTGAGCATACCCTGCCACACTTAGGGCGAACAAAGCGATACAGAAGGGGATGATGGACGGAGCGTTTGAGCAAATCAAACACTCACCCCCAGTCAACTGATCTGGGTTTAATCCATCACCATTCTTTAGCCCACTCAGCCACCCCATTTCAGACATGGCTATATGCAAATCAGTCTGACCCTGTGCCTCATGGGAACAGTCCAGCCCGAACTGCCAAGCCATGTCTTCCATGGACCGGAAACAAGCATCCTGGGACTGGTTTCGGATTCATAATCCTCATCAGCCAGGCTATCTTGAATCCAGTGGCCAAGTGAGCAAGGGACTCACGTCTGAGACCGAAACCGGTCCCAGGATGCTTGTTTCCGGTCCAGGGAAGACATGGCTTGGCAGTTCGGGCTGGACTGTTCCCATAAGGCACAGGGTCAGACTGATTTGCATATAGCCATGTCTGAACTGGGGTGGCTGAGTGAACTAAAGAATGGTGATGGATTAAACCCAGATCCGTTGACTGGGGGTGAGTGTTTGATTTATACAAACGCTCCGTCCATCATCCCCTTTTGTATCGCTTTGTTCGCCCTAAGTGTGGCAGGGTATGCTCAGACGTGAGTCCCTTGTTCACTTGGCCACTGGATTCAAGATAGCCTGGCTGATGAGGATTATGAATCCGAAACCGGTCCCAGGATGCTTGTTTCCGGTCCAGGGAAGACATGGCTTGGCAGTTCGGGCTGGACTGTTCCCATAAGGCACAGGGTCAGACTGATTTGCATATAGCCATGTCTGAACTGGGGTGGCTGAGTGAACTAAAGAATGGTGATGGATTAAACCCAGATCAGTTGACTGGGGGTGAGTGTTTGATTTATACAAACGCTCCGTCCATCATCCCCTTTTGTATCGCTTTGTTCGCCCTAAGTGTGGCAGGGTATGCTCAGACGTGAGTCCCTTGTTCACTTGGCCACTGGATTCAAGATAGCCTGGCTGATGAGGATTATGAATCCGAAACCGGTCCCAGGATGCTTGTTTCCGGTCCAGGGAAGACATGGCTTGGCAGTTCGGGCTGGACTGTTCCCATAAGGCACAGGGTCAGACTGATTTGCATATAGCCATGTCTGAACTGGGGTGGCTGAGTGAACTAAAGAATGGTGATGGATTAAACCCAGATCAGTTGACTGGCGGTGAGTGTTTGATTTATACAAACGCTCCGTCCATCATCCCCTTTTGTATCGCTTTGTTCGCCCTAAGTGTGGCAGGGTATGCTCAGACGTGAGTCCCTTGTTCACTTGGCCACTGGATTCAAGATAGCCTGGCTGATGAGGATTATGAATCCGAAACCGGTCCCAGGATGCTTGTTTCCGGTCCAGGGAAGACATGGCTTGGCAGTTCGGGCTGGACTGTTCCCATAAGGCACAGGGTCAGACTGATTTGCATATAGCCATGTCTGAACTGGGGTGGCTGAGTGAACTAAAGAATGGTGATGGATTAAACCCAGATCCGTTGACTGGGGGTGAGTGTTTGATTTATACAAACGCTCCGTCCATCATCCCCTTTTGTATCGCTTTGTTCGCCCTAAGTGTGGCAGGGTATGCTCAGATGTGAGTCCCTTGTTCACTTGGCCACTGGATTCAAGATAGCCTGGCTGATGAGGATTATGAATCCGAAACCGGTCCCAGGATGCTTGTTTCCGGTCCAGGGAAGACATGGCTTGGCAGTTCGGCTGGACTGTTCCCATAAGGCACAGGGTCAGACTGATTTGCATATAGCCATGTCTGAACTGGGGTGGCTGAGTGAACTAAAGAATGGTGATGGATTAAACCCAGATCAGTTGACTGGGGGTGAGTGTTTGATTTATACAAACGCTCCGTCCATCATCCCCTTTTGTATCGCTTTGTTCGCCCTAAGTGTGGCAGGGTATGCTCAGACGTGAGTCCCTTGTTCACTTGGCCACTGGATTCAAGATAGCCTGGCTGATGAGGATTATGAATCCGAAACCGGTCCCAGGATGCTTGTTTCCGGTCCAGGGAAGACATGGCTTGGCAGTTCGGGCTGGACTGTTCCCATAAGGCACAGGGTCAGACTGATTTGCATATAGCCATGTCTGAACTGGGGTGGCTGAGTGAACTAAAGAATGGTGATGGATTAAACCCAGATCAGTTGACTGGGGGTGAGTGTTTGATTTATACAAACGCTCCGTCCATCATCCCCTTTTGTATCGCTTTGTTCGCCCTAAGTGTGGCAGGGTATGCTCAGACGTGAGTCCCTTGTTCACTTGGCCACTGGATTCAAGATAGCCTGGCTGATGAGGATTATGAATCCGAAACCGGTCCCAGGATGCTTGTTTCCGGTCCAGGGAAGACATGGCTTGGCAGTTCGGGCTGGACTGTTCCCATAAGGCACAGGGTCAGACTGATTTGCATATAGCCATGTCTGAACTGGGGTGGCTGAGTGAACTAAAGAATGGTGATGGATTAAACCCAGATCAGTTGACTGGGGGTGAGTGTTTGATTTATACAAACGCTCCGTCCATCATCCCCTTTTGTATCGCTTTGTTCGCCCTAAGTGTGGCAGGGTATGCTCAGATGTGAGTCCCTTGTTCACTTGGCCACTGGATTCAAGATAGCCTGGCTGATGAGGATTATGAATCCGAAACCGGTCCCAGGATGCTTGTTTCCGGTCCAGGGAAGACATGGCTTGGCAGTTCGGCTGGACTGTTCCCATAAGGCACAGGGTCAGACTGATTTGCATATAGCCATGTCTGAACTGGGGTGGCTGAGTGAACTAAAGAATGGTGATGGATTAAACCCAGATCAGTTGACTGGCGGTGAGTGTTTGATTTATACAAACGCTCCGTCCATCATCCCCTTTTGTATCGCTTTGTTCGCCCTAAGTGTGGCAGGGTATGCTCAGACGTGAGTCACTTGGCCACTGGATTCAAGATAGCCTGGCTGATGAGGATTATGAATCCGAAACCGGTCCCAGGATGCTTGTTTCCGGTCCAGGGAAGACATGGCTTGGCAGTTCGGGCTGGACTGTTCCCATAAGGCACAGGGTCAGACTGATTTGCATATAGCCATGTCTGAACTGGGGTGGCTGAGTGAACTAAAGAATGGTGATGGATTAAACCCAGATCAGTTGACTGGGGGTGAGTGTTTGATTTATACAAACGCTCCGTCCATCATCCCCTTTTGTATCGCTCTACCCTTAAACACAGGCAGTGAAAGAATAGCCTCTATACCATAAATGTGTGATCTGTCCCTCAAACCAGATCAGAGCAGCGCGAGAAGCACAGAAATAAGTTCCCCACGCAAGCAGCATACTACTCAATAAAAAGTCTCATGTATGGACAGCTTGAAGCTTAAAGCAAAATGTTATAGCTATGAACACCTACTACTTGGACATCTCAAAACAATCTGTTACTTTAGGAATGTAGTAAAATTGAGGAATGATTTAAAACCTAAAAGTTTGTACCTGTAACTAAGCAATTCCGTTTTTAGCCCGTAAACTAGTGCATGTCTATTTTTAGTCTGAAATACTTATATCAAAGTACTGTTTCGATTGCCTTTTATATTGTTTACTGTGCCGCGGCCGCACAGATGTCCAGCACCAGCCTTCAACTGCTGGATCTACAAATTCCAGCTGTTTAAAGACTTCTAGTTGCTAATTATTTCCAAGAGTAGAACAGAGTGGGATGGCAAGTGGTTGTACATTATTTCTCATGTATTTTTTACAACTCTGGCTTACTTGGATCTGGGTGGGTGTGCTGCCTATTAATGTCCACATGATAAAAGTCTCCAAAGGTCACCACACTCACCTCTTCTTTAACGTTTCAGACGATAACTTAAACCTCATAAGTAATACTGAATAAAGGCAGCAATGGTGAGCAATGCAGTACCAGACTAGACACGTCAGCGAGTTCCTTCTACGTCGAGCCAACTAAACCTCGAGTATTAATATAAGCATTGGATTCTCGCCTATCCCCAATAATCCCAGATTCCAATGAGACCCATTCAATGTGTACATGTAGCTGCTACAGAGGGCAGTGAACTAAGAAAAAGCAGTGTCTCTGCAGCTGCCAAGAAGTATCTCTCAAAATCGGGACTTGCTAGCTTTTCTTCATCATCATACACCAGCTTCAGAACCTCCAAACTGAGCCCTGCTGAAGAGACATCTAAGCCAAGATAAAGACCTTATATACGAATACAAAATGTTCATAAAAGAATACAAAAACATACGAAGAAATAACTTTTCTTTTTAGGGATAGAGCCCCGTTAATGAGAAAGGCCTTTTTAGCCAACTTTCAAATGTATTCTCAAGACTTATAATTACTCTTGGGCATTACTGGACGGTCGTAGCTCCTAGACATATGCCTTGGTCTGTACACCATCACAACCCCGTCCTTGTCCCACCTCCGAAACCACATCAGGTAATGGGTGACTGAGATTTGCTTCAATAGATGCAAGGCCAGAGAACAGCACAGAGGTGGATATTTCATCCATAATCAGACAACGGTTAAGGTTTAGATGTTCCATCAAGAGAATGAGGTAATCCGTGCATAAACCATGGTTGCCTTTTGTGGTGACAAGGGGCTACTTCTTTAAGCAGGACTGCTCCCAAACAGAAATGAGAGTGGATCAATCTTCAGTGCTACAAGCATCAGTTACAGCGGGCAGTCTTGTACCTCTTCTAGACTTGGACATCCCAGAGACAGTCCCATTTGTGCATACACTGGTACAATTCAGTAGTAGAATCAAGAAAAGATAGAGCTAGCGAACTCCAATGTAGTGAGATGTTCTTGACTGATCCCTTTGCCGGTCCCCACTAATACTAACTGCGATCCAGAATCATCTCTTTTTCGGGACATCTGTGATGCTGCCAAGGTCCTTCATAGCTAAACGACACGATGCAGGAGAGGTGGAAGAAGTGACATCTCAGTAGGCAGCAGCTCACAGGTATATACCCGGCTGCCGAAACCTTAAAGATGGCATCTTTGAAAGTATGAAGCCAGGTCCTGGTGAAAAGACAGGTTTGTACGCAGAGTGGTCAGTGTGCGGAGATATCTGTGAGCTGGGGGACTTGACGTGGTACTGCAATAATCTGCTAGGGGACCCGAAGGTAAAACAAGGGAGTGAGGTGCGGGCAAGTGGAGTGTCAGTAAAGAAAATGAGATGTGATCTGCACTGACACAGTGCTCCTGCGTTAGCATGGATACGTGAACAGAGAGGGCCTCCCCTGCTCCGAACCAAAGGCACTATATACTTTCTCATCTACCATGCTTGAGGTGGTAGCTGGGATACTCAGATGAGTAGAAGCAATTATATGACCACTATGAAAGGTTACAACAGACTTCGGGCTTCAAAGTTGACTTTATTCTCCCATAGAAGAGGAGTCAGTGAAAAAGCAGACGGGAAATTTGTAATGCACCACCCATCATTTGGGCTCCTCATTATCTTGTTTTCCTATGAATAACACTTGCATATTAAGCATTAGTTGACTACCAGTGTAACACCAATCAGATGCCCATAAACTGAATTGCTGTAGGTGAGGAGTCTAATAATCAAGAAATACAAGGAAGGAGAAAATCACAGAAAGACAATGCCCTGACACAGGAACGCCAGAAGCACGGGGGAAATCCACTTGGCGAAAAAAAATTATGAGACATCAGAACAAATCATCACGCAAGAGAAGTTGGATAGGAGCTTAATGGTTATCGTTAACAGCTGAGAAAGTTAGTACATAAAACTGATATGGTGGCGATTGATGCAGGCCTCCTGAGAAAGGATCAATGCAAATTTGCCGAAAGAGTGAAGAAAACTGAGGGTGCACTAGCAGAATTACAACGAACACCAACAATTTGCAGAAACAAGTTAAAGATGTAGCAAAGATATTACTGCTCCTTCTAGAATACTAGGCGGAAGGCGTTAAGTTGCAGTCAGGGGCAATTATGTACATGTGGATGGCTTGCTAGAGGATACAGAGAGCCAAAACATGGCAGCCCACTTGAAACAATGGTTAGAGCAGTGTGGCTCACAAAAAATATCCAATTACTTTGTAGTGGAGAGAGCACATTCAGTTCCCACTAGACCCCCAAGACATGCAATAGCTAAGATCCTGAACTACATACAGACATGATTTTACAGTGCTCTAGACTAGCATGCCGCTTCTAGACTAGCATGCTGCTTCAAGACTGACAAAGCAAGGACCACATTGGGGAACATATTAACGAGGAAGCCTTCCCTCGAGCCCTTAAGGAATACCAATGGACAGAATATAGTGACCCTAACCTGGCAGTCACAGAATACTCAAACTGGATTGGGTCAGCAGTTGACTCTATTGCTCCTCTTAAAGAAGTATACATAGGTAGGAAAAAGCCGACATCCCCTTGGTTTTCAGAAAAACTTAAGTTACTTAAGCAATCCTGTCACCATCAAGAATGCATCTGACGTAAACATTATGACATATCGGAGAAAAGAAAGCACAAAGCTAGGCTGCTGGAATATAAACTAGCTAATAAATCAGAAAAATCATCATTTTGTACTCAGATGATATCATCCTTCAAATCTCCTCGAGATCTTTTTAGTCTACTTAGCTCTCTATCAAACCCTCCCATGTCTATCCATCACAGCACAAGAGCTCACAGGTCTTTTGTGATGGAATGGCTAACTCTTTCCACTCAAAGATTGTAAAAATGCATTCCTCCCTGGAGAATCTTCATTTCAAGCTTCTCAACTCGGATTAGAATATTCATCTGTCCTTTCTAAGCTCTTCTCCTAACATGAGAAGGGAACACTATCTGCCTTTCTCCCTCTTTCAAACGAACAGAGAGACCAGTTTTTAGAAGGGATTAATTCAGATTCCCCGTTGGAACCTTGCTCCCCAAAGGGGATGAGGTTAGGTATGGAGATCATTGTCCCTCACCTTACAGCGACGCTCAATTTGGGCATCACTTCTGGATGCTATCTACTACATTGAAAAAAAGCAGTCATAAAGCCTCTATTAAGAAAAGACAACCTAGATTCTACAGAATTTAAATATTATCGACCCATTTCCTTACTTCCGGTTCCTGCTAAGATCTTGGAGAAACATCTGAATGCACGAATCAGAATGTATTTGGAGCAACAGCAGCTACTGGATCCCCCTCATTACAGATTTAGAAGTTGCCATGGGATGGAAACTGCGGTAAATAATATCCGCACCTTGGTAGATGCAGGGAAAACAGTGCTGCTGATTCCATTGGATTTGTCCTCAGCATTTGATACCATCTCTCCAAACAAGCTAGTTGACTGGCTTCAGGAATTTGGGGTAACAGATTCGGCCCTGAAGCTGCTAGCTTCTTTCCTGACCGAATACAAAAAGCCAAGATGGACAATTCAATTCGGATCCTATCTTTAAATTCTTGTGGAGTTCCACAGGGATCCTCTTTGAGCCCCACCCTCTTTAATATATATCTCCCCATTGGCTACACTGGTCAGATCCTTTGGGTTGGAGATAATATCCTATGCAGATGACACACAATTAATTGTGTCTAGTACCAAAGACAGAGGCCACGGCTGCCAATTTTAACTACCGCAAGAAGTCAGTGGCATTATGGAGGGAAAACAACTATCCTCAGTTAAACAGGGACAAAACGGAGGTTCTAATATTTGGAAATCAGCATCCCCAATGACACATTCTTGGGGGCCTGAAATGCTGGGATCATGTCCCTGCATAGTTGATTCAGTAAGGAATCTTGGTGTCATAGTTGATAGGATTGTGACATCTTGCTTTTGGGTCATAAGAACCCGTAGAAAGATATTTATGTGTCCTTCATTGGCGGCACGGAAGCAAGGTGCAGTAGCATTGATCTTATCCATGATGGATTATTGTAATGCCCTTTACTTAGATATAAATAAGGCTTCCATCAATAAACTACAACCAGTGCAGAATGTGACAGCAAGATTGGTCCTAGATATTCCTAAATGTAATTCAATATCGGCTGTCATAAAGAAATTACACTGGCTCCCAGCAGAAAAAAAGAATTCTGTTTAAAGCCCTGTGCATTGTGCACAAGGCATTACATAATTCAGGAGCAGAGGGAATCAGGCATATCTTTCAATGATATGTCCCCATTAGACAACTGCGGTCTGCTAACAAACACTGCTTGTTGTTCCCACATATAGGAGGTCACGATGGGGAGGAAGGGCTTTTTTAGTCGCAGCGGCTAAGCTTTGGAATACTCTTCCTCCATTTATCTCCTGTGTGGAACCACATCTACCTTTTCGAAAGGCCTTGAAGACCTGTAAAAACTGACCTATGAAGATTCTCTGCTCTTATCAGATAGTGGAACTGTTTGCAGCGCCTTGACGCCTTCGGGTATTTGTTTGTGCTTTATAAAATAGTAATTCATTCAACAACAGCACAGCAAAAAAATGAGACACCCTAAAGAACAATGAAATCTAATTTTACTTTAGAACTTAGCCAGTTTGTAAGTACTAATGCTTTCTTTTAGGGTTACAAGTCAAACTTTTATGGAAGGAAGTGAAACATTATCCTAGATTACTCAACGGGAGGAAGCAGAGAGGAGAATAGACGCGCAAACTAAAACAGAAGTTGGAGGATGAGAGGCATATTGAGATCTACCTCGGTTTTCCTCACAACATGCATACATAAAACACAAAACACCATCATACATAAAACACAAAAATTGAGTTGAAGATACCTCCACGTGAACGGATTGCTCAGTGAATACACCATTATAAGTAAACAGTGCACAAAATTCAAAACCCTAAAGAATTAGTTTTAAAAAGATGAAGCTAATTCAATGGAACTACTTCCGTAGACATTTAAAAAAATTAAAATGCTTATTATCATGCCAAGGCTCCTATTCAGCGTAAGAAACATGAAAACATACATCACTGCTCACATTTTGCTTCTTAAGTGGAGAATATGAAAAAACTTCTTTCCCATTTTGATAAGGGATAGGATCTGAAGGAGGCTAGGTTCCACTAGGAATATAAACTTCAGCAGAAATAAGCACTAAAACAGGAATTTCATTTTTTATGTCAGTTGAAATTTTTTTTAATGTTTAGACCCTTGCCTTTAAAACATAATACAATAATACACATTAAAATGATTCATTAAAAATAACAAATCCAATAACAATCCAGTTCTACCAGATCTGTTAATGATTCCCACAGATCCACAAACAAAAAATAATCTTAAAAGAATGTGCATCTCTATATGTCCATTCTTGCTCTCAATCCTAAAATGTGCCATCGAGAGTCCCAACAAATCTCGGAACTGCAATAATCACACTGTTAGCCCAAACTTATTTTTAAAGAGTTCGCTAAGGCCCAAGCTACATCTAAAAATTCAAAAGTGCTTCATTGCGATGTTTTAGATCATATTATGAAAAAAGGGGATTTAAAATAAGATAACGAATCTTATTGAAATGAAGGCAATCCAGTAAAAGATTAACATTAACATTCTGATACCTTAATCCACACCTGCAGTTATTTTCAGTATCCAAAAGTGCATCAAACCTTTCAGGCCTTAGGTACCGAAAATTAAGAGCAACCTAGTATTACGATAATAACCGTATCGGAGTGTCTCGGAGTGTTGATATGTACGGGAATGCTCTCTGATTTTCCCAGGATTCAAACATATAGTTGACTGAGGGCTTCCTCCTTACATACTCTAAATCATACAACCCAGACGCTCTTCTGCAGGCCTCTTTTAATTCACCTTCCGAGAGGCCTCAGACAACTTACATTTCTTTTTAGGGCTGCAGTGATTTCCCCTAGTCTATTTCTAACCTGCCTTGCCCATTTGACTTCACTCTTTACAATTTCATTAGCACAAGGGACTGATACCTTTTGAACCCGCAAACACCAAAGTTTGCCCCAAAATTGCAGGGTTGATTTGTAGGCCAAATAATTCCAGGCCTGCAAATCCCCTTCCAAACATACTGCCGGCCTGCGTCTCCACTAAATCATTATGTAGAGTGCAGGTCAATTTTTTTGAGAACATACCCTGACCTATCATCTGTACGAGGATACCGCCTACACCATCCTATTACCGAGATGCCAAGTTTTTCCCAAACGTTTTTATCTTAGTTTTTTTCCATGTTTACCTTGAGTTTATCGTCTTCAAAATATCTATTAAAACTATTTAATTTCCTCTGTAGTTCTACTGGGGTCAAGTACAAAATAGCCAAATCATCTGCATTAAGGAGGCACAATTTATGCCTGCCCCCGATTTTTAGAGTGATAGAGCTGGTTGAGACAAGCGTTCCAGGGAGTACACCAAGAAACAGAAAAAAACGTGGGTCCAGGACACAGCTCTACCGTAGCCCATTTTCTAGAGGCATTCTATTCAAGAGGTGCCCCTTTCAATCAAGCTACACCTGGGCCCAATTCTGTGAGTGCCATTCCTGTAGAACTGCAAACAAGCTGGAGGGTATTTTCAATTGCCGTATCTTGACCCACAGGATACTTCGATCAACCAAATCGAAGGCCGAGCTAAAGTCGACAGAACAACAGAACAGATTCCCTGAAGTCTCCATCTCCTTTTGCCCCAGGGCCCATAGCTAAGCCAATGATCCACAGTGGAATACCCTTGTTTAAAGCAGTCTTGTTCCATTGGGAACATATCAGTGCACTCAATCCAGTTGTTAAGTGAAATGAGGATAATATTTGAGTACAATTTGGTCCCAACGTAAAGGAGGCTTAGCAGGTGAAAATTATTAAGGACTTCTGTCTACCTCTTTTTTGTATCGGTTTAATAATTGCTCCCTTCCAGCTTGGAGGGACAATACCACACTTTGTAATTGCTACAAAGACGCACCTTCTCTCCTAGGCTTCTCCTCTCGAATCACCATCTAACTTACCGCCGGTCGCTGAAGAGAGATTCGGTCACAGATTTAATAATGAATCAAGAAAAGCTATCCAAACTTCGGGTTCAGGTTTGGATAGGGGAAGTGTACAGCTCACAGAAAGAAGAAACTACAGACTTCTCTAAAAAAGCTAGCAGTAAATAATATAACTGGAGGTAAACTTGATAAAAGATAATGGAACAGTTATTTTGTAATTCAATATCCAAATCAACAAGAAGCTGGTCAGAAAACAGAGATTGCATGGCTGCATCTTTGATACTAGGGAAACCTTTTAGTAAGGCTATTCCTTCGGAAAAGGCATTGGAAAAGTCGCGTTTTCCTCATAGCTGGCAGTAATGCAGGTGGTAATCAAGGAGTTATCAAAGCAATATTGGTGATATTTTGATAAATGTTGAATATCAGAGTTCTGGTAAACTGTACCTTCTTTATTAAAAATCTGCAGCATACCCCAAGTAGCTCTCGCCAGGTGCATCCAAGCTCCATATGACGGGGAGCTTGGTATAACAGACCTCTACCTATATTACTGGGCCTTGCAGTTAGAACTTAGCAATGATTGGATAAATTGAGATACTCAAGACCAGAATTATAAGGGATTCTCCTACAAACTTGGACCTTGGATGCCATCCTAAATGGCACCTCTGTTCTCAGGGGTATGCCGGCACCCTCATGAATTCCCCTGGCCTGTTGGCAGTGGGCACTGAAACACATTAAATGGTTCAAGATGATCACAAGGAAAGCCCTCTTATGGAGGGGTACCTGGTTGTCTCGTGTCTCACCAGCTCTGGGCCATGGCACTTGATCGGCATCTCACGTATGAGAGATGTGTGGGAGGGTGGACATATTAAAACATTTGCTAAATTAAAAGAAGAATTTGCATTGCGTCTCTAGATGTTTGTGATGCTTACAACTACGACACCCTAGATCCCCAAACTGTAATGGAACCATTCAGAAAGAAAGGCATATTGTTTATACATAGACCCCCAGTGATAAACACACCAGACCCTCCTCTGCATCTCAGGGAATGAGGGCAAGCGGACATTGGTCTTCATGACAATAATAGGTGGACAGAGATCAAAATGGCAGCCAGATGCCTTAGCATTTTGGCCAAATTATTGAGGATTCAATTTAAGTACTTTCATTACACTTACTACTACCCCACCAGACTCTGGTCTATGGGTAAGAAAAAAGACCTCTCAAGCCTGCACTGCCATGAAGATTTGGACATGCCTATAAATGACCCGTTATTAGTTGGCAGTATACACCACCTAAAGTGGACTAGTGGGTTACCCCTTATACCGTGACCCTAAGTATGCCATATTGCGGGTGGAACAAGAGGGAATAGATGGTACGGATGCTAGTCACCTCGTGGCAGTGTACATACTGGTGGCGAAACGTGATATTGCCAGACATTGGATCACGTCTGAACCCCGTAGACATAAAGAATAGATATTTGTAATGCAGCAGAATGAACGGTTATAAGGCACATGGTTGTCCATGTAAATAGCATAAGACACAGTATATATGGTGGGGACACTGCAGTTTAAAAATATAGGATAACGTGGAGACAATACCTTTTAGCATCGGATTGTTGAATTATGCAATGATGTAAATGTTTTATTTCTGCTGCCTGTTCGATGTAGTGCTGTTTACGGTTTCTCCTCTCAGAAAAATAATAATAAATGTTTGAAAACTGTGTAGTCTGAACAAAATTTAAAGGATGACCATGTTCTTGTTAATGAAAACTTAAGGTATATGGCCCATATACGACTCAATGAAGAGAAATGCAAATCATCAGGAGAGAACTGAAGACAGTTCCGATTTTTTTCTTTGCAGCACAAAATAACTGTTTGGTGGAACTGACAAATAGTTTGCTTTGTCAATCTTTTCTTTAAACCTTTCTTTCGAAGAAATATTTATTCCCTCTATAAGAGACGATACCAGAGGTTAATGAACAAACTTCCCTACCAGCACTTGAGATCTAATGGTAGGAGAAGGCTGCAGAATGGTTCCCAAATTGATTTTCCTTCTAATTCCTTTTATCACTAGAGTGTTTTTTGACAGAAGCTGTACAATCTTATTAAACCATACGTTTACAGAAAGTGGTACCGATTTAAAACCTAAAGTCTTCCAATCATTCCCTTTCACAGTGTTTGAGAATTCTAGTACTAGTCCACCATTTCCAGACCGATGTACTGTTCCCTAGTATCCTCAAGGGAGGTGCGTTCCAACTCAGAAATGGCTTATCAACATCAGTGGAGTATTTGGCTCTAGGTACCATACAAATCCCAGGATGCAGCAGGAAAATTCAACTGAATTCCGAAGGCAACAGCACACTTGTGCATTGCCTTTTGAACCAATTTAATTTGAAAGGGACATATCGTACCATAGATCTACAGCTCTATACTTTCCCTTCTAGAGGTAACTGCAAGTGCAGGCACTTAAAATGTGTTTTTCAAAGAAGATCAGGTGGTAGAACTACAGCAATGCACAGCAGCTCCACGCATATCTATTGATAGAGGTTTACAGCTTGCTAAAGTGGTTTCACTAGCAAAAGAATGAAACCACATCCTGTGTTGCCCGTTATCGGATAGAACCATCTTAGGCCAGTGGCTTGTAATATGAAGAAACCCTGACAGTTAGTAAAATTAGAGGAAATTGTCCAAGTTGACAAAATGTGAGTAGTCAGGCGGCTGCATTTTAGCCCAAAGTACATACATTTATCCCCGCTAACAAAGATTAAGTTAAAGTTAACAAGATGCAGAATAGACAAATGGATTGCCTCACAAGAACTAGGATAGAATTTGAAATAAATATGTGTTTATTTCAACTTTGTTCTCTTACCATAGTACATGTCTTCGCTGGAGCCAGTCTAAATTAATGCTGAGAACACCAAATGGTAACGCTCTACTACCAATAACTTGTACCCAATTGCAGTTTAGTGTTGAAAAAACAGACAATTTGGTTTAAACAATGAGGGGGCATTGGAGGGACCAAACAAGCTTCAATATGGCGGCTTACCGCAGTAGTCCCCAACTTAACTCCCATTTTCTGGTCTGCTTGAAAGCACTGTAGGCACTATCCCAGGGTGCGAGCTACAGGGACGCCCAGCTCATTTTCTGGGTACTCATCCAAAGAGCTGTGTAGGCAGATAGGACTGGTCTGAGGCTGACAAAGCTCCATCTAAAAGGCCTACTGTTGGTGCAGTAGGGCATTTGACGAAAGAGCCACGGGTGGCTAATTCAGATTTACGATCCCCCGAGTGAGAGGAGATGAACAGCCCATGAGCCACCTACAGAAGACAGCTCGGCAGGCCACTACAGAAGATCAGACTTATCCGAAGCCACAGCGTGGAAAGCTGGTGCAGTGGTGAGCCTGGGCCGGGAAACAAGGAGGAGTAGAAAAGCATTATTCTCTTGGCTCGGAATGTCCATTTCCAATGAGGTGGGAGGGTCCACTTGGCACTGGGCATCTTAGAAGTCGACCTGCAGGCAAGCTGCTGCTGAGGAACAGAGTTGAAGTACCGGACTCTTCCTGTGGTTTTCACTCCAGCTTAACTGAGGGCACTACTGAGATAGGTGCTGGCAGGACTTCTGACCAAATTGATAAGGCTCTCAATTTTAGGCAGATATGGCAAACAGAAAGTTAGTTTATGAGCCTTGGGAAGCAACATCGAAGGGTGGACGCAATTTCAAATACTTAGTGAGAATAGGCCTATGAGGCTGGGCAAACCAACACTAATTAACTATATACATGCCCTCCACAATGACCTGAAGAAAGAGATTGTAATCATTAAGTCGACCCTGAAGGAGCTAGAAAAGATATTGGCGAGCCTGTCTGGAAGCATACTAGTAGTAGAGCAAAGACAGACAGGGCAGAGAGCAAAGTACACATTGAGTGTCAGGTGAAGGATCTGGTCGCCAATTTGTTTGAGACTAAATCTTTTGAGGACCAGGCAATGGATGCTCTAATCACTTTAGTTTCAGGTTTTGGCCTCTCTGGGGGTGGGGAGCTTTCACATCAGAGTTCTAGGGGTCCCAAAGCAAGATACCTGGAGGTTACCTTAGCACAAGCTTTAGAGAATATTTGATGAACTAATGTGTGTGAAGCAGGTTGAGAAATAAGAGAATAGTGATGGAAGATTATAGACTCCTCAGCAAGACCCAATGAAAATCAGGTTATGGTGGTACTCGATTGAGAGTATTTAAATTGATGGAAAAACAAGATCAATTTCTGAGGCTGGCAGTGAGACAGACAGTGCAATTATGTGGAGCTGCATGACTGCTACTCTTTCCAAATTTGAGCCCAAGAACTTTGATCAGGAAAAAGCACTTATGTAGGTGACAATAGCTGGGGGGTATAGAGTAGAGCCGGCCAGGATGAGATAAAATAATTCATCTGTGTGGGCTGAATGAGCAAGCGCATGTGGGTTCATTTGAGTGGGTAACTAGTTTTCCAAACCAAAGAAAGCACCCAGTTTGGGTTATATGAGTTATAAGTTAGTTTCAGAAGCACTAAATGCCATATTTGCAAATCAGGAAAATGAACCCTTACCTTAAGGAAATGCAGCTGCTGCGTTTCTTTCCAATGCAGAGTTGAACGTTTAACTTGCCTTCCTGTATTGCAAGTGGGCAAGCGCAGGGGTTGGGGTTAGAGCACCCCTTGAACTACTGGCAGATAATGCAGAAACACTGGTTTGGATAGCCTTTAACTGAATGAAAAGGGTTTAAAGCTAAGAAGGTGTTACATATATGCCACCATATTCTGACCAGCACTTTTTAGTTCTATCATGTGGCAAGAAGAGGATGCCAGTATCTTATGAACCAAGATGGCTGATAGCCATTCTTACTATATGTTTTTCACCAATCGTTGTAAGCTTCACTATCTGATTCCTGCTTCTTGTCTGGTTGGTATATGAGGAGACTCATAACTACCTGTCTGTCTGCGTTGCATCACAGTCATAGATCCTGCTTCACAACAGTTCTATGCTCCTGTAGCAGCTCTTTGTTCTTCCACTTGAAAACATTCTGTTGGAGCTCCAGTTCAAATCCTCCACCCTGCCTAAGGACATTCTCCTATAGGCTCACCTCAACAAGGTTTTTATGCCACCTGGCGTTCTTCTCCAGACTCAGGCCTCCTTCCTGCAGACCCCAAGCTCCAGTCATGTACAGAAATCCATGACGAGCAAATTGGTTGCTGAAGGGCCTAGTCTATTCCTCGGCGCAGTCAAAGTAAGAATCAAGAATTCTACTTGACGTCTAGCCCTCGACAATGGAGCGGGCTGCTCACAAATGCCCACCAGAGTAACTTGGTGGTAAGGGTCGAGTACTGTAAAGATTATAAGAGGGTGTGAAGACTGGGACACAAACACAGTCAGCTTGCCTGCTACGTAGGATAGTTCCTTAGTTTAAAGAAATGTATGCACACAGATATATACGATCTAAAATGTAAAGTTGTGTTCCAAGTTTTTCAGGGTAGAATTGGATGTGGAATAATTTGGAATGTTTGGGAGATTTTATTTCTAAAAGATAGTCAGCAGTTGAAAGAGGTTCCAGAGCACTGGTAAGGACTACTTACAAACGTGCACCAGCATTACTGTGGGAATGTTTAAGGGTGAAAATGGTGCATTCCTTAGGATAGTTCTTTGGGTCTTATGTCGTACATAGTCAGAGCTCTCCTAGCAAAAAACGGAGTTGCTTTGAAACTTGTATCAGCTTATCACTCAAAACTGCAGCTGCTTGTTATCCCACAAGAAAATGACAAGCTAACTGATTGCAGTTTAGGTCAAGATAAACGAACTTAAATTATCATCCAGGTCTCTGAAGAGAGATGCAGAGGTGTAGGGGTATGGTACACAACTGAAGGGCCTATCAGGGGAGAGGCAGAACTGGAAGAATTAATCCATTAGCTCACGATAGCATATTTTATGTGGTTCAAAATACATTTTATAAAAGCTTTAACAGTGGGTCTCAATATACCGGGGCTTTCTAGAAGTTGGCTACTGTGGGTGACAGGAAGGCAACACTAACTTGAAATAAAATAACACAGGGACTCTTATGTTCTTTCCTGATATATTCCTGCCTGTTTCTCTCTCCAAAAATTATTTTAGAGCGGTTACCTGGCCTACAGTGCACAGAACATTAAAGCATTGTTGCTCTTTTATTTAAGAGGAGAAAGTATACATACTTTGTACGTTGTTTAGCTTCCCAATGATGCTCTCCATAAAAGAAGAAATCGGTGGCATTAGGGTAATTTTGTAATCCAGAATAAGGGTTCGATCTTTGAGGCTGACCGTCATTAATGTTGGTCTCACAAAAGTACATAAGAACTCATTTAAACAACCAGCAAGTTAGAGGTAGTTGGGTAAAGATGTTGCATTGATTTGTCTTAATACAGAATCCTTCTACAAAACTGTTTCAAAGAACTACAAACCGGATTATGTTAAATTAGCATTGCCAATACACACAAAATCTTTTGTTTCACAGTTTTTACTGTACTATGCCTCTTGCATAGCTAGAACTCAATGAATATTACAGTTATGAGAAAGACATATATAGTTCTTACCCTGGTGGTGTCTGTCAAAGACAACCACGGTTACATTGGTGGAAGGATTTTTCGGTTTAGCCACATGGAATATGTTAGAAGCCGAATGAAACGAAGGCTGAATGGATGGAAGATCTTTCAGTGTGATACTGGATGGCAGAGACGGATCAAATATAAGCATAGGCACTTTAATGCAATGCGTCAAGAGACACTCCAGTTGTTTCTCACTAAAAATAGATTAAATAGAACATTAAGAGAGTTAACATCAGAGTTCTCCAATCATTAAATGAGAATTTTTCAGAAGAACAGGGCATTTTTATATGAAGTACTGTTTAGTACAATGCTCATGATTTTCTGTTAAGGTGTTAGATATGAGTTGACATTGAAATCAAAAGCATTAAAGATTATTTGAACATGTTATTTTTGTTTTGGATTTCAAAAAACCACATGCTAGCACAATGGCAAAAGACAGTATCAGAAGCAGACAGAACAGAAGTGTAAATGGTGCAAACCTACACCCAGGCCTGTTAGGGCACAGCGTGCACTCGCAAATCAATAACAATCAAATGATGTTCGTGTATGCGAATAGATATGTAGAATACTATAAAGCGACATGAGTCACACAGCGCCAACATAGATCAATGCATTGCTTTCAATCTCTCATGGTCTGCTTCAAGTTTCAGGATTGCACGGTCCCTAGACAATTCTTCCACTAATATTCATTCAGTCACCTCTTTACCCCACATATCAAACCTCGGGATCTCTGGTCGTTTTTAGCGAATCGCAATGAGTCTTTTGGCCAGGCTAAGTCCTAGTGCTGGTGTCTGGTATTCCATACGTTTACCTCCTGAACCTAGGTATAGCCCACATTGCTTCACATCTATCATGGTCATATTTGCTACAGCCTCCTGCAGTGCTGCAAACACACTCTCTTAGAGCACTCGCGCCACTCCACAGGGTCAGATCATGTGACACAGGGATCATTTAATATTTAAATGCGGTTAGCTTGACCCTCATATTCAAGAGGGATCACAAGTGAAAATCATTTTCTGTTTTCCATCATTAAAACCAGAAGCAAAGAATCGTGTGACTACACTTCAAGGGTGCTTCTGCGTTTTTTGCACCGTCTAAAACAGAGGTCTTCAAACTTTTGGATGCCGAGACCCCCCTTTCAACATTTTCAGGTGTGAGGACCCCTTCCTGACAAAAATGTCTAAACCTGTAGGCCGGGCTACTGGAATTATTGGGCAGGTGAGGACCAAATTACGCGACAGGTTTGGCTAAATTGTGTGGGAAGAAAACGTAAATAATATTATGTTATTCTGCGTATTTTGGGATAGCATTGCTTCATTATTTTGACTTTTTTTACTCACAGTAACACTGAGGAACGATTTCACCACATCAGTACCAGTTTATAACCAAAATACAGCAATTAACATCAGAATGAGGTCTAGTCAAACTTTGTGAAGGCCACTCCACTCTGCAGGAATACATGCTGCTACATTAGAAGCCCACTTGGCCCTGGCCATGAGCAGCAGGGGTAACTTAAAACCCTGGCGGTCTTGTGCAGAGTTAAGCGGTTTACCAATGCTGCTTTCCTCTCACCCCCTCCCTTCCATCCCTCTCTTCTCTCGTCTCCCAACCCTGGATCCCTCTCTCACTTAGCAGGCCATTTTCTTTCACCCCTTTTTACAACATCTGAACTCTCCCCATGCAACCTCTCACTTCACCTTTAATCACCCCTTGCCATTCTGTATTTTCACTGCCCTCATCTCTAGCAGACTCTCGCATTTATCGCATTTATCTCATCGCCTCTCTGGCCCCGTCACTTCTTGTGCTCCTCAGCACTTCCCATTCACCTCAAGTCTCTTAATTCAAATGTTTGTCTGTTTGTATCTTACAACTCTCCAGTCCCCCATTCATCTTTCACATCTCCCCTTTGTTCTTCCACACCTTCTTGAACCAACGTCCCTCTCCCCTGTTACCTCAGCACCAGTGCCTAATTTGAGCAGGTGGTTTCCGGTGCTCCGTACTGGCACCTAACTGTCTCATCCTCTCATCTCTCCTCACGGAGCTTACGGGTCGGACTGGTATGTGCCATTCTGCTTATTGTTCCCTAGTTCAGGAAGGCATGAATTGTCTGTCTCACTGCTTTGGTGCAGGCCGCACAGTTATGGAACTTGCACCCTCCTTTGCTTCGCTCCACCAAGAATTTATAACTAAATCTGCATATTCATCAAACTCCAGCTCTGGTCCAGGCAGCGCAACAAGTTTTGGTCCCAGAGCAGGAGTGGGCAAAAAGCATGGATTCATGGCTCTGCCAATGCCGCAGGTTAACAAACAGTTCCCTAAGCCTACATACTCAGTGCTTTAAAATTTTTACAACTCCAGCACATCCACCGGCAGGGGCGGCTGGTGACATTTGAAAGTGGTGGACGTAAACTAATTTGCATATTGCAGCGCAGCGAGCGAGCGCAGCGAGCGAGCCCGAACCACCTTGCATCCATCCATACATCATTCATGCATCCACCCATCCACCCAACCACCCTGCATCCATACATCATTCATTCATGCATCCACCCATCCATCCATCCACCCTTCCATCCTGCATCCATCATTCATTCATTCATGCATCCACCCATCCATCCATCCATCCTGCATCCATCATTCATTCCGGCATCCACCCATCCACCCATCCTGCATCCATCATTCATTCATGCATCCACCCATCCATCCATCCATCCACCCATCCATCATTCATTCATTCATGCATCCACCCATCCATCCATCACCCACCCTGCATCCATACATCATTCATTCATGCATCCATCCATCCATCCTGCATCCATCCTGCATCCATCATTCATTAATGCATCCACCCATCCATCCACCCACCCAGCATCCATACATCATTCATTCATGCATCCACCCATCCATCCACCCACCCACCCTGCATCCATACATCATTCATTCATGCATCCACCCATTCATCCACCCATCCAGCATCCATCCTGCATCCATCATTCATTCATGCATCCACCCATCCACCCATCCATCATCCATCATTCATTCATGCATCCGCCCATCCATCCACCCATCCATCCATCCACCCATCCTGCATCCATCCTGCATCCATCATCCATCATTCATTCATGCATCCACCCATCCATCCATCCACCCATCCATCCACCCTGCATCCATCATTCATTCATCCGCCCATCCATCCACCCATCCATCCACCCATCCACCCTCAATCCATCCTGCATCCATCATTCATTCATGCATCCACCCATCCATCCAACAATCATTAATGCACCCACCCTGCATCCATCATTCATGCATTTTTATGTATACATTTCTACAACTACACACCAAAATCGGAACATACATATTGAGCCCAAAGTCATGTATACATTTCTACAACTACACACCAAAATGGGAATCCCCGCTTTCTCCCATGCGAGCTCATTTTGAAATGCGCTGATAGTCACTAAAGAGGGCAGCATCTGATGCTGCTTGGGAGGCAGAAGCGAACCCCCCTCCCCCCCCCCTCCACCGGACCAAATTCTCACAAGTTGGAGTGCCGAGATGTAATGGGACTTGCATATAATGTTTTTATAAGATAAATTATTCTTATAATAGAAATTGGCAAAAGTGGAAAACACTTTGTGTACAGAAAAAAACCTTTTAAGATATATGAACCCCTGGGAATTAGATGAAAGGTGGGATATTGGTGCTTTACAAATACACAGATAAGTTGTTTCATTAAGGGACAACTTGCTTATGTGCTGTTTTCAGACAAGCACTATCAATAAACACCATGTAAAATAAGTGTTACTGCACACGATCCCTGCTAAATGGCTCTCTCTTTAATGACCTCAGATAAAGGAAAGGTTGTGCAATCCCTCAATGATTTGCTCACGAGACTTGAAGTCTGTATGAACATTTATTCACTTATTTGTACAGCGCTATTTCACCCTTCTGTCACTTCTGAGCGCTAGGGTGACATTCTTAACTTCCTGGAGTTTTATTCACAGCTGTGTTTCATAGAACTGTTTGAATGTAAGGAATAGGCAGAGTGGGGGCTCAAGGAAAGCTGGAACCTGAAGAAAAGAATGAAGCCTTCGTAAGCATTAGAAAGGCAAGTAAATATGCAAATGTTCTTTAACGACCTGTCAAAAACTCGGGAGTGCCGGAGATAAGACTCCAGACACTGCCCAGCCAAGCCCACAGCTGCAGCAGCCCGGCTGAGACACACGAAGGGAGCAGGGGGGCTGAAGCCATTAAAGTTCGATGGGCCTGGGCAGAAGTGTGAATGGGAGTGCGCGACCCCCTTTGTATTACTCCACGCCCCCCCTGGGGGTCGCGCCCCACAGTTTGAAGACCCCTGGTCTAAAATAACTGATGGCGAAAAACAGTTCAAGATGTGTATATTATTGTAAACTGGTTCACCATTCCGAGTCAGCATGTTGGTTGGCTGTTGGTTGATGACCATCAACCAGGAAACTACAAGCCGGCACGCCTCACTCTCCGTTCGTTCGTACACTTGCACAATTAATTGAAGTAACAGCAGCAGAAAGGCTGCTCTATTCCTTGTCTCAGCCGAGACAAATTGTTGTTTGCTAAAGTGCTGGATTACACCATTGTGCATCTAGTGATTAAAGGTGAAAGCTCCTTCATACTACAACAAACAGTCTTAGGATATAGTTACCAATATATTTACCTTTTCTTCGTTGGCTCTGTTGCATTCCTTCCAAGACTTTCTCTAAAAACAACGAAAAAACACAAATCTCACCATGTGTAGTACTAGGAGTACAGAGACAGTCATTAGATTCCTTTCTGCAAAATAAATGAAACCAGGGTGCAGAAGAGACTGCCACAATAAAAATCGCCATTCTTCAATGCGATAAAGCAATAAGACAAATTATCGGGCATGAATATTTTCTACAATGTCACCTACTTAGAAAATCAACTTGTGGATCTCAAACAAGGATGCTGAAAAGAAAAATATAGCACCGCTTTACCAAATGGGGTGCCTGAAATGTTACAGCGATTCTATTAAAGACATGTCCCTTCCATTGCCCATGCCTGCTGGCCCCTTGTGTCGAGTAAATTCCATCCTTCCTTCATCCGAGCGCCTTCCCAGCACCCGATTATAATCTTAAACCTCTCTCTTGTACACGGACTCTGTTGTGCTTCACAAATACAACACATACGTACATGAATGCTGGCGACGTATTGCTACTTGTGATTTTATATGGCATCTTGTGTAGGTTTGTTAACATGCCTACTATGCAGTACTCAGGATTAGGTTTGCCACTAAACAACGAACCTTTGCCGAAACAGGTTTTATGGCCGGGGCTCAGTCAAGCAAGCAAACATGTTTGCTAAAGGTAACAGCCACTTTCACAAGGCTTCTTGATCGATTGAGACAAGTTGCAAACAATACTGTATCACGTGCATTACCTCTTGCAGAGGCCAGATGGCAGCATTTGACTAACTCTACCTGAGAGTACACAGCTGTGGCTTACAGTCAGGAGCTTGACAGCTTCATCTCGCTGAAGGTCTTCATCATATTTACATAATCAGGCCCGGTTCTAGCGGGTGGGCCCGGCCCACCCAAAGATAAGCCTGGCCCACCCAAACAGGAGCCTTGGCCCTCGCAGTGAGGGCTTGAAGGCAGGCGTGCAACGCACAGGTCGTGTGTGTCAGCCCGGGACAGCTTCCCGGGCGCACACAGACAGTTTAAGATTATAGCAGCCGCACCAAAGTACTTAACAGGTCTTTAAAAGACCATTAACAAGTTAACTAGGCTTTGTTTACTTTTTTCACCCCCTTCATCTCTGCAGGGTGAAAGGGGACAAATCCTTTATTTGACAACAGTAACCTTTGGTAACCTTTGCCTACTGTCCTGCTGTGTTGATTTTCTTTTTCTATGCAGCGCAGGGGAAAACTGGTCTGTTTATTCCTAGTCCCCCCTGACCCCTGCAGCTGCTTATCACATAAGGCTGTGACACAACGTATGACTAATGGAGTAGGTAAGAGAATGTGTTACAAAAAAAATTCTTTTTAAAATCTGCACAGGCCCAGCAGGACACATACTTCGTATGTGCTTCATTTAAACAGTTTTTATCATTTCATCATAGCCGATGCTGGTCAACAATAAAACAATACAAAATGGCAATGCCCAGATAAAGTTGGTGATTAATGATCCTGCTTTAGAGCAATCGTTTGTCTGTTAGTATTTTTTAAATGCAGACACACTGTATTTTATGTGGATAGCTCAGTGGGTTACTGCCTTTGTCACAGAGATCCTTGTGTTACTTCAGAAGTTACAATCCTAACAAAAGGCAGTGAACAATGAACTGCCACCAAAGAGCTGCAAACAAACATGAATGGTATAATTAGAACTTCGCTTTTTTTGTTTTGTGATATAGTTAGAACTTCCCTAGTCTTTTCATTATTCTAATGCTGCTAAAATGAGTATGTTTGGGCAGATATACATTTTTATCAGTAAAGCTGACCCCCATGGAATACTCGTTAAATCCTAAGGTTGTGTTTCCCCAGACCAAACCCTCTTAAAATATACTACCCACCAGAATGGATGACCTATGATTCCTACACCTTGTAATCCTCATTGGCTTATGTGACATTCCCTGTAGACTGATTTACATACTTGCATGATTCATTGTCTCTGTAAGTGTGTGCGTGGTGTAAAGTACTGACACACACTACATTGATATGAGCAGCGTTATACAACAAATTAAATGCATATGAGAGAGGGGATACCTAAACATGAGGGGCGCTAGTGGAGGGTGCCAGTGAGGGAATCCGAGGAGGAGGTAGTGGGAGGGGCTATGGAGCGATGAGGGGCACTGTTGGAGGATGACAGTGAGGGAATCCGAGGAAGAGGTCATGGGGTGGAGGGGGAAGCTGGAGAGAGATGAGGGGCACTGGTAGAGGGTGGTAGTGAGGGAGTCTAAGGAGGAGGTCATGAGGGGGAGTAAAGGTATTTATGGAGAAAGAGGTTTTTGGTGCAGCGCCAAAAAAGACTTTTGCATAAGCGTTGAAGCCGGCCCTGTCATGGCCTTTCTGTTTTTGTATATTTAATTAACAGTCGGGCCATAAAAGCCACTGTGGAACATACTTTAAAGTGCGTGCTAATTATATTTATTGCTCTATCAATGTTTTAAGTATGAAGGTGATTTTACTAATGTTTTTACCGGGAGATGGTGCCTGACATGGGGCGGAGCCCAAGGTCATCTGTGAGATAAGGTGCACTGGAGAGGAATAGTGGCTAATCAAGCTTGTAAGGGAGTGCGTTGAAGAGTCCGTGGTCAGGTGGAGGTAGTAATGAAGAGGGATTCTCTCTGAAGGCTCACACAGAGGGAGCACGAGAAGTGTCACTTGCCTGATACTCCCACCTCAGAAACCTCCTCTTCCCATCAAAGGATCATTACATAGAAAAAACACTTTTTGTGAGTGATAACATTAAAAAGAGATTTGGAAAAGAGTGAGTTTTACTGTGCCTTGAAAGACTGAGAAGGGGTAAAGGAGGGCCCTGAAGCAGGCCTGCCTAGACATTTTTGCGACAAATCGAGCCCGCAGTGGCCCACCCAAATGCGTCCTTGGCCCACCCAATTAAAAATTCCTGGAGCCGGGCCTGTACATAATTATGCAAAACAATTGATGTAAAGTGGATGGTAGACTTTAAAGTGCCAAACAAACATAGAAAGATAGTCTGGATGGGTTCTTAGATAACCCAAACTAGATTAAAAAAATGGCTTATCCATCAATATAGTATGATGTTTTCTGACTCTTCTCTCAGAAATATGGCAACAATGCAAGCTACCTTTAACAATGTATCATTCCAGTCACGCGTGCTTGTACTCAAAAGGCCATCCCACGAGCACAACAGAGGTTACGTTAAGGTCATAAGTGGAAGTGTGGGGTGTTGTGTTCTCCAACCCGCTAAAAAAAAATATCACAGAAACCTTATTAATTCGCATAAATTTGTAGTTAAAACATGAGAGCTTGAATTAGCTAGAGGAGGATCGTACAAGGGCAGCAAGCTCATTAAAAAGTTTTAAATGTTTTGCTCCCCGCAATGGTTATTTGCTGTCCACATAAACCACGTTCAACAGTAATACTCAAAGTGTGGCCCTCCTGACCTTTACATGCGGGCCCGCCTGTTTATTCGATTCAGCACAAACATTAAAAAAATGTTGAATAAATAAAACTAATTTATTTAAAGGTTTATTGCAGGTAAGGAAAGGGACAGTAACAGCTGGCAGGGCACGGAGGTGGCAGGCCGGGGGAGGGAGGAGACAACAAAAAAAATCAACTTACCTTTTGTGGCTGGCCAGCTCTCCCCTTCAGTCCCTTCAGCTGCCTTCTCATCTGCTTTAGTAGTAGAAGGCAGCAGGAAGCACACAGTCTACCTCTTCTAAGCCAATCACAACGCTGCAATGCAGCATTATGATTGGTCTGAGCGCCGTGGTTTGGTGCTCAGACGGGGACTAGGAGGCTTTGCATGTCCCTCACCAGGCAAAGTAAAGCAAGCCTGGTGAGGAAGATGCAAAGTGCGCAGGACGGTTAGCCAGCGCAAGAGGGCCGGCCAAGGTGTCATGCGCACTTTGAGTGGGCAAACCACTCCTCCCCCATAACCCTAGCCCAGCCCGTAGGGAACAATAAAATGATAATAACAAAGTTATTATCATTTTATTTTTCCGCTACACTTCTCCTAAAGCAGTGGGGCGACGCGCCTACACCTTAGCAGAGGTGCTGCCACTGGAAAGGGAGTAACTAGTGTACTGCACCCCTTCACTTTAAGAACAACTTCATTTTTAAAGACAACAAATGTGTAAAAATAGGATAGTCTCTACAAAAATCAAAAGGTGTATTTCATTAACCTGCAGAACAGTTTCACCCTAGTAAATCAGATTTCAGTCGTGCATTCACAAGTATTTTTTTTTAAGTGATAGTTTTCAAACATGAATTTAGAAACAATCACTTTCCCCTCGCCCCCAACCTGACAACAATGCCATTAGTGATTAAATCCAAACACAGGAGAAGGTTTTGTACGGCATACATCCTGAAGTACTATACTGAGAGGTCCTCTTATATGTAATAATGAAGAAATTGAAATGAAACCATTGCATAGAATCACACAATTTGGTGAAGTGGGGAAGCCGGGATTCACCTCAGGTCTCTGGTTCCATATTGTGCAATTCAGTTCAGCAACTAGTTATACATCCTTCGCTTACCCTACACCAACTATACATCCCCCATTTCCTCATTCGACCATCAGTGCGGCCCTCGGTCACACCAAAGACCAAACCTTTCGGGCCCCGGGATATTGTTTGCTAGAACCCATGTTCTAAAAACACCAAACAGGGCATCGAGGAGTTGAATTAAAGAACATCTCCCATGTGTTGTATTTTGATTATGTGTGCCAATTTGGTGTTTCGCCTCTTTGAGATGTACTAGATTACTACATCGTGAATGGAGAAAAGATAGGCCGGGATGCATTGCAGAAACTGAAAACACTGAGAAGCAAACCAGACTTTGATACTGAATTTTTGCATTACCTCTCTTGTCAGAACTCCCCAAAGGCTCATTAACAATAAGGGTGCTGTAGCCAAAAGATTTACCTCAGTAGTCTCTGTTCTTCCTCCATCTGTTCTCGCACTACCCGCAGTTCTTTCATCAGGCCAGTGTCCGTGCCATTGACCCAAGTGTACACCACATCGATTGGCATAGGCAGGCACAGTCTAGAACAGTCACAAGACAAGAAAGTAAACCCGGAGTTTAGAGTTTAATAAAGTTGCCAAATGGTGCAGCATACACATCCTTGCAGACCAAAAACAAACATTAAAACAGGAGAAAATATCAAACTAGGAATATTTTTATTGGAAACTGTAAAATATATTCAAAAGAAAATTCTCTTTTCAGATTCAGTTATATCTTGATATAATAATCAAAGGCGACGTTGGGATAAAAAAGCATACACTTAGGGCTGTCAATCCCTCCAAGAACTATCGATCTCTCCAAGAAATGTCAAATTGTGGATCTTGTCAAGGTACCTGCAACAGTAAAGCTTAAAAACAGCATGAATGACAAAAGTGGTGAAAGAAGATTTAAACTGTGAAAGTATTGTATACAAAACAAAAAGTGGCTTGCTGGGCTGACCACGTAAATATTCCTCCTAAATGAACGACAGTAATGCACATTTGTAATGGCGGATCTCAGGTACCGCTCCGGCTCCTTCTTTATTTAAAAAAATAGTATCCACTCAATCAATCAATCAATCATGCCATTTGTATAGCGCACTACTCACCCGGGAGGGTTTCAAGGCGCTTGGGGGGGGAGGGGTATGCTACTGCTCGAACAGCCAGGTCTTGAGTTGTTTCCTGAAGGCGAGATGGTCCAGGGTCAGCCGAAGGTGGATGGGGAGGGAGTTCCAAGTCTTGGCAGCCAGGTAAGAGAAGGATCTTCCTCCGGCGGTGGCTCTTCGGATGCGTGGTACGGCTGCGAGGGCGAGGCTGGTGGACCGTAGCTGGCGGGTGGGCGTGTAGAAGGTCAGGCGGTCGTTGAGATACTTGGGGCCCAGGTCGTGGAGAGACTTGTGTGCGTGGGTGAGGAGCCGGAACGTGATCCTCTTGTCGACGGGGAGCCAGTGCAGGTTCCTCAGGTGGCTGGAGATGTGGCTGCGTCGGGGGACAGCCAGGATGAGTCGGGCGGAGGCGTTCTGGATGCGCTGGAGTCTTTTCTGTAGCTTGGCTGTGGTTCCGGCGTAGAGGGCGTTTCCGTAGTCCAGTCGGCTGGTGACGAGTGCCTGGGTGACAGTCTTCCTGGTCTCGGTCG
This sequence comes from Lissotriton helveticus, assembly GCF_964261635.1. Lineage (NCBI taxonomy): Eukaryota > Metazoa > Chordata > Amphibia > Caudata > Salamandridae > Lissotriton > Lissotriton helveticus. The sequence goes on along the minus strand of NC_136057.1, from coordinate 847,986,436 downwards.
GGATCCAGCGGAAGATCTTGCGAAGCATACGCAGGGTGTTGAAGCACGATGAGGAGACGGCGTTGACTTGTCTGGTCATCGAGAGGGAGGGGTCCAGGATGAAGCCCAGGTTGCGTGCGTGGTCGGTTGGCTTGGGTGCGGTGCCCAGGGCTGGGGGCCACCAGGAGTCGTCCCAGGCGGAGGGCGAAGATCCCAGGATGAGGACTTCCGTCTTGTCCGAGTTCAGTTTCAGGCGGCTGTCCTTCATCCACTCGGCGACGTCTTTCATCCCTTCGTGTAGGCAGGTTCTGGCGGTGTCGGGGTCTCTGGTGAGGGAGAGGATCAGCTGGGTGTCGTCGGCATAAGAGATGATGTTGAGGTTGTGCTGGTGTGCGATGGCTGCGAGAGGTTTCATGTAGATGTTGAAGAGGGTGGGACTGAGTGAAGATCCTTGCGGGACGCCGCAGATGACTTCGGTGGCCTCGGAGCGAAACGGGGGGAGGCGGACTCTTTGTGTTCTACCGGTGAGGAACGAGATGATCCACTCCAGTGCCTTCTCTTGGATACCGATGTTGCTGAGGCGCTGGACTAGGGTGCGGTGGCAGACCGTGTCGAACGCAGCGGAGAGGTCCAGGAGGATGAGGGCCACTGTTTCCCCCTTGTCGAGCAGGGTCCGGATGTCGTCGGTGGCTGCGATGAGGGCGGTCTCGGTGCTGTGGTTGGCTCTGAAGCCGGACTGCGAGGGGTCGAGGGATCCGTTCGTCTCGAGGAAGGCGGTCAGCTGTCTGTTGACGATCTTCTCGATGACTTTAGCAGGAAAAGGGAGGAGCGAGATGGGGGCGGAAGTTTTTGAGATCGGTGGGGTCCGCTGTAGGTTTCTTCAGGAGTGCGCTGATCTCGGCGTGCTTCCAGCTCTCCGGGAAGGTGGCGGTGTTGAAGGAAACTCAAGAGAGTTTGGTTTACAGCTTGTGTATTGCTCTCAGAGAAACAAATCAGAAAGAAAAACAACAGGAGTAATCCATGTCATCATATACAGCCAAGTGCACATAAGTCTAGAATAGATGTAAATCCGAATAGGCAATTTGTAATCTTAAACCAACTGTCAACTAGAGACTCCACTTTTGACTTTAAAACAGCACAAGAATCTTATACATCATATACATCACTTGGTGAAGACCTACACCCGCACACAGTCAAAAACTAAAACATCTGAAGGGTATCTGAAAGCTACAACACCTGCAAGGATATCAACATTGTGGTGAAAGCTCCATTCATTCACACACCATTACCTTGTGATTCTGTAGAGATATTCTGCGGGGAGTACCGGAGTTGTCCGGTTCCATCTAGGAGTGAATCCCTTTAAAGGGATCCACTCCTACGCCCAGACGCCCAACGCCCAACGCCCAGACCATTGCTGGTCCTCCCCAATCATCCGTCCCCTTCTCCTGACCCATGCGGGGCAACCCAAATCACGCCCCAGGACGCACTTGCGAACAAGTTAATTCTTCCTCACCACGCTAGCAGGAATAGCACTGCCATCCTTCGTTCCTTACTAATCAAAAGACAGCTCCATACGCTGCAACCTTTTACTGGATTGTCAGTGCTCATAGGCTCACGTCCTGATGATGATCTCAGTAACTTGAGATCGAAATGCCGTCGACCTTCCCAACAAAAACTCCATTATCGCTTTAATTTAATTGTGGAGTTTTGAAAACTAAGATTGTTGTCCAATGCGATGTATTTTTAAAATGTCACCTATACACCTTCACTTCACGCTCTTCTAAAGCCCTTTGTGAGCACCTGACACTACGTAGGGAGTATATGATAAGATAATTTATGAAGAGAATACATTTGTTGTCATAACAACCTTAAAACCTTGTGTCAATGCATTCTAAATAGTCTAGTCCTCCGAGGACTCCTAACGAAATTGTTTAACTGATTTAATCTATTGTCAAATATTCAGCCCAGGCTGCCAGAGGACACCATGGGCCTCTTCTTAGACCACTGTTTGCATAAGTATCATACTTTACCCGGGTCTTACTACTGGGGTCACCTTGTTCTCTTAACCATTTTTTGGTTAAGACAGGGAGCTGGTAATCCGTTGTGTCTTGCGCCAGGCCCCCTTTTCAAAGCACCTCCCGCTGTGCTGGTTGAGGCCCCTTTTGCAGATCAGGGAGGTCATGTCTACGACAGCGTGGATCGAGAGTGGTTGTGAAACACTGGGGAAACTGTACCCGGGTGAGACGCGCATTGCATTTGAGGAGGCACATAAAGCATTCAATGTGGGATGTGGGCAGTTCTTACACGCTGTCAAACGCAGGAAAATGGCCAGTGACATCTATCCTAGTTTCCCACAGGCCCTGCGGCCCATGCTAGAGGTACTCTTAAATGGTGGAGCCACCGAGGGCTCATTATTGTATTATTTAGGGCACTGCGGCTGGACAGACTAGTGGCCCAGTTGGTGGCTAAACAGGGGTGTGATGGCGAACCTAAGTGAATCCCTGGTGGACGGCGATTAGTTGAGGGCTTGTGCACTGGTGAGAGGGATTTCTAGTAATGCATGCTTCAAATTGGCAAATTTTTATGTTTTGCGTGGAACCTATCTCTCATCAAAGAGACTGAACGGAATATAAAAGACCAGATCGGGTGCCTGTCCTAGATGTGAGAGGCCTGAAGCTGATTTTCTGCATATGTCATGGGAAGGCCCAGACCTGACAGCTTACTGGAGCATGGTTACCCGCTAGTTACGGTAGGTGATTGACATACGTATAGAGAACATAGTACGGCACGGTCTGCTACATTTTATAGAGAGCCTGAAAGGTTGCAAGGTATTCTGTAAATTTGTATAATTGGGGCTGGCACTAGCAAATAGCATTGCTATTAGATGGCTGTCCCCACGAGGATCTACTTATGCACAGTGTAGCAGGTACATGGTGGCTTGGGCACTGGCGGAAGAACACCAGGTGAGGGAGATCCGGACTGATGACAAAATGGAGGAATTCTTTGAACGAGCAGGGATGTAACAGGAACTGATGGCGTCCATAACGGAATCCAACTAGCACGCAGACCTAACTTGAGAATCAACAAGTGACTGTTCTAGGGATATTCTGAGCATAGGTACTTAGGACTGCAGTGGGGTCTCCTAGGGTCCAGGGTGCTGGGTGGTAAAGGGGACCGAGGGTGCAGTGTGGGTGAGCCAATATTGTACAAACAGTGTTGACTTGTTGTGGAAAATATTAATAAAGGAATGAGGGAAGAAGTGAGTTCTGGTGAGTATCTGAATGCCTGGGTGAAACATCAAGTCTTTGACAGACTTCTGATTTGGTAGTAGTCACTTTCCAGTCTCAATTTTGTAGATAAGGAGTTCTATAAAGAGGGGCGCAGGCATTGGAAAAATGCCCACCAGATCTTCTGAGTCTGTAGAGCAGGATCCACAATAGCTGTTGTTTAGCAGGCCTCGGGTGTCTGAGTGATTGGTATAGGGCGAAAAGTTCTGCCAGGTAGTCTATTGATCGACCATGGAGCAGCTTATGCACAAGCGAAGGTGTTTTGAAGTTCTCTCTTTAGCAGAGCCAGTGGAGAAAATGCAGGCTCAGGATGATGTGGTTATGATGGTTTAAGCAGAATAGTTGGAGAGCAGCAACATTTAGAACTCTCTGAAATGTAGACACGGAATTGCTTGATAGGCCACTTTTTAAGCTGTTGCATTAGTCCAGGTGGAACTAACAATGGCCAAGAAAAGGTGATTTTCTGCGAGCCATGGAGCATCTGTAGAACCAACTTGTAAAAAGACAAAAGTGGTGGAACGCCGTCTTTTGGCCAAGTCTTTATAAGGGGTAAAAGACCCCTTCAAAGAGTATACTCAAAACATGCACCTTCGCAGGATTTGTTGCGGGTAACCTGTTCTGCAGGCCACAGTAAAGGGAAGGGAGCTGACTTGACTGCATGGAAGGATTCTGTTTTGTCACAATTAAGGCATAGCCAATTGTTCCTTAAATACCAAAAGAGGGAGTGGAGAGGTAGTGTGTCCGGCCGAACACAGGGAGCGGATTCAATCTCCCCATACTATAACTTAATAAACAAAATGGAATCCGCCCACAAGAAATAGGCGAAACAAGATATGGGCTTGGGTTGGGTGTGTTTCATACTTTGGTGGGAAGCACATCGTGTTTTTTAAATACCTCTCACACACCAAAACGGCCCTTGGTGTCATGCTGCATCATAGGGGTTATACGGATCATCATAGGGGCTCTACGGAGCACGGCGTTCTACTAACCAGCGGATACGCGGGAGCACTTGATGGTACCACTATGTGTAGTGTGTGAGGGTGTGAGTGGTAGGGTCAGGAGTGGATGATTAGTGAGTGTTAAAAAATACCTGGCAAGTGAGGACTACAAGAATTTTAATAAACCTCCCTGCTGGTATTAATAAAAACTGTGAGGTGGAGGTTTGATGTATTTAATGTACAAAACCTCCTGTGTGTATTTGTGTCAGCATGTTTCGAAGTGTGCTGCTTTTTCTTCAGGATGGGTACACAGATCCCTACCCTACTCACATAAAACAGTATAATACCATACATAGTATTCCCTACATTAAATGCATCAAACCTCCACCTCTTAGTTTTTAATAATACCAGCAGGGAGGTTTAATTTAATTCTTGTAGTTCTCACTTGCCATGTATTTTTTAACACTCACTAATCATCTACTCCTGATCCTACCAGTCACACCCTCACACACTACACGTAGTGGTACCATCAAGTGCTCCCGCGTATCCGCTGGTTAGTAGCACGCCGCGCTCCGTAGAGGGGTGCGATAACCCCTATGATGAAGCATGACACCAAGGACCCTTTTAGTGTGTGAGGAGTATTTAAAAAACACAATGTGCCTGCGAAAGGCTATGGGCCAGTTTGAATATGTGGTCAGCTTATTATTCGAACTTGAAGTGGAGCCAAGTCTTTGCATAAATGTGATACACAGCTTGTAAGAGTTTAGGGTGGCGGAGAAGAAAGCCAAGTAAATACAGAACATCAGAGGGACAGTGATGAGCCTTTAGGGACCCCACACATGATGTTAGCTGTTTTGGAGAGGAAAGGGCTAAGTTTGACCTGATATATACAGCATAGCAACAAAGAAGTGACACAAACCAGTGTCACCGATGGCATCCAATGCAGAAAGTCTTTCTATGAGTACATGGCGAACAGTGGTGTTGAAAGCTGATGAGAGATTAATAAGAATAAGTGCATGGGGTGTTACTAATCACAAAAATTAAGGAGTTGTTCCCTGAAGTTTATTAGGATGGTATCTGTGCCACTAATGGATATCAAGCCTAATTGGAACTCGCTTACCAGGTGTTTGGTTTCCAAGTGGGTGGATACTTTACTGGAGACAATGGGTTTGAGTGCCTTTACAACACATGAAGGCCTGTGGTTTGCTAGGTCATATTATAAGTTTCCTTAGTATGGGTGTGATCAAGGCATGTGTGAGGGCCTTTGGAATATATCTTCCCCTCTACACTCCCTGTATCTACAGAAAATGTTTCTTTATTATTATCCTTCCGGTTGGTTTCGGTCTTCTGACATTCACCTTCTGTGAATTCTAGGCTTATTCAGTCCAGGTTACAGTGGGAAGGTGAAAATGAGTGGAGTGTTCCAACTAAAATATGGCTGGAGTTGCATTACGGGAACAGTAATGGTAGTTCATTAAACAAAGTGCCATAGGCCAAGATGTTTAAAGATCAAATAAGGTACACTGCTAGAGAAGGCAACACAAGTGTAATAATGTTTACAGTATGCAAGGTTTCTGTTACCTCTATTTAATATTTGCACACAGTGCTAATTTTACTGTCTTAACATAGGAGGGTGAGAGCAGGTAGAAGAGAATACTACAAGACAGCCTTTTCAGGAATAACCACTTGATGAAAAAAGTATAATCACGGTGCATGCAGTTTTTATTTGAGAACGTGTTTTTTTAGGCCCATAGCATACCACTAAAAATGCACAAGAAATAAAATGGATCTTGTGCTTAGACAGCTTGTCACAAGAATCAAAACGCACAAAAGGCGAGGGAAGAATGCTTGCAAATTGTCTCAACGACTGGCAATCTCTCAAGCTAACATTCCAAACGATGGTTTTCCGCAATTGTGTCGTTCTATACAGAGGCCCACCTTATGTTGACCCTGCTCCTCCTTGGAACAGTCATTTTGGGTGTTTTATGTAATGCCTTAAGTTATCATTGGTAAAATCAAGACGTGGATCCCTTGCAGCTGTTCCACGGAATCCAAACTATATCACACTGATGAGGCCTAATAAGGCTGAAGACAATCTTGACTGTTTGTGTGCCCTTCTGGAGAGAGCTTTGTTTGGTAGTTTGGGATGGATTGCTTCAATGAGGAGCAGTGTCAGTACTGATTTGTGTAGGTGGGCCTCCATCTAGAATGGCACAGTGGGCGAAAAATAATGGGTTGGACTGCTTCACTAAAATAATTGCCAGTGATTTAAGTTATTTGCAAGCATCCAACCCATTATGTTTTGTGTGCTTCATGTAACCCACAGAGAGAGCAAGGGGATACCCAGACGTCGGTCCTTTGCCCCCTATGCCACAGCATCCTAAGCTAAAGGTTTTCGCCCACTATATCGTTCTACACAGAGGCCCACTTTATGCTGATCCTGTCCCTCATAGAAAAAGTTCTTTTGGGTGTTTTATGTAATGCCCCAATGTGGTCAAGGGTATGCCCAGACATGAGTCCCTTGCCGCTGTGCCACAGGATCCAGCTATATTCTCATTGACAAGACCTGATAATGCTGAAAATGGTCTGGGGTTCCCTGTGTTTCTTTCTGGAGGGGGCCTCGCCTGGCAGTTAGGGATAGACTGCTCCCATGAGGAGGAGGGTCAGTACTGATTTGATAAGATGGGCCTCTGTCTAGCATGTGTCACAGTGGCCAAAAAACAATGGCCCAGGATATTGCCAGTGGATTAGACTATTTCCAAGCATTTCTCCTATCACCTTCGGCGTGTTTGACAGAAAAAATTTCAAATACCCTGATAAATTCGCTGTGGGTAGTATGTGCTGGCTCAAGCCATTCCCTTCATCACGTTGTTTGGGCTTTTGCCAGGCTCATGATGAAACAATAAACCAGATGTTTTAATTTAACGCTTGAGCACATTACATAACGGTAGCTGTAGTTGGAAGAATAAGAGATCTACTTATTCCACTTGAATGCGATATATTTAATATTTTGAAATTAACACACATTGGTCTTCCCTTGTCTCAATTAAGGGCATATGGAGATGCCCATAGCTGACATTTCTGTCAATCACAGACTTTTAATTTATGCAATGAACACTTTACAGGCTCAACTTATACAGGAGACAGACTTGGCAGGAAGCAGTGACTGGAGCTGAACTCGGCCTCTGCTGGACAACTCAAGATGCCATAGTAAAATGGAGGTTTCTCATTTGAGGACTTCAGGTGGAGGCCAGAGAGTTGTAAGCAATCCATTTTGAAAGAGTAGTCCTTTTTACCTTCATTGATTAAACTTTCAGTTTCGGATATAAATCGTCAGGAGACACTAGGAAGAAAATAGATGGGCAAGAAAGAAGGAAATCCCGGGAACTGGGGGATAAATGCATGAGTGATAATCCACATATTTGGAGCTGGAGGCTCAGAGGGGAAGGAGTGGTTGCTCAAGTCCCTAGAGCAGACCCTTCTGGATGAGCAATGATGAAAGAGATCCACCTAGGTGCAGCTGTCCTGGATCGTCTGTGGGTTGTGATCCAATTGCCAGGAGGCCTTGGATAAGCACAAGTCCACTTTTGAGCATAGCTTCATGGTTGAGCTGGCACAGAAAGCTGCAAGACCCCTCTCCTACACTGAACCCCTCTTCCATATTCTACTTGGGAAAGAACTGTGTCAAAATGTATCAGACTACTAAATATTTCCTCTCTTGACAAAAGTGATTGTATGGCAGCGGAAAATGGAAATGTGAGAATCAAAACAGAAGAAGGTTCCAGCTAGAGGGAGTCAACCCTGCCCCACCCACCCACATATTCAACCAGTATGAAAGAAGCACGGACCATTTATAATGAGTTGGTCTAAATGCATGGAGTGCAATAAAAACAGGTAATCCCCCAAGGAAGGTACCTTTAAAATTAAACAACTAAATCATTTTAAAAAAAGGATAAAGGACCCCAAAGACAAAATCTCACCTGAGCAGTGGTTGGCCTTCTTGAATTGATACAAGTAAGCCATACACACTGGCAAGAAACTCTAATGAGGGGTCTTAAAAACACCTAAGAGAAATTATGCCAACAAATAGTTGCATGAGGGATAGAGGATTCAAGCTTGCAGCCCCACTGCAATGCCTCCTTCAAACCTTTTCACCCAAATCACTAATGATACCTAGCAAGATAAAGAGAAGGATCTCACAACTATTGTATGTTTTGCCATTCCAGTTGATGGAGCCGCCATCGCACCAAAGATAGCGTCTGACGGTAGCACAGCACTAGCTGATGGGACAGCCAAATGGACCCCAGCTGGGTCAGCACAGGTTGAAGGGCCTCAAGCGAACACCGAAATACCACAAGCAGCAAGCAGTGTGATTAACAGCAGTGCAGCCATCCCTAGAAACAGCAGAGACTGAACTGATAACAGTCTAATTGTCACCACTAATGCAATCTCGATCAGAACCTCACCATTCTGAAGAGTGGGCTTGAGGCTTGAAAGTGCAGAGTCTAACTGTTACCTGGGATGGTCTGTAAGAAATTTCTGAACGAAGGGATGAAAAACCGGGAACTTGAGCCACACCCCAGCAGGCAAACAGTGTTTCTACTTGATCATCACAGTGGTGACTCTAGTTCCCCTTCTCGGACCCACCAAGATACCTTCTAACGCTTAAGACAGTATCTTGGTCTCAGAGAGGGGTGATGTGTCACCATAAATACCCCCTAATCCTCATACGGCCTTCTGAAAATTAGTAGACAGTTCCATCAATATTCAAGAGACTCCCCAGATACTAGTGAAAAATTGCAAACTGTTAATGCAACAATACCAAATGAGCTGATATGAATTCATTGTTGTGTTACTATGCCAAGAGAAATCTGAGACCAGTTGGTCACTAAGGCAAACTGGGCACAACAAAAACCCTCTGGACCATAATGCATTAGCCACTGCTAGAAATTCTGAGTTTAATAAAGTTGTGGAAGTGTGCCCTACCAAAACTGACCGGATTACAATTAACAATTGTAAACCCATATGGTAGCCGCTAAAGGCCCATAGGCCAGGGTGCATTATACTTAAAAAGTGGAACATGTGGGTTGAGTTTTACAAGTCCTCGTAGTGAAAAACTCCTGAATTTCCTTATTCACTATTGTAAGGCCTACTCCTCCAACAGATTTACATTGGGTTGCCTTATTACATTAATAATTGCTAACTTTGGATTGGCAGCAGGTAGAAATATGATTTTTAGGTTCAAGGGATGTGTAATTTAAAATTCTCTTCAATGGCAAAGTCGAATTTTAGATTGGAATTTGGAAAATACCACTTTAGAAAGTTGACATTTTCCTGCCCACAAGTTTCTGAAGCCTTCTAGAAGTTTTCAGATGCCTGGGCCATTAAGATTTTGTATTGGGCCCCAGACAGTAAACAATGAGACCTGGGTGTAGTGGATAGGCTCATCTGTCAGGCCTTGCCCAACGTACACTTCAAAGGGCTTGCCTCCAGCACACACAAAGGAACCTGACACTAGTCTTTTGTCATCCCAGATGTCTTGGAGCCTTCACAGCGGAAAGGAACAACTTTCCAAAACCAGATGTGGGGATAGTATAGGGAATCAAGGATGGCAGCAGGTAAAAACATAAATCCCCCAGAGTCACTACTCAGTACTCTCCTGGACTTGTGGACACTGCAGAAGTAGGACTGCCTTGTTCCCCAGAGGACAGTCATCCTACTACTAGAGATGTGCCCTGCTGTTTGCAGCCTGTCCTGCCCTCTGAAAGGAAGACTGAAGCTGCCTCCTTCATCCCAGGCTAACCTGAGTGACTCAAAGGGTCTATAGGCTGACTTCCTGTTCCAAGCTACAGGGACACAACTAGCTCCAGAGGCCTCCCTGCAACTACCCAGCTGACCTTCTGCAACTGACCCTGACTGAGCCTGGCTACTGGCCTCTGCTGGAGTGAGTCCTGATCCTCAATAGACACCCCCAATGACTCCTTGGCTAACTTCACAGAAAGCTCCTCCACAAGAAACAAGCATTTGCAATGCAATAGGTCTCGCATTTACGCAAGTTTGGGCTATTGGCATTGTAAATGACAATGCCTTTTATTTATGTTTAAAAAACAAAAATAAGAGGCATTGTCATTTGCAATGTCAATAACTCAAACTCGTGTAAATGCGAGACCTACTGCATTGCAAATGCTTGTTTATAGTGTAAGGTTGGTTTGTTTTTATGCATCATTCTGTCTAGTTCCATGAGAATGCCAGGAGCATCAGAGTTTAGAACTATTCAGATGGTTCAAGGTCACAAATTTTCTTAACACTATTGGTTTTGCACTTTAAAGCTAAAGTATTTTCTAACACACATGGGAGACGATAGGTGGAGGTTAAAAACACTGGAGGAAATGTCAAGCCAATAAACTACTCAACAGATGAGCGTGTAGAAAATGATGTCATATAAATTGCAGTAACCAGTCGCAGATTGAGAATCTCTGTGTATCTCAGTAGAGCTGTGATGATGCATGGTACCACTGAGCTTTTTAACATCCTGAGGAAGAAGGAACGTGAGCTGGGGGGAGGAGTGGGGAGTAGAGAGCAGGATAATGGTAAGATTGATGGGGTGGGCTTGTCAGTTCTTCTGCCCCATTCCTCCTACAGACTGGTGCTGCAGGGATGGAGCAGTGCAGATGCTAAGAGTGAAAATTCTCACCTACGGATCCGGGATTTCGGTGGGGAGCCTGTCCTCCTTGGGTCATTGTGAGGTTCCCACATCATAAGATGCTATGGCTTGGGATGTAGGGGCCTTGCTAGGAGAGAAGAACAGCTTTCCGCCGTGTCTAGACCTGTTAATATGTGGCAACTTTAGGATGAAGAAACTGATCACTGAAGGCAACAAACACCTCCCTATGGCTCTATTGCATCCATTGAGACTGACATCTGGAAGGATTATAGATGCCTATTACTGAGAGCAAGTGACACGTTTAGTCCATAGCGTCCTAGATCTGACTGCCGTGCATCTGGTGAACCGCCAACCCAGATGTGGTGACAGACAAACAAACAGAGGACCTGGTACCTGCGCTTCACTGTTGAAACCAGAAACAAGGGGCGCTGTTGCTGCCACGTGCCTCCAGGCAAACCCATCGACAACTGTGGAACTAGCCTGTACCAGTGAAAACAAGAGGGGGGGTGCAAGGAATGCAGGGGTAAACCGGCGTGTCAGGCTGTAATGTCTACGTGAATCAGATCACTATGGAAGACACTGCCACGAATGCGAGAATCAGGAGCGGGCGGGAAGCTTGAGAGGCAGTGCAGCGATGCAGAAGGTTGAGGGGAGCGGGGCAGGACTCTGAAGGAGACTCCATGTAGTCCTGACGGGAGGTGCAGCAATGAAGGAGGGAAGCATGGCAAGGCCCTGAAGGCCCACAGAGTTGCGGCTGGAAGTGCCGAAATGAGCACCGTAGTGAGGCATCGAACGTGGAGAGGGGCCGGGAAAGGAAGGTCCGCTCTGGATCGGGTCAGAAAACGGCATTAATGTGCTACGGCAGGGAAGTCAGCGGGTTGGGGCAGTGTGTTAGAGAGGAGTGCTCCATGTCGGAGTAGCGGGCCGAAATCCACAGGAACAGGAGTACACTGTGGGGTAATGCTTCATTTGTATTTGAAGCTTTAAAGCAGTGGAGACGCAAGGAGTAAAGAAAGTGAAAGTGCGCCATGCGCGCGTTCTGCTCAGAGGCTGTTATTACAGGAAACGCCCAGGGAACTTTGCAAAATTAAAGCAAAGCAGCGCATGCATATGTCCTGTCCAGGTGCATTCCCATGCTGTGTCCGGACAGCTCGCGCATGCCCAGTCCTTCACTTCCTATCGGCAGGCATGAGCAATACAGCGATTTCTGTCTCGAACATAAATACATAGATAAATGGACACAACGTGAAGAGACGCAGCGTGAATGCACTGCAATGCTAGGTGATTGGGAGGGGCCTAAGAGAGGCAGGGTGGACGCAAACTTCTTCCAAAGAAGCCGGACAGAAAACCAGCGACTATAGATCTCGCCAAGGCGAGCAGCGCATGCGCTGCAACGCAAGCGAGACCTAAAAAGGGAACATTTTGAAGTTTGGTTCTCTTCACAGACCTCGACCTGTGCGTTGTGCCAGACTTTGAGAAGATAACTTTTTCAGCTGGGTCTAACCTGGTCGCTGTTTCTGTCCCGCGCTCAGCCTGAACTTGTAACCTTTCTCTGGAATAGGATGACCAGATGACGGTGATTGGCACTTTGTGCTTTTAAATGCTATATCTACCTAAAATGTTGAAATTCTCACATATTTGGTTCTACAGATCGGATTTTGTTTTTCTGGTATCATTTTATTTATTAAATAGTACTCTATTTTCTTTTAATTGGTTTGTAATTTTCCTTGTAATAGGTATTAACTTTATTAAGGTTTAATTGCTAGTGTTGAATAAATACTTTACATAGTGCCTCTATGTAAAAAAACGGAATGCTTCCGTGCCAAACTACAAGTGGGTTAAGCACAGGTTCATTTAGTGACTTTTTTGGTTAACCCATCGAAGGATTGTGGTCGTTACTTGGAGTTGGGTTTTCATCCCCGCAATCAAAAACTCGATTTCCTACACCAACCCATTAATGCAGTTATTTTTTCCCAGTTTCTCTGTTGCACCACAGCTTGCTATTACCCTCTTGTGGCGCACAGCCCCATTTTACTATTGTCACCATTTCTGTCTGCTTTTTTCTTTCGTCCCATAACCCTGGGAACCTACTCATTTTTGTGTTCTCAACGAGCAGCACTCAAATGATGAGGACTCAGCTTCCAGGAGAGTATAGAGTCACCCTCAATATTTTCATTAGCATTTAAGAAGAATTTAGACAATTCGGTCTTCTTATATGGTTTTACCCCGATTCATTGAATCGATTTGTTGGTGGGGCCGATTCCAAAGACCAGAGCAAAAGTGATTTCCTCCATCTCTTCACTAAACTAGCTACGTGAGTGCTGAAAGTCTGTAGGGGAAATTTGCAATTCTTCTGTCCCGTGTTTCATATCTAGGTCACAACATCTCTGCAAGAGAGAGGTTCCTGTCTGTGATTGTTTTCAATCTATCTGTAAATTATCCCGTCCAGTAATTACCTCAAACCAGGACTCTTCTAGGAACAGCAGATTACTGCCAGCAATGGATTTTAGGTTACACTAAAATAATGAAACATTTTGGATTTTGAAAGAAAAAAAAAAGATACCCCTAACCTTTTGCCACTATCCACATCCCAATGTGGCTGTTTTTTGTGCTCCCAAGGATGGTCTAAACCTCCCTAGACACTCTTCTTTTGATTATTGACTATCCACAGAAGCCAAACAAACCTTTATGTCTCTGAAAAGTGCATGATCTTCGGACCCTACTTTAGGTTTGCTTGACTATAAGAAACCTTTCATTTCATTACAAGACCACATTATGCATACAATGTTTTATTTGCCACGCCTGAGCCGCTCCTTTAAAGAACTTCAATTACAAACAATTCAGAACTGGAAAATCTTGAACACCAATAAATGCCTCCTGCACGGTATGTTGACTCGGGACTATTGTGACGAGTTGAACCAATTGCTTCTTATTCTACTGCTCTCATTGATGTAGCAGCAGGCCTGCTTTCAAGTCTGAGCACTGGACCGGCTGATGCCCTCCTTGTTGTTTAGTATCACCTTTTAATGTTGCTGTGCCTCATAATTTGGTAGCACCATTATTTCATACTGAAACGTAACACCTACTGCTGTAAAGTTAGTAAGCATTGTTGTATCATACTTCTTATATTACCTTGATAAAAACGTCCTGCGTTTAACCGAGCCTCCATGTTTTCCACAGCCCTGATGGGGAACCTCAAGGATGTATCCTAACCACTGCCCACCTCACAAAGCCCTGCACTGATCTCACTGATGCACCTCTGCCAAACTGCGAAATTGAATATTATGTTGCTGTTTCTTGCCTTAGAAATAATTATGGTAAGCAGGATGCTGAATACATTGTCTGCACTTTACACAACAATGTTGGCAGCGGAGGTTTACTTCAAATACAGACTCTGGGTGACCCTGGGATTGGAATCGCGAAACGTAATATTGCTAGGCTGTGGGGGGCAGTGATGCCTCCAACTCTTAATTCCTGGAAAAAGGATATGGATTGGTGTATGCTCCACGAAAAGACAGTGTACGTGGCTCGGGACTGTCCCCGGAAATGGGTGGTGGTGTGGTCCAACTGGAATGAGTACCGAGGTACACTGTGTGAGCCCCCTCGTATCACGCCCATTGACGACCAAATTGTACTGTAAACTGCTGCTTACCTGTACTGCTTCGAAATGTCTAATACCAGACAATTGCTGTATCTACTGTGTTTTCCAATGATGCATATGTGACAAATGTATTTCTGTTTGTGCGGACCTCCCCCTATGTTTGTTGCAATAAAAAGAATTAAAAAAAAAATACATTCTGCATGAGTTGATGAACTAATTGCTCTTATGCATGCATATATTGTAGCTACTGAGAAAAATGTTACTAATACACCAGATTCAAAATATGCCTTCATTAGTTGCTCATGACTTTGTAGGCTTATGATATGAAGAATGTTTCTTTACCTCTGCAGGTACTCTGATGAAGAATGGGTCTTGTGAAAAAGGAATGCCTAATGCACTTCTTCAACTGCCAAGAGAGGTAGACACTGATATGCGTGCTGCCCACCAATCTACCCAAGATGAAGTATTCACGGAAATACTTGCTAATAAAGCTGTTAAAAATTCCGCTTTGGCTCCTGATTCTGATGTAACCCAGTAGGGAACCCAAGGTACTTCTCACGCTTACTACGCCGGATCTCACAGCCCTACAGCAGCAAGATCAGAAAGTGAAAACATAGTTTAGACAAGGTACAGGTATCTCAAGCATTCGGATGGGTTGTGGAATGACAAGAATAAAAAGTGGCTGCTCCTAAAATACTGTTACTGAATCAGGTCAGTTTTTGTCATGGTGTTGCACATTTCATTCAAGATGGTATGATCCGTGTTGTAAACACCCACCGGCCTGCACCTTACTTAACCTCGATTGTTCAACTGCGCTGTCACTTATGTGCTGTCTGCTAAGCTTACTATGTTGGAAGGAGCACCAAAACTACACAAGCTGCCCATCCTGCCCCTGGGGGCACTCTGTACATATTCACATATATTCCATTCAAATTCCCTGGTACTGCTCTTACCTTTGTGTTGGGTTTTTGATTATATGTTCTATAGGTGCATACTCCTGTGCCCGAGCTGATGATAGCACGGCGATCAAAAGAATGATCCTAGACTTTCCCCCTATCTGTGAAATACTGCTCAAGATAAGAAGGCACAATGAACTCATTTTGTGTTATCAGTAGTTCAGGAAATGTACCTAGCTTTAGCAATCCGATACCATTTCGACAGCACTTATCACAGGGTACTCAGGGAAGGCAGAATGATTTACTAGAACAATTAAAAACACTATGTGTAAGATATTTGATGAAAATGACTTCAATTGCGGGATGCCCCACCTTTATTCCTAATGTCCAGGACCCACAAGATTACGTTGAGCTTCTATGAAATCTTCATGCTTCTCCCCGTCCCTTCACCAGTGTAGCCAGCTTTCCTTGATTAACACCTGTCTGATCATGTGACTCTAAATTATTGCAAATAACTGATCTGCTGTCTTAACAGCATCCATTCTGAGGTCCAAACAGCACTATAAATCAGCACAACCGAAGCCTGCCACAGTCAGTAAGCTGGCAACTGGATACATACAAAGGCCTGGAAAGAGCTCCCGATCAGCATCAGATGCTCCCCCAGACTCTGCACACCTTCAGGAAGAGCCTCAAGGCCTGGCTCTTCGGCTGACTCATAGCTGCACAACCCCTACCTCCCCAGTACTGTGAGACCCTCACAGGTGAGTAACACGCCGCACAATTCGCGGATTGATTGACTGATTGATATAAAAGTGCATCAGTAAAGGTCATTGCTTCAATCCAGGTGGAAAGGTCTACATCAAGTCCTGCTCATCACCACTGCTGTTAAGACCGCCCGCCTGCATCCACACATCACACTGCAAGTGAACCACACTGCAGAGAGATGTTAGACTTGTCGACAAAGCGTGCCTTCTTCTGCAGGCGCACCACAAAGACACGAGTACACAGCCTTTCTTTATAACTACGGACATATTACAAGATCCTAAGAGTGGGAAGCCACCTACCTACCAAATCTCTCATTGGTTCTGGCCAGCCCTCTTGGCTGCATGGCTGTTTGGGTGACACCATGTGCCTGTGTCAGCAGAGGGAGGAAGCCCGAGGCTTAAAGAAGTCAGTTGCACAGAGCCTATTGACCACTCCATAAACTAGCGATTGGTCTACGAAATAAATACTATTCAGCAGGTTCTGGATCAATAAAAGAGGGTAGTAACCTTTCTTCACATTAGCTGTGTTCACATGAACACAACGACTCCAATGTATGTAAGTTTTACAAGGACAACCTTATCTACCCAAGGAAACTAGGGTAACCATGCATAATCAAAACTGATTTGTGAGATTACCTACTCTGTTGCTCTAAGGTAATCAGAAAAAAATCATACATGTATGTTAGACATACCTGTTACATCACAAACAGTGCAGCACAGGAAAAATTAAACAACCAAAGCCTATTTTCTCTTTATCACAGATGTATCATTCATCTGTTGAGTAGAACAATCAGATGGAATATATACATTGAATCTTAGCGCAGATGATGAAGTGCTAGTGAGGAAGTGTACATATATAATTATATACAAGAATGTTTACAGACACTGAGTAGCCCAGGATTGATGAGATCTTTAAACTTCTGTTCAGACAAGACTGTACACAAACTGTGCAAAAAGATACAATTGATGGACAGAATACTGAACAATGCAAACATTCACCCCCTGTCACAAGGATCTGGGTTAAATCCATCATTCTTTTGCTCACCAAACCACCCCAGTTTGGACCCAGCCATATGCAAATCAGTCTTGACCCTGTTCCTTGTGGGAACAGTCCAGCCCGAACCGCCAAGCCAGGGCCTCCCTGGACCGGAAACAGGCATCCTGGGACTGGTTTCAGGGTATCAACCTTCATCAGTCAGGCTAGCTTGAATCTAGTGGTGTAGTGAGCACAGGACCCACGTCTGGGCATACCCTTCCCACTTAGACCAACATATGCAAAAGAAACAATTGATGGACAAAATGTTACCACATGCTTCACATTCAATGAACCAAAGAAACAACCAAGGGATGGGGGTGTCGATGGTTCGACCCGGTAGTACTACACGGATATCAGAGGAATCGCAAACTGTGACCTGACAACTAATATGCAATAGGTTATTAGTACATAATTTGCATTCACTAATGATAGGCTGGTTTCAGAAAGTAGGTGTCAAATTACACCTGCCATGTGTGACCTTCCTGTACGTACAGCAGGCCCTATTTCCTTTGAAGAACACATTTCTTTTAACTCAAGCAATTTAAAACATAATTTACATATCTTTAAATAATTAAAAGGAAACTGAATTACAAAGCTATGTGCACATTGCAGCAGAACTGCTCCAAGACTTATACTAAAGACCTGTAATGGAAAGTTTAGGAGTGAGAAAATAACTGAAAGAGTGGCAAATGAATGGAGAAAAACTAATGTAATTATTTACCAAAGCATTGGAAAGAGACAGAGTACTAAACATAATAATGGGGCAAAGGCGGAGATGAAACTAAGGCACTCATTATGAGGGTGTCAGAATTTGGTGTGAGTATACCATGGGAACGGAATCTCCAATTTCGGTTGGTATTCTCAAACCAAATGCCATTGATTATAACTTTTCTCCTTGGAACAGGGGCTAAATACATGGGACCTAGCAACACCATGCAGTTCTTCCCAATTCTGAGGATAAAACCTCTGACGTTTTCTGCCTCCAGGGATCAAACACGAAATGTCAGCAGGAAGGCAGGTGGGTCATGAAAGAGTGGGGAGTGGAGAGGTGGTAAGGCATAAGGGCAGTATGCAGCTCTGTCTGCTCCTCCTGTGCTGCTGCAGACGAGGGCCAAGCGGTGCTGTGAACAACAGCATGTTAAAGGGTTTAGGGTCTCGAAAGCTGGCATTATCCAGTCTGGAGTTTGCAGAACCATAATTCCGGGTCCAGAAAACTCAGAAATGCAGGTGGCAGAAGTTATTGGTATAGGCCAGAAAGGTGCAGCTGACAAAAAAGCAATCTTACCGAGTTTGAAATGATTTGCCCGCAACATTGTCTCTGTAGGAGTCAAACAGAACATGGTACTGGTCCCGGCTCCATTCTAGGACGACCTAGCAGAAAGAAGGCAAGAATGTTTCAATTTGTTCAAAGAGGCTTTACTTGCTATAGATCAGTGTTTCTCAAACTTTTTACAACCACAACCCACTTTTTAGCATGACAAACGTTCACGACCCTCCTAGCTTTCATGGATAGAAGGCAGGCGATATTTTAATATAAATAAAGACTTTTGTGGAAGTGCGCTGTCATTTAAAGAATGCAATTCTTTTACTGGGTCACTAGTAAAGTGTCTTGATTACTCTGATCATATTAAAATCTTTCTTCCGATCATACTTCAGAATTACAAAAAAAAACATGTACTTCATTTTGCTTTCCCAGCTGCTGAATGGGTACAGTTCATTTACAGTTATTTACATTTTGTTATTAGTTACAAAAAAAAAACACGTCCTGCAACTTTTCCTTTCACACTTCACGTACCCCGGCAAGGACTGTCACATAATTTACAGAAAGGACAAATGATGCTAACTTTCTGTGCTTGAAGAAGGCAAAGCAAATGTGTTTTCTAGGCAAACCCACACTGAACAACAATCTGAAATCCTTGGTGGAGGTGAATGCATTAGTGATCTTTTGGAGCGCAATCTGTAGTGACTGCGACAAGTGGGTTCTTTCTTGGCCTCTCCAGGTGAGAGCAGAGTCTATGGCTCTCCCTTTAAATTACTATGAGTAGGCAACTGTGCAAATCACTTGAAGCTCCACCTGTTTGGTCCCGCCGTGCCCCACAAATCAATATGCAAAGGTATTGCCGCCTTTTGCCAGGAGGATGGACAGCTTAACAAGAGGCCCCCGCATGTTTCCTGCTGTTTTTGGTGATACATTCTTGATGCTGAGGAATAGGAGGGCATCTCCACCAAACAAATAAGCACTTACTTCATATAGTTAAGAGGAAGAACACTTGTTTGGTGGAGATTTACCTCTTTGTAGTCTTGTTGTCTTCTCTACACACACACACCCATTCAGCCACTCACACATCCACTCACAAACTCATACAGCCACTCACACACCCATAATGTGACTCATACACCTATACAGTCACTCACACACCCAGCCACACACCCACAAAACCACTCACAGATCCATACAGTCACTAACATACCATTTGAGATGTCATCACTGATGTCATTGACCTCATTATGAGTGATGTAATATGTGAGGCCATAAGAAGTGAATTACAGTTAGCTCAGGTAACTAAAACTGCTGAATTACTATGGTTATGTACACACATCATATATATATATATATATATATATATATATATATATATATATATATATATATATATATATATATACACACACATAGACACACACACACACACACATATATATATATATATATATTCCCTATATATAGCCGGGAGGTCTAAATACTAGCGAGGATCTCTACACCTTTTTATGAAAACCATATATTTTATAGGAGTATGTTTTATGAATATTTCCTTTATGAAATATATATGTTTAATAGAGCCAATGAATTAAAACCCTTTTCAAGCACAAAATCAAATCTTGTCTCCAATTGAATGCCAACTATATCATAATCATGATGTATTCAAAATTGAACGAATCTCCTATTATCAAGGTAAAAATAGATCTTTAAATACTGGAAAATTCTCATAGAATCTTGGAGGCATTGATATTCTATCAAATGTACATGGAATGTTTACATAGCAATTTTATGGAATATTTTATCATTGATGAATTTTATGATTGAGTTGTATTTTAAGATATATGTATTTATATATTTATATGATTATTTAAATTACATATTTATGTCTATGTTTGCAAACATGGGAATTAATCGCATAATGAATCTATCAATCCCTCCACATAAAATTGCTTATTTGCACATGTTAATATTTGCACCCAATAGCCATACCTATATGAATATGTTTTCAATGTATAGTTATAGACATCACGTCAGTACAAACAGAAAATATGAATATGGACTATGGAAACTCAAGGTTATATTATATTGATTTAACCATCACTTGCACTTTATATATTGGAAGGGATTTTAGGTCTTCCGTTTTTGCACATGCACTTGGGTATTTTAGTTTCTATTTATGGTACACATAATAATTGAATAACGTTTAGATTTGATGGATAAGGGAAAAGCAATATGTAAAAAGAAAAAACTTGAGCACCTGGTTTTTAATGCATTTAAGCTAAGAATGGTTGGTGAAGAACAAAGGATAAAGCCATATAGACTAAAATGTATGTACAATTCCAATGTTTTAATGCAAAGAGGTTGTTCAAGTAATTTGAAAATATGCATTTAAGCATATAATAACAATCAATTGTGACAATGTCTGAAGGTACATAAGACTTATTGAAAGTTTTTTTTCAATGTCCATCGGTAAATGTAACAGCACTAGCACTTTAAATTCAGCAAAGTGAATCCCAAAGGCTGTCATGTGAGTAAGGCAGGCGATTGCCGAAACATGTTATGGGGAGATCTGTTGATGCGGTGAATAAACTGCAATAATTGCACTTACTTTAGGGTCCGCTCTAGTTTGTTGGCAGCAGATGACATACAAAGAAAAGTGAGTAGTGGATATATATGATATATATATATATGATATATGATATTTCCACAAATTCTTCTCAAAGAAGCACTCGCACTCAGAGTAGTACCAAAGTTTTAATTCGCCGTGACGCGTTTCATCAGTGAAACTGACTTGATTACACAAAGTATACCGGCATAACAGGAAGTCTTTACATAGGTTCATTGTAATAGATGACGTCCTACTACAGTCTGTATAGTATTGGTTATAGCGGCAGCGTTATGGTATACAGGTGTAAATCATAATAAAGAAAATAAACTCCTGATAGGCAGGAAAATAGATTACCGGTTTAAAGAGTGTATGTTTATGTGCCCAGGTGAGTATGGTGTTTTAGAAATATCCTAAACTGGTAATCTCGCGCCATCACCCTTGTGTAGTTCCTTCTGTAAAACAGATTGCAACATCGCTACATGTAGGCCAAAGCGACCTCAAGGGTGCAGGCCGTTATTTACATGGTGTTGTAAAAGTGAAGTGGAGAAATGTCACTCCACAGAACAGAAGAGGTATTGTAGAAGGAAGTTTATTCCATGTTGACTAGATAATGGGGACAAGCCAACGAAGGGCAGGCAGCAGCAACTGGAGACACAGCTGTACAGTCAGGAATCCAAGATCAGAATGCCTCACTGAACTAAGGTAGAAACCAGGGTAACAGAATGTGAGCATTCATGTCGTTCAAATGAATTCATGCTATTACAGTAATACATGTATATGAATGTAACACATTTAAAGGGATACAACACATGGTGACGCGGTCCCACACAAATTAGGGATCACTTTGACTCTGCGGCCACACCGTATTATAGATAATGTATTGGGCCTGGCCCTTTTTGCAGAGTAATCCCCAAACTTTTTGGTATTATTGGTCTACACCTGTTTGGTTTATTTAATTTACCTGTAAGTCCCATGTACAGTGGTATTCCATATACCCAGGGCCTGTTAATTAAATGCTATTAGTGGGTCTGTAGCGCTGCTTGGGTCACCCACAGAAGTAGCCTTTCAAACCTGTCTCGGGCTTCTGCCGCTGCAGGGCCTGCATGCGCAATTTACTGCCACAGTGACTTGCCATTTAAAGTTACTTGCCAAGTGTGGAACTCCCCTTTTACTACATATAGGTCACCCCTAAGGTAGGCTCTAGGTAGCCCAATGGGCAGAGTGCTATGTAGGTAAAAGGTAGGATATGTAGGTAAAAGGTAGGAGATGTACCTTCATTGTCCTGGTACAAACAGCCTATTTGATTTCTCACTGCTGTGAGGCCTGCTCTTCTCATAGAATTGCATTGGTATTTCCCCAATATGTTTTTGAGAGGTAATTTCTGATCTGAAAGTAGTAGTGTTGGTATGTTTGGAATAGTGGTGATAAATCCTGCTTATTGGTGAAGGTGGATTTTTAATTACTATTTTAGAATTGCCACTTTTTGAAAGTGTGCAATTCTATGTGCTTATGACTCTTTGTGCTTTGCAGCCTGAATCCAATTAACGTGTGGTTTGGATGGACTGATGGGCCCGTTTGTGCATTCACTCAAGAGAGTCGCACAAAGGGAGCTAAGCTGTGCCCTGCGTATCCTGATGAGCTGATGGGTCTTCCTGAGCTACAGTGGTGGGATCAGTGGTCACCGACACCGGAATAGGGCTATGCCAGTCCTCTCACAATGCTGTCTCCACCCCTCTGTAGTGTGTCTGGAGCCAGGACTGGTATTAAATGGGGGTGTTGAGTACTTCTAAAGTTCATTTAAAGTGACCTCCACATCAAAGACATTTTGAGTATAAGTACAGGGGCTCTGACCCCATGTTTTTAGATGCTGCGTGGGACTTGTAACCAGACTCTGCTGGCTCATCATGCTGCACCTTGCCAGAGGACTGCAAGGAGGAGCCACCATTGGACTTAATTGCCTGTTGGGCTGAGAAAAGGACTGCCACTTTGCTACAAGAACGCTTGCGCAGGTCTGCCTGCCTGCAGCCGGCTTTTGGTACCCCTATTGCTCTCCAGGGGTTTGTAGGCAGGCCTCTTTTCATAGGGTTCTGAGGCTGGCAGACCTGAACCCTCAAAATAGCGCATGGAGAGCGCGTTATGGCCTCTGAGCTTGTGAGTAGCGCTGGTTTAAAGTCAGCATTTAACATGTGGAGAGTGCTTGTACTGGGGGAGCGAGCCCAGCTCCTGTTGGTGCGAGAGAAACGAGAGTACTTCAAGCGACTCATCACTCTGAGTCATCGAGGCCCCTGGCAGCTCAAGTGGCACCACAGAGTCTCATGCTCTGCCGATCCAGTGCCCCTGGGAGCAACCCCCAACGTGGAGAGAAGCGGCCCCTTTCCCTGCAGTTCCAAAGACCCATCGCAGCCGCGAGGGAAACCCCAGGTAGGAGGGGCATGAGCCAGGAGCAGGAACCCCACTGACGTTGAGGCTGCATCTAGGGTGACCAACTGGCATGGGTGCAAATTCAGGACAGTGAGTGTAAAAATTCAGGACAAAGGGTCAAAATTAAAGACAACATTTCAGGACAGTAGGTCAAAATTCAGGACAAAAGGTAAGTTTTACAGACACATCAGAGGAGGTTGTGCCATAGTATATAAGTAAGTAAATAGACCACCACTTAAGTTCCAGTGAAAATAAGTTTGTATTAGGTTGAGACAATTGTGCACTTCATGGCTTTTCTGTATGCGCGCAGCTTTAAGCAAAAGTGCAGGTTTTTTTGAGGTAACAAAAATGCCCAACCCCACTTTTCCAGCTCGCAGGGAGATGCCCCATGCTCGGTCCGGCCACTTGGGCCATGCTACCACACTCCAATGGTGCCCCTCATCTTCACATAGAACTTCTCTCATGTGTATTTAATTTCTTTTATAGCACTACTCATTCGACGTATGTATGGCAGGGTGTCGGAGTGCATTACATCACACACATATAGAGACAATAACTCATATAAACGTGAAAGTTAATGTATAGAAAATGTTGCTTAAGATAATGCGGCTTACAATGTGTAATCATACTTTCATCCATTATTCAGTCTTTCACCATTCATTCTGTCCTTCCATGTGTGTGCCCATCCATGTCCATATTCAACCATTTACAAACCTATCCATCACGTATCCTTCCATCCATCCATCATTTCACTCATCCATCCCTCCATCCACCCTTTCACTCATCCACACATTATCCATCCATCCTTTCACCCTATCCATCCGTACACTCATTCATCCATTCTGTAGTGTAGTTCCTATAGTCCCAATAGGCTCTGCGCATTGGAATAATATATTCAGCAGTGTAGACTTAGGACTGAGGTTAACTAGGTCTCTACTGATTATATTAGACTTAAGTTTTGCCAGCTAGCTCAGAGGTCACTAGAAACTTTCTCGAATAAGCGAGGAGGAGTTTAACCTCCCTGGATAGACAAGAAGGGATTAGTTTCTGACAACCATAAAACATGACAACTTTGCTCTCCCTGATTAAGAGTATATCTCTAGAGTCGTGTGAAAACAAAAGACAGCTATTTCACTCAGTCAAAAGTGCGTACTTCGTTTCACCAGATTGCAGAGAAAAGAGAGACGGGCGTTTTCAATAAAAGGTATTATTTATTGAGCAGTCTCCTTCCTCATACAAGAGAAATGAATTGCTACAATTGCAATACTTATAGTGAAGTAAATTGCGTACAGTAAAAGCAGGATTATAAAATAATACTGTAAAAGCATTGATATGGTTTCTTAGCCATATGATACTTTAAAATGGATAAAATAGATACATATATATATATATATATATACACATTGACTAATCGTACTCAACTGGTGCTTCTAACTACGCCTACCCCGGTGTACCTGACCTAAGCCTAATACGTGGGAAGGAGTAAGTAAGTAGCAGTTTAAGTTAAGTTTGTTTTGCCAAGAATCTGACTCAAGAATTCTCTTTAAGGGTTTAGTCAGTTCAGTACCTGGGTAATAGAAAGCAGGAGGGCTGGTATCTCTCTCTCAGGACTCGATATCCCAGTCACCCGCAAGGGTAAGCTGGAAGCGCCGGGGCTGGATTTTCTCGGCAGGAGAAAAGACAGCGTCTTTCTGAGCGCGTCAAAAGGGAGGGGCAGCGTCCGTGGGCTCTCGCATCAGCTGGGCTCTCGGCAATTAGATAGCTGCTCCAGATTCACCACCACCGTGTCTTTGCTTAAGGCAGCGTTGGTATATTTATACCTGAAAGGTGCCAGGTTTGACGTAAGGCTGGACATAAGACGTCAATAAAGATGTCACTAAGAACTGGTCGTTCTTACAGTGCTTTACAGGAGTTCTCGGACAAAATCAAAACAAAGGCAATGGGGTTTCCCAGGTTGCTGGAGGCTTGGTTTGTTTAGAGAACTCGGTGTGCTTTCTAGGGGGGCTGGAGGAGTAGGCTTGCTTAATGTGACAGCATGTGCTACGACTGAATTATGAATAGGGCTTTTATGCCGTTGTAGGGATATTATTGATTTATAACCGGACAAGGGCGTAAAATAGAAATATCGATTCAGGTTCCTAGATAAACACACTACACAAATTAATGTCCATCATTACTAAAAACTAAGCAATAGTAAACATATCTAAAGGTGCACGTGTATACCGATCCACCCCAAAATACATATTTTGCATTTGAAATGGTGTATGCGAAATACATGAAAATGAGTATAGGTACTGTACGTTTTTCAAGCAGAGTAATCATTCATAAAAATAGTATGCATATATATCAGCAGAATGATTTTGCGAAAATTACACATGAAATGGCTCTTAATACAGAAAAGAAGTGCGAGACCATTTCATCACACATAAATACAATTATTTGTAAATATGCTAGAGGCTGAGGTAATATATTGTCTCTAGAGTTCCTAAAAATAGAAGCTCTGTTCTCTAAGAATAGTTCTACTTTAAGCAGAGTACAAGTGCCAAAAAGGTAAATATTTTGGAATCTGGGAAAAAAAAAATTTTCGTTTTTCAGGGGAAGAAGAAAAAAATAGTTCCAAATGTTTTCAGTAGCTTTTGTTTTTCAAAGCCGAAGGCCAAATTCAGAGTTCAGGGAACGCTGTGTACTTGTTTGCTTTAAAGTTATTCTTTCTGTTCGGGGGAGAACATCATTTCAGACAGACTTTCAAAAAAGCAGTTTACCGCTTCAGGTGAAAGTTCGACCAAGTTGGAAAACTCCGCTATCAGGCAGTCTTGAGCATGATTGCTTTCAGTGATGTATTGATCAGCATTGCTCACAGAAGGTCGTGCCTGGTTGATGCTGCTCTCATCTTGCACTTCACTACCCTTTAATCGCAGTGGTGAAGTTTCCACGAATGCCGTCATCAGGATAGGTAACCGCTGGGGACAACACGATGCATGAGTCGTTACAGGACTTAGCAAGGTATCTGTATCCAATGGTACTTCTGATTGTAGTGTGAGACAGACGTCTAACACGCATTCTTCTCCGCACAGCATACATCTTAACACAGGTAAGATACAATTCTGCCAGATGGGTCTGAATGAAAGAAACCAGGTCATACTCAGATCTCTTAGCCGGGCTAATCCAAGGACTTTAGTTATGCGGTCCCGATAGCGTATAGCTAGGATCGTTTCTTCCATTGTTGCTGGAGTCTTGCCTGTGACATGGCTTGCCATAACGAAGCAGGAGAATCAAAAATAAAATGCCTGCTACGAGTCCAAACAGGAGTGGAAGGCCGCCAAAGACCGAATGGACAAAATTAGGAAAGATGCCCAGGACTGCTTTGAAGGGTGTTAACAGTCCCAAAAAAATTGTCTTAAATACATGTGGGATACCATTCGTATCGGACATGTTTAAGATTTGGCTTAGCATTTCCGTGAAATGTAAGGGGCAATTTGTCGATAAAAGTTCATGTATCTCTGCCGATGTCCTTGCAACTTGGAGATCATACGTTTCTTTTGATGACGTCAAGGGCACAGTCGTCTGTAGAAGAACAGACTTCATTCTGCTTAAAGTATCAATTCGAATAGAAGAGATATTCAAAATGGGCCCAATTTTTCCCTCCCTGTCTGGAGTGTTGTTCGGATACAATACTTGCATACAGCAAGTGACCATGAAAGAGACGCTTACGAGATAAGCTTTTCCTGGCACCAAGCCACAACATCTGTGGTCCACTATTAGAATGTAGCTCCCGTTAGAAAGCCGTCTAAAAAATGGCTCTATTCGAGTTGCAGGTGTGCCATGCTGGTGGCATGAAAGGTTATTTGAAGTCCCCTCACAGGCCCCATGTAGATTTATACCCTGACACAGAAGTATACCACTTAGTGATCTTTTACAATTATCACCACTAAGAAATACATTCTGTCCTTTTTCACTATAACATGTGTGTGTGTAAGGTAATTTCCATGATGACTTAATGTATCCTTTACCCAACCTTTCATACTGGCCTGCTTGTATATACTCTTGGCAGTATCGAAATTGGAAAGTCGTTATCGGAATAGTTATGATTCCGTGTATTATCCATTCAATGACAGGTCGTTCTGACATTGTCAATGGTAATCTCTCAAGTTTTTCAATGCTCAGAATTGTATATTCCGCTCCTTTTTGTGCCAAGCTGATTTGTGTATCAGTAAGGTTAAAGATAGAGAATAATGACGTTGTGTTGATTAAACGCCAGGGCACGTAGCCTGAACGCAGATTTTGTAACGTCCAGCCAAGCTGTACAATAGAACGTAATTGGGACTGACCGTGTTGTAACATCAGTAAGTCCTGCTCTATTATATCAATAGCAGATGATACAATACTGTCCAGTGAATATATTCTGGAAGACAGAGTCATTAACCCATTGTCCACAACAGAAAGTGATTTTTCCAAATTAATACGGTCAATTTCTCGTATTTTTTCTGCTGTTTCAAGTTGCGTTTCTTTCCAAGCTTCGTTGTATGCCGCATATATACTCGCCGCTATGAAACGTTTTTGACGCTGTTTGCGTGGTCCCATTATGAAATCACGCAAGTCAGCACCTTCTTTAAGTAAAGTCAAGTGTTGCTTAATTTCTGCCAGTGTGGATGTCTGTAGCCATTCGAGGCAGAGTTTTCCTACACTGTACGTTGTAAGTATCCCTGGATGTTGTCTCTGGGAATATCTAGGGTCTGGCCTGGTCAATTTGAACCCCTGTATTTTGTTCAGGAATCTATCTTGACAGTTATTTGTGTCTGTGGGCCAGATCAACCATTTTTTCCAATCAGGATGTGTTCTGTTTTGGTTAAAAATATGGGATACGTCTATCTCAACATCTGTAGTGCTATTACTGTCAGGTGTTGGCTTTGGAATAGACGGTTTGTTTAAGTCTTTAATTTTGGCTAGGCCAAGGCAGGTTGTCAGTTGAATGGTGTCATTCAAGAATATAATTTGTTCTGGGATCATGCAGGCTCTAAATAATGATTCTATACCTTGGACCTGCCAATCTCTGGTACCCCAGATGGTTTTTGTTTCAATGTTATTTTTCCAAAAATCAAAACCAAATGTATTCATTTTTTCAAAAAAAATTCTGAATAGATTAATTTTGTGTTTGTCCGCATGGTTTTCATTCCTGTCTTATTTAACAGTTTGAAATAAAACGTTTCTGCATCACTTGTGTTAAACCCTGAGAAGTATGGGAATTTATCATAAAATGTTTTTGAACTGCCTTCTGGTGGAGTTGCACAATGTTCCCATTGATTATAATTAAAAACATTTCTAGGTTGAGCAGATTTATGCAAATAATGGTTAGCATAGTGATTGTAGCAGTACATCTGTTCATAATTTGATGACCCCTGTAAATAATCATGTTCTGTAAATTTTGCTGACATAACCAAATCTGACATCATATCATTAATACTTTCAAAGTCCCAATCCTCAGAGAATGTGCTCGGTTTTACAAAGTCACTTAATGAAACCTTGAATTGATGTGGATACTTCAAGAGTTCGACCGGCCCATACATTTCGTAATCTGTTTTGTCCCAAGCTACCCCACCGGGTATTGGATTGGCTGTGAAATTTACTGATGATAGTTCTCTTTTCTCGATGTGTGAAGACTTGTGTGGCTTTAGGACCAAGTTGATGTTCTGACTTGCTGTGTCCATTGTACTATATTTTCCCTCAATGAAATGTCCCAAGCACAGTACCATGATGAGTCAAAGCAGGAGGAAAAGTACACCTTGCACAAACCAAAATTCAATCCATGGAGAAATCAGATAGGTTTCTTTGAGTTGATGAAAGAGTTCTTTTGCTTTGTCTTTAAGAGTCTTTGTTGGCTGTTCCTCAGGTTCGCTTGGATCCTCAGAAAAGTCATCGAAATTGATGAAGTAGCCTGATGCAGTTCTGTCAATTGTTGGAATCGCTTCCAGATTTTCATTTGCTTTTGGAATTTTCTTTGATTCATTAGCATAGTCTGATGCTACATCGTTGTAGACTGGTGTTTCTTGACGAGCTGTTGCAATTTGGGTTTTAAGAGGCATAAGTTCCATGGATTTGTTGCATAGTCCTTGTTGATTCACTGTAGGTTTATCAAATGTGATTGGTCTCTCAGTTTGAACCTCTTGTATTGTAGCAAATTTTGGTGTTCTGCTATTTCTTGGGAGTCCACTTGGCCTACTACTTATTATTGGCCACATGATTGTGGTTTAACCAGGTCGATGGATACAACTCGGTTCTCCTTTTTACCAGCAAGGGGCGGTAGTACAACTGATCTTGTTCCGTTGATAGCTAAGACAGGTACTGCTTTTCTGTAAGAAGGCCCAAATTCCTTCTTCACCGCGATTTTCTCTCTGACCAGATCCCCAATCTTTGGAATCCAGACAGGCCTTGCTGGGACAGGTGGTTTCTCTTCAGTGGCTGTTGGCTGCTGTTTTACCCTTAATGTTGCTCAGGTCTTTTCTTGTTTCCTTTAAGTCCTGTAAAATAGCCAAACGATTTTTGATATCAAAGCATTTTCCTTCTACCACTGAAGTCTGACTATCAAGGTCCTGGATATGCATTCTAGTCCCGAACAATAGTTCGTACGGACTAAAACCTTTTAGAGAATTTCTTGGCAGATTATTAAGACTATGTTGGACACTTGTTAAATGTTTGACCCACCCATCCCCCGAACCTAATACCTTTGCCGTTATAGATCGCTATATGTCTCGGTTTTTTCTTTCCACCATCCCGTTTCCCTCAGGAAGGAAGTGACAAGAATACCGCAACGCAATGCCCATGCTGGTCATGGCCTCTTTATAAGCTCGAGAGCTAAAAGCAGGACCCTGGTCAGAATGTAGCATGCCAATTGCGTATATGCCGATATAGACTCGCGAATCTTTTATAACAGTTCTGGCGTCAGCCGAGAGCTGGTGTCTGCATTTTTAAGTGAATCTAGTCTTAAACATTAATACGACGCATTTTTCCTACTGGGTGTTGCATATAGATAGCCTTATCCTGTCTAAACGAAGAGCCATGGCAATACACCGGCCGGTTCGCCACTGCGATCTCTGTTACAGTCTGGGCAGTTTATTGCAAATTTGTGATGTTGCAGGCTCATTCCAGGCCACCAGTATATTGATTGCAATTCTTTCAGAGATTCCTTCACTTTAAGGTGTCTTAGACCCTCACCCATGTGTGCGTCTGCTATTAACAAGACTCTCCTGTTCGTGTTTGGAATTACCCTATCCCCCACTCCAGGGATTTGAGCAAATGGAACGGAGTTTGCATCGATTACGTATGTATAATTGAGTGGATAGTTCACGGGTAATGCTGCACAGTCGCCTTTTGATGACGTTTTTACCGCCAGCATGGTTTCCCCGTCTATGTATTTTTCTGAACGCTTTTTTGTAGCTACGGAATCCGGTTTAGTTGCTTCCGCTGTGGCTGTCTCAGCCAATTAATTCTCTGCAACATGAACGCCATCACGTTGATGACTCAGTGAATGTATCACGTGAGTCTTTTGTAGTTCTTTCTGTAAAAGAACTACTTGTTCCCAAAGCGATTTTTGCTTTATTGTGGCACCGGTGTCATCTTTGTAACCATTTTTAACCCATTTCTGCAAGTCATTATTGTATGATTTGACGCAGTAATGCGAATCGCACACTATTAGTGTCGGGAATTCGCGATCGGCAATATCGAGCGCCATTTTCAAAGCTATTAGTTCAGTTTGTTGATCTGAATTGTCTTTTACAGATTGTTGATATTGGAGGATTAATAGGCACGGCGCACAGCCAGGGTTAATGGAGGGATGTTTGTTGAGCGGTGTTGAGGTTCAGATAATTTTCAGGTGCTCCAGCAGGTGACGTAACTGTCTGGGTACGTCGAGGAAACTGTTATGGGGTTGAGTGCATTACCACAAGTGTAAATGCATCCCTGCATATGGGCACTCTGTCGTGGTTCGTTGTAATTAAACGTCCGACTCCCGGTGAATATGGCTAATTTTGGTTTCATCATCAATCATGAATTATGATAATATTTGAACATTTGTTTAACTGAGAACCTATGAGTCTAAAGCCTGCAAATATAATTTAAACATCTGAAATCAAATAAGCATTTTCTAACCATATTCACCGGGAGTCGGACGTTTAATTACAACGAACCACGACAGAGTGCCCATATGCAGGGATGCATTTACACTTGTGGTAATGCACTCAACCCCATAACTTTTACAGATTGTGACATTGTTACCAGAGGTCTCAATTTACCTCCGCGCCACCCGCATTTAATAATCTCGCACGTAGCGTTATAGGCTTGTTTTCCCCAAACCGAGGGTTGTGCATATCCGTCTGTATATATTACACAGGCGTACTGTTGTATGGGCAAAATGTCGATTGGCAGAGGATATTCTTTTTCATATGTTAGATTTTTCAGTTTTTTCATGTTTGGGTCAAAATAGTATTTCACTTTGTCTGTATCAAGAGAATTTTCCCATTGTATCCATTTTGGATCTAATGCCACGGTAGTTAAATTACATGGGCTTGTTAATGCCTCAAAGGCTGATTCTGCTGTTAAAACAGTAATCCGTCTGCCTTGGGCTTGGGCTCTTTCTCTTGCTACAGCTGTTTGAACCGCATTTACAATGTTTTCCGCAAGACAATGTTTTTTCAGCTTCTGTGTACAAATGTGATTTGTATGCTATTGGTACCATTTCTCCCTCATTACAGGTTAGGTACGTGAATCCGCATCTTCCTGGGATGACTCGGATTACAAGGTTGCGTGTGTTATGGCGTGTTTGCAATTTTGTTTTAGCTAACATGTCTGTTTGCAATGATCTCAAAATTTCTGTGTGTTTTTGAGTCCAATTGATTGGTTTAAAATCTGGTTTTATTAGTTCGTAGAGAGGGTTAACCCTCTCTGCATAATTTAGAATGCAAGTTCTTCCGAAATTCAGGAAACCTAGAATTGATTGTAAGTTTTTCAGCGTTTTTGGTGCTTGGATTACAGCGCATTTTTCTAAGAAATTGTCTGCCAGGCTTTTGCCTTCACTTGATAATTCATATCCTATAAACAGGACAGTTAGATGGGCAATTCGCGATTTTTTAAAGTTGAATTTGTAACCCTCTGCTGCGAACCCAAGTATTATGGTGTTCACTCTTTTCAAGTGAGTATCCAAGTCATCATCTGTTAGATAGATGTCATCGACATAAGATAATGCCTCATCATCATACATTTGTAGTAACTCTGTTACTCTTGCTGAGAATAATCCTGGGCTGTTCTTGAACCCCTGTGGGAGTCGACAGAATTTTTTCTGCGAGCCCATTATTGAGAAAGCGGTCAAATACCTGCTTTCAGGTGCTATGTTTTGACAAAAGAATCCATTAGAGATGTCTAATGTTGTTTTGTTTTTTTTGCGCACGATGTTATTCATTAGTGCTGCACTATGTGAGTTTTGTACTGCAAAAGTTTTGCAACATGAGTTTAGATGTCTGTAGTCCAAAACTAGACTATATGAATCGTCTGGCTTGGAGACAGAAAACAAAGGATTGTTCATTTGTGAGGTGCATGTTTCAATCACCCCCTGGAATTCAAGTTGATCTAAGATCTCCCTGATCTGTTTTTTAGCTTCTTGCTTAATTGGGTACTGCCTCTGTGCAGTTGGTTGACATTTTAACTGGATTTTGTGAGGAAGAGAGTCCTCATCCCATCCTACATGGTTTTTATACTTTCTTGCAAGTGTATATTTTTTATGAATTGGAATATGATTTGAGAAGGCAGGCATAATCATTTCTTCGCCATGAGGGCACTCCCTGACAAACTCTGGTGGCCAGTCTTTTTCAGCTAAAAGGATGTCATAGCCTTTTGAAAGGTTATCCCAAAATAGACCCCTTATTTTCCTAGTCTTATCTCCCTCTATACGTAATGTTATTTCGTATATTTTATGAGGTTTGCTAACTCTGGTATCTGCAGTTTCCACCTGAATGTACTCATTCGTGTCCACTGTCTCCAGATGATTCATCAGGATCTTGCGAGCTATGCTCACTTCTGCTGCGCTGTCTAGCATTGTCTGAGCCCACTCTCCGTTTTTCAGCTGTGTCCTCAGGATCCTCGGCATGTTTGATTACTTTAATACGGGCTACCTTCTTTTTTGGAAATTTTAATTTTTTACTTTGATGAGCAGGTTCCTGGTCTTTGGACTTGACGTGCTCTTCCCTTTGTTCTGACCGTCCTCTTCTTTCCGATTTCTGCGAGGAAGTCTGAAAAGATCAAGAGGGACGTGTATCAATATCTTGATATCTATCAGGTTTCTTCAAATTATCCCTATTTCTAAGGTTATATCTTTTCTCAGAGGGCTCCCTCTGGGGAGACTTGTGTCCTTGGTCCGGAAATCTTTTTCTCCGCCGAGGAGACCTTCCTCTGGACTGGAATCTTTTTTCTTTGGGAGTGGATTGTTTATTTCCATCCCAGCTCTTTTTTGGAGTGTTTAGATTATTTTTGATAAATATCTTTTCAGGATTTTCAGTTAGTTGGGGTTTTACTGGTTTCCCACCCAAACTATCTCTTCCTAGTTCTTCATAGGATTTTTCTATGATTCTGGCAAGTTCAAATGGTTGTTCTGCTATATCTGTTTCTTTCAATTTCTGGCGGATCGCCACAGATGCTGCTTCTCCTTTTATGTTGGATAATAATAAAGCTGAGACCTGCTTGAATGCTTTCAGTAATTTCATACCCAGAGTTAAAGCAGGTTCTGGACCGTATTCATTTTGAATCTGTTTTAGCACATCTGGTATTAT
Source organism: Lissotriton helveticus (assembly GCF_964261635.1). Lineage (NCBI taxonomy): Eukaryota > Metazoa > Chordata > Amphibia > Caudata > Salamandridae > Lissotriton > Lissotriton helveticus. Next base: position 847,952,170 of record NC_136057.1, on the reverse strand, counting down.
CGCCATAGACGGAACACTATGTGTTTTTGTGTAAATGGAAGCAAAGACTGTGCCCCAAGTGTCACAGTCCTCCACATGTGGTGCGATCCCCATTGGAAGACAGATAGTCAGAATTCTGTGTTTCTCAATAGGGGTAGTATCCGGAAATACTGCCTCAATTTGAGTGATTTTTTGTGCTAACCAGAATGGAATTTGTTCCCGTTTTATGGGTACTTTACCTAGACATGACTGTATGTTCTGTGGTGTTATTTTGTTTGTGTTTCCCTGATGAGGGGTCAGCTGTGGAATGTTAATAGCTGGTTGGACTGTTGAAGTCCGCATTACATATTGGACTAATTGTCTATGTATTTTAATAAGTTGTTTTAGCTGTGCTAAAAGTTCTCGGTCTGACATTTTTTCTATGTCGGGGTGTGGTGTGTAGCTGGCTAGAACCGGCCACGTTGCTCCTGGTCTACCTAGTGGACCGAGCCTGGGGATGTGATTAGTATGTTTTAGGGCGCCTTTAAACCAGAGCAGGTGCTCTTGGTATTTTAATGGGATTTCAACCTCCTCGAAAGGAGTGTATTCATCCGGAGGTTCCTCTATTTTGTAATAGTGGAATTCGTGTGTGACAGCGTTTGCTGCTGGAAAGTTTAGCCATTAATAGAATACCTCTGTCTGCCGATATTCATGTGCCTCAATTACGAATATGCTTGTACCACCTCTCGATGTTAGTCCATTTTCTATAAGTTTAAGAGTTATAGTTTTTCTTATGTTGACCGGAATGAGTATAGCATTCGGGTCGGTCTGCAGGAGACTATTGTCATCCTCTAGGAGTTGAGCTGCTATTCTAGCTGCCTCCCTTTCTTCTTCACCGTCTGACATTTTACTGACAGAAGGGTTTTTGTTGCAGATCAAGTTTCAAGGAAACAAAGATTAGGTGCACAATATTTTGGAACACTGTATCCTTCAACGTTGAATAAACCAAAAACCATACATAGGAATCTCTTCCTACTAAGTTCCGGCGGATTTTAACCTTTGACCCACTCCAGACGTCTTTGGAGTATTTACGGGAGAAAGGGTCTGTGTGAAAAAGCACTACTGAGTTACTCTAACGTCTTGCGTTAGATTTATCGCCTTACCAAACGTTGGGCGCCATGTAGTGTAGTTCTTATAGTCCTAATAGGCTCTGCGCATTGGAATAATATATTCAGCAGTGTAGACGTAGGACTGAGGTTAACTAGGTCTCTACTGATTATATTAGACTTAAGTTTTGCCAGCTAGCTCAGAGGTCACTAGAAACTTTCTCGAATAAGCGAGGAGGAGTTTAACCTCCCTGGATAGACAAGAAGGGATTAGTTTCTGACAACCATAAAACATGACAACTTTGCTCTCCCTGATTAAGAGTATATCTCTAGAGCTGTGTGAAAACAAAAGACAGCTATTTCACTCAGTCAAAAGTGCGTACTTAGTTTCACCAGATTGCAGAGAAAAGAGAGACGGGCGTTTTCAATAAAAGGTATTATTTATTGAGCAGTCTCCTTCCTCATACAAGAGAAATGAATTGCTACAATTGCAATACTTATAGTGAAGTAAAATGTGTACAGTAAAAGCAGGATTATAAAATAATACTGTAAAAGCATTGATATAGTTTCTTAGCCATATGATACTTTAAAATGGATAAAACAGATACATACATATATACATTGACTAATCGTACTCAACTGGTGCTTCTAACTACGCCTACCCCGGTGTACCTGACCTAAGCCTAATACGTGGGAAGGAGTAAGTAAGTAGCAGTTTAAGTTAAGTTTGTTTTGCCAAGAATCGGACTCAGGAATTCTCTTTAAGGGTTTAGTCAGTTCAGTACCTGGGTAATAGAAAGCAGGAGGACTGGTATCTCTCTCTCAGGACTCGATATCCCAGTCACCCGCAAGGGTAAGCTGGAAGCGCCGGGGCTGGATTTTCTCGGCAGGAGAAAAGACAGCGTCTTTCTCAGCGCGTCAAAAGGGAGGGGCAGCGTCCGTGGGCTCTCGCATCAGCTGGGCTCTCGGCAAGTAGATAGCTGCTCCAGATTCACCACCACCGTGTCTTTGCTTAAGGCAGCATTGGTATATTTATACCTGAAAGGTGCCGGGTTTGACGTAAGGCTGGACATAAGACGTCAATAAAGATGTCACAAAGAACTGGTCGTTCTTACAGTGCTTTACAGGAGTTCTCGGACGAAATCAAAACAAAGGCAATGGGGTTTTCCCAGGTTGCTGGAGGCTTGGTTTGTTTAGAGAACTCGGTGTGCTTTCTAGGGGGGCTGGAGGAGTAGGCTTGCTTAATGTGACAGCATGTGCTACGACTGAATTATGAATAGGGTTTTTATGCCGTTGTAGGGATATTATTGATTTATAACCGGACAAGGGCGTAAAATAGAAATATCGATTCAGGTTCCTAGATAAACACACTACAATTCTTCCACCTATCCATCCATTCACTCACTCATACATCCAGCCATTTACCTATCCAGGCATCCTTTCATTTACTCTTTCATCCAACCAGTCACTCATCCTTCCACCCGTTCAGTTAGCCATCCTCCCTTTCTCTCTTCATCCCCCTTTCAATTAGCCGTCCATCGTTCCATCCACCCACCCATCCGTCCATCTACTCATCCGCTCATGAATCCATCCATTGAACCTATCACTCATCCATCCTTTCACTCATCCATCCATCCTTTCTCTCATCCATCCACCCCTTCACTCCTTCATTCATCATTCCATCATTTTGTCCATCTACCCACCCCTTCACTCACTCATCCAGCAGTACATCCACTCTTTCACTCATCCGGTCATCCATTCACCTTTTCCCTTATCAATTCATGAATCCATCCATCATTTCACTCATCCATCCATCCTTTCACTGATCCATCCACCCACCCATCCCTTACTAACTCACCTTTTCACATTAATTATGAGCTGAGCCTTGGTATGTAGAGTTGCAGACAGAAGAGACCCATCAAGAATTCCACCCTCGCTGTAGTTCCTAAAGCAAGGAGTGGGGTGGGGTATGGGAGGGTTCACTATGCCCCTGCACGTAGGCAATCTGAAAAAGTGAAAGGCATGAGTCGTGCATGATGCACAGTGCCCGGACGTGAGGCGTCTGTGACATGGTGTTGTTTCCAGAGCTTTAAGTGGGAAGAAAAAACTGGGGGGGGGTCTCTCCAAAGGGGGTGTTTGATGTAATTAAGGGCTTTGCTTAAAACACCCGAGCTAAAAATCTGTGCTTGGTATAATATGCTGCCAGACTGTCTGTCTGTCTGTCTATCTGTCATTGCACCAAGATATATAATACAACAATGTTACACCTAGAACAAGTAACGTTACACCTCCAACAAGCCAGAACTATTGGCTTTGTCAATGGTTGTTAGCTGCATAGAATAAAAAAGCAGCAACCAAGGCTTCCTTGAATATAATATTGATGTGTCAGTTATAAAAGGATGAGACTCTGAAAGAACTATAACCCGTTCTTTTTAACTTCTTTCACCGCCTTCGTTTGATTAACTGGATTCTCAGGTAGAAGCAGCATGGGCGTTTTTGCACTTCCATGTGGCAGAATGCCCTGCCCTAGATCAAGGCTGGATGAGGCCACCACATGCTTTCACAGCCCAGACTGGCCCATTGTCATTCTATATGTGGCTATTAGCCGCAGACAGAATGACAATAGGCGGGGTGGGGCTGCTCTAGTGCTCCGAGGAGGAGTGTGAGGCGCCCCATCAGGGGGCTGAGGCCTCTCGCAGGGGAACAGCTCTGCTCCCTGAAAGGCCCGAAATTACAGACAAAAGGCGTCCATAAAAGGGATCCTCGCGGACAACGGACGTGAGGTCCAATTTATGGACGGTCTGTGAACTTTAGGGACGGGTGGTCACCCTAGCTGCATCGGAGGTACTCTGCTGGCCTGGTGGGTACCTCGCCTGTCAGTCTGGCAGCGGCCGCTCCAGTTTTGGTTGGAGAGGGGAGGACCTGGCGAGGTCTCCCCTTAGTATCCTCAGTGTTCCCTTTCTCCCCAGGGAGCATGCTGTAGAGGGTACTGTGGATCTCCAACGAGACACAGGAGGCAGATGTCTGTGCCCAAACCTAAGGAAACCTTGCGACACCGGGGCATGGAGATATCGAGTTGCTGTAGCTGCACCACATGGTCGTGGGCAGCCAGCCATTACGAGTGGAGGTCTCCACGCCAATGTGGGCAGTGAGTGTGGCTCCCCCCTTTCGTGGGGTATTAGCCTGACTGTACTGACGGGGAGTCCTCATCGGAGGACCCTGAATGGGAACGGATTGCCTGGAGGGTCTCTAAAATCACAGTGTCACACAGAGTAGGCGTGCAGGAGTTCCTGTGGCCTATGGTTCATGCTTAAGTATGCTTATTTCAGCTAGGTTCAGAATATTACCGTATTTCTATTATTAAAGGAGGACCGGTGTCCTATGGCTGTGTTTGCCTCATGGGTATCATATTCATTACTGCCACATTTCATGCCCTAATGTTTTGTGATGCCTATCGTTTTGATTCTAGTAATATCAGGATAACGAGTATGCAGGCAAAACTTGCCGGATGTGCACAATTATCATGCCTCATATGCTTATGGTGATATCTGGTGATCTGTGTGTTTCCCTTCCTAAGAGGACTGCTGATTTTTGTATCCTGGTGTAATGATGTGTATTTGGATGGTTGCATTTTTCAGGCATGCACAGTAGGAATGAATCATGTTGCATTACATGCTGCAATTCATGTTCACAGGGATATGTCATTGTATGCCTTGCTGTAGCGGGGTGGCGGGACAGAGGAAAAGAAAGACTGGTGGAAGCTTACCGATGATAATTCTTCTGTTTCATCGCCCCAGGAGACATGGGAAACCGAGTCCGATGCGTGGTGGAAGCAAGAACACGCCTCTAGGGAAGACTGTGCCTTTAAGGAAGGCGAGGTTGACGACGAGGGCACTCCCCCATCTGACACTCTGTTTGGTCAAGGAATCGGATTGGAGGACGGATACCCACCCTCACTGGAAGGCGGAAACAAAAGTCCGGAAGAACACAGGAAGGTGTGTCTCGACACCTGGAGGGAGTACGGAGGTCGGAGCGGAGTTACCGAAGAGACGGAGGAGCCGAGGAAGAACGTCCCCGAGGAGCCAAGACCAAGAGCAGCTGTGCCTGGATGCCAACGTTCCCAAGCACCGCCCAGCCACACCCACGGAGGAGTGTGGCTCACCCAGGTGCGTGACCGGGTATCAGGTTGGCTGGGACGACGTTAGTTGTGTAAATAGCCGTGTTCATAGCCCTGTTGTTGTCACCCAATTCTCCCGTCCTCCTCACCGTCCCTCACCCCAGCCTGTTCCCTCTCCTCACCTGCCCCTCACGAGTCGTGCACCGTCTGAGTTATAGTGCAAGCCACTGGTGTCCTCACTTACACAAGGGTTACCTCCCCTGGGTACTCGCTTAACAAACAGACCGCTAATAGCCATTTCTTATCTCCCGCATGTGGCGTTGGGACCCGGCACGAGACCGAAGTGGAGAAGCGCCCGAAGAGGAAGAAAGGCGACGAACAAGCCCCCGCAGATTCCGCGCCCTAGCCGACACTTTGGATCCCACTACCCTAGCGAGGGAAAGACAGTCCCAGAGAAAGAAAAAGACCTTTATTAAAATAAAACCACGTTTACCCAGTCCAGTTGTCTCAGTCCCTCCTTCTGATCCGCCACACTTGCATAGTCAGGATAACGAGTAACCTATAATGTGATGGTATGATATGCTCAGTAATGGGGTCTTTCATGATGTTTTTATGAAGTGCGCAATATATGTCTATCTTATTGCACTAACTGAGATGTGATGACAATTGCCTAGTTGGTAGGGGGATTATTGGTTTATGTGGCCTTGGTCTTTGTTTATATGTAATACAGATACGTATTTTTATATGCTACGTTGTCGAGTCTCTTTTGTGGTGTATTTATTGGGTCACTGGTGGGCGTGTATGTGTGTGTGTTGCGCAAATGCTTTAAACATTGCCTCTGGGATAAGCCTGACTGCTTGTGCCAAGCTACCAAGGGGGTGAGCAGGGATTATCTTGGTTGTGTAACTGCCTTACCCTGAGGAGAGTGGTGGGTTTTGCTTGGCTTACGTGCATACACCTAGCCAACCAGAAACCCCATTTCTAACGCACAGGCACAAGAAGCTGACAGAGGGTGCAGTGACTGTGCTTCACAAAGATGCGGCGCAGAGTGAGTGCAGTCTTTGCAAGAAAGGAAAAGGGGGGTCCCCAAGAACTCCCCCCCCCCCACCCCGCCTAACAAAAGCCCCTACAGCCCCCGCGGAGCGGGGTCCCCCAAGGTCTAGGGTCTTCCTCAGCAAAAGCGGTAGGTGGTGGGCCAGGGAGGAGGGTCCCCCTCCATGTACTTTAAGCCCGGTGGAGTGTAGGGGGGGTGGGAGGTATTTTGCAAGTTGTTATGCCACTGAACCCCCCAGCAAGGGCGGTGCAGCAGTTACTCGCTGCACTTGCCTAGAGGCGGATTTCCACCCTGGTTTGAAAGGCAGGCTGAGTTACTTGCTAAACGACAGACCGACGGCCGCCTTTCACGAATGCCCGACCCCCAGGGCAGCCAGGACTGCCTCCATGGGAGCTACGCATTGTCTGCACCAGGGCGCGGTGAGCAGGTCTGCACCCAGGTAAAGGTGCGCCGCGGCACAGAGCAGGTCAGAGCGCACCCTAATCCCTGAAGCGATGCCACAGTAATGCCATTCTCATGCAGGACGTGAAATACCTTTTAACAAAGAGCCAAACAGCACAGCAGAGAGAAGCCGGGATAGGCGGATCACTGGTGAAAGCGCTGTGATAGATTATTCACTGAATGAAAAATAACATTAATAAAGTTACGAAAGCCAAAGCCCAAAGTATACAATTGTCGTTGGAGCTATAAACGTCCGTGGTTACATTGCGCTGGGTTTTTAGTCTCAGCAGAGCCTTTTTGCTGCCTCAAAGGGTTCAGTCAAACGATTGCAGTGTGAGCTGCGTCATAAGGGTTCTAAGGCTGTGAAAGTCCCTTATCGCACTCTAAGGCTGCACCAAAGCACATTGAAAGTGTTCCTGTATGTCGGATAGGTCCGTCCGGGGCGTTTTCTGGCCAATCGACCGATATTCATTCTTTACGGGTCATGCTGATTTTCATTGTAGTTTGCCGGGTAATTTTTAATATTCTGCCACTTTTTGTTAACTCCTGGTACAATATTATTTCTTTGAAGTTTAAATCACTGCAATGTGCCTTAACTGTGCTGTCCTAGAAAGGCCCTTGTGATCACATTCTGCGAGACAAATCTTATCTCAGAGTCTGTGTGGAAAGCTGATCGGAGACACATTAAGGAAGCAGGCGGTGGCTGAGGTCCAATCTTTTACCTTGTAAATCTGGAGCGTTCATCTCATTTGGAATGCGCCACTATCATTGGACTCCCCTCCATCCTCAGTGCAAACAACCCACCCCCTCCAAAAACACCAGTCTCCTTCACTCTCCCTGTAGTTCCAATAACCAGGCCGAGAGTTGGACACTGCAATTCAGTTCGGATGTAATCTTTATGTTAACTAATGATTACACTGTTTCACGCTCTACAGAGCAACTCATCTCTCAGTGAATCCACAACGGATTCATAGTTTGTTTTTTTACTGGCAGAACACTCGGTTCACAAGGCTTTTCCTTACTGACTTCGGATGTTTTCGGAACGCGAAGGCACATTTGTTGAGACGGGCTTTTGAACTACACAACTCATGTGAATCCAGGCTCTTTTGATCTACTGTCATCATTGTGTTATCTTTCTGCCAGCCAATCACCTGACGCCTTCTATGTGCTTGAAGAGACAGTGAGTGAATGCACAAGTGTGTTGATAGGCATACTTGAGTGATATCTTGAGTGAGCTGGTGTGAGGGGCTACTTGCCAGAGGGATTGACTTGAGAGCATGACTGGTGGGTGGGGAGGGGGGGTGTTTTCTGAGATAGTGAGTGGATGCACTTTGGCCTCACAGAGCGAATCAGTGCATGTTAAGGGTGAGTTGGTGTATAAATGGATACCTGGTGAGTGTTCCTGAAAGTATACAGGTCTTGATATGAGAGAGGGTCGTGGCCCGTGGGTAAACTGGTATGAATGGGTGAATCCATGTGTCGATGTCAATGAAAGCAAGAGTGAGGGCCTTGAGTGAGCCGCTTGGAGAGTGCGGTCGGTGAGATAGTGAGTGCATGGGTGACCAAGTGTGTGAGAGAGTCCTGGGTGAGAAAAAGTGAAAACAGGACTGCTTTATCATGAGTGAGTGTGTGTTGTCCCCGCTTTATCTGCTGCCTACGACACAGCAGCACACAAAACAAGATATGACAGGAATGCTTGAATTAATGTCAGCCACTGTTAATTATACAGGCCGTATTCCAGTAATTTTGCACAAAATGCCACCTCCGTTCGGACCCAGCCATGATGATATCAGTCTTGACCCAGCTCTAACAGGAAACAGTTCAGCCTTTAGTGCCACATCCTCCCTGAACCGGAACACAAGCAGACCAAGACCGGTTTCACCCGTTAGGATTCAGCTGTCGGGTATAGCTTGCTTCCAGTGCAGCTCTGCTGTCAAGTTTGATAGCAGACATGCTAGAGTAGGGCTGCAAAACCTCCTTCCACCACTAGAGGCGCTCGTACAGAGCTCACAGTTAAAGTTGTTGATCTTGGAGCCTGAGGCTTCTTTCTTTTATTGTCACAGACTCCAGAGAGCTAAATTCGGAGTCAGTGCCGATGTATGAACAACATCAGCATATATCCTGTACCTCCCTTATGTCCAAATGCTTCTGCTATGCTGTACATCTGTTGTCTTAATTTCTGCTTCTGTTACTGCTGGTTGCTTGTACGCTCTCCGCTTGGCTGTTTGTCTAGAGTCTGGACTGTATGTGCTGCGGCCACCCTTACCTCAGCTTAGTTAGGCCACTGCTCCTTGTACATCTGCCCACCCCACCTCTACTGGAAGCAGATATGCAGACAATGAAGGCCTAAGCAGAAGAGGTACATTCTATTAGAGCGGCATACAGACAAGCAGACGTTCAGGCAATGGAAGTCCAGGCAGAAGAGGCACATTCTAGTAGAGCTGTATTCAGTGAAGATACAGACAAGCAGGCAATGAAGATCCAGGCAGAAGAGGTACATTCTAGTAGAGCTGTATTCAGTGAAGATACAGAAAAGCAGGCAATGAAGGTCCAGGCAGAAGAGGTACATTCCAGTAGAGCTGTATTCAGTGAAGATACAGACAAGCAGGCAATGAAGGTCCAGGCAGAAGAGGTACATTCCAGTAGAGCTGTATTCAGTGAAGATACAGACAAGCAGGCAATGAAGGTCCAGGCAGAAGAGGTACATTCCAGTAGAGCTGTATTCAGTGAAGATACAGACAAGCAGGCAATGAAGGTCCAGGCAGAAGAGGTACATTCCAGTAGAGCTGTATTCAGTGAAGATACAGACAAGCAGGCAATGAAGATCCAAGCAGAAGAGGTACATTCCAGTAGAGCTGTATTCAGTGAAGATACAGACAAGCAGGCAATGAAGATCCAGGTAGAAGAGGTACAGTCTAGTAGAGCTGTATTCAGTGAAGATACAGACCAGCAGGCAATGAAGGTCCAGGCAGAAGAGGTACATTCTAGTAGAGCTGTATTCAGTGAAGATACAGACAAGCAGGCAATAAAGATCCAGGCAGAAGAGGTACAGTCTAGTAGAGCTGTATTCAGTGAAGATACAGACAAGCAGGCAATGAAGGTCCAGGCAGAAGAGGTACATTCTAGTAGAGCTGTATTCAGTGAAGATACAGACAAGCAGGCAATAAAGATCCAGGCAGAAGAGGTACAGTCTAGTAGAGCTGTATTCAGTGAAGATACAGACAAGCAGGCAATAAAGATCCAGGTAGAAGAGGTACAGTCTAGTAGAGCTGTATTCAGTGAGGATACAGACAAGCAGGCAATAAAGATCCAGGTAGAAGAGGTACATTCTAGTAGAGCTGTATTCAGTGAAGATACAGACAAGCAGGCAATAAAGATCCAGGCAGAAGAGGTACATTCTAGTAGAGCTGTATTCAGTGAAGATACAGACAAGCAGGCGATGAAGGTCCAGGCAGAAGAGGTACATTCTAGTAGAGCTGTATTCAGTGAAGATACAGACAAGCAGGCAATGAAGGTCCAGGCAGAAGAGGTACATTCTAGTAGAGCTGTATTCAGTGAAGATACAGTCAAGCAGCGTTACAGTTAGCTGTTTCTTCACTGGCTCCAGCTCTACTAGAATGCATGTCTTCATTGCCTGCTCATCTCCTTGTCTGTCCCTCAGATTGTTCATAGGTTTGTTTGCTTTATCTCCGATTCATGCATATATGCGTGCATTTAACATCACCTACTAGTTCGGTGTGATACTGCCTTTGGTTTAGTAATACTTCCATCTGCTTGTAGTTGTACTAGGCAGGACCTCTGCTTGGTTGCACCCACCCTGTTTCTCTACAAACTGCACCGTTGATTGGCGGCACGTATCTTGGTGTTTACCTTTACTTGTGCCTCTGTTGCCCTGACTTCCCCTTAGCTGCACCTTTTATAAAACTGTGCCCTTGCTGGGCTGCATAAGCACTTTACACTTATCTGGGCTGCATACATCTCTGAATGGATGTACCTCTTTCATTACAAATGAGCAAAAAAAGATATAACAAAACAAATACATCTCTCATATCTACTGGGTGCTTCTCTGATGGTTAAGCCACAGGCCCGTCAACGCCTCGTCTAGCACACCACAGCGCTGCAGTCCATGCTTCTGTCCATAATTTTGTTGCCCACACCTCAGCCAACCATACTTCTGCTATCCAGTTTTGTTGTCCACACCTCCACTCCGAATGCCTTTTGTGTCTTTACCTTAGTTGCTTACGACTGCTTCCTCCTCACGCCCCCACCACTAGCTTGTTATGTTATACAGAACTTCTAAAGCACACATTCATCAACCATTTTCATGGTGCTGAAAGGACTAGCAGCAGAGTGACAAAGCAGATTAGTACTAGGCTTGTCTGAAAACACATGTTTGAGCAGGGTTCTAAAATGGTCGTAAGAGGTAGTGACTCATGTTGTCTGGAAATGAATTCCAAACACCAGGAGCCAGCACAGCGAACCTGGTTCCCCCGTCATTTCCTCCTCAATATGAGAACCTCTAAAAATTTGTGGTGTGCTGATCTGAGATTGCACCTGGGGACCTAATTCCGTATCACAGAAGACACAAAAGTGGGGCTTTTACCATGGCAGATTTTAAAGATCATGAGGAAAACAATACCTAGGCAGTATTTCAAAATATCAGACAATATTATAAAGACCAACACTGGCAGCAGAACAGTTTCTAAGTAGTAACAAAATGTATTACAGTCACATAAAAAATTATACATGTATCTTGCATCAATGATTAAAAATATACCATCCTTAGAAAGTATATATACATAAAAAATACGTGAACATGAGTGAATAAGTTGTGTGTCGATGCGTTTCGGCGGCCAGCGCCTTTCTCAAGACAGTTTACAACTTTCTAACAAAGTGAAATAAGACAACGATTCACTCCACAGTGGTTAGCACTTCACACTGTGGGGATCCATATGGTGGTTAAAATAGAATTGCTGCTTCAATTCGTGCACAATTCTAATCTGCTAAGTTTGCAGTTTGTGTTATAGTAGACCGATATACAAGGGCCTCAGCAATATGGCAGATTGGGCCTGTATTGCCCGGAAACACGAACTTCCTGCACACGGAGCTTGTAAATTTCGACGCCTCCACAGACTGATTCAAACTCTCAGGCTAAAAATTATCGGGTGGTTTTTAGAATCACAAACGTTTTTTGATGTGGGGTCTGTTATTCGGGTTGTTGCTGAATCGCCGTGTTCAATTCCCAGCCTCCAGAGTAGGCTCTTTAAATTTCAATGCGCTCGCACAATGGCGATAAAGACACATGGAGACGATAAATGCTTCTCGAGGAATTCCTATAGTTTCATGGATGGAAACCACATGGAGGCAGATGTCTTACTCCGTCAAGTTACGTGATGTTTGAGCAGGGTTCTAAAATGGTCGTAAGAGGTAGTGACTCATGTTGTCTGGAAATGAATTCCAAACACCAGGAGCCAGCACAGCGAACCTGGTTCCCCCGTCATTTCCTCCTCAATATGAGAACCTCTAAAAATTTGTGGTGTGCTGATCTGAGATTGCACCTGGGGACCTAATTCCGTATCACAGAAGACACAAAAGTGGGGCTTTTACCATGGCAGATTTTAAAGATCAAACAACCCATTTCATACAGGGGTTTCTGAGCAACTGGAAGCCAGTGCAGGTCCTTTTACAAAGGTTTAGTGTGGCAGTATCTTGTCGTGTAGTTCCTATAAACCTATATAGGTTCTGCGCGTTTAGACAACATATACTGTAGGATTGGCATCAGACTGATTCTAGACACCCCTACAGGATGTGTCAGCCTGTATACCAGCTAGCTCACAGTGCCACTAGACACTCCTCTTACCAAGGAGAGAATAGTTCTTGGCAACTATCAACATGACAACCCTGTCCCGTCAGGGATCGTGGAAACAGTGCAACTAGTCGCCTAGTCACTCAGGCTCACTTTGTCTCAGAGAGATACACAGAATAAACGGTGGGGACGTTTTCCAATAAGTATTTATTTAACCAGTGTCATTCTAGTGTAAAATAGGTATGCTGAAACAACTATTAGACAGTAACAGATATAAATGATAATAAGTATTAACAGAGTAAAAGGATGGCAGATTTCTACCATCATGCTAAAACATTGAATACAGGCAAGTATATAAAATACATGCCAGTAGAATGCATACTCCTACGATGCGTCCCTAACTAGATGTACCTAAGTGCACCTAGCATGTACGTGGGCGTAAAGCCAAGAATCCCTCTAGGATAAAGTCAACCCCATTACCTGAAGTGAGAGACTGTGGGACCCCGTCTTGGTCTCGAATTGGATACCTCACAAGGGATGTCAGACCACTGAGAGCTGGAGTGTCTGATTGCTGGAGCCTCAGCGTCTCGCGTCAGTGTGTCGGCATGGAAGTCCTTTTCTCCTCTGACTACCTTAGCAAGAGATGGTGTATATATACCCAAGTGTTTACCCCCTGGGGATATAACTTTCTGTGTAATGTTGGACTGGGATGACAGAAGGAAGTAACTTGTACATTGTTTTTATGCAGGAGATGGTAGGCCTGTTGTCCTTCTGTGATTCCAAAAATCCTCATGCATAATGAATACGGCTCAAGCTTTTCGGAGAAAACCCCATGTCATCTTTGGACATTACCGTAACCTGGTAAAAGGTCAGTACTAAGAACTGTTATGTAGTGTAATGGTTGGGAGAATATAGGTGAAAGGTTAGGTGACGACCTGAGCCTATATTAGGGTACCTATATGGAACATAACAAGCTAGGTAGTTGATAGACCAATCTGGTAGCTTAGTTTTGGACAAGCTGCAGTCTTTTTACTTAGGCCTTTCTAAGGGCCTGAGTCAGAGAATTGGCGTAATCGATAAGGACATCACAAGTGCGATTACCATCTGAGTAATGGCCACAACAGAGAAGAATTTTCTGTTTTTTTATTTTACGGAGCTGAAAGAAGCAGGAAGCAGCCACTGCTCTAAATATGGAGCTTCATTGAATTGAAAGATCTTCATCGACAAGTATGCAGAGGCTCTTAACTGCTTTTTTTTTTGGAGAAGGAGGGGAGCCCAGCTCCTGAGGTCAAACGGAAAGACTCCAGCAATGCAGTTTGTTTTTGACCATCACAACCTCCGGTTTTTATCAGAGTTACATTTTAGCGGATAGCAATTCATCCAGTCCCGGATGATGATCATAGTGTTTCAGAAATAATTCAGTAGAATTAGGAGTATCTTCGAGGTTGAACATGAGCTGCATGTCATCGGCATAGTTATATATTTTTACTTTAAGCCTTTGCAGGGAGTTTACCAACAGGCAGGTGTAACAAATGAATAGAAGGGGGATAAAGAGGAGCCCTGAGGTAGTCTGCAGCTAAGATCAACTTTGGATGAGCAAAACGGGAAAAGACGTACTGGTTGCAATCGGTCTGATAGGAAGGATTTTATCCAATCCAGAGAGCAAACCTGCAGGGTGGTGGCCTCAACACAGATGAGGAGGATGTCATTATCCACTGTGTTGAAGGCCGCTGAAAGATCCAGAAGGACCAGGTCCAACCCTGAATTTTGTCTGCCTCCACTTGCACATCATCAATAATGTTAAGTATGACGGATTCAGTACGGTAAGCAGGACAGAATCCTGCCTGAAGGGGATTCAGAAAGGAGGTACCTTCAAGGAAGGAGCAAAGATGGTGGAAAATATGGGCCTCCAGAATCTTGGCTATGTAAGGGAAATTGGGCGATAGTCCTTTAGAATCAATGGAGAGATCATTTCCAACCATTTTTAAAATGGGGAGGACTACTGCTTCTTTAAAAGTAAGGGGAACCAATCACTGACTCAAGGAGAAGGTGTCGCATACCAATCGCCAAATCAGGAAACTCTGAAAAGATGGCCTTTGGCATTGAAGGGGGGAAAATGTTGTTAAGGAAGCCAGATTTATCCTTTGCCAACAGCTTCGACAGAGCATCTCTACTGAATGATGGAAATACTTTAAAGTGATATGGGTTGCAATTTTCCAAGGGAGTTGGGCTAAAAGGGGAAATAGGAGGGGATACGGTCTTTGTACACATTTTTTCACTGAAAACCCGTTTGGTTCATCGCACAAATCTTGTGTAGGAACCACCGGAGTATTTAAGCGGTCCGGGTTGGATAGGACTGATACTGTTTCAAATACTACTTTAATTTTCCAAGATTACAATTTCATTTAAGTAGGTGAAACTAGCTGCCCTAATTAGTTTCCTATAGGTCTTCAGCTGTAGAACAAATGTATCCTACGTGAATCTAGACTTCTGGAAACAGAAGCACCCTCCCGAAAATTGATTAAAACCTGGCTGTTCCACCAGTATCACTAATCCTTCTCTAACTTCTGCATTGTAATCGGTCTCCTAGCGCTGGGAAGCCCTTGGGCAGCTAAGCGCTCTACAAAACCTCTTAACATCCCTTCAGTCAGGGGCATAGGTTTTGCGCCACGTTCGCTCAGATTGGCGCACAGCAAGTTTGACTTGTTGAAGGTCCTCTGAAAACTATTTAGATGTCTCATGGCAACAAATGGAGTTTGTCCTACGCAGAGGAGCATGCGTATCACTAGATTCTCTGAGCCAATCTGAAAAAGTCCCCTCAAACTTCTCAAGGCGCTCAGCCTGGGAGGGTAGGGACTGTGCAGAGAATTGCAAAAGGCATTGAGATTAAAGTATTTTCAGTTACGGAAAAGAGTGCCAGGGCAGAAAGATGGCTTCCTAAAATAGGGGACATGCATCCTAAATTTAATTAAATAGTGATCCGACCAAGTGCAAAGGGTAACAGATAGGAGACACCATATCTGATCTAGAGTGTGGAACCTTGATTCGAGAGGCTGTGGACCTTCATATAAGTGGCTGTGGACACCTGCTGGGGCGAAATTTAAAGTGGTCAGATTAGGTGATGTGTAGCCGCCATTTGGTTTATTTAAACATAAATAAAAATCACCAAGAAGAATTTTAGCATAGTCTATGGCCAGAGCTAATAACGAGTCGGTCAGCAGTGATGGAAACTGGGGCGTATGGCCAGGAGTTCTGATTGAGATCATGCATATCAGAGGGGAGGAGGGAGAATCTAATCTGATTGCCATATTTTCTCCCATTAAGACCGGTTAGGAGGTACATTTTGTGAACTTTAAGTGCTTTTTTTTTATGATTGCTGCAACCCCTCCCCACTTCTTTGCTCTGAGGTCTGGTCAGATTTACTGTATAAAAATTCTCTGGGCAGGCCGCTATAATGTGCTGAGATACGCAACATAAAGCTCTTCGTTGTTAGATTTTGATAGTAGGTTGGGAGAAATTTCCACTGGGGTAGGCTGACAAAGGTCTTTCCAGTGGTAAGGGGAGTAGAGGGCTAAGATTTATAAGACCTTGTTTGTCCAGTTTTTTTAATCAGCGGTTCCTCCAAGAGGTGAGTATTAGCATGTAGGGCTCCAAGATCATAGGAGAAATACATTCCTTGGGTTGTGCGACCGCGCTGTCTCCATCCTTAATAGGGGCTTGGAACTCTGACAGACTCTGCCCTCACTGGTCTTGATTGGCTAGTGTAGTGACCTGCTGGTCACTGATCTAGTGTTTCTATGTACCAGCCACTCCCAGAGGGCTGGTTTACACTCCACCCCACACCCACCCACCACAGGCGTCACAGAACATGTGACCCTGACAATAAAAGGGGCCGGACGCACGTGCCCTGAGCTAGTTCTACCCACTAACAACCAGAGTCTGTGTTGTTATCATCTATGATTGGGGCATAGGGCCAGCAGTATAATATAGGCGACGAGCAGGTGAGCCCGTGTGTGCAGGCGCCTTGTTGTTGGTGGTTTAAGGGGAGAGTGCTGTCTGTGTCGAGGGCACCCCTGCTGGTAAGCATAGGAGGCGTCTGACTGCCTGCAGGGCATGGAAAAAGCCAGTGGGGAGAATGAGATGTTCGGGATCTCACCCAGCACCTGAAGTGCCCGCAAGCGCATGGCGGCACCCAACAGAAGGATCATGTGGCGAGTGAGGGGGCCAGTGGCAGCCACCGACTTGCTGAGGCCCCGACTGTAGACAGTGTGGAGCGGGAGCCCGCTGCGTATGTGAAATATCTGCGATTTTTCCGGTTAGTCCTCTGGCACCTTGGTGGTAGTCTGTTTAAGGAAAAGGGTAAACCCGGAATCACTGGGACCTGGGTCCTAGACAGTATACAATGTGGTGGTCCCAGTATTATAACATCAAAAGTGTCAAACAAATAACAATAAAATACATTTGTGCAAACACAACATTCTAGGTATATCAGTGTTATTTAATCACACTGAAAATTATCGTTGTTTTGCAAAGCATAAATTTTTAACATATTTTCAACATGACCGTGCCCCAAGTGGAGAAGGAAAAGGGGGGGGGGGGCTGTGATTTTGGTGGGGTAGTGAAGTACGTTTTTAAAAGTTGGTGACAGAACATCACAAGCAGTTCAGGCATATATTCCTCATATGCCTGTGCAACAGGTGGTCAAATACACTTTCATCTTAGTACAAAGTACATGTATAGTTTTGCCATGTAGCACGAGGTTCACAGTAAAGTAAGTACTGTTGAAAGGACTGGCAATATTCAGATGTCGACGTTTCGACCCCAATAGTTATGTAGGTACAAGGGATGGAGTGTCATATCCAAGCTAATACTCAAAAAAGACTAAACAAAATCCCATAAATCGGGTTGGACTATTATAGTTACCATGAGTGAAAAGGAGAGTTCTCACTAATCAATGGTAGAGAAACATGAAGCTCCGTTGCTCACAGAAAATGGCGGCAAGAGTGAGAAGACACCTGTAGAGATAAGGTGACTCAGCAATATGTTCCATAGTGAATGGAAAACAAAAGTGAGGGTTCTAATTCAAAACAATAACTCACTGAGCCAGTGAAAGGTAATCCATGCAAATCAGGGATCGATCAATCACAGGACGGCTAAAGCATGTGACTGTAGCTATAAATGAATTAAATATCCAGAGTCAATCAGGGGAAAACCAGCGTCCATCGGTAGAGGAAAAACAGACCAGCTATAAGCATGACCCACAGCGCGACGGTCAAAGAAACAAACGAAAGTAATGTGGCCCATTATGAATGGGTGTGCGACATGCAAGTGACACGTGTGGAAAGGACTGATAAAAATACGCGGATAGCCCAGAATAAAAAAAGTGCAAAACGCAGCGGTGTGGAATGCGTCTTATTAAAGTAAACACTGCATGGCGGTAGCCTGCGCATGAATAAAAAGTGAGGCCCGAATGATTTTAAATGGTGAGAATGGCTCCGCATGGTAGGAGAGCTGGTAGTGCTCTGAAACTAATAGGATGGCCCCCATTTAGAAAAAGATTGGGAGAAGCTTCTAGAGTCATCCAACTTCACCTGTGTCCGAAATTTCCTGTCCCCCTGCCATGGCCCCAGCTTGTTTGGGGGCACAAAAGGCTAGTGTGAAACCCCTTGTCAGTGTGCTGAGTCAGGGTCTTTGTGATGTGCAAGTGTAGTAGGTGACAACTCTGTCCGCCCCAATCTAGTCAGAGATGGCCCATCTTGCCAACACCTACTCCCACCTTTGTCTCACGGTATGGGAATAATACTCAAAAAGCAGCTGCCAGCTCCACCAAGTCATGTGACCCAGGGTACAGGCTACAGGCACCAAAAGGTTAGGGACAGAAAAGGCCAACTTTCTAAAAGTTGCATTATCCAAGTGTGGCTTAAAAACCAACTTTGCCATTAAAGATGGTTTTAAATAACAATTCTTTAGAGACCAAACTCAATTTTCCTATCTCCCAATTGAAAGTTAACCCATATTAAATGTAAAAGTAACCCAATGTTATCCTATGGGAGAGACAGGCCTTGCAGTAGTGAAAAACTAATTAAAGAGTTTCTGTTTCCCAGGACATGCAAAAATTTAAAGTGCATGTCCTAATTTTTAAATATACTGCCCCTGCCCTATGGGTAGTTTAGGTCCTACCCTAAGGGCGTTTTGTGTGCATTAAAAAGTTGTATTTGGGCCTGGCAAAAGGTTTATTTTCAAAAGGGAACGAGGCGACTTTCACGCCCCTGAACCAGTAGCACAGCTTTATAAACCAATAATCATTCTTTTAAAGTTAATCGCTTTTTCATTCAGTTCGTCAATGCTTCTCTACAAGGTCCTCTTTTGTAACTCAACTCCATTTTCTCCACACATGATGGATCATGCTTTTTTTCAAGGTTTCAAATGCTGATGATGTGACCATCCGGACCTCTATCAAAAACACGACAGAAGCACAATTCATTCTTGGCATGTTCTTTTATTTTCACCCAATGCATTTCGGACTACATGAGTCCTTCCTCAGGGGTGGCTACAAGTGAAACAGTTCACCATTAGTGTTCACTTCTACGTATATTTGTACATTTTTATTATTTCATAACTCTCTATATCACCTATGAAATTATTAAAATAGAAATACATATGTGCTTACATCAAAAAATGAATAATTATAGACTATAATCTCCCTCATTCTCTCCCATATCCTACTTGTGTCTCTCAAAGCTGCGTAACTCGAGTTATTTAGACCAACATGCAGCAGCTTTACCACTATTTAATTCGCCCTACCCTGTTCGCTTATATACACCTTCCTTGTTGTATGCCGCCCTCTTTACCTCAAACACGATATTAAATCTCCTGCTGTTCTTTAACCCTTAAATCAAATTATCCACTCGTATGTATAACCTTAAGACTAATGAGCTGCTCCCACTATGCTTTACTGCCTTCACTTTTTTCATCTATTTATCAATAACCGATAGTAACATTTACTATGCAGCGCTCATCTATCATCATACCTGCCAAAATGGTTTAACGGCTCGATCTTCACATCTCGTGAGTAAGGAAGGTTTATTTTGTCAGGTCAAAAAGGCAGTTTAAAGCTTCACTTGCAGGCTGCCATGGCAGGCCTGGACATGTTTTAAAAGGGTACTTAAGTGAGTGGCACTATCAGTGCGGCAGACACACTAATAGCATTCAATATACAGGCCCTGAGTACATATAGCACCACTTTACTACTACAAGTAAATTGAATATGCCAATTGGGTATAAGTAAATCTCACCATATTTATGGGGGAGAGAGCACAAGCACTTTAGTACTTGTTAGCAATGGCAAAGTGTGCAGAGTTCTGAAGGCCAACAAAAACGGTTTTAGAAAACAGGAGCGTTAAGGGAAAAAAGTTTGGAGATGACCCTACAGAGAGGTCCAAGTTCAACAGCAGGTGTCTACTAGGAAGTGACTGATTGGAACAACTGTATGAGGCTCTGGAACTGCCAGTTCCGATACCCATTCTTCACATTATGGGGTACCTCAAGGTTCCATTCTTAGCCTTCTATTATTTAAGCTATACGTTAGACCTTTGGCTGATGTTTCAGAGGAAGCTTGGTTGGTTTTGTTCTCTTACGCAGACACCCAGATTATCTTTTCTCTCTCAGTGGGGAGGGCGGCTGAGACTTCCCCACCCCCTCCAGTTGGGCTTGGGTAAAATTGCTTAGTGGATGCAGGCAAATTGTCTCAAACTCAATGGAGAGAAGACCGAGGTTTTGGGGGAAAATAAAGGTC
Source organism: Lissotriton helveticus (assembly GCF_964261635.1). Lineage (NCBI taxonomy): Eukaryota > Metazoa > Chordata > Amphibia > Caudata > Salamandridae > Lissotriton > Lissotriton helveticus. The sequence continues at coordinate 847,931,893 of NC_136057.1, read as the reverse complement.
TTTGGGGTCCCCAGTATTGGCTTAGTGAAATGGGTGCTCTTCCTCAGCCCTCCCGCCAGGTTCATAACTTAGGCTTCATCATCGATAACTCATTAACTATGCAACATCAAGCAGTTAAGGTGGCTGCTACATGTTTTACCATCCTGAAATGGCTTAAAAATATTATTTGGATGTTGCTGGATCATACCCAGAGAACCGCAGTCCAGGCCCTTGTCACCTCTATGCTGGACTACGGCAACATTCTTTATCTGGGGACTAACAAGGGGGTGATTCGTACGTTGCAGATGGTTCAGAACTCTGCCGCTAGATTGTTATGCCAGGTTCCTAGAGCTCTTTCTATCTCTGGCCACCTGCGTTATCTTCACTGGCTCAGGGTGGAGAACCGAATTAAGTACAAAGTCCTGGGCTATAAATCAAAACTGGAGTGCCCCCCCATTATCTGCAGTCCTTGATTTTTCCTTATGTGCCTTCTTGTCTCCTCCACTCATCCGCTCAAGTGAAATTCTCTGTGCCCAGAATTAGACTATCTCAGATGGGCGGTCGATCTTTCGCCTGTCTTGGTCCCTCCATATGGAACTCTCTTCCCATATCCATTCGTAATGAAACTGTGTAAGTCTAATTTCGCAAATACTTAAAAACTTGGCTTTTTATCCAATAATCTTCTAACTGGTTTCTGTTCCTCATTCTGGTTGGCGCCAGGAAACCCTTTTTGGGTAGCTGTTGCGCCTTATAAATTAAATTAACAATAATAACAATAACAACTGTAGATGTCAGATTGATTGGAGTTTTGCTCTTGCCAACCCAGCATGCTCAGTTCAGGATGATTCCACAATCAACTCTCGCCCCAGGGTTCAGTTAACTGGATAATTGAAGAATATTACATTTGTGGAACGTTGGGTCTGTCTTCGTTACCAAGCCTTTTTGCTAATCACTGTCAATCCCAACATGGAAATCTGGACAAATGTAGTTATTGCTTGACCAAAACTTTGAGCAAACATCTGACGGATCATAGCATCAGGGATACTTCGTATTGTTCTCTCTGGTACGTTTAACCTGTAAATAAGGACCATAGTAGAATACCAGAGATTAAAGGTTTCTGAGGTTTTCAGTGTTACCCATAGGATAATGCTGGCCATAGGAATCTGTGTTATTGGATTTATAACGTTGTGCCACATAACTGTTTGAATCGTATTTGGGGACGTGCCACTGGCAAAAAAGGAGCTTGGACCTTCTATATTTTTTGTGTTACTTAATTTTAACTATCCTGCTTTTCTTTTGGTCAATACAAAATCTATTAATTTTTAAAGACTTACTTTCAGTTTATTTTGCCATTTGAGGTTTTGTACTGTATTTGACTTGTAAACACTCTACTGTGTCCTGAAGTTAGCCAAGACTGTTCCCCCGTGCTACTCTTTGGAGGTCCAGTGTTCAGGTATACAAATTCATTTTCATTTTCATCTTTATTTCGACATAAAAAATGTCATAAAAGAATGCACAATAAAATACATCGTATACCATTACAATGGTTAAAAGGAAAACAAGTTCCATTAATGTTAAAATTATTGTAAAAAACATTATTAAACAACAAATCATAGCGCAATCCCCCAGAAAAGGGCTCATATCATCACAGACCCCAGAACACCTAGACCAATTACACAACTATATTGCATATAATTTTTCCAAATATTTTCTTCTGGTATTCCACATGGCCGCCAGGAATTTCGTGACCGCAAAAACAATTATTGGCGACAAATCAGTTTTTAATATTCGATAGGAGTGAGAACACTGCCTAATGCCCAGGTTTTTGCAGATAGGAATGATCCACTTTTTCCTAGAAATCTTATAGGAAGGGCAAAAGAAAACCATGTGTAACTCCGACTCAATTTCAGCGCTACACGCAGGGCAATTTCTGGGGGCGTTAGGATGCCAGCGTGAGGTCAAGGCCCTTATCGGTAGGGAGTCATATCTCCATTGGAGAAATAGCTTCCTATGGCCATTAGGGCTGATAATATCAAAAGCAGATTCCAGTTTATAGAAGTCCTTTTGACCCAAAAAAGATCTTGCAATGTTCCAGTTTTGGCGTTGTTTAGACAGGCAGACATATTTTTATCATAATACAGGCTAACCAATTCCCGCCGGGATAGACCTCTACACGCTTCTTCAGGATTAGTCCATAATAAGGGACATCCTAAGCTATCGAATTCTTGCCTAATGTATTTCAGCCAGGGCAAGTTCCAAACATTTGCTGTTTTTAAAAGTTCTGCAAGCTCTCGCCTATAGCTGGCAAGTTCCGGTGTTACCCAGAGATGTCTCCAGAAGGTAAGAGGTTTAAGTCCCAATTCTTCCTTGAGGGGTCTGAGTCCCAGGTCCATCCTAAGGGGAAGTAGGGGCGTGCTGGCTGGCAGGGATACCAGCTGCCTTAGAAACCTGTTTTCTATAGTGGCGATTTCGGGGTTGCAATTGTAGCCCCATAGCTCACCACCATAGGTCACCGCTCCCCGTGCCTGCATCTTGTAGATTTCAAGGGGGGAGGAAATAGGTTTAGAGGCAGTTTGCTTCAGAAGTTTAAGGATCCCTCCTGCTTTTTGGGAGAGTTTTAATTGGGTTTTGATCTGATGCTGTACCCAAGTCATATCCTCATTTAGAGTTAGTCCCAGATACTCACACGTGTGGACTTTCTCTAAACGAACACCTCCTATAGCAGGATTCGGGCGGGATGTTTTCGGTGAATTAAAAATCATGAACTTCGTTTTGGATTTATTAATTTCTAATCCCCGATCATAGCAAAATGAGACAAATGCATCCAAGACTCGCTGAATGCCCATTGGTGTCTTAGCCAGCAACAGGGTATCATCTGCGAACATAATCGCAGAGATCCCTTCACCAGCGAGCCTTGGGGCGTCTCTGTTGGGGACCGAGTTCAAGTGGTTGATTACTCCGTTGACAAAGAGGCAAAACAGGGTTGGTGCCAAAACACAACCCTGCCTTACCCCCCTGCCAACGGAGAAGCTAGAAGACAAAATACCATGTCTCCCACACCTTATCCTCGCGAAATTCTGTGAATGGAGGCGAAGTAAAATATTTAAGAGGGGGGTTGGAATGCCTAAATCCCTCAATACGCTCCAAAGTTTCCCCGGTGGGACCGAATCGAAGGCCGCACGGAGGTCAACGAAAACGGTGTAAAGCGAACCGCCCTGGACTTGGACCACTTTCCAATAGAGCATGTTTAATCTAAAGATCTGGTCAGTGGTGGATACATTCCTTCTGAAGCCTGCCTGGTAGTCACTCAGGATTTCTAAGTCCTCAACCCAATCTAAAAGACGGTCCAAAATCAGCCTTGAGAAAAGTTTTTGGGATACATCTATTAGGCTGATTGGCCTATAGTTGAGTGGGAGGAGAGGTGATCCCTTCTTGAAGATTGGGACCAGCTCGGCTCCCAGCCAGGTATTGGGAGGTGCCATTCCCCCGAGGACTGCGTTAAAAAACATTTTAAGATAAGGGGCCCATATCTCGGGTTCCGGTTTGTAAAGGTCCCCCGGGACCTTGTCCAGCCCTGGGGCTTTTCCCGTAGGGAGCTTAGCTATGGCCGCACGGACCTCAGCTAAGGAAAACCTGAAGTCATGCGGGTCAGAGGCCAGAGTGCTTACTATATCCGGCATGTGGGCATTTGTACCATGGGTATCTTCCTTGTAGAGGTCGGCAAAATGTTGTTCCCATACCTAAGGAGCAATATTAGATGTTACTGCCTGGTCTGGCTCGGAGGAGCCAGTGCTCACAATTAACCAGAACTTACGTGCATCTTTGACCGCAAGTGCTGAGGTTAAATTTACCCATTTCTCATTTTCCCATTCGTCCTTGGCATGACGTATAAGGTTCCTGTATACTTGTCTCCTGGCTTTTATGAGGTCCCTATTATTATTCTGCTTTAAAGCCTCTAGGAGGTCACCTTTCGCCTGCCTGCATGCCTTATTATACCAGGATGGATTCCTGTGAAGCCCACCATTGCTTGGTCCTATGGGATTGAGAGTTTCTTTTATGGTGCTTAATAATACAGTATGTAATTCTCCCAGTTTTTCATGAAAAGAGTCCATAGGATGCTCTTCCGTTAGTACAGCAGCATCCTCCAATACTGGGATTATCTGGGTATACAATTTGGCTAACTCGTTGGGATTTTTAGCCAAATTGTCCCATCTTACCCTTCGTCTGTTACTTGTTAGAGTGGACGTGTTAGGAATGTCAGGTTGGGGCGATAGAGCGCCCCTATCAGGACCCGGAATTATAAGATCTAGGATTAATGGGTTATGGTCGCTCTCCCCCCTCTGTGTAACCCTAAAATCTAGAATTCTTTTCCAAGCCCTGCACTCCACAAAAATATAGTCAAGGCGTGCCCTCCTCCCTGACTGATTGAAAGTATAGGCAGGTGGTGTATCAGACTTTGAGCGCCCGTTACACGCCCTTATCGAATGGGTCAGCATCAGTGAAGTAATTTGTAGAGCTAGGGGAGTCCATGCTCTTGCTGAGGGACCTGATACTTGAGGAATTTCCCAAGCATCATCCTCCTCCTGATTTATGGCATCTAACAGACCGTTAAGTGGTTCAAACTGGGAGTTGAAATCACCTCCCACCACATACATAAGACCCTCAGGGATGTTGGTTAAAAAGGAGGATAATTCCTCAATGGTTCCAGACTCAGACGAGGCACTCACAGGTCTTGAATAGATATTAACCACTGCCAATCTGAATCCATTCGGCCATTCCAAAATTAAACACTGGACATCATCTGTGGCTGTGTCCATGGTTTTGACACTGCAGCCCAGATGGGTTGCCACCCAAATTGTTAGCCCCCCGGACGGGCGACCTTTTCCCGCCCATTTAGCGGCAACTGAAAATGAGACGAATCCCAAACGATGTTGTTCCTCCCGTGCCCATGTTTCTTGGAACAAGCATATGTCATTTAAGTCAATATATGACACCCAGTCAGGGCAGGCCAATTTATTACATAGCCCCGCTATGTTCCAGGAAAGAATTTTTAATGGATGGGAGTTAGGAGCGGTTTTTGGAAAATGTGTGGGGGATTCTAAAGTAGTAATACTCGGCTGGCCATTAGACACAAGGACAACGGGAGAGTTTTCACTATCAGTGATATCCGGAGCAGTCTCTAGGACTGCTGCAGAAAGCACCGCCCTATCGCTTCCTCCCTCACATACATCTCGGTGCAGTCAATCCACCTCTTCGAGACAACTATACCTATTGGGATGCAAATAGTTACTCTGCATTGCCATTTCCTGTCGTGGGGGCCTATACCTAGTACCATCAATGGCAAAACCCACCCTTGTCCAACCATCATTGACCCTAGGATGCAAATTGTGGTTTCTAGGCGAATAAAAAAGGACAATGATAGCAGTTGGATAGTAGTATTTCCCAGACTGCCCAACCAGTTGGTAATGTGGGGGGCAATCTGAGAACCTCTGAAAGTTACCAAAATGCAATCTCCATTGATCTCCTTTCTTGTATGCCCCACCCAAGGAACCCGCCTGACCATTAGTATTTTCCCTCTTAAATTTGGCGGCAAAGGCCTATGGATATTTAACCAGCTAATCACCTTGTTTCTTAAGGAATCCAAGGGTTTTGGTACAGAGCTAGAAAGTTCCGGTACACCGTCCAGGATTACAGTATGGGCTGCCGCCTCAGGAGGGAGATTGACTATGTGTGACCGATTTAAGATGGAAATGTTCTGGGCGGGGCAGTCGCCGATCTTGGATTGCATTTTTTCTTGCGTTGGTGGGATTGTGGTCACAGGTAACTTTGATTTCTGCACTAATGGCACTGGCGGAACTTTCCTCGGAGGGGGCACGGGGGCAGGGGTGGGAGGAGTAACTATAGGTACAGTTATTATCGTAGGTGATATAGTAAGTCCTGTGGCTGGGGTAGTAACTAGATTAGAGCGAGAAGAACTCCCCACACTCGTTATTGTTGCACCGGAGCTATTACCCAAAGTTCTTAGTTGTTCCTTCATATTCCCAGTGACATTTTCAATTGCTTGTAGTCTAGTGTCAATACAATCGAGTCGCACAATAATGGGTTCTAGAAGCTTCTGCAACACATTCGCAATAAATGATATAGGCTGATCCCCCCCCCCCCCCCCCCTCCACAAGACCCTTCACCAAAAATGAATGGACCCGCCTCCCCTAACACCGGCAATTGGGAAGGCTGTAATGGAGTCACAATTTCGTTAACAGTCGTGAGAGAAGAGGGTTCCAAGGTATCAGGGAAGTTAACAACACTACTAGGGACATGGTCAGTATCGCCCTTTTAACCGCCTTAGATTGTCTAGTTCTTTTCCTTTTAGGAATAGCACCTTCTCGAAGACCGCGTACATGAGATAGGTTTAGTTCGCTCCCTTCACTCTGAATCAGTGCTGGATCAGATAGTGGAGGAGGGGTGACTTCAAGTGCAGACTGGTGAGAATCACATTGGGAAATTGAGGAAGTCCTTAGCTGTTGTAGGACAGACTCAATTGTTTGATCTATACTATCCAAAAGGGATAGATGAGAAGCCTCCATTATCTCCGGGGATGCGGTATTTACGATTAATGTTTTAGGGTGGCTAGTGCTTTCAATGCCATCTGCTAGCTGTCTTTCTAAGGCCGAGAGTTCATTATTTACTACAGTGTTAGCTCTGATAAGAAAGCTATCCAAAGTACCTGTGGCCATGATGGACGTAGCCGTAGCTTTACTCTGTGTCTCCCTTGATGTCATGGTATGTTAATCCTGGCGTGTCTGAATCCCTGGCGAGACGGAACACTCGGATGCTAAGTGTGCTTTTCCAACAGGGAGGGCCCAGAGAGGTGGCCCGGTCCGGTCTCTCCCGGGCTCAAACGGGCTACAACGGGCCCGCCCTTGTCTCGGGCTTAGCCCGGGCTTAGCCTGCGCGCGTCCCGCGGTTGCGTAGTGGGCGTGACTCAAATAGCTAATGAGGGAGGAGCAGGATAGTAGGGAGGAGGGGCGGGAAGAAGCGCCAGGTGCGCGGTGGTGATGATGCGCTGGGACTTCTGGGCCTCGCAGTCCCGCCCGTCTCCACACGGAAAGAAAGTCGAAGGAATCCGCTTGCCCCAAGTTCGGCAGCAGACTATGATATCCAACAGAGGTCAGGGTTCCGTTTTTGCAGCCTTTAAGGTCCCATAAGCAAAGCACACAAAAGAAAAGTCTTCAAGCGGCGCCCATGTAACGGGAGCCGCAAGGTGTTTAAGTGGGTCGAGTTAGCAGGGAGGAGGGGCAGGAAGAAGCGCCAGGTGCGCGGTGGTGATGATGCGCTGGGACTTCTGGGCCTCGCAGTCCCGCCCGTCTCCCCTCGGAAAGAAAGCCGAAGGAATCCGCTTGCCCCAAGTTCGGCAGCAGACTATGATATCCAACAGAGGTCAGGGTTCCGTTTTTGCAGCCTTTAAGGTCCCATAGGCAAAGCACACAAAAGAAAAGTCTTCAAGCGGCGGTTTATTCTGTTTCAGTGCAATAGTACATGAGGTTTAAGAACATCATCAGTAAAGGACATGCCCACCAAGAATATACTGGCCTCCAACGGTCGCAAGCCATCATATGCACTTAGTTGCCCTCACTATAAGTGGAGGCTGGTGACTCCTATAAGTGGTAGGGCATAAACGTTGGTAACAAGTCTGACAGAGCCAGTGAAAAAAGCGCGCCAGGATGGCAAAAGTGTCTTATGGTGCTCTCCCCATTGATAGTTTTAAAAACAGAGGACCAAATTATGCAATAAGATTTATAGGGCAATTCTGAAAGTGTACCCTTGAAATATTTAAAAACTTAAATATCTTCAGTGTGCATATTGAATGAATCTGTAGAGGTTATCTTAATCAAATGATAATGCTCAGCATAAGCGATTCACATCGTTTACTCTCTTATTTGACAGGTCAAGCCACACAAATGGAAAAACAACGATTCTGTCAACACATAAATCGGAGCAGATGCAGAGTTAACACAGCACCTTTGGAGCGATATTATAACTGTGGTGGTCACTCAGAGAATGACTTTGATTGGCAAGTGACTGAAGTGAACAAACAATCTTTTTTTTTTTTTAAAGTTGTTTTTATTGCAGAATTAGAAACAAGACCTCAGAACAGGTCAACCAGTACACTTACGACATCACAAAGCATATAGGCGACAGGGAAATCGTACACAGCCATTTAGCCCACATCCCGGAGGTCGGGCGGCGCGCCAGGTAATATTTGCAAGAAGATGTCACAGTGCTCACCTCACGTGGGTGGTTGGTTAACAACACTATTCGGTTTCCGCTTTTTACCCCCCTAAAATCCCACCCCCCCTATGCATCACCAATCACAACCAAACGTCCTGCAGAGGTAATTTCAGTGTGTAGCCCCTATTGCAATGTAGTCCTATCATTTCCTCTTGTGGTGACTATCTTGGGGATATACTAATCTCGCCTCCCGGGTTCCTGCCTTAGACCTCCGGGGGCCCTAGTACTGTGACCCAGCCCTAGGTCCCATCTCCCAGCACCCTCCGTAACTGTGTTGCTGTGCCTAACTACCCCTATCAGACCCTCCCTTCTCCCCTCCACCCTCCCCAACTGCTGCTGATGTGGGTGTATGTAATCTGTAGTAGTAATGGAGCACGCCACTAATCGGGAGTAACTTTTGCTCGTTTACGCCTCATGGAGCCCTTGTCATTCATTGTGCTTCATCCTCATCCTCTAACATGTAATCACGTAATGCTTGAACTATCATTTCCCATGCTCTCGCCATTTCCATGCTTTTATCGTTATCAGTCTTGGCAGCCTGTCGCATCCTAAGAATACTTTCGCAACCGGCCCATTTCAACAGCTCATTCATCCACCTCCTCACTGAAGGGCCTTCTTTAGATTTCCAGTGCCAGGTGATCTCTCTCTGAGCCAACGTGAGTCCTAAGTCGATATATTTGCTTGTGATTTTCGTCCTCTTTGTGTGAGGGAACCAGAGCAGCAGACATGTCACCATGTCGAAATCTACTTCCCTGTCCGTAACCATGTTCAGGAGTTCCCCCACTTCAGGCCAGTATGTCCCCAGCTTTGGACATCCCCACAACAGGTGATCCAGGTCAGCCTCAGGCGCCAAGCACCCCGGGCACATGGCGTCATGTACCCGAAAGTACCGCTTAATCCTCTCCGGGGTCAGGTAAGCTCTATGTATAATGAAGAAGTGTACCTGCTGGAATCGGGCGTTCCTCGTGCCCTTCCATGTTCGTCTCAAAATATGTCCCCAGGTCGTGTCCGGTATGGGCTTACCTATACTGTCCTCCCATCTTGCCTTCAGCGCCAATAGCGGTTCCAGTCCCTCGTGTAACATTCTAGTATGGAGGCAGGTCACCGCCTTGGTAGTGCCCGCAGCCATAACCACGTACTGGCATGCCATAGTCGTCTCCGGCTCAGCCAGCCCTCCCTTCCAGTGCCTTTGCATCGCTGCAACCACTGCTGCGTGCAGCAGAAAATTCCCGTCTGGCAGGCCAAACTGTTCCTGCAACGTCCGGAAGGGGACCAGTGTCCCCTCAAAGTATAGGTCTCCCACCATCTGCAATCCCAACTCCTCCCACTCGGATAACGGGGACCAATCGCCCCCATGCGGCAGCGCAGTCAGCATCCCCAGTGGGATCTCTGGTGCATACGACCGGGTGCTTTTCGCCCTCTTCAGACTCCTGTTCCAGCAGAGCCTGAGTGTTTTTTCCTCCATCGTGAGGTCCCTCATATCTAGTTTCTGTTGCATGACTATGTAAGACAAGACATGCCGCTGGATACCGAACCCTCGTTCGTGGTCTGGTCCCCTGAATTCCCTGGCTACATGTTGCGTCAATATCTGCAGTTGTGCTGCCAGATAATATAATTCAAAATCGGGGATTGCCATCCCCCTTTCGAGCTTGGGCCTAGTCAGGGTACTCAACGCCACCCTGCGCCGTCCGTGGCCCCACAGGAAGCCAGTCACCATCATCTGCAGTTCTTTAAACATACGCTGTGGGATCCATATCGGCAATGTCTGGAAATAATAAAGCAGCCGCGGAAGTGCCACCATCTTCAATAGTGCCACTCGGACCAGCACAGATAAGGGGAGGGACGCCCAAAAGGCCATGCAACCCCTCAGCGCGCGCATGCAACGCCCCACATTACCCTCTAACAAGTTTGCGGTCTCGTGATATATGCGGACGCCTAAGTAAGTGAAGCTGGAGGGCTCCCAAACCACCTCCAACGTGAGGGGGGGGGGCACGGTGTGCCTTCCTGCAACAGAAAAACACAGGTTTTAGCCCAGTTCACCTTAAGCCCGACATCTTACCAAATCTAGATAGCATATCTACTGCTCCCTCCAGGGCTCGTCCGGAGTCGGCTAGGTACAGTAACAGATCATCCGCATACAGTGATATGTAATGCGACTTCGCTCTCTGTGTTACCCCTTGATATATGGCGCCTGATCTTGCCAATGCTGCCAAAGGTTCCATCGCCAATGCGAACAACAAGGGAGATAGCGAGCACCCCTGCCTCGTCCCCCCAAGCACAGGGTAAGTCGAGGATATTACCGACCCCAGTCGTACCCTCGCTGTAGCAGAGGAGTAGAGAACCTTCGTCCACCTCCTAAAACCTTCACCTATGCCGAATTTCACCAGCACCTCATCCAGGTACTGCCACTCAAGGCTATCGAAAGCCTTTTCGATGTCAACTGATAATACCACCGGGCTATGAGGTGAGTTCCTGGCACTTTCTAGTATCTGGATCAGCCGGCGTATATTCATGGATGTGTTCCTGGTAGGGATAAACCCTGCTTGGTCCCTATGAACTAGTCTGGTCATGTATGGCAGTAGTCTGGTGGCCAGGATACGGCTTAAGATCTTATAATCCACCGTCAGAATAGACAGGGGCCGATAGGATGTCACGTCCAATGCCTCTCTGCCTGGTTTCAGCAGTGGAACCACTAGTGCCTCCCTCATCGATTCGGGCAAGTGTCCCCTCTGTCCAGCTTCCGAGTACACCATCAATAGCCTGGGTGCTAATATATCGATACATTTTACATAAAATTCAATTGGTAGGCCATCCACCCCAGGCGTTTTGTTTCTGGCCATCTGTTTAATGGCCATTTTAATCTCTGACAGCGTTATGGGTCCCCCTATGTCTTCCGCATCCTCGTCATCCAGCACCGGCAGAGGGACAGATTCCAAATAATCACCTATCTCAGAAACCTCCACCTCTAACTGGCATTCATATAAACCTGTGTAATAAGACTTAAAGCGTGTTAGGACCGCTAATTGCGAGTAAACTATGTCCCTGTCTCCGTTTTTATACTCATGATCGGGCACCCCCTAGGCTCCGGGTTGGCGAGCTTGGCAAGGAGCGTACCCACTTTATCCCTTTCCGCATGTACCTTGATGGTGTACAGCTTATAATCATAGCACCGCAGCCGCTCAGTTTCCTTCGCCACCATTTCCTTAGCCTCAAGCAATTGCTCCTGTAGTTCCGGTCGCTCAGGCCTACGCTGCTCTAATCCCCTTAGCACCTCTTCAGCCTTTACCAAATGATTCAAGACTGATGTCCTCGCATTCGAGAACCTGCCCATGCATACGCCTCTCACCACCACTTTCATCGCATCCCATTCTATCGATCTCGTGGCCGCGGAGCCCTCATTCACCCCAAAATAGTGTTCAATGCCCTGTTGGACCGTGTCGCTAAACACCGGATCCTCTAGCGTGCAAGGCTGCAGCCTCCATGTGGGGACCGCTGATCTCACCTGTTGCCACTGCACTGATACCAATAAGGGATAATGATCTGAGATTGTCCTGGTCAAATATTCCGTGTGAGTTATCATGGCAGCTAAGGGGCCACTACAGAAGACCGAGTCTATTCTGACGTGTAATGCGTGTAACGCTGAGAAAAAGGAGTAGTCCCTAGTCTCAGGATGCTGCTCTCTCCACACATCTATCAGTCCCCACCTCTCTTGCCATTCTTTCCTGTGAGTGGCTAACCTGCGCACTGTTGAATCGGCCAATGGTGGGTGCGATCTATCAAGTTCCACATCAGTGATCGAATTAAAGTCTCCTCCCATTATGATGGGGCCCGCCAGGAAATGGGCTAGCGAGCTCGTTAGTTTATCAAAAAAATGGGCCTGATCAGCATTGGGGGCGTACACACTACATAGGGCCACCTCTCGACCGTATAGCCTCCCCTCTACCACCACGCATCTACCCTCAGGGTCTATCCGCTGGTTCATGACTTGAAACGGTATCCCCGCCCTTATCCATATCAGCACCACTCTGGCGAACGCTGAATATGTGGTACCAAACACCTGCCCACGCCACCTCCTCTGTAGTGCAGTGCATTCCTTCTTGGTCAAATGAGTTTCTTGCAACATTGCAATCTGAATGCCATGCCTCACCAAGTGGGCATGCACCTTGTGACATCTCACCATCGTTCGAAGTCCACGGACATTCCATGAAATGCATTTCAAATTAGGTAACGTCCCCATAGTAGTCGTCTCCGCATAGGATCAGCAACAACCCGTTATCCCCCACATCGCAGCAGTTGTGTCCCCCCTCCATAATTCCCCATAAAACTCCCCAAACCACTCTCCCCAGGACAGGACTTAATAACCCAGCTTCAGCCCCGTTCCAAACTCGTAACACAACACACATTACACTAATCTGTGGTCTCCACCACAGAAGGCCTTAAGGGCCACAAGAGGGTGAATTAGCGCCTATCCAGGGCCAGCAGAGCTCCCACCCCGCGCCCTCGATCCCATACTGCAGTCGCAGCCCCATTCATGATAGTTCGTCCAGCATCTGGAGAGACTGCCCCAATATGAATGTCAGAATTGGTCATGTCTCTGAGAAGTCACTCGTTAAATAGTCCATCTGAAGTCTGTGGGGTGACCGCTGGTCCCTTCGAGCTCTCCGCTTCCGACTCGTCTCCTCCAGATTTCATTCCCTCTTCGTCAGAGTCCGATCCCTCCGATGTCTTCTCTTGCTGTGATCCCGTGATGATCGCTGTTGCCGCTAGTGCACCCTTCCTGTCCGCCGCCATTTGTGCATCTCGCATCGCTTTCTTGAGTTTATTCCGTTTACGGATGCGCTGTGATTTTCTTATCTGGAGCGGTTTCTGCGTTTCCCTTCCGCTTTTGCCAGTGCGGTCCGTTCCAGCACGGTAAAGCTCAAGCCATGACCAAGCCTCATACGGGGTTTGGAAGAATTGTGTTTTCCCATCTAGGATCACTCTTAGCTTGGCCGGGAAGAGCAATGAGTATTGAATCCCTTCTTCCCTCAATTCTTTTTTCACGGCCAGGAAGGACGCTCTATTTCTCTGGACCTCCTGTGTATAATCCGGGAAGACCGTAACCTTGTTATTGTCCACTTGGAAAGGGCCTTGTGAGTGTGCCCTCTGTATTAGGAGGTCACGATCTTTATAGTGCAACAGTTTAACCACCATCGGTCTAGGTGGTCGGCCCTGCTGGGGTGGGCGGGCCGGGACCCTGTGCGCTCGTTCTAGGGAGAAGAAGGGAGAGAGGCCCTCCGGTGCTACAACCGTTTTAAACCAGTTCTCCATGTAGGCCACAGCGTCGTCCCCTTCAATTTTTTCCGGAAGGCCTACTACCCTCACGTTATTCCTCCGATTGCGACTTTCGGCATCTTCCGCACGTCTCTCCAGTGTTGCCAAACGGCCCAGGATATCGGTCAGTTTATGTTCTGCAGTTACCACCGCCGGCTTCAGCTCCCGCAGTAGTTGCTCATTGTCCTTTACTCTGTCTGAGAGCTTGGCATGGTCCGCCTTTAGGAGACCCAGCCCCGTAGCGACCTGCGCTATGTCCTGGTGGAGCGAGTCCTTCGTCGCAGTTATCGCTTCTAATATGCTGTCTAGTCGCCGATTCAGCCTCTGCTCCTGGGCCGATGCGTCCGAGGGGGCATGGGCCCCGCCATCTTGGATCAGGACGGTCGCATCGTCATGACCTTGTTTCATACCGGGTTCGCCACCAGTAGCGCCCATCTCGGCCTCCTCGAGCGCCGCCCCGGGGTTGCCTCGAAGGGTTATGCTGGTCCCCTGTCACGGGAACACTGCTCGCTAATGCCTCCCAGCGGGGCCCAGTCGTGTTCAGCGCAAGGGCCCAGCTTCCGCAGCCAAAGATTGTCTGTATATCTTCTTCCCTTCCCACGCACCCCCGGAGCGCTCCTGATCCAGGGGTTCCCCCCACAGTTTCTGGCCGTCTACTGTGCGGTCTCGCTATACCTCCACCCCAAGGTCCAGGGAGCGTCCAGCTCAGATGTAGGCAACCAGCAATGTGATCTCAATAAAGTAGGCGAGTGTCCTCCCTAGCTGGTTATGCTACCCGTCCACGGGTATTGCGCCGTTTATGTTCACTCGGCGCTACCACCACACAGTGAGCCCTTCAGCGCTGTAGTAATCACCGCCCATCATCAGCCCCCCGCAGCCACTGCCAGTGCTTCGTGCTGGGCTAGCATCGTTTCTCAATACATACGGCAGCTGCCATTTTCCTTCGGCAGTTAGAGCCCGGGTTCGTTCGCGACCAGGGTCCGCGCTTATAGTTGCGTGTGGGACCAGTGTTAGTGATCCGCGTCCCCTATGCAAGCGGCCGGACCCGCAATCTTGCTCCGTTCTTCCCCAAATGGTTTCCGGCCGTGTCCTCAGAAGCCCCGGCAGCCGCCTGATGGAGATGTCGGATCCCAAGTCAGATCGCTCTTCACTCGGCCGCCATTACAGGGGGCGGGGGGATGAGCGCCGCGCTCGTCTGTCCCTGGGGCGGTAAGAACCTCTCGCGTCTCCTGCCCAGCGCTGGAAAGTCCTTTCGTGAAGCCCCCGCCTCACTTGCCGCAGTTAGCAGTCTCTGGCATTCCGGCTCCGTTCGGGTCTTTCCCCATTCCGATAGCCGTCCCCTTAGTTCCCTGGCACCGCCATCTTCCTTTGTTTCGGCCCGGCTCCTTCGAATTCTGGGAGCAGCCCGCAGCGCAGCGCTCGGTCTCCAGCAGGCCCCCAGCCTCTCACCTCCGCTCCTGCTGTGCTTCGTGCGGTGAAACCGCGCCTTAGGGAGCACCGATTGTGTGAGTTTCAGGATCAATAGCGGGATCCGGCGCGGAGCTGATCGCTCACGCTGCCATCCCGGTCGGCGTCCAAGCCACGCCCCCTTCACTGAAGTGAACAAACAAGACATAACAGAATGCAACCAACAATAGTTGCTATCCAGCCATAAATGCTAATGGGTGGGCTTGTTACATACCTCTGCCGATGGAGTCACTGATGTGTGCTATTTCAGGACTGTGACACTGTTCCCTTAAAAGTCATTAAGACACATTTCCAATGGCAGAACTTCGATTCTTTACTGTTATCTCTTCATTGTCCGTCCTGGACAATAGCATGACAGACTATAGATTTTTGCACTGTGTGATATTGTCATCGATTGTTTTGCCTTATGCATCTATTCTTTCGAATTATGTGATATTGATTGTTCAATTTAATAAAATTTTGTAATCAAGAATATTAATGGATTGAGTCAATTGTGACGTTTCAACAACTTGTAAGGGAACACTATATGTCATATTAATATTCCTTATTTGTCCATCCAGCTCTGTGAACAACTTGATCTACCCTGCATCATTATCTTACACCAACCCATATGGGTCTTGATATTAATGCACCTGGAAATGCCCAACGTTGTATACAGAATCATTTAGTCACCTTGCCCGTGTATCTATATGGTTCAAACCACCGTCTTCCTAGTGGGCATGTTTCTCCATCGTTGCACTATCTGTATCCAGCTGTGCCCACACAATATATATCACAATTATCTTAAATCATTGAAACATAGAATATTAACTTTAAGAAAGAATTTCATCTCAACAAATAAAAACCCTCTGTGGCCTTAACTTATTCAGATAGAAAACTTGTCTCCAGGATTTCAGAAAACAGGCCGTTATGGCGTCAACATCACTAAGGCATGCTTTCACACCTGTGGCGCAGCACCTGATGTTAAACCGAAGAAAGGCTGGTCTTAGCAGTTATCTCCCCAGACATGTAATTCTGTGCAAATGCATATATCTGTCCGCTATACAATATCTGCATGTAATTTCCATTTCACCTCTTAGGCGGCCATAGCAAAACTCCTTCATTGGTAACTAGGATAGCCTTGCTCTGATTAACCTCCACTTCTTCTCAATGCCAAGTGGTAAATCCCAGAACGTTTGCCTAACCATCCAAGTGGATTTCCTTTTTTGAAAAAGCGGAACAGTCTTCTGCAAAAGATATTATTTTTGCTTGTTTAACTACCAGTCTTTTAGTTTGTTGTAGTGGCAGTCGACCACATGGATTTACAATGCAGAATTATTTAGGAGGTTTCTAGGTAATGTCTCCAAGTATTTGTGTTCAGTAGGTACTTCATGGTTTGCTACAATAGTTGTTTTAACCCCTTCGATGCTGATGACGAGCTTAGCTCGTCATGAGGTACGCCTGTCGTACGCTGACGAGCTGAGCTCGTCATGTAACGCTGTTTTTTTAAAAACCCAGCGCACAGCGGGAAAACCGCTAGCGCGCATGCGGTTAATAACCCTTCGGATGCCTCTTGTAATTTTGAACAGTAAGCTATACAAAGAGCATGCTCAATAAGTATTTTTATTTGTGGAGATTAAATTCCAAACAAATTTGTGCATGTGTTGCACTATATGGGAGTCTGAAAAAAGTTTGTAGGAAAGGCATTGGGTCCAATCTTGCCATTTTGACAATTCCCTGTAGAAAATTGTCTGACCATGATAATGTGGGCATGAGATTGCTCCTATTCAATTGCATGGCTGAGGTTAGCAATGGACATGACAGCTTACTAATTAGTTGTGCGAATGAAGCATTTAAGGCTACTGCTGTGGTTTTTATACCATTCAGATTCCACTTAGACTCACCCCATTCGTTTAACCATAAGCTGAGATTTTATATTTACTAAGGCGTTTTAGGTGACTGGCATTTAAAAACCAATTACTTTTTTTACCAATTAACTTTTTTTGGATAACTTACAAAGAGAGTCACTTTTATTTTGTTATTTATGCTCAAGGTACGATTTCTCCTGTATTCACTGTATATTGAGGTTCCTCTGGATGCCAACTACTGCTCTCAGAGCACAGTGTCATCTGCATACTGCAGGATATTCACTTAATGGCCGAACAATTTAGGTTAGAAGGAATGCTGCGCTCAAGTCTGATATATACAGGTTAAAGAGCACTGGGGCTACAACACAGCCTCACTTCAAACCTTTGAACAGGTTAATCCTCTACGTATATATCATGTCAGGGGCTAGTCTGATTATTACCAAATTGAGTATTGACTTATAGATGCATTCAAGAGACCTGAGAGAAAAGTTCCAGATTGCCAACTTTCCCCATAATTCACCCCGGTCTATACTGTCAAGCTCTGTTTAATACTCAATAATGGCTGCCTATAGGAGGTTGCACATGGTGGTTGGCAATAGATCCCTGGCTAAGCACTGTCAGTGTCAGTAGTTTGTCCTGTGTACTACCACCTATTTGGAAGAACATTTGATAGAAGGGTATCGGATTTTTATTTCCGGGCCAATCCTCCAGATGTGGTGCAAGCAGGATTTGGCAAACCATTTCTCCTCTATATCCAGTAAGGCTATTAATCTATAGTTGGCGGATCAGGGTATGTGACCCTTTTTAGGTCTCGCTGAGCCAGCGTGCATGCGCTGCGAGACATTTAGTATCGGGGTTTTAAAAGTGCTGCCAAGGCTTTTGGTGGTCTATTGCTTGCGTGCACGCGAGCAGCTGCCATCTGTCTCCACGATCACTAACTTTTTGGTGCTGCTGCGCGCGCATCACTAGCGTGTTTGGCTGCTGTGCGCGTGCATCACTAGCGTGTTTTTTTTTACATTACTACAAGCTTCCCGCGTCACGTGGACAATGCTTGTTCATTCTTGACCACAGAAGCAACTTGATGGTAACTTTTTGTGTTCATTTGGGCTGCAACATTAACTCAGCAATACCATAGATGAGCTGTGATTAATCTCGACCGGACTGCTTGGATATTTTCATGTAGAGGTACATTCTTTGCTAACTTTACTGCTTATTTGGTTGATACTGCATTGTTTGGTACTAGTTCCATCTTGGTTTAGTCTACTTCACTAGATTATTTGCCTGGATATTTTTAACTGAGGTAAAAGGCCAATTACCTTCCTGCATCATACAGAATGGTGGAAACTTCAAATCTAAATAAACTTGCAAGCATATTTCTTTTTCCGATCTACTCTACAGTACTCTCTTCCCCTTTGCACACCCCATGTCTGTCACTGCCAATGTACCCCCTTCCCGTTTCCCTCAGTTCATCAGCACGTACCTCAAGTCTTCTACTAAAGCCTCACCGCTCTTTCTCCCTCAGTAGTCACTTTCCTTCCCCAGTCCCCCAAACTGCTCTCTTGTTCTATTCATTTCCGTCTCGTCTTAAATGAAAAGCTCGGCCCCTCTCCGCAGCTCTTGCTAAACTGTCAAAAACATCTGCATTTACTTTCCAGTAGTTCCCGCTCGTCCCCAATAAAAAGGTGATGTCTGGTGCAAGTAAGATATTTATTAACTCAGTTGCCATGCAAACTGCCACCAGTACCTCACATAGCCCTACACATCCCAGTCCTCATCTTCCCAGCTGTCCCCCCTGGAATCTTCTCCCCACCGTTCCACATTCTGCGAACTATACACGTTAATACTAACAGCTTCCTAATTCCCACACTCCTGTGGACGTCTCTCCTCCTATTTCTTCTTAATTATACCCACTGGAGTATCTCAGCCATGCCTTTCCTCTCTCTCACATTTCTGTCTGACCCACCCATTGGGTCCCCTCCCGTTCCAGCCTGTTCTCAAGTCCACTCCAATTCATTAACCCTATCCAGAGCCCCTAATCATTTCTAGCTCTCTCTGTAACCATTCCCCCTCCCAAACACCTCTTCACCCTTTTTCCACCCTCTTCTTAACCCAGTGTACATCTCACATCCATCCCCTTTTTTTTCAATCCCTGCTTATTTACCCTCGTCCCCTCTCTCTGCTTCCCCAAGCATTTGATCCCTAGTTCTCAGTCTCTTCTTATCTTACTCACTCAATAACCCAATCCCTCCTCCCTCCCTACCCGGTCTAGTCCCATTCCCTTCATCCCCCTTCTACTCTTCTTTGGACCCTGTCCTTGTCCTTTTCAGCCCCACATTCTCCCTTTTCACTACCCCTAATAAATTCCATCCATCATTACTCCCTATAGTCCAGGGCTCGAGTCGGGGGTCCACGCAGGTGGACGGCATCCCCCCACTCTTTTCACAGGGTGGACGCCGTCCCCCCTGCCAAGAAGCTGGGCCCCACGGAAATATGCTGAACATGTCCCGGTGTCAATTTCTGACACCGGGACACGTTCAGCACGTGACGTCAGGAGGTCATTTGCATACTATCAGTCCCCCTACTTCTTTTTATAGTGCCCTGCTATAGTCCCCTCCTTATTCATGCCCTTCCCCCAACCCAATATATCTCCTGTTCCCCATACCTTCTTTCTAACCCCACATCTGGGTTCTCTTCTTTTAAGCCCCTCTTCTGTGAGGCTCCACTGTATAACACCCTGCCCACCCCCGACGATGCCCTTCCACCCCTATCCCAGCCCATGCAAAGGACTGTTCCATATGGATCTGTCTGTATGCAGCAAGAAAAAATACTGAGGAAATAACTAACTTTGCTAATGCATCTACTGCAGTGATTTCCGTTTAATCCGCTGGTTACATATTTGAGACATACCCCTGATTAGCGGTCATTTTATACCGAGGCCCCTGGGAGGACAAATAAAACAAGCATTGGCATAGCCAATAGGCCTAGCTTTTGGAACCTTATAAGTATTTAGTTATGCAGCACAATATCCTTGGTGCAAGAACATTAACTGTTGCATGGCTAAACACTTATAAGGTCCCAAAGCCGAGACCAATTGGCTATGCCAATGCATGTTATAAATGGGAACCAGAAAGGAACTTTGCAACTATCTTGGATTTTATTTGTTAACAAGAAATAGAATACAGCGGTTGTTAACAACTCTGCCCATAAGCCAATATTATCCTTAAAGATTGGGGCCAGGACACCATTTGGCCCAAGACACCATTGTTACAAAGTGTTTTTAAAATGACTTTAATATCATATTTTGTAATTGTAATCTCCTGCAGGTTAAATACGGGATGTCACAGAAGGGGGGAAACGATCTGCTCAATAGAAAGACTTCATATAATTTAATAGTCTGTGCACATATTGCCAATATTTATGTTGGCATTTACACTGACAGAACTTGTGTAAGTAAAGCCATCTCTTTTCCGTTTTTTCACCCAGATTAGCTTCCTATCGCTAAGTCTGGGCACTCCTATTTCTTCTTCTAGATCATGATTCAGTTTTCTAAGTTTGGCTTTCCTAAATAAAAGGTTGAGACCTTTCATGGTTCTTCCTTTCACTGGAATAGCCAATGTTCACCACATGGGCTTCTGAAGGTCTTGACTTAAAAGTACCTACTAGGGATTCATATGTATGGGAAATGTGCCCTTGCCACTATACAAGCCAGTTCAAAATAATTTGTTAATATTTGCCTCTTGCAGCCTGGGCCATACTCTCGCAACAACTTTAAATAAGAAGATAATAAAAGAATTTACAGAGAAATTATATGATCTGAGAGCAGCTTAT
The DNA here is from genome assembly GCF_964261635.1 of Lissotriton helveticus. Lineage (NCBI taxonomy): Eukaryota > Metazoa > Chordata > Amphibia > Caudata > Salamandridae > Lissotriton > Lissotriton helveticus. Next base: position 847,911,170 of record NC_136057.1, on the reverse strand, counting down.
GGAGATAGACTCCTTCCCATCACCAGGGGCGGCTCCTCGCTAAATCGGAGGAGCGCCCCAATGCAATTCAGCACGGCAAAAAAGGAAAAATAAAATGAAAATGCGATGTTATTATCATTTTATTTTTCTGTGGTGGGGCAGTTTTGTGGGCTGCACCGGGGGAGGGGGGCGGGGGGAGGAGGGGGAGTGGTGACACCCTTCTATGTGTGCATGAATGTTTGGCTGGCCCTCTGGGGCTGTCCAAGCATTATTGCGCACTGAGCATGTTCTACACCCAGGCTGCATTACAGCCTAGGCGGAGAACATATCCAGGCTACCATTCCCCAAGAGACGACCCACAGCGCTCAGACCAATCACAAAGATACATTGCATTGCTCAGGGGGGTCTATCCTGCTTCCTGTTTCAGCAGAATCCAGGAAGAGGACGGAAGAGAGGCGGCGGGCGGCCAGCCAGCCAGTAAGTGATTTTTTTTCTCCTTTTTTTTCTCCAGGTCTTACCCCCTCTCCCCTTCTGTACACCCGTCCCACTACTCGTTTGCGGGACCAGCCGCGACTGTCCATCACTGAAGACTTCAATTTAAACTTGTTCTCTAGCGATGAACCCTTGGGTTATCTCTCCTTGGACAACGAATATCAGAATATTCCAGACAGTAACTACTATACAAAGATCAGGAAGTCATGGTCTAAGACTGATCTCTTCTCTGTATATACTTGAACTCTAAAGAGTTGTTTTGAAGGTGATAATACTCCTGCCCATACGCACTTCTCGCCGCACAGAATTGAAGTGTTGGACTGCATATTGATCAGAGTGAACAAGTTTAAAGCAATATATTAAGTTAAATGTCTTCTGTTCAGGGCAGTGGCTATTTGCCTCACACAAATCTCAATCTGCTCCACTCACTTTATAAAAATCAAAAACTAAAAAGAATGACATTTCTCAAATAAATGCATTATTGGCTTAGTAGTTGGCATCGGGCTGCTATGTCTGTGTCTGTTTTTCTGGCCAACGGATTTCACAAACATATTTGAACTTGTTCATTTTTTGGATCAGGAACTTAAATGTATATAGTTACCAGTTTACCAAAAAAGTATCAAATCTAGAACCAAAGAATTACTCATTGAATGGCTACAAATAATACTTTTTAGAATTCACAAACATAGGCAATAGTAGGCTTGGAAAGTTATGTCTGCTCAGGTTTCCAGGTTTACTACTGCCCATCAAACGCCCAAAAGGTAATGGGAGAAATGCAAATATTGTAACCACTGGCAATCCATTGGGGTAACATTGCAAACCATTGTTTTTTGCCCACTGTGCAACTCTAGACAGAGTGCTTGAATTAGGGTTTGGAAGACAGAATAAAAGTAGACAGGGTGGCAGAGAAGTTTACTGTCCTCACTCGGCTGCCAAACTTAAGAGATGTTCGTGAGCCCCACAGACATCTCTATACACTGGCAAGAACTGCTTTCATGGCAGTTTATGTCAATATAGGAAAAGTTTGACGTGAGGTTAGATCAAACATGAAGGCTGGCCATCAAATTTTTTTTTTTAATTTCAAAACTAAATCTCAAAGCAAGGGTTTATTTCTGAAAGAAAAAAAATCTAATGGTCTGGTGGGAGGAGACAATTTTCTTTTTCCACTATCTGTCACTGTCAGGATATACATGCGCTGACACACACTAAAAAGCAAAGCCATACAACCACCTACTCTAAATAGGGTGGATGGTTGTAAGGCTGATGCCACCTAATTTTGCAGTATTAATACCAACATGTGTTGTGTTAGCTGACCCTTTATACAAAATTGTGGGTCCCCTTCTGATGCCTAATTATTGGTACAATGCCCTTTTGCCAACAATTGAGATACTAATTCATATCACAACCTCGCTTAGCCACAGACTGATGATCTCATTGCATGGTAGGAGAGTTTACTTGCCACCACCTTTTCTGTGAGTAATAGGCATTCATTGTTCTTTTACCAATGTTTACCATTCACTTCTGAAATTCTAATGTGGACCGTCTCATGTGTGTTCCATATAGGACAATCACACACAGTAATGACTGGAACTAAGAAGAATGGACTCGTAGTAATTATCAGGAAATTCAAAAGTTATTTTCCAGTGAATTAACTAGAGATAGTATGGATAATATCGTGATAGATACCTAGATTTTTCTGATAAAGAGCAAAGAATTCCACAAATGATAAGAATTTTCAAAGCAAAGATTGCAAATCCTCCCTTGGTATCTACAATTACTTTAGTTTTTGACAGAGCTCCTTTTTACAACAGCAGTTTGCGTCCAACCATGAAAGGCACGGAGCAGAACCTAAAAGGTTTTTCTGGAAAGGAAAAAGAAAATGCTTCTCAACTTTTAGTTCCAGTGCTTTCTAGTACCGGTACTAAATATTTGCTTTTCCTTTATTACATCATTTGTGCCATACACAGAGTATTGTGAGGCTACTTTGTGCTGTGCCTTTATCTTGACCAGGCACCGGGCAGCTCCCCAATCAGCAAAGCTAGGAACGGCACTGCGTCATGTGTGACACAACACCTTCAGTCAGTCCCAACGTTTTAGGCAACAACATGTCGTAAGTTGAACATTCCACTTTTAAAGTTGTAATATATTGGATCAAAAATCCCAGAGGGCGCTGACAGAAAATGTCACACATGAGAATTTGACCAAATACACTATACATATCTATGATTTAATTACACTATACATATCTATGATTTAATTACATGACATAGGGTCCCTTAGCATCTACGAGACAACCCTTGTCCTAAGTGCTTTAACTGGGATGAAAACAATGAGGAGGGGTGGTTTCTAATAAGGGAGTGGCCAAGGAGGCATAAAAAGGAATCCTTTCCAAGAGGCCTGGTCTCTGTAATTATTGGTGTGGCTCAAAATAGGTAAACTAACAAAGAGTGGAGAGAAGCGCTCTCCTCTCCCAAAGAAGTAGCAATATCAGCAAAATTGAGACTGATACAATTGAAAATATTACACCGAGTCTATATCTCTGGCACCCAATTGGTAGTGACGGGCAGGAGTGAGGACGGGCTCTGTAGGAGACAGTGTGGGGAGGTGGGGACGTCCCTTCACATATTGTGGGAGTGCCCTTTAATACAAGCCTACTGGAAGCGGGTGCACAACTGTATGCGTACTGTCTGGGGGGTTGAATTGCAGCCCGAAGTTAAGAGGTGCCTTTTGAACATCTGGGAACCCACAGATCTGTCCGCGAAAGGCAGACTATGGGTGACGCTGGAACTTACAATTTCAAAACGTAATATAGCACGCCTATGGGGAGCGGTAACACCTCCAACACTCATTGCTTGGAAGAAGGACGTGGACTGGTGCATGCTACAAGAAAAGACAGTCTATGTGGCCCGGGGTTGCCCCCGGAAGTGGGTGGCAGTTTGATCAAAATGGAATGAGTACCGTGGCAATCTGTGTGAACCTCCCCTTGTCCCTTCCCTTGACGAACCATTAACGCCTTTATTGATTCATGTATTGCTAACACCTTGTATGCTATGACACCAGCTGTGACATTTGTATAAGAATCTGTAAATGCAACACTGTAACAACTGCAATCCCTGTGTGTACCGACTACCAAGTTTATTTTTGCAAATAAAAAGATTTATTAAAAAAAAAAATAGGTAAACTAAAATGGTGTTCTTAACAGAGTGTGCCCCCTGACAAGTCATCGGGTGCCTCTCTACGAGTTTTAAGTTATTGCATCCAAACACAGAAGCAAACACATCATAAAACAAGACAGACCTATTGAATTTGCCAATGCTTGTCAGCTGTGTGGGCTAAAAGGATAACAAAAGAATGTTGTTGTGAATAATTAGACTTAAAAAGGTTTCAATTCTAAAAATATCACACTGTGTATTAGACATTACTAAGTTCTGTGGAGCGGGTTCTCTCCTCACTACATTATTCTGCAGTCTCTCATCTATTAGACTAGGGTGACCAGACGTCGCCGATTTCCCCGGACTGTCGTGGTTTTTGGAGAAATGTCCCGGTGTCCGACACTGTTCTCCAAATTGAAGAAATATCCCTGTTTTAGGGGAGTGCCTGGGTTATTTAAAGAAATGTCCCGGTTTTTAAGGGAGGGTAGGGTGAACCTGCACGTTAATCACAGTTATGCAGGCTCACATGTCGACCGGCCCTCTTAGAAACGGGGACAAGTTCACTTCTTTAAACTCTACTGCTGTGCTGCTTGCCTCATTTAAGCAGCACAGCAGGATTTAATGAGGTGTGAATCAGGACTGCAGGGGCTATTGGGCAAGGCCAGGTCCACCACAGCCGGACCCTGGAGCTCTTCGCAGAACAGGAGGTAACGTGGATTTTTTTTAAAGAAAACAAAAATATATAATGTTATATACATATATTTGTATATAATAAGCCCTGAGGCCTAATAGGACATTTAGTCCCATTTCTATGCCTCTGCCCAACACGGTTTTTCATTCTGAAAATCTGGTCACCCTATATTAGACACGTACACCCTTTTTCTCCCCACTTCTAATCTGAAATCCTCGATCTGCATATTTCACAGTTACCACTATATCATATGAACCTATCGCTTTGATTGCTTCACTAAGAGGCTAAGGATTTGCTGAGCATGATCCAGTGACAATCACTGTGTGAAACTCACATTGCCTTCTGCTTCAGAAGTCTCAACTGTGCACTGTCATAAACACCCACCAACGCACTCAGACACCAGGAGGCGACTCAGTCCAAAGTATGTCCTATGCAAATCAAACGATTCATGATAAAAAATCTGGTGAAAGCAAAATGAAGTAAAACGTGATATGTAAAGCGGTATGGCATCGATGACATGCAATACCTAAAGGGTTTTTACAGTAAATCATGATAAACAAGTATGGGATTGATAAAATACAATAGCAAAAGGGTTTTTAGTCATTGTTGAGAAATCTATCAGTTTTTTCCCAGTAAACTTAAGGGCAGGAATACAGAGTCGGATAGGATTTTATTTCAGTCGTTTTTAGGTATCGCCTGCACAGCGCTTGTGCTTGTAAAATATCTTGCATTAAAAAAAATCTTAAAAGGGGCTTTGAACCGGCCTGTTACTTACCTTTACTTACCATTCGTTTGAAACAATGTTTCTCTAATTTCCATGCTTACGATTGTTCAGCATGTCATTCGCCTTCACTTTGCATGTCTTCCTGCGGTGCTTTGCCTATCCATACTGAGGAGCATGGCCCAAGTACAGCTTCCAGTCACTAGCTAGAGGGCAGTGTCCTTCCACTGGCTACACACTTTAGAAGGTACTTTTTTATTTGTTATCTAGCACTCCATACAAGTGCATCTGTAGGCAGTCTCCTCTCCTCGCAGGCGCTCTTTCCACACTGTTTAATTTTTTACTGAATCTAATTATGACTACGATCTTACCTCTGTATCCCCAATATCCCCTATGTCCCCACACCCCTGCCCCTCCCCATCCCCATCCCTTTGTACAGTTTCTGTTTATTTCTGCACCTTGGACTTTGTTTGTACACCATGATATATCTGTAAAGCGCGCTGATACCCTCACGGGCCAAGTTCGCGCTCTATAAAACACTAAAATAAAATAATAAAATAAGTTGCTAGCACCCTCCCTCCCTCCCTTACATGTTGACCTCATAATGTTAATCCCTCCATTGTGTCTGCTCCAGACAGGCCCAGGGGACCATCCTCCAGCGCAGCATTAACTGCCAACTTCACACACCACTACTTTACCACATTTAATAAACTGCTTGACAGAATCTGTAAGTTATTAGCTTTTATTTATACTTTACATTTTTACAATCTGAGTTCTTTTTCAAGCTGGGTATTTTCTTTTTCTTTAAACACAAATAATAACCTCCAGTCTCATGTAAGTAAGTGTATTTTTTTTTAATCAAACCTGAAATGGAGACAAAGATCGGCATTCATTTGCCCACTTCAAATCAAACAAACATCAAGTTAATTGGATAAACTGCCTCGTGCAATCAGATGTTAGGGGAGAGACGGCAGGATATGTTTGAAAATACGGAGTGCATGCTCACGTTTTATCAATAAAGGCATGTCCACATAGCAGATTTACGCTCTTATGCAAACATCTTAGTTTTGCTACAAACACAAAAAATATTCTGTAATCAGCTGCAGACCTGGGTGTGTGTCTATCTGTTTTAGAGAATCTGTCACGTTGTCAATAATGCATACGCCTCAAGCCAATTGTAGTGATACCAGAGTCCCTGTCAGCATGTCAAATATTTAATTGATATCTAACTTTGTAACCGAATTACAGCTGGAAACATGTCTCCACGCTTGGCAGAGTTGAATAAAACTTACATGCCTTCGTAAATCTTACATTGTATATTAAATTTAATTGCCAGCTTTTGTAATCCCCTGATCCAGGGCCCTTTTTTTAACTCTTTATCTTCTTCCTACTGTATATGCTGGGTATGAATAGGAAAAGCTTCTATAATCTTACAGCTCATAATGAACAGCTGAACTGGGATGTATAGACATGTTAAAAAAAACTGACAACCCCAACAGATTTCGCATATGCGAATGCTTTGTTTTTATTATCACATGGTCTGAGACCTGCCCACTTAAAGCCCCGCCTGCCCCATTACTCTATAGTATACCATCATAACATGCACCCCACTGTCTTCTACACCGTTCTGTACACTGACTTTCCAGGACCTACGACCTACCTTGAGTTTCCTCTACATCCCCCTCCCTTTTAGTCCATACATGACTTTATTCCCTGATCCAGGACACCCTTGTCCTCTGCCCTACCCAAACACTCGTAGCTCGCATACTCCGCGTTCTTCCCCTGTTTTTTGTAAATAGGTATATACATGTATTACATGTATTTTGTTAGCTTTCCACGGAGCGTGCTTCTCTGGGTGTTCTACATTCATACGTGTAACTGGAATCTTGAGTCGTCGCTTGGAGAAAGAGATAAGACTGGTCGTTGTCTGCTTCACTATGTATATCGGTGTCAAAATAAATCTTGATGGCCTTTCTTTCATCTTGAGGATTTATACTTTACACCTGCCCTGTGACATTCTATATCTGATGATCAGCACCCAATGTCCTGTCGTAGGCACGCTTTCCATCCGACTTGTAACCGCGGTTCCCTATCCCCTGTTGTAATTACGATCCATGCGTTCGATAATTTGGGTAGCTAGATCGCACTTGAATGCTGGACGTCCTGTCTCCTGCCCTCGGCTGACACTTAACCACTGCAGTCTGGGAGTTGTAGTGACTGTTCAGTTAAAGCAACTGTATCACATAGCAAAGCATGTAAACGGAAGGCCCCGAGTTGTAAATAAGGTCTCCAGTAAAGATAACCTGTCCCGAGTCCAGTATTGTTAAAGGCTTTGGTCAGTACTCTCTGTCACATGCCCCGTCAGCTGAATCTGCACTCACCTCTCCAAACTGCAGGGCCGACACGATCATGAGCACAAGCCCCGCGAAGCCAAGGTAGAGCCCATGCCTGTGGGATAGACATGTGTAGGTCTGTCTCTGCAGCAGCTTGAGCAGCGCGCTCAGCACCATGGCCGGACATCACCGAAGCCGGCGTTCACATCCGTGAAACAGGACCGTGGGGTGGGACGGAACGCGCCATCTTGGTGTAGCGTAACACGACAAATCACCCTGTAGGTTACTGCTGAGGTTCTCCTCACCCAACATGGCTGCCGCTCAGATTCGCTGTTAATACAGCTCGGTCTAGTGTTGAATGGATCTCTAGTACAGTCACCAGTCACATGCCTCATAGTGCTGTCATCTCAGCCCAACGGCCGTTTTGCGGTTTATAATGATAAGCCCTGGTGACGGTGTCTGAAACTATCTTTTAGCCTACCCGCTGCTCACTAATGGTATCGGTAATGTTATCAGCGGATTTGAAAATAGTTATGTTTCCTCTACACTCGAACTGAAATCTATTTAAAAGAAAAGAGCCTAAGTATCCACTGCAATTGGCCAATATTATAGCATCTTCATATTTGTTTTTTACAGCGAAAACATATAAGTTCTATGGTGACTTTTTGTTATATTTACATTTATTTTGCCCAAAACATTATGTGGAAGCCCTATTGCTTGGATAATCTGCATGATACTGGTGCGTAGTTGTGAATGAATTAAAAAGTACAGTGCGCTAGCAGGAAGATCGTGTTATGGCAGCAATTTTATAAAATGCGGCTTAGTTTAGTCTAAGCCAGAAAAAAAACATTAAAACACATTTACTATAGCTTCATGTAGAATCCACATACTCGTTTGAATGTGAGCAACTAATATTGATTAACACGTGTTCCAAATATGGAACGTCCACATTGCTAACTTGTTGCATGTTTCGTTTAGTGGTGTTGGCTAGGGGCTTACCATTCCCTCTACACCTTAGGGTTCTTATTGATGTAGTGTTTTATAATTTTATGCATAATAACATTAACATGACGAAACAAAATGAACGTGTAATTGAATAAATATATGAGCTAATTGTGCTTATGCTAACATTAAGTAAGTAATATTTATTTGTTGGTTACTTAAAATCATTACAATCAGCAACATACATATGCAAAATAAAATTAGGTTAAAAAATAAGCAGCTACAGTGTACATAACTAAACAAAAATCTACAACTAAGCCCTAACATAGTTTATTTAACTGCAAATGATCAGCATGCAAAAGTAAAGTGCATTGTGCCAGCAGCTATAATTTACAGTATACAATACATTACTCTGAGAAAGACTTTATAAAAATGGGAACTGTGAAGATAAAAAATGCCCAATAAAATAACATTTAAAACAGCTATCGCAATAAAGTGCAATTGTGCTAGTAAACTTTTAGCAGCGGAAACTAAAGTGCATTGTGCTAGCAGCTAAAGTTGTCAATATATCTAGAAACTTTAGAATAGTGAAGGGTACATAAAAAACACAACCAACCATAGTAGAATTGCAATAGGAACGACGTTAGCAGAGGCAAGATGGCCGCTGACAGTCTGTAGGTGGAGGACGTGCTCCCTGCCGCTCCCTGCTCCTGGGTAGAGCAATGTGGTGATTGATCGGCAGAAAACGGCGGAAAACGGTGGAAAACGGCAGAAGATGTAGAAAATACTATCGGACTGCATTACATTGTGCACTGGCGTAGGTGCGGCAGATTTTTAAAAAAAAGAAAGTATAGAAGCGAGGAGAAAGCCAGCCGATGTGGTTGCTCACACAGGCATTGACGGAGGCACTAACCTTCCCGGCGGCAGATGCAGCGCTGACCCGTGCATTGGACAATGCTCGTCAGCTGATGGTGAAGGCGGATTCCTGGAGGGAGCAGTTTCGGCAGTTACGGCGGCAGCGGCGTCTCCGGCAGCAGAGTTTGGCAGCAGCAGCGCTGTCAGTTGCTTGGCGTGTAATGGCGCCAAAGATCTCGAAAGCTTTGCGAGAGGAGAAAGCAGCACGGAGTGAGTCTGACGCGCCGGCAGCAAACCTTCGCGTAAAAAAACCGGCACGGACCCAGGAGGAGGTCAGTGCTACTGAGCAAGGAAGGAGTGCGGTAAGAAGTAAGGAGACCGGCAGCGGTGCGGGGGAGAAATCAAAGAAAAAAGAGAAAGAGAAAGAGAAAAGTAAAGGGGCTGTGGTGACTAAAGGAAATAAAGGGAAATTGATAGAGCAAGGGAACTCGAGACAGCCATTAGTTTTGGAGGCATTTTTCCCTGTTGCTGTTGCCGGCTCTGTGGCGGTTGACACTAATGTGGACATAGCTCATCCAGAAAGGATAGGTCATCCGGATTTTGTATCTGAATGTGACCCTGACCTTGACCCTGACCCTGAACACGGCGCCCTTATGAAAGGGGTAGATAGCACCCTGCTGATACCCGGCGATTTGACAGAGATAGAGACAGAAAATATGACTATTCTGAGTAGAAAAGCATATAAAAACTCTGAAATGTCACAAGGAAATCTACCTCAGCAAAGGAAAGAGGACTTGGAGAAGGATACAAGAGGATGTGTAAAAGAGGGCGAGGTGGCCACTGTTACCGATAAGGTTACTGGAAGTGCGAGAGAGGACAGAGCCATAAATAATGCTAAGGAGAGCGCTTTACCTCCCGGAGCAGATGCAGTCAATATATTGACTTTAACAGAGACTATAACAGAGGCATTGACTGAGGTGATAAGGGAGGGGGAAAACAGCCTCAATATCCATAATCTGAATGCTACCAATCTACCCGCAATAGGGAAAAGTAATCAAGAGGGTAGTAGAAATGCTCATTCGCATGGGGGGGTTGGAAAAGGAGGCGGTAACGGAAATGGTGATGGTGATGGCGATGGCGATGGTAATGTTAATCACAACGGGGATATTGGGCTTAATAACAGGAAGGATATGATTACCAGCGACCCTAACGCACTGATAACCATAACTGGCTCTCCTAGTGACGAATGCTTTTTTTCTGTCAACGAGGGTGAAGAGGAAGGAGAGGAGGTGGGGGCGGTTGGGGGAGGTGATCGGATCCCTCTATTGTAGAATCGGGGAGCGACCAGACACTGTCAGGGCTAGGAGTAGGCTCTACCACCACACCAGATTCTATCAAAGATATAGCTTTAAAACGTAAATCAAAAGTCCTGACCAAAAAAAGGAGAAGAGCGAAAGGGTCTATTAGTCCAGCTGCTATTAGTGTTGCAAAAAGGCTAGATTGGGATTACGCAGCCACATCCCGGATGTATAAAGAGGGTATTGGTGGCCTAGATGAAACCATGGGCTCTTCACGGATGAATGAGGAGGGGGTTAGGCAAGGGCAATCTGAAACTCAGACTCAGACACAGATTCATATCCAGACTCACAATCAGTCACATTCCCGAGGCCAAGACTCACCTAAGGGGCTTGAAATGATTTTCACAATGCTCAAGCAAATCCAAATTGAGGCGAGGGTAGAGAGTCAGAGAGCCAGGCAGGAAAGTAAAAAAATACAAACTTCCCTTCGGGAAGTAAGTAAGGCATGTACAGAATTATCAGGGAGACTCACGGAAGTTGAAGAAAGAACAGGGAATATGGAAGATGAAATGAAAGGTTGGAAGGAATTTAGACAAGATCAGGAAAAAACTAACAGTGATGTCTTATGGAAGCTTGAAGAGTTTGAGAACAGACAGAGGAGGAATAACGTTAGACTCCTAGGTATTCCGGAAGGAAGAGAAGGAAAAGACATCAGAGCCTACATAATAGAGTTTCTTAAGGGGGCATTGCCAGATTTGAAAGGCTGGGATTGGGAGTCAGAAATTCAACGCGCCCACAGATTCCCATTTGTACAAAGGAAGGGGGCTGGCTCAAGTAAACCCAGAGCAATTTTAATATATGTGGGAAATTATCTTTTGAGAGAAGAGATTATGGCGAAAGCAAGGCCACAGACAAAATGTAGATATCAGGAGGTAGAGTTTTTCGCCAGACCTGATTTTTGTCACACGACGGTAGAGCGTAGATGGAGATTGCGGGAGTTAATAACTCCGTTCCAGAGAATTGGCTGTGAGGCATATCTACTGTATCCTAGCAGATTGAAGGTGGTAAGAGACGGCCAATTTAAAATTTTCCATTCAGAAATTATGGCAGCTGAATTTTTGGAATGGTTGAAAGAAAAGAATTCACACACTCACCCACAATCCCAAGCACACGCTGATAGCGAACTGGTGGTAGATGTACTGGCAAAAAGATAGTAGGTTCTAGGATATAGTTTTAAGAAAAGCTGTAGCAGAAATAGAGCAGTTTAGCATTTTTTAGTTTGTAGAAAGATAGTAATAATCTGCACATCTTTTTCCCTTTTCTTTTTTTTTTTTTTTGCCAGTGGACAGTAAACAACAGGTGCGGGGGGCGCAGGGGGGCGCGGGATCCAAGCAGACACAGCTGTCACACATAGGTCCCTTGGACCTATTTGCCTGTAGGGGGGGTGGGCCAGTCGGGGCGGGGCTTAGGGGTGGGGGGCACAGGGGGGGCAAGGAACATGGAGGAATTTGGAAACATAGTAAGCAAGAGGTATTAAGGAATAAGAAGATTAATGAAATGGAAGAAATATCTGTGTGGTATAAAGTCGTGACAACAAAGCGTGTTAAGTTTTTTTTGATTAAAATGATTAAAATTATGGTTATATTTGTTAAAAACCCAGGATGAGTATTCGTATTATGACATGGAACGTATGTGGTCTTAATGATAGGGTAAAAAGGCAGAAGGCGGCAGCCTTGATCAAACAACTAAGACTGGATTTTTTAATATTGCAGGAAACACATATACAGGTATCTGAAATCAGGCTTTTAGATCAGTTAGGCCTGATGGTCATAGCACACTCTAGGCAGGGCACTAGGAATAGGGGGGTTGCTGTGATGGCAAAACAAAGAAATATATGCACTAGGAAAAAATGGGAGGATGTATGGGGTAGATGGGCTCTAGTAGAGTGTATGGTTGGAGAAACTTGGGTCACTCTGGGGTCTATCTATGGGTCTACAGGGGATGATCCGGAGATTTTTGAAGAAATTGACATAGAGTTGGCGACCTGGGCACCCTTTATATTGATAGGGGGTGATTTCAACATTAATGGAGCAGGAGGGTTGGGGTTAGGACCTCCAGTTAAATATAAAGGGAGGAAGAGAAGAGTTTTTAAAGCAGTTTATAACCTAGCTAGGAATAATGGATTATTAGATGTATGGGATGCTCTTAACCCGGGACAAGATGGTTACACATACTATTCATCGCCTCATAGGATAAGTGTTAGATTGGATTATTTTTTAATTAGTACCCAACGTATGGAGGGGGCAGAGATTGAAAGGATACCAAGGCTTTTTTCGGATCATAACCCTCTCATCGTCACTTTGAAGGGTATGAAAGTGGCAAGGAAGGCTTCTGACTGGACATTTGAAAGGGCACTCCTCGTGGAGAATGCATATATCCACCATATGAAAAAATGGATAGTTGAATTTTTGAGCATAAATAGACAAACAGCATCGGCTGGGATAGTGTGGGATTGTTTTAAGGCCGGAGTAAGGGGTGAGACTATCAGCTTTGGGGCTAGAAAAAGGAAAGAGGAAAAAGAAAGATCTGAGCGGATAAGGAGGGAGTTGTTGTTGGCAGAGGAGGAACTAACCATTAGGACAGACCAAACTGATAATGGAGATCCAATGGATTCTACATATATGAAACTTGTAAAACTAAGAACGGCAGCAGAAGAGTACATAGCAGAAAGGGCTGCGAAACAATATACAGTGAATAGAGAGAACTGCTATGAGCTGAATGAAAGGGTCGGCAAAATGTTAGCTGCTAGAACCAGACAGAAGACATCTCTTGGTGAGATTAAAGCAATAAAAGATATCTCAGGGACGATGGTAACTAAGGTACAAGAAATAAGGGAAGTCTTCAGAAGTTTTTATACGAAGCTTTACTCTGAGAATCAAATAAAAGATCATGAAGATATAATGGAGTATTTGAACGACTATGAGGGGGGACAGCTGGATGAAACAGAGAAACAGAGGATAGACACCTTGTTAGAATTAGAGGAAGTAAAAGCAGCTATGAAGAGTTTACCATCAGGAAAGGCTGCTGGCCCAGATAAAATCCCGTTAGAATTTTATAAGGTCTTCTGGGAGGAGTTGGCAGGAGATATGTTGTATACTTTTAAACAGGCTCAGAAGGGATGCTCAATACCAAATACCTGGTCTGAGGCTGAAATTGTGGTTATTCTCAAAAAAGGAAAAATACCGACTGACCCAGGGTCATACAGACCAATTACCCTTATGAATACAGATACAAAGATTTATTCAAAGGTACTTGCAATTAGATTTGCCAGTGTAATAACACCGTTAGTTACTACTACCCAACACGGTTTTATTCCAGGGCGTGGGACTACGCATCATGTAAGGAAATTAATTACACTTATGGACATGACGGAGGCCAATGGGGATCCATTTGCGGTACTATTATTGGATGCTGAAAAGGCTTTCGACCGGGTGTCATGGGTATATCTATGGAGTGTCTTGGAAAAAGTGGGATTTGGCAGCGGTTTTTTGACAGCGATAAAGACACTATATAGAGACCCGAGCGCTGCAATTAGAATCAATGCGGGGTTAACGGACAAAGTAAAAATTGATAGGGGCACAAGGCAGGGGTGTCCATGCTCCCCGCTGTTGTTTGCCATTTATTTAGATCCGCTAATAAGAAAATTGGAGTTAAATAGACACATCCCCCCAATTGTCACACTCAGGGGGGAGTCCAAGATTTTGGCGTACGCTGATGATGTGGCGGTTATAACATCTTCACCCGCAGAGGCTATAAGATATGTGGAAGAAGAGGCAAAAGAATTTGGGAAAGTGTCTGGGTATTCCTTGAACACTGGAAAAACACAAATTATAAAAAACGACAAGGCTCTATGTCAGGATTCTAGGGTGGCACTGACAGGAACATATCTGGGAATAACTATAACCTCAGCTCTAGAAAAAGTAGTAGAGCTAAATATTGATCCTATCATACAGAAAGTAGGGGGTGAGCTCGATAGATTGAATAATCTCCATTTTACTTTGGTTGGAAGAGTAAACATTATTAAAATGCTTATCATGCCAAAATTTTTATACCTCTTTCGAACAATCCCCCTATGGTTTGATAATGCCTGGTTTAAAAAGATTGAGAACATGATTAATAAGTTTATATGGTCCAAAGGCAAGACTAGAAGGGCGGCGAGATTTCTGGCACTTCCACGTGAAAGAGGGGGTTGGGCACTACCAGATATTAAGCTTTATTACTGGGCTGCTGCTCTGCAGTATATGATAGGATTAATAGGTGGAGCCGAAGCAGAAGGAGAGGATCATCTGGGTTCATTAGCAATATATGGTATTTTGATGGGTGAAGAAACCAAGAATATTTTTTTGAAAAATTTTGACACGGCATATTTTAAAAGAACACGCTTTAAGACTTTGTTTGGAGCTCATAAGTTATGGAAGGCGTTTATGAAAAAATTTGGTTTGGGTAAATTCAATAGGTATACGAGGATATACGATAATATGGCATTTCCGCGAGATATATTTTCTGATTCAATATATAGAGAGTGGTTTCGAAATGGAGTTATAAAAATGGGGGACATTATGGGGACACAAGGGATGAAACAATTTGGAATAATACAGAAAAAATTTAATTTGCCAAGAAGTCATTTTTTTAAATACCTACAAGTAAGAAGTTTCCTACAGAATAAAAGAGGGGGGACGGGAGGATTTGAAAAAAATAATATATTAGAAATAATAGAGAGTGGAGTAGATTGCACTATTAAAAGGTTCTACGCAGAGTTAAATGAGCATAGATTAGATGACATGGCCAAATGGGGGGAAAGTTGGGCAGCGAAGTTGGGTATAGAACAAGAATGTTTTAAAGATTCATTAGACTTAGGGATAAATATTTTGTGCTCTGTATCACTACAGGCACAGCAATACAAGACCTTGTACTGGCTTTACTATACCCCGGCTAAATTAGCACAATGGGGAGCGACAAATGGTATACATTGCCCCAGGTGTATGAGTACAAATGCGGATGCTATTCATATGTTTGCAACATGTCCAAATTTAGTCATATTAATTAAGGAAATTGAAATGTTCTTACAAAGGGCTTTAAAATTAGTTGTTAATTTAACACCTGTGACTATATTATTAGGCACAGATGGTAGTAATGAAGATGAAGCAGGGAAATATTGTATTTTCATTGCTATGGCAGTGTATAGACTATGTATAGCATCTGCATGGTTAGATCAAACGGTACCATCATTTCAGCAATGGTTAGCCAGGCTGCTGAGTATATATAATTTAGAAAGAGCAATCTACTCAAGAAGGGGGAAAAACTCGAGGAAACTTGGTTTGAAAATATGGGAGGCCATAACGAATTGGAAGGAAGAAGGATGATGTATATAGAAAATGTATATAAACCGCTTCTGTATATAATTGTATATAAACTGTATACACTCTGTATCAACTACTGGATACTTAATGCATAAAAGGTTAGCAAATTAATATATAAGTTTTAGGATATCGATCTAATTCTAATTGTGACTAATGTTATATTTTGTTATGAAGAAAAAGTTCTATTTCACTTTATGTCTGTTATATGGAGAGGTATTGTATGAATATACCATGGTTATGCTGTATTGTTTATTTGTTCCACGCCCCCTCTGTGTCCCAGTGGGAGGTAAATATATAAAAATCCTTTAATAAAAAGAATTAAAAAAAAAAAAGGAACGACGTTAGCAATAAAGTGCATTTGTAATAATAGACTGTAGCAACAAAAATAAACTGCTTAATGCTGGCAACTTGATTTACAATATACCATACATTAGTCTAAAAGATACTTTATACCAATGTGAACAGAGACAAGGAAATAGAAATCGTAGTAGAATACAATCGTTCAAACCTCAGAGATCGTGTGTGTTTCCGCTAAGCAGACTTTAACTATTCTAATTTAAGTGATGCTAGCACTATCCCTAAAACCATTTAATAACAATATAACAAACAGCAACAGTACACTTGGGCTATCAAACCCTAACAACTACGGTTGTTGGTGCATAACCCAAGAAATAGATTGCAGCATTTTATATAATTTTCATATCGTAAATATCTTCACTTCAATTGTCAATATTACAAAGTTTCTTTTCAGCTGAATGAATGAATGAATGAATGAATGAATGAATGAATGAATGAATGAATGAATGAAAATATTTGTAAAGCGCGCGATGGCCAAACGGCTTCCTGGCGCTGAGAGCTCTAAAGAACCGGACAGACAGGGCCAGGAGGTTAGCGGGGGTAGGCCAGGGCAAAGAGGAAAGTTTTTAGCGCTTTACGGAAATGAGAAAAAATAGGAATCGAACGCATAGAGAGAGGGAGGGAGTTCCAGAACCGGGGAGCAAGAACAGAAAAACGGGTTCCACCAGTGCGAGATTTACGAAAGCGGGGAACAGTGAGAAGGGCAGAAGACGATGAACGAAGAGTGCGGGCAGGGGTGTGAAGGGAGATCAGAGAATTGATGAAAGCCGGTCCAGAGTGGTCAAGGGCCCGGTAAACAAGGCACCCCAATTTAAACAGGGATCTCTGCAAGATGGGCAACCAGTGAAGGGATTTAAGGACGGGGGTGATGTGATGGGTTTTGGGCGAGTGAAAAATAAGACGGGCAGCCTGATTCTGGATAGCTTGTAGGCGGCGGGTTTCATAGGCAGGAATGCCAGCGAACAAGCTATTACCATAATCGAGGCGGGAAGTGATGAGGGCAAAAATAATAATCTTAAGGGAGTCAAGAGAGAAAAAGCGAGAGATTTTCCGGATCATCCGGAGGGAAAGAAAACAGGAGGACACCACGGCACTGACCTGGCCATGCATGGACAGGTCCTGTCTGACCTTGATGCCCAGAGTTTTAACAGAGGGAACGGGGGTGGGGGGAGGGCCAAGAATGGAAGGCCAGAAAGCAGAGGACCAGGGGCTGGATGAGCCGCCAATCAGAACAAGCTCAGTCTTATCTGGATTAAGCTTGAGGTGGTTGGCGCTCATCCACCCAGAAATAAAAGCCATGGTGGAGTGAAAAAAGGATAGAGCGTGAGAAGAGGAGGAAAGGTCAAAAACGAGCTGGAGGTCATCAGCTATAAAAACAAACTTAACAAATCGGGAAATAAGACGGGTGGTGGCTCCATTTAAACATAAGATGATGGCGTTTCTACAAGATCTTGCCCCCAATTAATTAAAAATAGACTTTAATATAGTTTTCCGCTCTTCTAACAATTTGGGGCATAAAGTTACTATATGCACTAAGGTTTCCTCACAAGAACCACATAACCTACACATTTTAGAGGGCCACTTATTTTCCCATTTTGGAATTCTGTCTTTAGTCGGATATTTCCCAAACCGTAGTAGCATAAATTTGTTCTTAATTAAGGGTTTTAAATGTAACAGCAAATATGGTTGGGGTGCCAGTTTACCAAAGGAATTTGCCATTGACCATAAGTGTTTTTTTTCCCTAAGTTCATCTTTATCTATTATACTCGACAATAAAATGGCTGATTGATTAATTAATTTTTTATAAACCACTTGACTCCTAATTTCGTCTTCTAGATTTGGACAATCAAAATTACGTAGACACTCATTTAAATATATTTGCCAACTACTCGCATATTCACTTCTCATCATCTCATGCCAACACTGATTAGCAAGAGAACCCTCTTCAGCACGAGACAATGACATTAATGTTTCTAAAAATGTAGATTGTCGGGCCAGTATTTGTCTTTTTAGACCAAATTCTAGTCTTATATTGGCTCGGCTAATATATCTAGGAATCCTAAAAACGGATTTATATGTCCTTATTTCAAAGTCGTCAAGAATGTTCGCGTCTTTGCCGTGGAAAATAATAGAACCATAATCCAAGGATGGAATTAACTTTTCTAACATTAGTCAATGTAGGCCTCGAGTTCAAAATGGCAACTCTGCCTGCGTATTTCAGCCCACAGTCATCTTTTGATTTCTGTCTCACTTACACACAGACAATTTCTGCACCAAGTAACCTTGTATATAATGTGTTGAGATGTAATGTCGCTTTCACAAGTACACATAGCTGCTAAGTTTCCCATGTCCATGTGGGGTGTACTGCTCCAGTCCAGTGATTTTCTTTGAATTCCGGGACTTGTAGTCCTGGTTTTATGATGAAATAAACAAGAGTACAAGTCCCATCATTCAAAGAACAAACTGGATTCGATGTCCGGATCGGAGGCTCTGATTATGTTTCTCAATTTTCTTTACTGAAAATTCTCAGCAGCCAACCAGAAAAGTAAAACACAAAGTACATACTACAATACCCATAAACCCCAGTGGGTATCACATGGTAACCATAGAGTAGTATATAAGGAGCATAAGAGAAAACTACATCCTCTTTCTTTGCTGCTCCGCAGCCAGTTAAGTGCATTACCTTTACTCTTCCTGTACATTCATGATGCTTATTATTTCTACCTAATCGCTCTATGCGCTCGTATTGTTTGCTTTTACCTGTGCTTTTGCCTGCTGTGGTCCTGTGCGTGCTGCGGCTTTGATTGGGGCTTCCGCGCTCCTGGCTCTTTGATTGCTGCTCATTTTGCGCTCCCTCGCGCTCTGTTCATTGTGCTGCTTTCCGCGTTTGTTTCCACTGCCTTTTGTCCGCATTTACAGCGGAGGCTGATTTCTGTGTGTGCGCTTGGTCGGAAGCGTTCCGAGTCTTCCGACCGCGAGCGCTGTTTCTTTCTGCGCTTGTCAAGGCTTTCTGGCAGTCGCATTTGCAGCAGTGGGTGTTTTTCAATCTGCTCATGCCTTTGGGAGTGCTGGTTGCCTCCCTGTTCCCGGGTGCGTTGTGCCCGCAATCTTGTTTGTGGAGTGGGAGACGGGGAGCAAGGACGCCGGTCTCGAGACTGCGCAGTCCTCTTTCTGGTATAGGTTTCGGCCGTTCCGCGGATGCGCGGCAGCCATTTTTGATACTGGGTGTTTTTTCCACATTGTTTACCGGTATTTCTGGAGCGCAGGAGCAGCGCTTTTCTTGCTCTGTACCCACGAACCTTGCCAGCCTCCCAGTGATGCCCAAGTCATTCTGTAGGGCTTTGGGCTGTATAATTTGGCATAGGCTCTGCCTAGAGTGAAATTGCTGGGCAATCCCCCCCTCCACATTTAAATATCTGTGCACACTTT
This sequence comes from Lissotriton helveticus, assembly GCF_964261635.1. Lineage (NCBI taxonomy): Eukaryota > Metazoa > Chordata > Amphibia > Caudata > Salamandridae > Lissotriton > Lissotriton helveticus. Next base: position 847,891,501 of record NC_136057.1, on the reverse strand, counting down.
GGAATTTCTGCATTCCAGTGTTGCTTGGCTTGCCTGGGGTTAGCCACTCCCCTTTATTTGTTGCTGTCATTCCCTTTAAGGGTGTTTGCACCGCAAACAGTGATTATTGTCTCAATTTTTTCTCCTGTGGGTATATATTTGTCACTTAAAAGTGCCTGAAATATCTGACTATTTTTATGATGAAACAGACTATTTTGAGGAGGAGCTCTATGGGTATTTGGAGCATGAGCTCGTCGAGGCTCTGGATGTGGGAGTCCAGCACTCTGCTAACAAGGCTATGGTCAGGGCTATTGAACCCTTAAAGCGCCACTTATGTAATTATGCCTTGCAGCAGGGCTGGGTTCCTGGCTCAACGTCCCGTTCTTCTTCTGGTGGTAAAAGGTCTAAAAACCTGCATTCTTCGGATTTTGCGAAGCTAGCTCAAACCTTGTCTTCTGACCACTTTTATGGTTCTTCAACCAAAGATAATTCTTCTAGCTCGCCTCGCAGAGATGATGGTAATACCTCCTCTGGTACGACATCTGAGTCGGAGGCTTCTCCTCCCCCCGCTAAGAAACAACGCAAAGAGAGGTTTGTGGACGCTCCCTCTCATCCTAATTTATTGACATTTGATCCTACTGCGATTGTCCATCCAAATTCTTCCTCATGGCTTCCCTCTACTGAGGTTGCTGACTACGTACAATCCCACTTGCGTCAACCTTTTGATAAAGATGTCAGAGCGCGTTTTGCGTTCGAATGCCCACGTTTTGATTTGGCAGACAAGGTGGCAGATACTCTGGAAGTGGATCCTTCCATGCTTACATATCTAAAGAAATACCCTAAAGATCCAAAGAAAGGTATAGATCGTGCATGGAGGTCCTGGCAGGATAAGTTGCTCGATTTGACTGCCCCCCTAACAAAAATCTTGGATTTGGATTTCAAATCAAAAGCTTCAGGGCAGATAATAAATCCTGATGATTTAATTGGATGGGCTCAGCGTGCCATATGTCTATTGGGCATTGCCAACTGTGCCATGTCCAGTGAGCGCCGCCGCTCTATTCTAATGAAACTCAACCCTAAATTGGCGGAGTTGTCTTCCTCTGAGTCAGGCCCTTTGGCGCAGGGTCTTCTATTTGGTCAACCTTTTTTGAGAGAGTTGACAAAATTTGTTGCTACCTTCAGTGGCCTTGACAAGGCACAAGGTTCCTTAAAGCGAGCTTTTCGTCCGGTTTTTAGACGGGCCGGACGACATCGGGGGCGGTCGTTTGGCCAAGGTTACCAACAAGGCAACCAGCGAGGTTATAACTCACAACGGGGAAAGTACCAGGACTCCATTTCTTCCGCCAACTTCTATCCAACACCAGCCGCGGCCCGTGGAGGGAGTTGCGGTGGGGCAGGTAGGCGGGGGAGGGGTAGGGTGGGGGATGATAAACACCGGAATATGGAAGATTGCAGGTAAGTAAATATTATTGTAATTGTTTACTTACCTGCAATCTTCCATTTTCCGGTGTTTATCAACCCCACCCTGCCCCATCCCCGCCCCGCCTGCCTGCCCCACCACAACTCCCTCCACGGGCCGCGGCTGTCCAACACGTGGATCCCGCAACTACAACAAAAAGGGACGCTATGGTGGTAACCAAGGAGGTCATCGTGATGCCAATGCTTCAGGTGAGCCTGATTCCTTTTTCAGAGGTTCAGTTGGGGGGCAGGATCCAGTTTTATCTCTACAAATGGCAAGAGATCTTGCAGGATGCGTGGATCCTGGATTCAGTGCAAGGTTACAAAATAGAGTTTTTTTCATTCCCCCTCGCAAACTCTTTCCCCTCGTCCGATGTTTTTTTCCCATCAGGATCAGGCATTCATCTCCAGCGAGATCGAGTCTCCCCTGAAAAAAGGAGCCATAGTGCGGACTGTTCGTCATCCCCAAGGTTTTGTCAGCAACGTCTTCCTAGTACAGAAGAAGGGGGGTGGATCCAGGCTTGTTTTAAAACTCAGAGAGTTCAAGGGATGGGTTGTGTCAAGGACCTCAAAAGTCCTACCTGTGACCTGCGAAGTAATCCTGCAGAGACGACATGAGCCACCACCTCCGGACCCACCTACCGCCAAGCTGGCTATACACAGGTTAGGATGCTGATGGGCACGGGGAAGGAAGCCAAAAGAATGCTGGAATGTACTTGATAACTTGGTAAGGAACCTCCCTCTGTTTGGGGACCGCCGTGTATACAGATCACTGTAAAGGAAGAAATAAGAACCCTTGTTACAACAAAACACAAGCACACAACCTAGCCCCTTCCTTACTCCTCCCTCGATGCACATGCAAGGAATGTACCTGTGGAGGAAGTCATCAGTCGTAAACAAGGAATCAGCTCTCCTGCGTGGGTTGGAGAGAAGTACGTATGGTTGTCCCAGCGTGGCGTGGAAACATCAGCAAGTGCGCCTTTGGCGCGGAACGGAAAACGAAACAATGCGCTCCAGCGCGGTGTAGTTAAGTAGTACACGGCGTCCCCAATGTGCCCCAACAAAATCAGCAAGGCGCCTACGGGCACGGAAAGGAAAACAACAAATGCGCTCCAGCGAGGTGTAGTTATTCCCCACAAAATCAGCAAGGCGCCTTCTGAGGCGGAAAGGAAAACAAAATAAATGCGCTCCTGCGCGGTGTAGTTATACCCCACAAAATTAGCAAGGCGCCTTCTGGCGCGGAAAGGAAAAACAAAACAAATGTGCTCCAGCGCGGTGTAGTTCAGGGCGTACCAATGTGCCCCTACAATGTCATCAAGACGCCTACTGGTGCGGAAAGGAGAACAAAACCATGCGCTTCAGTGCAAAAAGGGACGCAGGTAAGCAGCTTGCCGGCAGAGCTTCCCCAGCGTGACTAGACAGGGAAAGCCCTCACGCTGCTGAAGACAAGGGACAGGAACAGGGGTGCGCAACAGCGCGAGCCATACCTGGAGTTCAGCAGATGTCCGAAGGAAAGCAAGCAGGGAAACGCTTCTCGGCGGAGGATCGGCGAATCCGGAATCCGAAGCACTCAGCGGGCGGAGACCACGGGTCTTTAAGTGGTTTCCCCCGGAAGCGCTAATGTCGCCGGCAGCTTCTGGAGTACAGCTAGACTGCTGACTCCCGATGGACCGGAAGTGGGTGAGAAGTCGACTTTGTAAACGATACGGAGCGGCTTCTCTTCCGCCTCCCGGCAGGAACCGCAACCCGCCGAAACATGACAGCACCCCCCACCAAAACACAGCCCCCACCCCACCCAAGCCTCAAACAGGAGTGGCAGGGCGTGGGTGGAAGGGATGGCTAAGATGAAAGGCCCTAATCAAACGGGGGCGTTGCGCACAACAGACAAGGGCTCCCAGGACCGCTCCTCTGGACCATAACCCTTCCAGTCAACCAAATAGAAGAGCCTACCCCGGGTCCCGCGGGAATCGAGGATAGCCCCAACCTCGTACTCCACATGGTCATCCCGAAGGATGGGAGCAGGAGGAGCGGAGGCGACACAGTTGGGGTGAACAGTATGTAGAAGGGAGACATGGAATACAGGGTGCACCTTCATGTGCGAGGGCAGAGTGAGCCTCATGGAAACACGATTGATCACTCGCTCGATGGGAAAAGGACCCACGAAGCGGGGCAGCAGCTTCTTGGGACCATGCACATTGAGGTTGCGCAAGGAGAGCCACACCCTGTCCCCTACAGCATAGACTGGTTCTGGTTTTCGATGTCGATCAGCTTGGTGTTTGTAGGTTTCTTTGGCCTTTGCTAGTTCAGAGCGAGCTTGTTGCCAGAGGATGCGGAGCATGGTGTGGTACTCGTGTATGGAGGGTAAGGAACAAGTTGACTTCTCCTCCCATGGCACTGTATGTGGATGCTGCCCTTGGAGACAGAAGAAAGGAGACATGCCTATAGCAGAGTGGGTATTATTGTTGTATGTGTACTCCACCATCCGCAGTACATCCCCCCATTCCTTATCTGTTGCCAGTAGTATACAGCGCAGGTATTGCTCCATGGTATGATTCGTTCTTTCCGCCTGACCGTCGGTCTGTGGGTGATAGGTCGACGACAGGCAGACGTCTATGTCTAGAGCTGCGCAGACCTCATTCCAGAACCAGGACACGAACTGAGGACCCCTATCTGTGATCAACACTGATGGTAGTCCACGGATACGGACGACGTTGTGCAGGAAAACAACAGCCAGTTCTGTCGCGGAAGGCAGCTTCCTCAACGGTACAAAGTGCGCCATCTTGGTAAGGTGATCAACAATGGTCAGGATCGTAGTGTAACCGCATGTGGTAGAGGGCAGTGCCACCACGAAGTCCATAGAGAGGGTGTGCCAAGAGTAGGGAGGAACCGGAATGGGATGTAGCAGACCCACAGAAGAACCGGGCATGTTCTTTCCCTGTGCACAGATCGCACAACGAGCTACATACGAGTGCACGTCAGTCTCCATGGCAGGCCACCAGAAGTGCCTTTGTAGCAAGTCCAGGGTTTTATGATAACCCGGATGGTTGGACAATGGATGAGCATGACACCAGTACAGGGCTTGTTGTTGATTGGCAACCCATGGTAGGAAATAACGATCCCCTTTGTACATGAGGCCGTTCCTTAGGGTGATTCCTTCATGCTCTTTCACCAAGACAGCAGGATCCGTCCTTCTGATCTACTCCTTCAACTGAGTCAGGAAGGCTGACGACAAGACCCCTCCTTGAAAGCAACCGTCAGGTATGATTGAAACTGGTTTAGCCAGTGGTGTGGTATGTTCGTCCTCGTCTAAGCGGGATAAGGCATCTGCCTTGGCGTTCTCTATGCCCGGACGATAGGTGATGATGAAGTTGTACTCGTTGAAGTGTCCAACGGAGCTGTCTGGCGGTCAATGCACGGGCTGAGCGAAGGAACTGTAAATTCCGGTGGTCGGTATAGATGGTCACCGGGTGTTTGGCGTCTTTTAGGTAGTGACGCCATACCTCAAACGCTGTTTTGATGGCCAGCAGTTCCCGGTCAGATACAGCGTAGTTTCTTTCAGCTGGTTGCAACTTCCTGGAGAAAAAGGCCACCTGATGTAGTAGACCCGTTGCGACGTTTCTCTGTGAGAGCACACCACCCAGGGCATCTTGTGAGGCATCCGCTTCCACCACAAATGGCTGTTCGGAGTCAGGATGTACCAGGATCAGAGCCGTAGTGAACTTGTCCTTTAGTACCTGGAAGGCTTGTTCTGCTGTGGCATCCCAACAGAACTGGACTGCCTTCCTTAACAGCCTAGTGATGGGGCTCACTATACTGGAGAATTCGGTGATGAAACAATGGTAATAGTTTGAAAAACCTAGGAACCTCTGGACCTGCTTCACCCTGGTCGGGGATGGCCATTGTATGATAGCTTCCACCTTTTTGTTGTCCATCTGGATGGCTGCGGGGGTGATGATGTGTCCCAAGAACTCAACAGCCGTGACATGGAAAACACTCTTCTCTAGTTTCACATATAGACCGTGCAGTTCTAATTGTTGTAGGGTGGTTCTGACATGTTGAATGTGTTCGGCTGTGGTCTGCGAATAGATCAGGATATCATCGATGTACACGATGCAGTACTGGTTGATGTATTCACTGAGTGCTTTATTAATGAAGAACTGGAACGCTGCTGGGACGTTGCAGAGTCCGAAAGGCATGACCTGGTACTCGAACAACCCATATTTGGTTCGGAATGGGGACTTCCATTCGTCACCCTTTTGGACTCTGACAAGATGGTAGGCTCCCCTTAGGTCCAGTTTGGTATATATGGTGGCGTTCTTCACCTGATCCAACAGGTTAGAGATCAAAGGAAGCGGATACCTGTTCTTTACAGTGATGGCGTTTATGGCCCTAAAGTCTATACAGGTTCTCAAGTTACCCTCCTTCTTCTTCACGAAGAAGAGAGGAGAGGATACCAGTGATCTGGAGTGTCGTATGAAGCCATTACGTAGATACTCGTCCAGATAAGAAAGGAGGTGATCGTTTTCTTTCTCAGTAAGGGAGTATATCCGACTGCAAGGAAGCGTGGAGCTAGGAATCAGGTCTATCCTGCAGTCGAAAGAGCGGTGAGGAGGAAGGGTGTTTGCTCCTTTCTTGTCGAACACGGCCGTGAGATCCAGGTAGTCGTAAAGGTACAACGCCATGAGATACCGCACCAGTTCCAGTCAGGGGCAGCGCATGAACCCGTACTGCTTGGTTTCTGAAAGACGCCGGTGGTGTGTAACAAGAAGAAGTGCATACAGCAGAGTCGAGGACATGCTTCCAGACGCCCAACCGATCCATGGGTTATGGTGTACTAGCCAAGGTAGACCTAGGATCACTCAAAATTGGGGTGCGTCTATAACATCAAAAGAGTTGTCCTCGGAGTGGTGGTTTTCAAAGGTCATGATCACTTCCTCGGTTTGATACCGAATAATGCCGGAGGTGAGATCCGCACCATCCACTGCCTTGACGGTTTCGGGTTTGGCCTATTGCACGGCACTCATTCCCAGATTCTTCATATTCCGGGTGTCAATGAAATTGCCGGTTGCTCCTGAGTCTAGTAGTGCGGTGACATGCCATTCCTGGCCGGTGAGTGCTCGCAGGACAACTTCCACTCCCAGATGCTGAGTGCCCCGAAAAAAGGCAGGGGTCGCGGTCTCATCAAAGGAACAACCCAGTAGCTGAACCCCTTCGTCTACTAGGTTTCTTCGTTTCCCGACTTGGTCCCTCGGGATATGGGCAGTGCAAAAGGTCTCCTGCCTCTTGCTCAACCTGGCTTCACCGGGCATTGTCTCACGAAATGACCGTTCTTGCCACAGTAAAGACACTGGTTCTGCTTTCTCCGTCTCTCCCTCTCTTCTGCGGTAAGAGGCACTCTGATACCACCTATTTGCATAGGTTCCGGTGCGACGTTGGAAGTCGTCGGTTCTTCCTTAGGCTTTTCTTTGTACGACAGAAACCGATTGTCGCTTCCTTTTGCCTTCTCGGTTTTTCATTCTTGCAGTGTGGTAAATAAATAAATAATACCCTATTTTTGACTAGGCATATATCATAACAGATAGCTCAATAAATAAGAGTCAAGATTCGAGGTAGTAGGAGTTTCTGCAGGTTTATTACAGCATAAGGACAGGATCAGGACAACCTGCATAGGATGACCCAGCAGCTGCTGGGGCCGGGTCTGGGATGAGCGCGCTAACTTTTAATAACAATACATGAACTTATATACATAGCGCGAACACATAGCATTACATTGCAGTAGGCGTAACAGTGGGTGGAGCAGAAGGCGTGACGCGTAGCAGTCGCGAAAGATAACAGTAAAAGTAGGTGTAACTGGGCGTATACATAGACATGTGGTGCAAACGTAACAGAATATGTCATGAATGGGGCGGAAACATAGGAGGGGGCTACCTAAGGAGCCGGGACCTCTAACCTGGTGGTGCACGCAAACTGGCAATGACGTATTACTAGGAGAAGCTGGGGGCTATGAACTCTGTGCTAGGAGCAGAGACTAAAGTCTGGAGGGTCGGAGCGACTTGTACCTAAACCCTATCTAGTATCTGATGTTTAGGGAACATGTTGATATAAACTAGAAGTCATGAGGGGAAAGGCTAACTTGATTCTAAGACTGGACCATGCATTATTCTACATGTAGTGTGTGATGAAGAATACTAAATGACCATTAAATACAGTATTTCTCTAACGTGGAGCCGCATAGGCTAGACAATGACGGGAACTATTGATGCAGTTCAGTAGCTTAGGAATGCAGAGAAGGAGGACTGAACTGATAACTGGAACTATAACATACTTTTGGCAGACTCAGAGGCAGAGTCAGGCTGCACCGGGCACTGCGAGGCAGGAAGTAAGTGAAGGGTCGAGGATACAGGTGGGGGCTGTATCGCTCCTCAGCGAGACTTCAGGAGACAGGAGCTGAATCTGTGGTCCGGGCCCTTTTGAGGCCTGGAAACGGGGACTTTATAATGGAATAACGTGCACACTGAGAAACGTGGCAACGTAACTTTACATAGGCCTGATATTCGTAGTATTCACGAGGACTGGAAACTAGCATACTAAAGGTGGACACAACTGTAATTGCGTCATTAATCGGACATGGGGAATAACATATGCATATTGGTCATGCACACATAACATATGATGGATGAGGCGTAGGGACACAGAACATGGCAAAATTTACTTTTCCACATTCCCTCCTTGTCACTACGTTTCCATCAGGAAACATCAATTTTCATGATACCATCTATCATTTCATACAGTACCATTTGCTCGTCTCGAATTATCTTGGAACGGGACTTAGAACGGGGCTTAGGACTAGGAATACAAGAGGTAGCACACATGCTGCAAATCGCAGGGCCACATTGTATACAGAGGCAGCAGCTAAATATGATCGCTACTGCAATACTTAGAAAGGACAGGAATTTCCATCCCCATGCGGAAATTATATTCCAGAACCAACCGGACCATGTCCAGGAGCCTGGATCTTGATGTAACAGATGGGCAATTTTATGGAGTCTGGTTATAGCTGAATAAACAGACGGCGCGTTATTTGGAATGAAAATGCAACAACTAGATCCGAGGACTCTACAGGCCCCGCCCCTATCGGCCAGTATGACGTCAAGGACGAGACGATTCTGTAAAACGACAATTCTCATAAAGGATTGCTCTTCAGTTAAGTTACCTAGAGCGGAGGCAGTCTCATCTACTACTGCTTCAAGGGTTCTTGTTAACCTACGAATTAGCTTACTATTTACAACTGTGCCTAAATAAGGGAAAACACCTTTATCTATATCAATGAATTGCTCTGCGGCAGTTTCAGTATAATCGACAATCGGGAGATTTCTCTTGTGTCTAGTATGTACTAGGAAGGAATTCCTATGGTAGTCAGGTGGGGCTAGAAAAACAGGCGGCAGTAGGAAGGCAATGTAACAGGTTCCCTCCCAATCGAGGGGCAGACGAACATATGCAGTTTGACCACAAACAAAATAAGAATGACGTGAGGCTTTAAAAATAGATTTCCCACTGTCACTATACTGAATAACAGTAGTACATTCACTATGGCCTACGTGTACAGAACCATAATTACGGACACATAATTCGCCTTTGACTGGTAGTACTGAAATAGCAGGTGAGTCTGGAGTAGTATCAGACTGAACATTCAGGACCATGAAATTCGACGAATAATTACCTAAATTATACACTTCATTTTCTAGATCTAACCCGGTTCTGTGGGGGAAACCTTGCTTGTCTGGGAAACATGTACTGTTAAGAAAAGACATATCTGTTGCGGATGACGTTAACGTGGACCATGCTCCACACGAACCATTATGTGAAAAAGGATAAGGAAAGAGTGGCAGAACTCCCTTCGGTGTCTGGAAAGGGGGGAGTCGACCACACACCCAACAATTAGTGGCATTGCTGGTCTGGTGTGAATAATATAACATACGGATAAATGAATTATTACGCATAGCGAGGCGGTAAGAATATTCGTGAGGAGGCAGATCACTAAACGTGTGCTCTACTGTAGCATTAGCAGACTTATTTACATGAGAAACTGGAAAATATAGGAAAAAGGCATAACTGGTGCAGGAAATCATTAGGCTGATGAATAATATGAAACTTAGAAAAACGATACATTGAATTGAGTTTTTACTGACTCTCTCACTATGGGGGTCTATTTTATACATGTCAGAAACAATCTAACCGTTTCACCTAGGGGAGGACCTTTACAATCAAACTGACTGACTTACTAGACCGTAGTTTTTGCTTATACTCCTGTTGCGGAGTTTTCTCTAACAGGGAAGGGGTTGTAACAATGTCTTTTGCGGGACAGTCCTTAGGAACAATATTTCGGCAGTCTTTAAAATCCTGGGACTCCTTGGAAATGTTTTTAGAAACGGGTTTCAATCCATTGAAAAGTTTTACATGAGAAAGGTGGACCCACCCCTTCCTGCCTTCCAGCTTGACGGCAGTACGGGTGGTCAAGAGGACCTGACGTGGCTCCTTCCAACGAGGTTCCAGCGGACTTGATCTGTCAAAATTCCGGACCATCACAAGGGAACCTGGAACGATTTCATGCGGTGCCACCTCGGTATTGTCTGGAAAGGCGGCGGCAACCTGTGAACGACATGAGTTGAGGGCAGACATCAAGGAAGCTAGGTAATCTGTCAACATATTACATGAAACATCGGTAATACTTCGGGGTCTAGGAGTACCCCACATGTTAGGGGGGCGGCCGAATACGACCTCATACGGGGACAGACCTGATCTGGAATGTGCGACCATGCGCATATAAAATAGAGCAACTGGCAGAGCTACTAGCCAATCCACACCTTTTTCTTTACAAACTTTTGCAATACGGATTTTCAGGGTCTGATTATGTCTCTCGACTAGACCGGCTGCTTCAGGATGGCGTACACAATGGAACTTCCACTGGTACCCTAACAACAGGGAAACATGCTTCATTAACTCTGAGGAGAATGGCTGACCGTTATCAGAATATACGACTCTAGGGAGTCCATATCTAGGGAAGAATTCACGAACCAACTGCTTGGCAGTGGTCGCGGCTGTGTAATCTGGGACTGGATATGCTTCTGTCCACCTGGACAAAGCGCATACTACTACAAGGACATACTTGAAACCTCGACATCGCTCCATCTGAATATAATCCATCTGGAGGACCTCAAAAGGGTGGTCAGGGGGCTGGAAACCACCTTGTTCCACCGGGACACTTTTACCTGGATTAAACTGACAACATATCATACAGGTACGGACTTTCTGCTTGGCTGCAGCTCGTAAATGCTTGTTGAACCAAATGTTCTGGATACTGTCTAACATAGCTTTTTCTCCTAAATGTGCTGGACTATGTGCGGTATTGATAATGACTTGAACCATAGAGTCGGGGAGAAACCATGTGGCTCTACCCTTTGTTAACCATCCTTGATCTGTCTGGACCCCTCCTTGTTCGGACCATTTCTTGATTTCCTCGGGAGTAGCATGTAACTGGATATCTATGACATCTTGTGTAGGGTCCTTAACTGTCATGCATGTAGTCGGATCTGGAGTATGTGTCTGATTAACTGGAATGTCTAGAGTCTGTGCTGTAAGCTTGGCTGTGCGGTCTGCTAGATCGTTACCTTGGGAAATAATGTCAGTAACTTTCGTATGTGCTTTGCATTTCATGATAGCAATGGATGTCGGTAAATGTATGGCATCTAACAGAGCTTGAATAAGGAGACCATGCTGAATCTTGGTTCCATGAGAAGTCATGAAACCTCTCTCCTGCCAGAGCACTCCGAAGTCGTGTACAACTCCGAATGCGTAACGTGAATCTGTATAAACATTAACTTTCAGGTTCTTGGCGTGTATACAGGCTTGTGTCAGAGCAACTAGCTCTGCTGCTTGAGCGGACAGGGTGTCAATACGGTGTGTTTCAATAACTTCGGTGTCAGTAGTCACTGCATACGCGGCGACTAGTTCTCCTGTACTAGTTCTCATACATGAACCATCCACATAAAGTGTCAGGTCAGGATCTGGTAACGGAATGTCTGTCAGGTCTTGTCTTGGCTTTGTCGTAATGTTAACTACTTCCACACAGTCATGTGTGACAGAATTTGAATTAACTGATGGTAACAATGTAGCAGGATTCAGGACGTTGCAGCGTCTAATTTCTATGTGTGGCTGGAACAGTGTCAATTCATAACCTGTTAAACGTGCAATTGTCAAGTGCTGAGTTTGTGTTCGGTTTAAAAGAACTTCCACGGAATGTGGAACTTGTACTGTCAGGGAATGTCCTAAAACTATGGAATCACTTTGTCTGATAGCTAGTGCGGTGGCTGCAACTGACTTAAGGCACGCAGGCAACGCCTGGGCGACTGGATCTAATGTGCTAGAAAAGTAAGCACAGGGCTTGGATTGTCCTGCTTGATCTTGTGTGAGAACAGATAATGCTGTACCTTCACGTTCAGTAACGAAAAGTGTAAAAGGCTTACTGTAGTTCGGTGTAGCTAGAACTGGAGCTTGACATAGGGCTTTCTTTAACTCGTTGAAACTAAGTGTATGTTCAGATGTCCAAGGGAGGACAGTCGATACGGCTGCCTCCTGTGTCGTTAACTGTATCAGTGGCTTGGCTAGAAATGCATACTGGGGAATCCATTGTCTACAATAAGAAGTAAGGCCGATAAAAGCACGTACCTCCTTCTGGGTTCTGGGCTGGGGAAGACTCGCTATTAACTGGATACGGTCTGGTGTCAACTGCCTACCCCTCTTGGACAGTAAGTGTCCTAAGTAGACCACTTGCTGGACACAGAATTGAAGCTTCGAAGGTGACACCTTGTGCCCCATCTCGGCTAGGAAATACAGAACTGTAAGGGATGCTCGCTCGCATGCACGTTCAGAACGGGCTGTGATCAGTAGATCATCGACATACTGGAGCAGGGCAGTGTCCGTTGGCATGTGAATGTTGTCTAGTTGTCTCTTAAGTGCTTGACTGTAAATACTAGGGCTTTCTGTGAAACCTTGAGGAGCGCGTGTGAACATATAGCTCCTTCCATTTAAACAAAATCCGAAAAGAAACTGGCTGTCTGGATGAATAGGAACACTAAAAAATGCATTCTTGAGGTCTATGACAGTGAAGAACGTGGCTTCAGAATCAATGGCTGTTAATAGGGAAGAGATATCTGGGACTACTGGGTACTGAGGAATAATACATTTATTAAGCTCTCGTAAATCAATCACTAATCGATATACTGGGGGTGCATTTGGATCAGTACGTTTCATGACTGGAATGATCGGAGAATTACATACATTGGAGTCAGTTTCTACAACTACTCCTTGAGCCATGAGCTCGTCAATAATTTTGGATAAGGCTGCTACAGCCTCAGGTGGCAATCTGTACTGTCTGATTCGTGGTAACACTACACCTGGTTTGAGAGTCACACGATAGGGTGTGATTTGCATATAACCTACATCTGTTGGACCTTGTGCCCATAGATGCTGCGGAACATTAGACAGTCTGGAATCAAAATCTCGTAATACATAGTGACCCTTAAAGTCACGTAGGAACAGACGTATTCCCTCTGGGGAACAGCAAATGACTGCACCTAACTCTTTCAGTGTCTTAATGCCTAATAGATTTTCTGGACATGACTTAGTAAGTAACAGATCAGTAGTGCGGGACAATGGACCTACTTCTAGAGTAACTGGCTTTGAGATCTCATTTATAATGGGTTTTCCTGAAAATCCAAGGGAAACATTTCTTGAGCCTGAGAGCGGAGCCCCTGGAACTTCGGCATGACTAATTGTGGTCCTACTTGCCCCTGTATCGATCAAAAACTTTCTGTCTTTCCCTAATACTTGACTGTGAACATAGGGACCTTCTTGATCTACAGGTATCTCGATGAGAGGCAAGCCTACCTCCCTCTCTAGGCTGTTTCATGAATACTGCTGGTACTCTGGATACTCAGACTGTGCGTACTGGTACATCTGTGATGTGACATGCTGTGTTGCAGCAATAGGCTGCGGTACTGTAACTGTCTGTTGTGCATTCTGTGACTGAGGAGTCTGTGAAACTTGTTCTTGTCTAGGCGGACGTGGTCTTTCTTTAGTCTTACCAGTAGCTATGTTATGTTTCAGAACTGCACACTCGTTTATAAAATGACCTGGCTGTTTACAATAATTGCAGTTCCCTTTAACGGGAGCTGCAGGATGACTGGCTTGATTCGGACCCCTCTTCTGACTGTCTTGAGGAACAGATTGTGCAACTAGCACTTTCATTTTCGTGTCTTTCATACGTTTTCTTTCGTGTTCTTGCTCTTCTCTGATTCTATTCTGGTGGTATTGGAGCATCTGGAGCATCTGGGATGGAGTATTTGCTTGCCAGGTGCTTTCGACTTTCAAAACTCGATTTTTAATTTGAGGACTTGAATTCTCGACTAATTTAGTAACGAAAAGGTGAGGGTATGACTCACTACTTGTCTTGAGACCACTGTTAATACTGAAACATTTTTCAAATCTAGAATAAAAATCACTAATATCTTCGTCTTGTTTCTGTTTACAGGCTGAGATTGCATCCCAGTCTTCTTTTCTAGTTGTCAATAATCTGGGTAAAACTTGAATCAATAATTCTGGTAATTCTTTACATTTATCTCCAAGACCGGTACCTGGTACTCGAGCCTTGTCTTCAGCTTCTAGAGCTGTCCAATCGATCTTTTTCTCTCCCACCTCCCATTCTTTTTCCTTTAGCTTTTCATACACCCCTGCGGGTAACAGGACCTTTAACATTTTAATGATATCTGGGTAAGTGTATTCTCCCATACGGAGCATGTCTTTTAATTCTCTATGGAACCCTGCTGGATCTTTGTCATGACAGGGAATTAATTTCTTCATTTCAAGAAGTTCCATCTTTGTGATTGGAGTGTATACAAACACTCGTTGCATTTCGCCACCCGTCCCTCTGACTGGGTGGACTTCTCGTAACGGATTCTGTCGGTCTATGTAGAATGATTTACTTTCTGGGGGTGAGACATGAACAAAATGCGGGTTCAAAAACGTTCTATATTTGTGACGCTGTTCTAGAATGACACTAATTAAATCGGTACCTAGACCTCTCCATCTGTACTGGAGTAACTCGTTCAGGATATCGTGTAACGGACCTGGATCAGAGTGTTGACCCTCATACAGAGTAATGAGGTGCTGGATCATATACATACCCACCAGTCGTTGCTCGGCTGGGGGCAGTTTCAGAAACATTTGTGCCACTATTTCGTCTGGAAAAGTGGTAGAATCAGTAATCCATCCGACTGCTGATCGGGCTAGTTCTTGTTCGTGCATGGTACTTAACTCACTATAACCGATTCGTGATTTCAGAATGTGATCGGTAGCTTGAAATACTTGTTCTAGAGAACCTTGTTCTGGTGCTGAATGATGAAAAATAGACTTGGGTTCTAGGCGTAAATGGCGATCTGGAAATCTAGATTTTCCTACATACGCTATTCTGGCGGGATTCTCGTCCTCTTCTTCTTCGGGATCAGAGATACTTTCTTTCTCGCTTACTTGTGCTGCTTTACGCTGTTCGTGTATCTTTATTATCTCTTTACGGATTTTCTTGTACATACTCTCCATAGCACCGACGGTCTTGTGCTTACCCTCGGCTATATTATCACTCCACCTTGTCAGGATTCTCATTTCGGCGGAATCTTTAGACGGGTAATCTTGTTCTCTTATTAGACAATTGATCAGGAACTTTAATATCATGAGCTGGATCTCGGCTTTCCTTTGAGACATAGTCTCGCTAATACTTTCTGGATCATCCCCTGTACGGATGAAACGATATATTCTGTCTAGATCTTCTTTCATATTCGGTAAGGTGACTAGATACTCGGCCACCTTTCTTACGCGAAATGAATATAAAACCATATTATCCTCGCCTGGGACTGGATCATAGCAACATTCGGCAAGGGATTTTCTTATTTCTGCAACAGACTGATATCTAGGCGTACGCTGTGATGCTTGTGCATGTAATTCGGCTAACGTTAAACGCTTGTGTGGCGGCGGGGTTTGAGGAGGACCTCCTCCTGCAGCCCCTAAACTGGAGTCGTCTACTGAGGCTCTACGTCCTGGCAGAGTGGGAAATGGAAATGTAGGCTGGACTTGTATGGCGGGCTGGACCGGGGGTACCGTAACAGGTACTCCGGTGTCTGGAGGGGCGGGAAGTGCCTGATTTACAGGGACTGGCGGAGCGCGAACAGGATTTGCATATTCTGGGACTGTGTCGTCCAAGTAGGACGAAATAAAAATATCAGCTGCGGTCGGTTTGTGACGTAGCTTGGTCGGAAGTAATGGTGGCGGGAAATTACTGGATGCCTCTGGGGTCGCTTTTGGCAAGCCCTCGGCAAGAAGAGGATACATACCCATAATGAGGGCATGCCTCTGTCTGTCTGACTGTTCGGCTTTGACTCGTTCACCTATCTCGATTAATTCTCTTTCTTGGGCTCGTTCTTGGGATTCTCTACTTAACTCTGACTTTCTGACTTCCTTTTCGGTTCTTCTATGCGCTTCTTTACGCCATAACTCGATGGCATCTTTCTGTGACTGTCTGGCTTTCTTTTTCCATAATGCTTCTTCTACTCGCATGATACATTCGGCATCCCATGTACCCGATACGGGCCATCTATACTTTTCTTCTAACTGTTTGGTATACTCTACCCATAAATCTAGATACAATATGGCGCTTATGCCATGTTTCTGATACATAAAGTGACCTGGACTGTCCCTAGGCGGGACAGGAACTGCTTCTTCTAATAAACCCTTTCTAGTTTTTAGCTGACGTAATCTTGAAAAGAGCGGCATTGTAAACTTGAATCGGAACACAATACAATACACGAAGAACAATAACAATTGGGAAAACAATTCAGGCATACCACGACATTGGAATTACATTAAACAATATCATAACATAACAGTTCGAACAGAATATTACCTGGAATACTTGAGAAACAGAACAGAATTTCTCGAGAACGGAACAGACTAGAATTACTGGATGCACTGCTGTAACAGTACGGAACATACCGGTCCCATAAAGGGACGCATCAAGACCCGTATCCACCTAGGTGAACACTTCGTTTGTGAGTCTGGGTACCACCAACCCACGGACCAGGAGTCAATTTAGATTGGTCCTGTCTAGATACTACCCCAGCAATGGTACTCACCGGGCAGCAAGAACGGAAGGCCTCGGACGGGACTGGGCTGACGACGACGGACTTCGGACTTCAGTTACGGGTGGGCCTCCGGATACCTCGGACCTTGGACTCTCGGCTTGGGCTCTGGTCGGGACTCGCCGCGTTCCTCCACCGTCTCGTTCGGATGCTGGACCGCCTCCTCCGTCTCCTCCGTGGGCCTGAGGGATACTTGAGCAGAAATATCTGCCACTGCGCAGAAGAGTTCCGTCACGACTGTAGAGGGTCAGGGGGTCGGCGTGGCTTCACCGACGCGTGGGGAAAGGGCAAGTCCCTATTCGGGCGCCATTATGTGGTAAATAAATAAATAATACCCTATTTTTGACTAGGCATATATCATAACAGATAGCTCAATAAATAAGAGTCAAGATTCGAGGTAGTAGGAGTTTCTGCAGGTTTATTACAGCATAAGGACAGGATCAGGACAACCTGCATAGGATGACCCAGCAGCTGCTGGGGCCGGGTCTGGGATGAGCGCGCTAACTTTTAATAACAATACATGAACTTATATACATAGCGCGAACACATAGCATTACATTGCAGTAGGCGTAACAGTGGGTGGAGCAGAAGGCGTGACGCGTAGCAGTCGCGAAAGATAACAGTAAAAGTAGGTGTAACTGGGTGTATACATAGACATGTGGTGCAAACGTAACAGAATATGTCATGAATGGGGCGGAAACATAGGAGGGGGCTACCTAAGGAGCCGGGACCTCTAACCTGGTGGTGCACGCAAACTGGCAATGACGTATTACTAGGAGAAGCTGGGGGCTATGAACTCTGTGCTAGGAGCAGAGACTAAAGTCTGGAGGGTCGGAGCGACTTGTACCTAAACCCTATCTAGTATCTGATGTTTAGGGAACATGTTGATATAAACTAGAAGTCATGAGGGGAAAGGCTAACTTGATTCTAAGACTGGACCATGCATTATTCTACATGTAGTGTGTGATGAAGAATACTAAATGACCATTAAATACAGTATTTCTCTAACGTGGAGCCGCATAGGCTAGACAATGACGGGAACTATTGATGCAGTTCAGTAGCTTAGGAATGCAGAGAAGGAGGACTGAACTGATAACTGGAACTATAACATACTTTTGGCAGACTCAGAGGCAGAGTCAGGCTGCACCGGGCACTGCGAGGCAGGAAGTAAGTGAAGGGTCGAGGATACAGGTGGGGGCTGTATCGCTCCTCAGCGAGACTTCAGGAGACAGGAGCTGAATCTGTGGTCCGGGCCCTTTTGAGGCCTGGAAACGGGGACTTTATAATGGAATAACGTGCACACTGAGAAACGTGGCAACGTAACTTTACATAGGCCTGATATTCGTAGTATTCACGAGGACTGGAAACTAGCATACTAAAGGTGGACACAACTGTAATTGCGTCATTAATCGGACATGGGGAATAACATATGCATATTGGTCATGCACACATAACATATGATGGATGAGGCGTAGGGACACAGAACATGGCAAAATTTACTTTTCCACAGCAGTCTGTAATTCACCTTCACAACTAGGTCGATGAAAGGCCCGATTTCATCCGGTGGTTCAGGCATCTGTGCGATCAGGTCCTTCAGTTCATCACGCAGTCCTCTATAAAACACCGACACCTTCTTGGATTCGGGCCAATGTGCTTCAATCACTAGTCTGCTGAAGGTGGTGATATAATGAAGGAGCTCCATGTTACCCCGCGTAAGGTTGAGCAGCTCGTTGTCTGCAGCCTCCACAAAGGTATGACGAGCGAACATTCGCCTCATTGTCTCCTTGAAGACAGGAAGGTTATACAACATGGGATCGTCGTTCTCGACCAGTGAAATGGACCATTGAGCGGCGTCTCCTCCCATGTAGGAGAGTATAAATGCTACCTTATAGGCAACGTCAGGAAAGGCCGCTGCTCGTGCCATGAAGCAGAGGTGACACTGGTGAAGGAAAACGCTGTACTTGGTACTATCGCCGTAGAAGCATTCAGGTGGTGCCAACTGGACAGGGTGTGGCGCTATCACTTGAATGGTATTGTCAGGGTTACCAGGGTTGGAAGCACCATCAAAGGTAAACGTAGGCGGATGGATCAGCCCTTCCTGCCTGGTTCTAGGAGTAGACGGTGTCGTGTTCTCTGCAGTGGGCGCCAGTCAGCACATCATGCTCAGGACACAGGTTAGTTATATAATGCTTTGTTTATTGGTTACTCGTGGAGCTGGTTACATGCACGTCCGTCCTGGTGCTCGTCCTGGTCAATCTGCTGTCCTTCCTGTCCCTGACCGGATGTGGTGTCCGGTGACCTGGTCACCTCCCTCATGACCCACAGGGTCCTAGTGTCCCCATGTCCTGTCGCCCTATCTGTCGGGTCATGACATCTCCCCCTTTGTTGCAAACAAATGTTCATAGTACAGTTCTACTGATCAGTTCCGCCCCCTCACCCCTTTACAGCATTTACTCATCGTTGTGGCGAGAGAGAGAGGGAGGGAGAGAGAGAGAGAGAGAGAGAGAGTCCATGTATCTGGTCGACCGCCTCCCCAGTCTCTGAATCCTACGTTTCATCACTTAGTCTCTTTGTCCCCTTGCACTCCCCCTTTGGTCGCTGTTCTCCGCCATCAGCTTCTGCTTCTGTTTGTTGTTTGTCCTCCTTCTGCTCTCCGCTTGCCAGCCTCTCTTCGTCTCCTTCTAGCTCCTTGCCGTGTGCCCAATGGTGTGGGCCAGCTGGCGCCATCTCTGTTGTCTCCTCTCTTTCTACGGCCGCCCTTTGTTGTGTTTGTTCCCTCAGTGATTTTTTTTCGTTCTCTTCCTCTTTCTCTGGTCCCTGCGTCTTCTCGTTGCTTGCTCTCAGTGTGTCTTTAATTTTTTCTGTGTCATATGTCATGGTTATGAGACCCATTGTTTGGGCGGTGCTGTTGCTCAGCAGGCATGGTCCTGGGACATCGCCTTTCAACACATGGACGTCCTCTTTGTTCTTTTTGTCTTTATGCCTCAGTTCCTCTGTGAACTTTCCCAGGCTTGTTACCGGTTCCTTTGACCCCCAGGTGAAATTCTTCACCCTAGACGCTCTCAGTGTCGGCTTGGCTTCCATCTTCTCGTACTCTGATGCACACATGACATTGCATGTTGCACCACTGTCCAGTACAAATTCCGCTTCATGTGCTCCTACTCCTATCTTTGACAAGTCCGTCTTTTCTTGGGTGCTTCTGCCTGTTGGGTGTGTTGTTTCTCCTTTTTCGTCTCCCCCACTCAGTTCTGTGTGAACCACCGACATGTGGTATAGTCTTTCCACTTTCTCTTCGTCCTCTTCTTCGCCTGACCCTCGTGATGAACTTCTCCTTTCTCTGTCGACATACCTGACGTGTCTTGTTGTCGACTCTTGTTGTCTTCCTGTTCTTCCTCTGTCATCTCTTAATTGTATGCCTTTACACATGCTGGCGTAGTGGTTTCTTCCATTACATCTTTAGCACGTCTGGCCAAACGCTGGGCACGGGCCTCTGTGTGGAAATTCCATTCCGCACCTGTAGCATGTTCTTTCAGGTTGTCTCCCCTCTGTTTCTTCCCTCCAGTCATTCTTCCACCGGCCTGTGAGATATTTGTTTGTCATGAGGTGTGTGTTTTCGATTTCGACGTTCTTCCCTCTTTCCATTTCTTTGGCATGTTCTGTTGCTCTCGCCTCTGCTCTCGCCAGTGATAGGATGTTTTCCAATGAGGTCGGTTCTTTTAGTATTCTTGCCCTGAATCCTGTGTCACAACAGCCTTCAATGATCCGTAGCCTTATTGCTTGTTCGTTGTCGAACTTGTCGAACTCACAATGTGTCACCAATTTTCTCAGCCTTGTTGCGAAGTCATCCAGTGTCTCGTCCACTTGTTGACACGCAATAGTAAATGTATATCGTTCGAAGTGAACATTCCGTTGTGGGTCAAATTTGGCCGTTAGGCATTTCTTTAACTTCTCATAGGTCTTTGTTTCATCTGTTGGCAGCGTCACCAGAAGTTCTTCGACGTCATCCCCTGCTAAGTTCAGCAGTAACCCTAATCTCTTTCCGTCTGTTACATCTGTTGCTTCCATATATCTTTCAAACCGTCTGATCCACTTCTCCCACTTTATTCCAATTTGTGGCTCCGATAAGTTGAATGGCAGTGGCCTCCTGTATTGTGCGCTGGGCTTTGCGTCTGCCATCCTTGCCTTCTTGCCCTTATGTGCTTTTTCTCTTTTTTTTTTTTGTTCTGTCGCTTCTTTGTGTGTTGTTCTATGTTTCCGCTTGTTTTCTTTCCTTTCATCTTCTTCATTTCTTTCCTTTTGTCTCCTTTCCTTGTTATTTTGTTTTTCTATGTCTTTTCCTTCTTTATCCTTTTTACTGTCTCTTTCCTTTCTCTTTTCTTTCTGTTTGCCTTTTGTCTTCTTTTCTCTTTCTTTTATTCCTTTGTTTTACTTTATTTAGCATCTTCTGGGCTGTCTTAGTCCCTTTATTTTTTTTTGTCTTTGTTCTTGTCTTTACCTTGTATCTTGCTTGTTCCCTTTTATTCTCTTTTGTTTCTTCTTTTGTTTGACTTTATTTGGCCTCTTCTGGGCTTTCTTAGTCCTTTTTCCTTTTATTCTCTTCTTTTTCCTTTCTATTTTGCTTGTTTTCTGTCTTGCCTGGCCTTAATAGGGCCGCCCTGTTGGTTTCTATGTTGTTTCTTTGTTATGTCCTTTTATTAAAATGGCCGCCGCTCTTCTCACGAGATTTCGCGATCGAAATCTCGCGTTTCCTGATCCTAAAATGGCCTCCTTAGCGCTCCTCTTCTGTGATTGGCCCCAGCCGCCTGATCTGGTAATGGCCGCCGAGATTTTGCTGTTCTCGTGAGATCTCGCGCCTTTGTTCGAACGCGCGCGCGTCTCTCTTTGGACTCGCGCTTCACTTTTGCGCTTACCGTGATCGGCCTCAGTTGTTGTAGACGCAGTCGGGGTGGGCTCCCGCGCTGATATCTCCCCTCCCTTGCCTTTCTCCGCTCATCCACGGTGGGCACCTTGTTCTTCACGATGGCGGTCGTCACGCGTCGATCCGCTTCCCACCTTCGTTGCCAGTTGTCGTGTTCTCTGCAGTGGGTGCCAGTCAGCACATCATGCTCAGGACACAGGTTAGTTATATAATGCTTTGTTTATTGGTTACTCGTGGAGCTGGTTACATGCACGTCTGTCCTGGTGCTCGTCCTGGTCAATCTGCTGTCCTTCCTGTCCTTGACCGGATGTGGTGTCCGGTGACCTGGTCACCTCCCTCATGACCCACAGGGTCCTAGTGTCCCCATGTCCTGTCGCCCTATCTGTCGGGTCACGACAGACGGCCTACCCCAAGGGTTAGCAGCACCAGCCGCCACCTGTCCTTGCAAGGCTACCATGTCTTGTCAGAGGCTAAGGTTTTCTGCCTGGATCCCCGCTAACAAAGCAGCTATGTCCTGCAGGGTGACTTCGGAGTCGCTCATGTCGCCCGGGCAAGATGTTATCCTTGGGCTTCGGATTCTGTCAAGGGCCTCACAAGTCTTACCTGTGACTTGCGAAGTAATCCTGCAGAGACGACATGAGCCACCACCTCTGGACCCACCTACCCCCAAGCTAGCTATACACAGGTTAGGATGCTGATGGGCATGGGGAAGGAAGCCAAAAGAATGCTGGAATGTACTTGATAACTTGGTAAGGAACCTCCCTCTGTTTGGGGACCGCCGTGTATACGGATCACTATAAAGGAAGAAATAAGAACCCTTGTTACAACAAAACACAAGCAGACGACCTAGCCCCTTCCTTACTCCTCCTTTGATGCACAAGCAAGGAATGTACCTCTGGAGGAAGTCATCAGGCGTAAACAAGGAATCAGCTCTCCTGCGTGGGTTGGAGAGAAGTACGTATGGTTGTCCCAGCTGGCGTGGAAAAATCAGCAAGTGCGCCTTTGGCGCGGAACGGAAAACAAAACAATACGCTCCAGCACGGTGTAGTTAAGTAGTACAGGGCGTCCCCAATGTGCCCCTACAAAATCAGCAAGGCGCCTACTGGCACGGAATGGAAAACAACAAATGCGCTCCAGCGCGGTGTAGTTATTCCCCACAAAATCAGCAAGGCGCCTTCTGGCGCGGAAAGGAAAACAAAACAAATGCGCTCCTGCGCGGTGTAGTTATACCCCACAAAATCAGCAAGGCGCCTTCTTGCGCGGAAAGGAAAAACAAAACAAACGCGCTCCAGCGCGGTGTAGTTCAGGGCGTACCAATGTGCCCCTAAATTGTCAGCAAGACGCCTACTGGCGCGGAAAGGAGAACAAAACCATGCCCTTTTGCGCAAATAGGGGAGGAGGTAAGCAGCTTGCTGGCAGAGCGTCCCCAGCGTGACTAGACAGGGAAAGCCCTCACGCTGCTGAAGACAAGGGACAGGAACAGGGGCGCGCAACAGCGCGAGTCATACCTGGAGTTCAGCAGATGTCCGAAGGAAAGCAAGCAGGGAAACGCTTCTCGGTGGAGGATCACCGAATCCGGAATCCGAAGCGCTCAGCGGGTGGAAACCACGGGTCTTTAAGTGGTTTCTCCCAGAAGCGCTAATGTCGCTGCCAGCATCAGGAGTACAGCTAGACTGCTGACTCCCGATGGACCGGAAGTGCGTGAGAAGCCGACTTTGTAAACGATACGGAGCGTCTTCTCTTCCGCCTCCCGGCAGGAACCGCAACCCGCCGAAACATGACAGGTTGTATATCGTCACTTCAAGATGGAGGGGATCCATCTGTTGTGATTCTATCTAGGACCCTAATTCGATATTCCCGAGTTATGCCCTTATATGGTTATAACAAATAATATCCTTATAAAGGCATAAGAATCATATCCGTATTTAGTAATAGCCCATGCGGTCCAAATACGGCAAGGATACTCCCATACACTCCTAGAAAGTACAACGCGTTCTTTAAACAAACCAAGCCTCCAGCAGCCCGGGAAATCCCCCTGTTTTGTTTTGATTTGCACAAGAACTCCTGGAGTCCAGAAAGAACTGTTAGTTCTCAGTGACTTCTTATGTCCAACCTTACGTCAAACCCGGCACCTTCCAGTTATAAATATACCGACGTTGCCTTAAGCAAACACACGGTGGTTTGGAGCAGAGCGGCTATCTACTTACCCGAAGCCCAGCTGATGCGAGAGCCGAAGGAAGCCGCCCCTCCCCCTTTGACGCACTGAGAAAGACGCTGTCTTTTTCTCCAGCCGAGAAAATTCCAGCTCCGGTGTTTCCAGTCACCCTTGCGGGTTGCTGGGAGATCGAGTCCTGAGAGAGTGATACAAGACCTCCTACATTCTATTACCAAGGTACGGAGCTGACTAAATCCTTAAGAGAATTCTTGATTCAGATTCTTGGCAACAACCAACTTAACTTAAACTGCAACTTACTTACTCCTTCCCAAGTATTAGGCATAGGTCAGGTACACCGGGGTAGGCGTATCTTAGAAGCACCAGTTGAGTACGTTAGTCAATGTTTTTATGTATGTATATATTTTATCCGTTTTAAAGTATCATATGGCTAAGAAACCATATCAATGCTTTTACAGTATTATTTTATAATACTCCTTTTACTGTACGCACTTTACTTCATGATAAGTATTGCAATTGTGGCAATTCATTTCTCTTGCATGAGAAAGAAGACGGCTCAATAAATAACACCTTTTATTGAAAACGCCCGTCTCTCTATTTCTCTGCACTCTGGTGAAAGTAAGTATGCACGATTGACTGAGTGAAATAACCGTCTATTGTTTTCACTCAACTCTAGAGATATACTCTTTATTCTGAGGGAGCAAAGTTGTCATGTTTATGCGGTTGTCAGAAACTAATCCCTTCTTGTCTAAATCAGGAGAGTTAACTCTTTCCTGAACATTCGAGAAAGTTTCTAGTGACCTCTGAGCTAGCGGGCAAAACTAATTAAGTCTAATATAGTCAGTAGAGACCTAGTTGACCTCAGTCCTACGTCTACACTGCTGATTATATTATTCCAATGCGCAGAGCCTATTGGGAATATAGGAACTACACTACACATCTTCTTCCCGATCTCCTTCAGGAAGGGGACTGGATGGTCCGCCTGGATCTGAAAGATGCTTATCAGTCAGTGCCCATTTGCAAACCTCATCGTCGCATCTTCAATTCCAATGGCAGGGAATTTGGTACGAGTACAAAGTTCTTCCTTTTGTCCTCTCGTCAGCACCTTGGTGCTTCACGAAACTTCTGAGGCCTGTGGTCGAGTTTCTTCGTGCCAGAGGTGTTCGCCTCATCATTTATCTAGACGACATTCTCATCATGGGTCAGTGTCCTCGTCTGGTATTACAACATCTTGCTTGGACCATAGATCTATTACAGAATCTGGGATTCTTAGTCAACCCTCAGAAGTCTGTGTGATCCCCTCTCAGTCTGTGGAGTTTCTGGGCTTTCTAGTCAATTCACTCATTTGTTAACTCCTCTTACCCACTCAGAAGATCAGAGCAATCAAGAGAGAGTTGAGGTTGATTTTGAACAGGCAGACTGTGTCCTTGAGGTCTGTAGCCTGGATCGTCGGGTTGTTAGCTTTTTCTATACAAGCGATCTTCCCGGGTTCCCTTCATTACCGAGCACTTCAACAGCTCAAGATACGTCATCTCCAGAAAGGCCTCAAGTATTCCGATCAGATTCCTCTCTCAGAGGAGGCGAGGTGGGAGATGTTGTGGTGGCTGGAACATATGGAGTCGTGGAACAGACAAGGACTGTTCGGCAACACTCCAGATGTGTGTCGGTGGGGTTGGGGAGCCTGGTGCGGTCAACCATCCACACGCGGCTGTTGGTCTCCGGAGGAACTGACTCTCCACATCAATTGCCTGAAACTTCTGGCGGGTTCCTTTCCGATTCGGTGCCTCTCACCCCGTCAGACGAATTGTTGTATTCTTCTCCGCATGGACAACGTGTCGGCGGTTCGTTATGTGAACAAGTTGAGCGGGACCCGGTCCCAACTTCTAGGGAGATTGCAAAATACGTTTGGCATTTTTGCCTTCAGAACAAGCTGTTTGTTATGGCAGAGTACCTTCCAGGGTGAAGCAACCAGGTTGCCGATTGGAATTCCCTGTATCTCGGGGATCTCAGCGACTGGAGGCTTCACCCTCGAGTATTCCCATTATTGAACAGGATGTAGGGCCCTTGTCTGATAGATCTGTTTGCCTCTAGACTCAACAAACAGATTCCAGTGTTCTTCAGCTGGCGTCCAGATCCGGAGGCTCTAGCCACGGATGCTTTTCTGCATGTGTGGCCTCCAGCGCTTTGCTCTGCCTTCCCTCCGTTTGTAATGATTCCGAAGGTCCTGGCCCAAGCTAAATGTTATCAGGCGGAATTGATTCTGATCACTCCTCTTTGGAGGGCTCAAGCGTGGTTTCCGGTTCTTCTGGAGATGTTATGTGCGGTTCCGATCCTTCTACCCCAGCGGTGGAATCTGTTGTTAGATCCTCTCCACTCTCCGCATCCGTTGATAACATCAGGTCAACTCATGCTGGTCGCTTGGCGAATTTCGGTTGATCGCTGGAAAATCCCAGGCCTTTTGAGAGAAGCTACCAGATTTATCAGCGAAGCTTGGTCCCCCAACACACATGAACGTTATGCTACAGCATGGAAATGTTGGTGTGATTGGTGCTCTCAACGGGAGGTGGATCACGCTGCAGCAGATGTCTCCTTGGTAGTGAACTTCCTGGCATCCTTAGCTGCTTCAGGCCTTGCTTATCGCACTGTCAATAATTTCCGGTCAGCTGTCTCAGCGGGTCACGTGGCCGTTGAGGGCAAACCTCTTGGTGAGCATCCATTGTTATGTAAATTAATCAGAGGTATCCAATTGGTATAACCACCCTGTTCTAAATATTCTGAGCTTTGGGATGTCTCCATTATGAGGTGACTAATGCAGGTTTATGTCAAGATATGGCGGGTCAATTGTTGATTGCTTTGCAGAAGCCTTTTCGCCCAGTGACCCCAGCTACACCAGCAAGATGGGTGCGCTGGCTCATGGGCGAAGCAGGCATTCATGTTTCCAGATTTGGTGCTCATTTTGCTCGTGGCGCTATGGCATCCAAGGCCTTTTATGTGGGAGTCAGTTTAATGGACATTATGAAGACAGCTGATTGGTCCTCTGACTCTACATTTAAAACATTTTATTACAAACCTATTGTCAATGTTGCATCTTTGTGGTGGCGCAGCTTTAAACAAGCATAATCGCAGCCTCCGGTCCTGACATAGAATTCAAAATTTGCGAACATTCGTGACAAGAATTTTCAATTCAATTAAGGACACGGAGGCGAGGATTATCCCACCCATAATTCAGTACTGGGATGTCTGATTTGAGTTTGTTTATATACTGCAATGTATCCTTCTGCTGTTTCTTACCCTTCCCTTATGCTAGTTCTCTTCCTGGGAGTGTGGTATTACGGCTCTATCTTTACATTTCAGGTTCTGATCTCAAGTAAAGTTTGCTGTCGTTCATCTTTGAAGTTGAAGCTGACTTCAAGTCTTCATTGTTGCCCGTTGGCCTGTGGATTTCTTTATGAAGAATGGATTTTCTTTCCAGTTGTTGCCAGATATCAGACTGTGTAGTTCTTGGGCTTAACTGTTATTTCACATAAAGAAAGAGGATGTAGTATTCTCTTATGCTCCTTATATAGGGGTCTACTCTATGGTTACCATGTGATACCCACTGGGGTTTATGGGTATTGTAGTGTGTACTTTGTTTTTTACTTTTCTGATTGGTTGCTGAGAATTTTCAGTAAAGAAAATTGAGAAGCATAATCCTCGCCTCCATGTCCTTAATAGAATTGGAAATTCTTGTCACGAATGTTCGCAAATTTTGAACTCATACATGGACCTGGGAAATTTGGCATGCATAGGTACAGAATGATGTTTCTTTTCCTTAGGACTCTATAGCACAATGTTTTGTTGAGAGTGAATATTTCTAAGGCTTCGGTTATTGGAACCAGGGTGTGATTCTCATGTGAAGTTCTTGTTCTTTGTACTAACTTTTGGGGTACCTGAAGAGCACCAGAGTTGGGAACTGTATTATGTGAATCTGTGGGTTAGTGCTGATTAATGTGATTTCCGAAAATGTATAATTCTTTCTTTAACATGATTAGTTCAATCTGTATGATTTTAATATAACTGTATTCATCAATGGTTTTTATTGTATTTTGCATTATAAAAGATGCCCATTCCTTGGGATGTTGGGCTCACTCTGTCTTGAATTTTAGAAGGCAACTCCACACTGGTCTGATCTCTGATTTATGGCTCATTGTATTTAAGCTGAACTGTATTCCACTTTGCTATTTGACCATTTGCATTTTATTCTGAGCACTATAGTAATATTTGATTTAATTGACCAATTGACTGATTCTAACCATCTATTTGTCTTCTGTAATGTTTTAACTCTTTCAGTAAATATTCATAGTTAGATTAAAACACTTATCAGTTGTTATTGTAAAACCTAATGTGCTTTTCATTTATGTTGGAATTCTCATTGAGTATCATATCTAATTGTTGGAAAAGTCCATTCGAAGGGCAAAAAAATCCAAAGGGAATTAACACGCCTACTCTGTCAAAAGCACCTTAAATGGACTAATTAGAAAAAAAACAGATCTGGTAGCGGAAGGATGTTTGGAGACTGAACCTAGATGGTTTGAAACAGAACCTGAATGGATATAAACTGGGCCTGCCAGGTTAGAGAGTGGATCTGCATACTGCGGCTAATTAGAACCAGACACTAAATTGCCCTAATTCATTCTCTGTTCCCAAATTCCAATGGTCCTGTTTGGATTAATGGCAGTGTTCCAAAGCTGATCCGTGAAGTAAGGAGAAGTGAGTATAAGTAGGGTGATATGTTGTGGTAGAGTGTGCTATTGAAAGCAAAGTATTGCATGTTGAGCAGTGTTTTGTGTGATTTGTAGTTTGGGTTTCTGGTATCAATAAAAATGTATGCTAGTTGCGAGTGCTTTGGCTATGCAGCTCTGATTGGCGGAATAGTAGGAGTTTTGGGTATTGCGGTTTTCATTGTTTTTGTCTAATTTTTTAGTTGAACTGTCAGTGTTTACAAATTGTGTTCTCTGTTGATTTATTTGTCATCATTGATTATGTGTCATTTATTATAGATGTGGTGTTGATATTTTGTTATTAAATGTTTTTGTGTAAGGTTTGATTATAATTTTTTGTCGGAAATCTAAGACCTTGAGATGTAAACTTCTTCTCGTAACTTTTCTGCTGAAGTTAAAGTTTGTGTTGTGAAGTTCCACAGTCACACAATGAAAAGGATTTGCTAAAGGTCTAGTTGTCAGTGCTTATTAATTTAAATTGATGACTGTTTATTCTTTGGTGCACATGAGTAAAACATATTAATCCACAATAGGTTACCGCTGGCTAAGAACATGCTTTCCCTGTTTGTGTGATTTCTTTCAGAAGAGATTTGACTGTCCCTTTTCGTTTTGGTAAAGCAGACAACAAATGTTTAAGGGGCACATTAGGAACGTAAAAAGGGACCGCCTGCCATTAGGGCGGGGGTCCTGTGGGGGCCATTTGGATGTGCCCGCCACACTGGCGGGCGCATCCCACATATTTAACATTGCGGCGGGTGGTGCTGAAAGCACCGCCCGCCGTAATGCTAAAAATGCACATCATGCATTTCAATGCACAACGTGACAGGTACCCCCCTGTACATTGAAATGCAGGGAGTACCATAGGGGTGCACCCCCTACCCCCAGAATCCCTGGGGGCCCGCAACGGGCCCCTGCAAGATATTCCCGCATGCGTTTCTGCGGCCACGGAAAGGCATGTGTCCGCCCCCATCATAATATGGATGGCGGTGTCTAGCAGACACCACCACCATATTAAACTCTTTTCCGCCCGCTCGACTTGCGACCGGGCGGAAAAGCGGCGGACGGTCTTACCGTCCGCCGTGGTCCCCCTCGCCATTGTAATATGGCGGGGGAAATGGGTGGCGGGTGGAGACGGATGTCGGGCGGATCGCCACCACCATGCGGGCGGTGGCGATCCACCCAACATCCTAATGACCCCCTAAGTGTGTTATGTGTGTTGAACTTTCACATCCCGGTGAAGTCACACTACGATTCCTTGGTTGATTGTTGGGGGACCGTAGATACTCTTTTTGTTGGTTAAACGTTGATCGGGACTAGCTGCAATTGGTTGAATATATTGTGATCCACATTGTGGTAGGCTAATTATGTTATTTGGTGCACGCTAGGATTGGTTAGTTATCACTGATTTTTTAAATGCTGCTCTTTATAATACATGATTGAATAGGGTGAGTTCATTAGAGGAAAAGGGGAATTGTACTTAAGAAACCTGCCCTTTCCATTTATACGGGAGAGAATCTGCCACCCGAAGGGACACCTCCCTATGCCAATGCGCTCAACTAGGGTTTACACGCTTGTGGGTTAGGTACTGGAACAGGATCACCTCTAATGACAAGAGCATACAACTTCCCTTCAATGGTACGTTTAACGGTCAAAAGATTGAGAATTTGAGACAAGTGATATTTGTAACTAAGCCCCAAGCTAGGTCTGCTCAATTTGAAGAATTAAATGCATGGTAGCATTCTGGCCCTGAGAGGGAACCCAAGAGAATGAAGACTGGGAGAACAGTAGGCTATCAATTTAAAAAGAAATTAAAACTTGTGTATGAAATCTATCAGATGAAGCTGGGAAATAGATTAGTGCAAGGGAGTCGAAGATTAGGATTAGTGGAAGTGAGTCGAAGATTAGAGTGTCTACCAAGTTATCTTTGACAGAAGTGCATGGAGGAGCCTATGTGCATATGCTCGGTGTTGATATGAACTTCTTTCATTCACAAAAACGTTCCCAATCTGAGAGAAGAGCCGGTGAAATGGTAGGAAAATATTGAAAGGATTGTGACTGTGTTGAAGGTGTTTTTGGAAGATTTGAATACACTGAGGTTGTCATTCCCAGGAATTTGTGGAGAGAGTACAAAGAGATGAATTGGCCCACTCAAGAACCAGAACTAAGAACAGCCCAAAATGGTCCATTTCCTGACATTATGATCAAATACAGGGCAATGACTGAACATTTAAAACTGAAGTTCCCAGACAAAGAACTGAATTGGTCCAAACTTTTTTTTTTTTTAAAGGGTGCAAACGGGGGGTTACTGCAACATAAACCCAGTTTCCTACATTCACCATAATCATAGACGTAGATCACTCCTCCCATGCGGCTAACCCATGCAGCTAACTTGCAGCTCAGATCTCACAACATCAACAACCACAAGGGCTGTCCAACAACCCTGAACCATGGACAATCAGTCAATACACCTAACAAGAGGTTCAGGGGAAGGATTACCTAAAATTATGCAATCCAGTGCATTAATTTTGGGTTTACAAACAGTAGGAAGTAATCAACCATAGATCATTAAAGAGAAGAAAGAAAAGATAAAGAAGCCCTTCAATTGAGAATCAATATTTTCATGTCAAAAATGTATTATTTATTATACATAGTACAAAAAGAATTTTCTAAAAACAGTTACGCTCAAGAAACAATGCTTGTATACAGATAAAATATCACAACCAAACAAGTGGCAAACATAAGACGTTACATGTTACAGTGTAGGAACAACATAGACATAAATATTGTGTCCTTATTTAATTTGGCCACAAAAAAGCGTAGACGGCGTTTCGACCGCTGTATTAATATGCGGTCATCTTCAGGACTCACAGTTTTACTCGAGCGTTATATATCTGATTTGTACACGTGTATAGATAGACTTCTTCGAAGGAAGAGGCTTCTAGGGCAGGAAAGACTGAACACCCCGTGACAAGTCAGTCAAGAAAAGAATCAAGTAAGCCAACACCAAACCAGGTGCAACTCAGAAAAAATAATAACTGAAAAGAAATAAAGGCCCGCCACCTAGATGCAAACATTTCTAAATAGAATCACCTTCATAAAATATATGGACCAATCATACAATGAACGTCAACTCCAGGAGTTTCTGAAAAAGGTACTGGGAAAAACAGAATATTACATATTTAATACCGTCGATGCTTCAGAAGAAAATTGCAAACCATCGACTGCATACAAACTTACTTTCAAAGGCGGATTAGGGACACATTGTATCCTGGATTTTAAATGGTTTCTGTCCGTGATGTCACAAGATCACCAATTTGTACGCCCAATCAGTCGGCTAAAAATAAGAGAGAAGGAACTATATAATGCACGATTGAGGAACTAAAAAACACACAGTACTATTAGTGTGATTCTGGCCTCCATCATAATAGACCAAAAAATGTCATAAGTTTCACATAAATAATTAAGTATAGACCCTGCGTAAATCACTTGGGGCAAAAGTGGTAATCAGATATTCCCATTGTACGATCAGTTGGGTACAATGTCCTATTTGTATCAACATCTTGAGTCTATGCGGACACCAGAAAAGCCCATTCGCCTTGGACCAGGTAAAGTTCAATGTAAAAAATAAATGTAGGCGGTAACAGAACTCTGCACAGTACAAACATCACAAACGCCATCGCTGATCTCATAAAAGGCAAACAAGGCAGACCCATTCGCTCGCGAAAAAACTACATTTGTAATTAAGCCGGGAAAAGCCTGAACTATGTTTGGAGTGGTATTTCTACTTACCCGCTCCAATTCAATAGCCGCAAGAAGTCGCGCAGGATGGGGATTCAGCCCGCTACGTTCCCGCCGGCCGCATTGCCGGAAATACATCGGTCGTGTCCTGGGCCAATAGCACTAACAAGGGGCAAAAGCGGCATGTCAAAAGAGCGCGTGAAAGCGCCATCTTGAAGTGGTGCAAAAAGGTTTTTAAATGCACTATCCCCTCTGCACTAGAGGGAAAACCTTGTACAGAGGTCCCTACACTGAGACCAAAATAATCAACAAACAAACCAGGTAAATAAAGAGTAAAAAAGTGTTTAAACGTGTTTAGACAGGTATGTACATTGACAAATATCGAGCGAAAATTAGATTAAACCCGCCTGTGTGACCATGAAAAGATCAAACGGGTCTACAGCATGAACATCACCAGAGCCCTGTTAGATATTCAATGCTAATACAATGGCGACCTATCTGCATACGTGGCCAATACAGCTAGTATAATTTAAATTGTACCTAGAAGGCACTCTATTAGGCCCAAAACATAACATAGAGGATCAAATGAATCCATCTTGTGATAAGCTACCAAACTATATATTGTCATATACAGTCAAAAATTCTTAGCGCACACATGCGGAGATTTGAAAACAATTAACGGAAAGTAAAAAGAAATTTGGAAATAATATTTAAAAAAAGAAGGAAAAGGGGGAGAAAAGCTGTAAACTTGAAAAAAGCGTTTTCCATCGAAGAGGCCTAGTTACAAAAAGGCATACCACGGAAAGCATATATCAAAGTGACAGCATAGTCAATTGTATAACATTATCAATAGAACAAAAGGAAAATATTAGACAAAAGTAAATCTATCAGATATATATACAACAGATGTTCAGAGGTTATACTATTTATCGAAATAGCAGCATTATCAATTGTGAACCATTTTCACATGTCAATATTACACAGCTGAAAAATGTGTGGCAGTGTGCAACAAAAGTGAAGCCTATAAACCAGATACTTAAATATTGAAACGTTTCAGCAAGTTATAACAGAATGACACTCCTCCATTGAATTAAGCCCAGTATTTACACTGTCACATCTCAATATCCAACGGCATTCACTTTTGTTAAAAATATTTACAATACTCCCACCCCTTGCTGAAATGTGTATCACTTCAATCACCTGCCAGCGCATGTCACTGGGTGCATGATTAGGCTCTAAATAGTGAGCCACCAGAGGAGCGTTCTCAGTTTGACATCGAATTCGGCTCTTATGTTGCCCAAGTCTACTTTTTATCTTTTGAGTGGTCTGACCTATATAGATCAGATCACAAGGGCACCAAATTGCATACACAACATTTGTTGTGTTGCAATTTGAGAAGTCTCATAATTCATACTTAATGTTTTTGTGGATGAACTGTTGTGTGTTCATACTTGTACCACACGAGACATCCGCCGCATTTATTTTTATTTTATTTTTTATTTATTCAATTTATAAAGCGCGCTATCACCTAGCAGGCATCCTGCCTCTGGAAACGTAACTCAAGTGGGAGCGAGTGCAAGACACCGGGATAGGCTACTAGGTCCTGGGAAACAGCCAGGTTTTTACCCTTTTTCTAAAGGGAAGAATCTCTCTGAGTTGCCTGATTTCCAAAGGGACACTATTCCACAATTTTGCAGCTGCCACCCCAAATGATCTGCCCCCTGATCTGACCTTACGAAACCTTGGAACCATGACTAGTCTAGACGAAGAGGAGCGCAGTGTTCTTGTCGGGGTGTACCAGTTGAATTTTTTGCGCATACGCACAGGTCCTCACCCGTGAAGGGTTTAAAAACAAGGCAGAGAGACTTAAAGTTAACCCTCTGTCTCAAGGGGAGCCAATGAAGTTCAGCTAAGGCTGCAGATGCCGAGGAGCTTCTAGGCAAGCCTAACACTAGTTTGGCCGCTGTCGACTGTATTCTTTGCAATCTGTCCAACAGGAAATTAGGGGAGTCCAGTAGGAGAGCATTGCAGTAGTCAAGCCTACTGAGAATTGTGCATCTGGCCACTTGTGCACGCACCTGGGAGGGAAGTAGTAGGAACATTTTTCGGAGAGATCTGATGATCGCAAAGCAGGAGGAAGTGGTCTTTTTAACCTAACTTTCCAGAGTAAGCTTGTCTTCAAATATAATGCCCAGGTTGCGGACCCTGGCAGCCGGCTCAATTGAGGACACAGTACTCGAAGGCCAAAAGTTGCTAGGAAGGCGAGGAGAAATCCTGTTAGCCGCACAGAAGATCACTTCAGTCTTTCCTGCATTGGATTGTAGCGAGTTGTCCTGCAGCCAGCGGGCCGTGTCCTGCAAACAGTTGTGAAAAGCTTCCACTATAGTTGCCTCCTCTCCGTCAAATGACAAGATCAACTGAGTATCGTCTGCATAGTTTACGATATCGATATTATATGCCTTGATAACAGCAATCAGAGGTTTTAGGTACACATTGAAAAGAATAGGGCTGATAGCT
Source organism: Lissotriton helveticus (assembly GCF_964261635.1). Classification (NCBI taxonomy): domain Eukaryota; kingdom Metazoa; phylum Chordata; class Amphibia; order Caudata; family Salamandridae; genus Lissotriton; species Lissotriton helveticus. The sequence goes on along the minus strand of NC_136057.1, from coordinate 847,856,713 downwards.
GAGCCCTGAGGTACCCAATGCAGCACCTTGGAAAAGGTAGATTGAAAGGGGGGGAGGGATACTGCCTGATGTCAGTCCTGTAAGAAGGAGCAGAACCACCACAAGGCAGAGCCCCTAACCCCACTCTCACTCAGCCTTCTCAACAGAATCCCATGGTTGACCATATCAAAGGTGGCAGACAGGTCAAGCAGAATCAATGCAGCTGCCTGTCCCCTGTCTGCCCGCCTCTGAAGCTCGTCTATGACGGTCAACAGAGCTGTCTCGGTCCCATGAGCTGGCCGAAAACTAAACTGAGCCTCTTCCAACAGATTGTGATGTTCAAGATAGGAAGAGAGAGTCATACTAACAGCCCGTTCTACAATTTTAGCCGGGAACGGTAGCAAAGAGATAGGTCTGTAGTTTTTAGCACATTCGGGATCAAGGGAAGGCTTCTTCAGCAAGGGGAGATTAAAGCTTGCTTCCATTGAGGAGGAACCACCCCACTGGTAAGTGACTGGTTCACGATCAGCCGTAGGGCGGGGAACAACTCTTCATTATGCTCTTTCCAGATCTTATGTGGTACTGGGTCAAGGGGAGATCCAGAGGAGATGCCCTGAGCCAAGCTGTCAAACTCCTTCACAGTAAGGGGTGAAAACCCACGGAGTGGTTCAAGGGCTTGGTCACAGAAGTCGCTGACAGCCTCCTCTGAGACGTCCACCTCGTGCATGATAGTGCAATCTGTCGCCAGGCCAGGAATCCCTGCAGCTAGCTGACCACTCATAAGATCGTCAATTATCAGCTGTATCTTATTCTGAAAGAACCCATCCAGGTTCTCGAAGAGTTCTGGCGAGGGTGTAATTACATTCTTGGAGCAGTCGGGATTGATAAGACTGTCCAGAATGTTAAATATGCTTCTAGAGCTATTAGAAGCGTTACAGATTACAGAGGAGAAGTGATCAGCCTTTACCCTTTTAATCTCAATCTTATACTCCCCAATTTTCTCTTTCCATAGCAGCCTGTCAGACTCCTTACATTTGTAATGTCCTGTTAAATTATTGAGGTCCCACAAAGATGTTAGATTAGGGCTCTCTGTCCGCGGTAGTGCTGCTTGGACCAGATGATCACAAAGGTTTTTACCTCTTTTGTAGGAAAATAGAGGCTGTTCTTGCGTGATTCCGGTAGAGAGAACCAAGGGCCAATGTTTTCTAATAATGCCGGAAATTTGGTCACTCCGTGTCCCAAATGTGGTCACACGAGGTATGCGAGTTGTCTGTTTCTTGATCTTAGGAGCGAGCAGAAACTCGCGATGGTTATACCAAGCTCGTTTCATGGATCTTTTTATAAATTTCCGTGGATAGCCGGGTTGTTGAAGCTTCTTGGCCAAAATTTCTGCCTCACAGAAATAGTCCTCTTTAAAAGAACAGTTTCTACGTATCCGCAGAAACTGCCCAAATGGCAAGCCATCTCTGAGCCCTCTTGGGTGATTGCTGGAATACTCCAATAGGGTGTTACGTGCTGTGGGCTTAGTAAACAATTTAGTAGACAGGCTGCCATTATTTGGGAAGATTGTAAGATCCAGAAAATCAATCTGATCTTTTCTAGAATTGCCAGTGAACTTAGGGTCAGGTCAACAGGAGTTGAGCCAATTGAGAAATAAATCCAAGTCGTCATTAGTTCCAGTCCAAATGAAAAAAATATCGTCAATGTAGCGTCGCCAATGGCGAACGCTGTCAAAATAAGGATTATTAGTACAGTCAAAAATAAATCGTTGTTCAAAGTCGTCAACAAACAAAATAGCAAAGTTTGGGGTATTGGAAGCCCCCATAGAAGTACCCTTAATCTGTAAATAATATTGTCCGTCAAATTCAAAATAATTACGTGTCAGTGATATCCTCAACAACTCAACAATAAAATCTGTAGGAACTGGCACAGGAGCTGTGCGAGAATCCGAGACCTTCTGGATAACCTGAATCCCTTCAAGTTGGGGAATGTTGGTGTATAAGATATTCTTTCCAAATTTCTTCTTTTTCCGTTAATTGTTTTCAAATCTCCGCATGTGTGCGCTAAGAATTTTTGACTGTATATGACAATATATAGTTCGGCAGCTTATCACAAGATGGATTCATTTGATACTCTATGTTATGTTTTGGGCCTAATAAAGTGCTTTCTAGGTACAATTTAAATTATACTAGCTGTATTGGCCACGTATGCAGATAGGTCGTCATTGTATTAGCATTGTATATCTAACAGGGCTCCGGTGATGTTCATGCTGTAGACCCGTTTGATCTTTTCATGGTCACACAGGGGGGTTTAATCTAATTTTCACTCGATATTTGTCAATGTACATACCTGTCTAAACACGTTTAAACACTTTTTTACTCTTTATTTACCTGGTTTGTTTGGTGATTATTTTGGTCTCAGTGTAGGGACCTCTGTACAAAGTTTTCCCTCTAGTGCAGAGGGGATAGTGCATTTAAAAACCTTTTTGCATCACTTCAAGATGGCGCTTTCACGCGCCCTTTTGCCATGCCACTTTTGCCCTTTGTTAGTGCTGTTGGCCCAGGACACGACCGATGTATTTCCTGCAATGCGGCCGGCGGGAACATAGCGGGCTGAATCCCCATCCTGCTCGACTTCTTGCGGCTATTGAATTGGAGCAGGTAAGTAGAAATAACACTCCATACATAGTTCAGGCTTTTCCCGGCTTAATTATAAATGTTGATTATTTTGGTCTCAGTGTAGGGACCTCTTTACAAGGTTTTCCCTCCAGTGCAGAGAGGATAGTGTATTTAAAAACCTTTTTGCACCACTTCAAGATGGCGATCTCACACGCCCTTTTGCCACGCCGTTTTTGCCCCTCGTTAGTGTTGTTGGCCCAGGACACGACCGATTTATTTCCGGCAATACGGCCGGCGGGAACGTAGCGGGTTGAACCCCCATACTGTGCGACTTCTTGCGGATATTGAATTGGAGCGGGTAAGTAGAAATACCACTCCAAACATAGTTCAGGCTTTTCCCGGCTTAATTACAAATGTAGTTTTTTCGCGTGTGAATGGGTCTGCCTTGTTTGCCATTTATGAGATCAGCGATGGCGTTTGTGATGTTTGTACTGTGCAGAGTTCTGTTACCGCCTACATTTATTTTTTACATTGAACTTTACCTGGTCCAAGGCGGACGGGCTTTTCTGGTGTCCGCATAGACTCAAGATGTTGATACAAATAGGACATTGTACCCAACTGATTGTACAATGGGAATATCTGACTACCACTGTTGCCCCAAGTGAATTGCGCAGGGTCTATACTTAATTATTTATGTGAAACTTATGACATTTTTTGGTCTATTATGAAGGAGGCCAGAATCACACTAGTAGTACTGTGTGTTTTTTAGTTCCTCAATCGTGCATTATGTAGTTCCTTCTCTCTTATTTTTAGCCGATTGATTGGGCGTACAAATTGGTGATCTAGTGACATCACGGACAGAAACCATTTAAAATCCAGGATACAGTGTGTCCCTAATCCGCCTTTGAAAGTAAGTTTGTATGCAGTCGATGGTTTGGAATTTTCTTCTGAATCATCAACGCTATTAAATATGTAATATTCTGTTTTTTCCCAGTACCTTTTTGAGAAACTCCTGGGGTTGACGATCATTGTATGATTGGTCCATATGTTTTATGAAGGTGATTCTATTTAGAAATTTTTGCATCTAGGTGGCGGACCTTTATTTCTTTTCAGTTATTATTTTTTCTGAGTTGCACCTGGTTTGGTGTTGGCTGACTTGATTCTTTTCTTGACTGACTTGTCACGGGGTGTTCAGTCTTTCCTGCCCTTGAAGCCTCTTCCTTCGAAGAAGTCTATCTATACACATGTACAAATATTAAAATAATTTTATTTTCTTACTGTACAGATATATAACGCTCGAGTAAAACTGTGAGTCCTGAAGATGACCGCATATTAATACAGCAGTCAAAACGCTGTTGACGCTTTTTTGTGGCCAAATTAAATAAGGACACATTATTTATATTTATGTTTATGTTGTTCCTTCACTGTAACATGTAACGTCTTATGTTTGCCACTTGTTTGGTTGTGATATGTGTTTTTGTATACCAGCATTGTTTCTTGAGCATAACTGTTTTTAGAAAATTCTTTTTGTACTATGTATAATAAATAATAATTTTTTGACATGAAAATATTGCTTCTCAATTGAAGGGCTTCTTTATCTTTTCTTTATTCTCTTTAATGATCTATGGTTGCTTACTTTCTACTGTTTGTAAACCCAAAATTAATGCGCTGGATTGCATAATTTTAGGTGATCCTTCCCCTGAACCTTTTGTCAGATATCACAACAGTCAGCTCTAAACCCCTCCCTCCAACTGGTCCAAAATGATGAGGGCCACACAAGAGCCCAAGGAATCAATACATACTTATTATGAGAGAATAATGCAGATTTACAGATTGTAGGAGAGTAGGGTCTGCAATCCTATGATCACCCAGATTTTTGCTTTTTGCTGCACTGGTTTACGACTTTCCCTGGCTGTGGGCCTGCTAATCAGACCCACAGCCTAGCTGTTCTCTCTACCCAAATTGTACTCAGGTACTGAATTGGCACTGGGCCCTCTCCAAGTCCCTGTACCCAGGGCTGAGGTGCACCCAGAAGTCTCCCAGGGGCTGAAGCATGTATTATGCCACCCCTGGATTGACTAACTAAAACTGACACAACTGGCTGCACGACAGCTGGGGCAAGGTGGTGTACTCACCCTTTGCTTTAGATATAGTATACCTATATCTAACCCTAAAAATGGACACACAGATCTCCTATCAGTCACTCCTATAGCGGGCCTTAACAATCCTGAAGGCAGAGTGCTTGGAATCGTGTGAGATGGTGCTCTGGCATGAGCTGAGCCTGTCTGCGGCTTTCGGGACCCATCCCTTAGCCGTTTCCATGATATCGCATACCATATACTCTTAAGTGCATTATAATCCTCGCGGTTATGTGCCAACTCTGGTATCGCTTTATCAAAACATGTCGAGTAAGGTGTCATACGAATTGGAATACTAACCCCTCGCCAATTCTGGCGACGGGGTTAGCATTCCACCCTTCTAGAGGGACACGGCATGCATGTAGCCTATAACCCGGTTAAAAGTCAGACAGAGCCTTAGCATCCACAAAATGGATGCTGCCACCGAGACACAAGTCTGCCCTCCTGCTGCTGGGAGTCCTCCCAGAGCAGGAGATAAGGACAAAGGGTTTCCTGCCAGGGGCGGTGCCAGCACCGTCCCAGACAGGGTTTTGTGTATTGTAGGTAGGCAGGGCTTTAGAGGAAGGTGACTGCACGTGGCACCCCGGTGCTCACTGTGCATAGGCTGGCTGGAACCAGTTCCAGGGTCACTCCAGACCCTGTGCTGGGGAAAAGCCCGCCAAGGAAGTGGGTGTAACCACCCCCCTCCTAGTCCCACCCATAGGGCAGGACTTAGTCGCGTGCCAGCCCCTTTTTACAGGATAAAGGTAGAGACTGGCCCCCTTCCAAATCAGATCATCTTTGAATCCTGAAACTACTTTCTGCGAAAGGAACTCAAGACTTCTTCCTAAGATTTCTCCCTTGTGACTAAGGAGTAGTCACCCTGCATCCGCAGGCACCATCCAAGAACACTGCGGTCTGCTGTAAGTCCTTCCTCCGGAATCCGACTGCCCAGCTCGACGAGAACCGGCTTCCCTGGCACCTCTGACCTCTACCCACCTCTACAGCCCAGCTGAGAACCGTGGGTGCGACGAGACCTCAAGGGACCGGCCATCTGCAAGACTGCACGACTTCTTTCCAGCAAGCCCGCCGAGTAATCTACTGGTGAGTGCTTTGGGGTCCGAGAAGCCCCGACTCTGAGCAGCTCCAGCTCCGAAGTGCAGCCCCCCAGCATCTCCACGATCTGCGTGGGGCCCTTCTGCTTTCCGCTGCTCACCGCGTTGTTTGGCTACTAGCCCGTTGGCTTGTGGCCTTCCTGACGACGCCCGACGACATTTCTGCTGCTGGTCTGGTTGCTCCAGACTGGCCCTTGCTCCCTTCCAGAAGAGGAGCACCCCGGACCCTCCTGGTCCACTCAAGACGCCATTTTGAGTCCACCGCGTGGGCTTGAATTAGCCAAGGCTTGTTGCCCAATCCTGGGTAACTTCGACGCCAACGACTTCATCCTTCGTGGGACAGCTCGCACCTCCATCCTGGTCGCCGACAACGCCTCCTGGTCCGAGAGACTGCAGAGCCCAGCAGCGCCCACTCACCTGACTGCGGTGACTTCGCCCGGTGCCATCCTGGTGCCCACTTAATCACTGGCTAGTGATTCAAGAACTTGGTCCCCTCTGCTTTCAGGTTTTCTTCTTCCTTGATCCAGGCTTGGATCCATCGAACTTTCCTTCACTGGTCGCCTGCCAGCAACTTCTTCCTTCCAGGCTCCTGGTCCGGCAACGAGATCCCCGACGTCTTTTCAGACCTATGCAGCTGCAGCCCCTGGGCTAGGTAACTTCGGCACTCCGGTGTCCCAGCATAGCCTCACTATCCAAGGGTCAGGATCCACTGTCGTTTTCTTCCCACCAGGTCGGGTTCGCCCGTGAACACTAACTTTGTGAATTCTAGCTTCCATAGACTTTGTCCCGCATCCCGCGTGAGAGTGCACACTCTGCACCCGAGTCCCCTGGGCCTCCTAGTAGTAATCTAACGATTCCCTAGTCCAGTCCTAGCGATTCCAAAGCCTATTAGAACTGTTACTTACCTGCTAGTAATTCGCATTCCACTTTTAGCGTATATGGTTTTTCGTGCCCCTCGGGCATTTGTGTAACGTGCTAACTTAAAAGTATTTTCGTAAGAGTTTTGTTGTGTGCTTAGCTCCCTGTCTCATAAAGAGCCAGGGTAGTCTTGTTATAAATAAATACACTGTTTATTTTCATAACAACTTGTGTGGTGTCCTTTCACTGGGTGTTCAAGGGGTAATGTGATGGTAAAACAGCTGGCTTAACACGCCCTCTAGAGTCTTAGCCTTAGACTGCTCGTATCCATGCTACTAGGATAGCTGGTCTATAAGGTTGACTTACAACCAATCATCAATAAGGGTTGTTTGGACTGATATATAGTGATCACTAGAATAGTGAACACTGCACATCAGGCCAACTTCTCACATTGGTGAGCAGCGGTTGGGATTTGAGCTTGCTGTTGTTTTACCACACATGCCCTAAGAATATCTTGTGAAAGATCACATAAGTACTAAAGGTACATATAACTTAGCTTAGAATACTCTGAGTTCTACTGAACCAGCTGTTGTAGCTCCTAGGGCCTAGCACACCCTAAACTACAACTCTAGCAAGGGATCAGTAGGCAAACATATAGTGTAGGTAAGTGCACCACTTACACCTCACTAGAAAAGCATGTCGACTCAGGGGGACTCTACTGAGACTCCCCTGGTCAGTGTTGACCCTCCACAGGTCACTTCAAGATATGCAGCTCTCAGTTTTCAGGAGATGAGACAAATCTGTGTCTCCAGGAAACTGAAGCAGGGGTCTAACCCCACCATTCCCTTTCTGATAGGTCTCTTAGAGACATATGATGCCAGAAAGCTCTCTCAGTTACATGAGAGCATGCCAGCCTTAGAGGGAACCTCTGGGGATCCAGACCTCCCCAACACTGATTCAGCAGTTGAGGAGGAGGATCAGGAGGTACTCTCTGGGGATGAGGTAGACAAGGGTCTTGAGGTAGTCAGAAGGCTAACTAGGACCAACTTAGACTTACTTGGGCTAGGATCTGGGGGCCCCCCAGTACTAACCCGAAGTGGGCCTAACCTTGGAGTTAGGAGAGATAGATCTCTTTCTAGGGACTCCAATAGATCTCTGCACTCTAATGCCTCTTCTCAGGGGAGAAGGAACCCTCCACAGAGGAGATTTACTTCCCCTCAGAGAAGGGAGCATGAGGCTAGGATGAGACAAGCTGAACTGAGGATTGAAAGGGAAGAAATTGCCCTGGCCAAAGAGAAGCTTGCCCTGGCAAGAGAGCAGCAGATGAGTGGGCTAGCTCCCACTGGTGGCAGCAATCTCCCAAGAGATAGAGAGAAGGGTTTAGATACTAAACACCTGACTAAAATAGTGCCCCCCTTTAAGCAAGGGGATGATATCCAGAAATGGATGGCTGCTCTGGAGAGGGCCTGCACTGTGCAGGGCATTCCCCAGAGTCAGTGGGCAGCTATACTGTGGCTCTCCTTTGATGGTAAAGGTAGAGATAAGCTCCTCACTACAAGAGTTGAGGATGCTAACAATTACCAGGTCCTGAAGAATACACTGGTTGATGGGTTTGGTTTAACTACTGAGCAGTACAGGTTGCTGTTCAGAGACACCCAGAAAACTCAGTCTCAGGACTGGTCTGATTTTGTGGATTGTGCCACTAAGGCTTTGGAGGGCTGGTTGCTGGGTAGCAAGGTTACAGATTACACAGGATTGTATAATCTAATGATGAGAGAACAAATTTTGAACAATTGTCAGAACCAGTTGCTGCACCAGCACCTTGTTGATTCAGATTTGACCTCTCCCCAAGAATTGGGAAAGAAGGCAGACAAATGGGTCAGGACAAGGATCAAGCAGAACCAGAACCAGGGTGGTCAGAAGAAAGCAGACCAGAAGGGTAATGTTAAGAATGAGCAAAATGACCAGAAGTCTTCACCAGGTCCCCAACAAACCAAAGAGGGTGGGGGTCAGGCTTCCCAGAAGAAGAAGACTCAAGAAGGCCAGTCAAAAAGGTGGTGCCAGTACTGCAAAAGTAAATCTCACTGGTTTAGTGAGTGCACCAAAAGAGGAGGAGGACAAACTCCTGCCACTACAGCTCCTAAAGCAACTGCACCCCCTAGTACAGTCAGTAGTGGTAGTGTCACTCCCAAGGCATTAGTTGGGTTAACCTTGGGTACTGAGGGGTCTGACAACTTAGTTGGCACACTCACTCAGGCTGTCCTTGTCTGTACAGGGGATATGGATATGTCCCCTGAAATAAGTCCCAATACTTTGGGCAAATACAGGCAGACACCTTTGATTAATGGCAAAATGGCTCAGGCCTATAGGGACACTTGTGCCAGTGTCACCATGGTGACACCTAACTTTGTGGACCCTGGACAGATCATGCCAGGTACTGATTTCCTGGTGACCAATGCCAGCAATGTCACTACTAGTCATAGTGTGGCAATTGTAGCTTTCTCCTGGGGTGGAGTGAAGGGACAAAAGAAAGTTGTAGTCAGTTCAGACCTCCCAGTTGATTGTTTGTTGGGCAATGATTTGGAGTCATCACAATGGTCAGAAGTGGAGCAGAGGACTCACATGGAGATGTTAGGCTTGCCAGCACATGTGCTTGCTGTGACTAGGTCACAGGCCAGAAGATGCCCCACTGAACAGGTGCTGGATCCTGAAATTATGGACCAGACACCTTCCAAGAAGAAGAGCAGTAAGGGTAAGGCTTTGCCTTCCCCCTTGCCCCAGGTTGAGGATCAAGTCTCTGAGGAGGCTGATCTAGAAGAGCTGAGGGAAACTGAGCCTAAAGAGCTTGAACTTGATCAAGTTGAGTTTCTGGGCTCAGGGGGACCCTCCAGAGCAGACCTGGGGAAGGAACAGTTGAGCTGCCCTTCCCTTGAACCCCTCAGACAGCAGGCTGCTGCTGAGGCTGCAGGGAATGCCACAGGTGCCCACAGGGTATACTGGGAAGATGGACTCCTGTACTCTGAGTCAAGAGACCCCAAGCCTGGTGCAACCAGGAGGCTGGTCATCCCCTTGTCTCTGAGAGGTTTCCTTCTCACCTTGGCCCATGAGATTCCCCTTGCAGGTCATTTAGGTCAGACAAAGACTTGGGACAGGCTTGTCTCACACTTTCACTGGCCCCATATGAATGAGAATACCAAGGAGTTTTGTCGCTCATGTGTCACTTGCCAAGCCAGTGGTAAGTCAGGTGGCACAACAAAGGCCCCCCTCATACCACTACCTGTGGTGGGGGTTCCCTTTGAAAGAGTGGGGATTGACATTGTTGGTCCAATGGAACCCCAGACAGCATCAGGACACAAGTTTATACTGGTGGTGGTGGACCATGCCACCAGGTATCCTGAGGCTATTCCCCTTAGGACCACTACAGCCCCTGTAGTGGCAAGAGCCCTAGTTGGAGTGTTCTCCAGAGTGGGTTTCCCTAAGGAGGTCGTTTCTGACAGAGGTACAAACTTCATGTCAGGATATCTGACTGCCATGTGGAAAGAGTGTGGTGTGAACTACAAGTTCACCACACCCTATCATCCACAATGCAATGGGCTTGTTGAGAGATTCAACAGGACCCTGAAAGGGATGATTCATGGACTACCTGAACCTCTTAGGAGAAGATGGGATGTCCTGATCCCCTGCCTCTTGTTTGCTTACAGAGAGGTCCCACAGAAGGGGGTTGGCTACAGCCCTTTTGAGCTTCTGTATGGGCATCCTGTAAGGGGACCCCTGTGTTTGGTGAAGGAAGGATGGGAGAGACCTCTCAAAAAGCCTGCAACCAACATAGTGGACTATGTACTTGGTCTCCGCTCCAGGATGGCTGAGTATATGGAAAAGGCATCTAAAAACCTTGAGGCCAGCCAGGAACTTCAAAAAGCTTGGCATGACCAAAAGGCTGTACTGACTGTGTACCAGCCAGGACAGAAGGTGTGGGTGCTGGAGCCGGTGGCCCCAGCAGCTCTGAAAGACAAATGGTCTGGGCCCCACACCATCATTGAGCAAAAGGGAGAGGTTACCTACTTGGTGGACCTTGGAACTCCCAGGAGCCCTCTCAGAGTGCTCCATGTTAACAGGCTCAAGGCATATGTTGACAGGAAGGACATGAGCTTGCTCATGGCCACAGATGAGGGACAGGAGGAAGAGAGTGACCCTCTCCCAGACCTGCTCACTCAGAATCCTGATGATGGGTCAGTTGATGGTGTTGTCTTTTGTGGCAGCCTCACTGAACATCAGCAACAGGATTGCAGGCAAGTTCTGCAATCCTTTCGACATATGTTCTCTCTGACACCCAGCCAAACTGATTGGTGCACCCATGATGTTGACACTGGAGACAGTCTGCCTGTCAAGAGTAAAATCTACAGACAGCCTGATCATGTTAGAGACTGCATCAAAACTGAAGTGCAGAAAATGTTGGAACTGGGAGTCATTGAGCCCTCAGATAGCCCTTGGGCTAGCCCAGTAGTTCTAGTGCCAAAGCCTCACACCCAGGGTGGTAAGAGAGAGATGAGGTTTTGCGTAGACTACAGAGGCCTCAATGCAGTCACTAAGACTGATGCCCACCCAATACCAAGAGCAGATGAGCTTATAGATAGATTGGCTTCTGCCAACTTCTTAAGCACATTTGATTTGACAGCTGGGTATTGGCAAATCAGGTTAGCTGAGGAAGCCAAACCTAAGACAGCATTTTCTACCCCTGGAGGGCATTATCAATTTGTGGTAATGCCCTTTGGACTGAAAAATGCACCTGCCACCTTCCAAAGGTTGGTGAATCAAGTCCTCACTGGGCTGGATGACTTCTGTGCAGCTTATCTTGACGATATTGCTGTCTTTAGCTCCACCTGGGAGGATCACCTGGTCCACCTGAGGAAAGTGTTAGAGGCCCTGCAAAAGGCAGGCCTCACTATCAAGGCCACCAAGTGCCAGATAGGGCAGTCACAGGTTGTATACCTGGGCCACCTTGTAGGTGGAGGCCAGGTTCAGCCACTGGAGAGTAAGATACAGGCCATCAAGGACTGGACTCCTCCAATCACCCAGACTCAGGTTCGAGCTTTCTTGGGCCTGACTGGGTACTATAGGAAGTTTGTCAGAAATTATGGGTCCATAGTGACCCCCCTTAATGACCTGACAAGCAAGAAGATGCCAAAGAAAGTTCAGTGGACAGCAAGCTGTCAGAAAGCATTCAATGACCTAAAGCAGGCCATGTGCACAGCACCTATCCTCAAGAGTCCAGATTACTCCAAGCCATTCATTGTCCAAACAGATGCTTCTGAGTTGGGTGTGGGAGCTGTTCTGTCTCAACTGAATTTTGATGGTAATGATCAGCCTATTGCTTTCATTAGTAGAAGGTTGACACCCAGAGAGAAAAATTGGTCAGCTATTGAGAGGGAGGCCTTTGCTGTGGTCTGGGCCCTGAAGAAGCTGAGGGCCTACTTGTTTGGCACTCACTTCACCATTCAGACAGACCATAAGCCCCTCTTGTGGCTAAATCAGATGAAGGGTGAAAACCCCAAACTGCTTAGGTGGTCCATTTCCCTACAGGGGATGGATTTTACAGTGGAGCATAGACCTGGGACTGATCACAGCAATGCTGATGGGCTCTCCAGGTATTTCCACTTAGAGCAAGAAGACTCACCTGGTCAAGGTTAGCTTATTGTCCCAAAGTTTGGGGGGGGTCATGTAGGAGAGTAGGGTCTGCAATCCTATGATCACCCAGATTTTTGCTTTTTGCTGCACTGGTTTACGACTTTCCCTGGCTGTGGGCCTGCTAATCAGACCCACAGCCTAGCTGTTCTCTCTACCCAAATTGTACTCAGGTACTGAATTGGCACTGGGCCCTCTCCAAGTCCCTGTACCCAGGGCTGAGGTGCACCCAGAAGTCTCCCAGGGGCTGAAGCATGTATTATGCCACCCCTGGATTGACTAACTAAAACTGACACAACTGGCTGCACGACAGCTGGGGCAAGGTGGTGTACTCACCCTTTGCTTTAGATATAGTATACCTATATCTAACCCTAAAAATGGACACACAGATCTCCTATCAGTCACTCCTATAGCGGGCCTTAACAATCCTGAAGGCAGAGTGCTTGGAATCGTGTGAGATGGTGCTCTGGCATGAGCTGAGCCTGTCTGCGGCTTTCGGGACCCATCCCTTAGCCGTTTCCATGATATCGCATACCATATACTCTTAAGTGCATTATAATCCTCGCGGTTATGTGCCAACTCTGGTATCGCTTTATCAAAACATGTCGAGTAAGGTGTCATACGAATTGGAATACTAACCCCTCGCCAATTCTGGCGACGGGGTTAGCATTCCACCCTTCTAGAGGGACACGGCATGCATGTAGCCTATAACCCGGTTAAAATGTTGGATACTTGTAAATGTTGGATACTTGTAAAGCGCACTGTTACTCTACCCGAGTGTCCTGGCGCTGTAGACCGCTGGGGAACCCGTCCTGGTTTTCCCTGTGAGATGGTCCCTTTCTGGGTATCTCCAGGGTGAAACCAGGCATCCCCGGCATCTGTGGGGGGCCGTTGTAGAGATGAGGCAAGCTTAATGCCCAGAGTTACCGAGTGTGTTCCCTAGTTAGAGTAGGCACTGAGGCGAGAATTATCGAGTCCATTGACCCTGGTCCAAGACCCTGCCGCGTCGGGAATTGAACCCTGGTCCCGGGCCGTTCTCTGCTTACAGGTCTGCCGCCTCTAACCAGTGAGCCACACCTCTCCACGCTTAGCATCCACAAAATGGATGCTGCCACCGAGACACAAGTCTGCCCTCCTGCTGCTGGGAGTCCTCCCAGAGCAGGAGATAAGGACAAAGGGTTTCCTGCCAGGGGCGGTGCCAGCACCGTCCCAGACAGGGTTTTGTGTATTGTAGGTAGGCAGGGCTTTAGAGGAAGGTGACTGCACGTGGCACCCCGGTGCTCACTGTGCATAGGCTGGCTGGAACCAGTTCCAGGGTCACTCCAGACCCTGTGCTGGGGAAAAGCCCGCCAAGGAAGTGGGTGTAACCACCCCCCTCCTAGTCCCACCCATAGGGCAGGACTTAGTCGCGTGCCAGCCCCTTTTTACAGGATAAAGGTAGAGACTGGCCCCCTTCCAAATCAGATCATCTTCGAATCCTGAAACTACTTTCTGCGAAAGGAACTCAAGACTTCTTCCTAAGATTTCTCCCTTGTGACTAAGGAGTAGTCACCCTGCATCCGCAGGCACCATCCAAGAACACTGCGGTCTGCTGTAAGTCCTTCCTCCGGAATCCGACTGCCCAGCTCGACGAGAACCGGCTTCCCTGGCACCTCTGACCTCTACCCACCTCTACAGCCCAGCTGAGAACCGTGGGTGCGACGAGACCTCAAGGGACCGGCCATCTGCAAGACTGCACGACTTCTTTCCAGCAAGCCCGCCGAGTAATCTACTGGTGAGTGCTTTGGGGTCCGAGAAGCCCCGACTCTGAGCAGCTCCAGCTCCGAAGTGCAGCCCCCCAGCATCTCCACGATCTGCGTGGGGCCCTTCTGCTTTCCGCTGCTCACCGCGTTGTTTGGCTACTAGCCCGTTGGCTTGTGGCCTTCCTGACGACGCCCGACGACATTTCTGCTGCTGATCTGGTTGCTCCAGACTGGCCCTTGCTCCCTTCCAGAAGAGGAGCACCCCGGACCCTCCTGGTCCACTCAAGACGCCATTTTGAGTCCACCGCGTGGGCTTGAATTAGCCAAGGCTTGTTGCCCAATCCTGGGTAACTTCGACGCCAACGACTTCATCCTTCGTGGGACAGCTCGCACCTCCATCCTGGTCGCCGACAACGCCTCCTGGTCCGAGAGACTGCAGAGCCCAGCAGCGCCCACTCACCTGACTGCGGTGACTTCGCCCGGTGCCATCCTGGTGCCCACTTAATCACTGGCTAGTGATTCAAGAACTTGGTCCCCTCTGCTTTCAGGTTTTCTTCTTCCTTGATCCAGGCTTGGATCCATCGAACTTTCCTTCACTGGTCGCCTGCCAGCAACTTCTTCCTTCCAGGCTCCTGGTCCGGCAACGAGATCCCCGACGTCTTTTCAGACCTATGCAGCTGCAGCCCCTGGGCTAGGTAACTTCGGCACTCCGGTGTCCCAGCATAGCCTCACTATCCAAGGGTCAGGATCCACTGTCGTTTTCTTCCCACCAGGTCGGGTTCGCCCGTGAACACTAACTTTGTGAATTCTAGCTTCCATAGACTTTGTCCCGCATCCCGCGTGAGAGTGCACACTCTGCACCCGAGTCCCCTGGGCCTCCTAGTAGTAATCTAACGATTCCCTAGTCCAGTCCTAGCGATTCCAAAGCCTATTAGAACTGTTACTTACCTGCTAGTAATTCGCATTCCACTTTTAGCGTATATGGTTTTTCGTGCCCCTCGGGCATTTGTGTAACGTGCTAACTTAAAAGTATTTTCGTAAGAGTTTTGTTGTGTGCTTAGCTCCCTGTCTCATAAAGAGCCAGGGTAGTCTTGTTATAAATAAATACACTGTTTATTTTCATAACAACTTGTGTGGTGTCCTTTCACTGGGTGTTCAAGGGGTAATGTGATGGTAAAACAGCTGGCTTAACACGCCCTCTAGAGTCTTAGCCTTAGACTGCTCGTATCCATGCTACTAGGATAGCTGGTCTATAAGGTTGACTTACAACCAATCATCAATAAGGGTTGTTTGGACTGATATATAGTGATCACTAGAATAGTGAACACTGCACATCAGGCCAACTTCTCACACAGATAGACAGCATAATAGAAAACCCAGCTCATGAAGGCCTTAATGGATTTGTTTTGCTGTTTATGCTTGGTTTGCACCTGGACATTAGTTCCCAAATACATCAGAATGTGATGTGCTGCCAGACAAAATCTGTGGATTGAATCCTGAAGATTGAGAAGTATTGTAGTGATACTCAGGAGGTCAAACAGAGAAAGATTACTGGGTGGATGAGTTTATCAATGGTAGATTTGGATCTTGATTCCATTCCAAGTATGAATATAGGATTGCAAGGAGTAAGTGTTCGCGATGGTGGTAAGTATCCACCAGCAGAGAATGTTATTCCTCAAGGAGACAGAGGTTTCTTTGATAAGTCAAATGTGAATGTGAGCATTAGCACCCTGAAAAATCACACCCTATGCCATATTTGAAACAAGACTGGACATTGGAACTGAGAGTGTAGACAAAATCCTATTAGAGTACTGAATGATGCTCAGGTGAATTCTCAGTTTTAGAATATGAATGTAATGGTTCGAAATGGAGTGATGTAGTCAGCAGCCCCAACCTGACTGACCTCTATGAAAACATGCAGAATCAGAGACCATGCAATGCAAAAATGCGACAAGCCACAAATAAGGAATCAAAATGTGCAAACTGAGGGATTTAATTTTCAACATGGTCCTAGATTTCAGCAGACCCTTTAATAACTAATGGAAGTTTTTCCCAGTTTCTTGCTGCTTTGGAAAGTCCCATTAGTCTTGGCCTTAACAAATCGCAATGACAGTGTTTGAGGGGGAGGAGAATTGTATGCATGTTCCAGTCTTGGAGGTAGACGAGAATGACCCATATGTAGAAAGTGAAGTGAATGGCCACCCAGTCTCCGTTTTTCTTTATATAGCTTTTTTTGGATTTAGGGCAAACAAATACACAGAAACGCAAGTTGGAAAGCACTGTAGCACAGAGACATTGTCAGACAAGATCAGTTTCCCTCCAACCATTAGGACTCCACAGCCCCCTCTTCCCTCCACTTCCATGCCTCACAAAACCGTCTCGAGTCTTGGATGATCCGAGCCCATTACATCACCACCGGTATTTCCAGTGGAGTCCCACTTTCTCCCCAGTGAGTATTCCACTTTACCCATATCTTGGTCCATTTATTTGGGCAGCTCCTGCTCTCATAGACCACCCTCTCTGCCAGCATGCACCAGTCCATGTTTCGCCTTCAGTCCTCCAAATGTTGTCTAGCCTGCCCTCCATAGACGCGCTATGTTATGCTGAACTATCATCAATCCCAATGTCATCCATAAAATCCATGCAGGTGAGGTCAGTGGCATCCTAGATATTTAAAAGGCACCATTTTGCGGAAGCACCTATGTTCCCCCCAGAGACATCATTCAAACAATTAACCACTGATTCCCAATATTGCTTATGGTTGGTCAATCCTAAAGCATTTAAAAAAATCTACCTATGTGACCAGAATTTCTGTGGCATAATGCGGATGTCGCCCTTCCAATCTTTACCATGGTTGTGCATGCATATTAGGATCTGTGCTGCACTAAGCAAAATCTTGATCTTATGGTGACCTCTCGGGGGGACGCCAGTGCTTCAAGCCACCCTTCGTCCTCCAGGCCTCCAGGATCTTTCTACCAGTGTTTGCGTAGGTGTAGTAGAGTGTAAAGAGAGTTATTAATTAACTTTTGATAAGTGAGGGAGATTGCCTTGCAGGGCATATACTCAGTTAACAATCTATCTTCTGGTGGCAATGATTCAGGGAGCTCTTCCCCCCGCGGCAACACCTTCTGCAGTGCATGTCGAATTTGTAAGTAAGGATATGTTTCAGTAGGCACTAGATGAAACTCACTTTGCCGTTCAGCTAACGGGATCACACCTTCCCGTGTCCAAAGGTCTTCCACCTTGGAAAGGCCAATTAGATTCAATTTTTTGTTAAAACCTGAGTGTGTTCCTATTGTGCCCAGTTTTGCAATGTCCCATTGGAGGGTGGCTTGTGTAATTCTGTTGCACCAACCCAGTGCATTCAGCGCCATGTGCCAAAGGGTGAGTGTGACTGCTTTCCGATATGGGAAAGACTTGCAGCGTGGTCTGCCACAGATGGCTCTACGGTGTCCTCCCGGTTATAGGACCTGTTTGTCCATATGGTAGGCTGGTTCCTCTGGAGGAAGGTGAACTTAGTGATTAACAATATTGAGCTGTCCCGCCCAATAGTATTTTTGTTTATCAGGCAAGGCAATCACCCCGTTTTATCCGCCTCTCAATAGTTTTTTAATGGCAATACACGTTGGACCAACCCAGCATCATTTTTGATCAATACAGGTGCTACTTGCTTCAATGTTCGTCTGTTGGAAGTTCCAATCCTATCCCTTTAGGAAAAAAATCCAGGTTGCAAGCATCTCAAACACACAAATCACAAATCAGTCAGTTTCTTTTTGCCTTTTAATTTTTTTGTTAAATTTTGGTTTGATGTAGGCACAGACCTACAAAGAAGTGAAACTGCTTGTGGCTTACTTTTCAGCAAAACACAACAATCAATCAATCAATCAATCATGCCATTTGTATAGCGCACTACTCACCCGGGAGGGTCTCAAGGCACTTGGGGGGAGGGTTATGCTACTGCTCGAACAGCCAGGTCTTGAGTTGTTTCCTGAAGGCGAGATGGTCCTGGGTCAGCCGAAGGTGGATGGGGAGGGAGTTCCAAGTCTTGGCAGCCAGGTAAGAGAAGGATCTTCCTCCGGCGGTGGCTCTTCGGATGCGTGGTACGGCTGCAAGGGCGAGGCTGGTGGACCGTAGCTGGCGGGTGGGCGTGTAGAAGGTCAGGCGGTCGTTGAGGTACTTGGGGCCCAGGTCGTGGAGAGACTTGTGTGCGTGGGTGAGGAGCCGGAACGTGATCCTCTTGTCGACGGGGAGCCAGTGCAGGTTCCTCAGGTGGCTGGAGATGTGGCTGCGTCGGGGGACATCCAGGATGAGTCGGGCGGAGGCGTTCTGGATGCGCTGGAGTCTTTTCTGTAGCTTGGCTGTGGTTCCGGCGTAGAGGGCGTTTCCGTAGTCCAGTCGGCTGGTGACGAGTGCCTGGGTGACAGTCTTCCTGGTCTCGGTCGGGATCCAGCGGAAGATCTTGCGAAGCATACGCAGGGTGTTGAAGCACGATGAGGAGACGGCGTTGACTTGTCTGGTCATCGAGAGGGAGGGGTCCAGGATGAAGCCCAGGTTGCGTGCGTGGTCGGTTGGCTTGGGTGCGGTGCCCAGGGCTGGGGGCCACCAGGAGTCGTCCCAGGCGGAGGGCGAAGATCCCAGGATGAGGACTTCCGTCTTGTCCGAGTTCAGTTTCAGGGGGCTGTCCTTCATCCACTCGGCGACGTCTTTCATCCCTTCGTGTTGGCAGGTTCTGGCGGTGTCGGGGTCTCTGGTGAGGGAGAGGATCAGCTGGGTGTCGTCGGCGTAAGAGATGATGTTGAGGTTGTGCTGGCGTGCGATGGCTGCGAGAGGTTTCATGTAGATGTTGAAGAGGGTGGGGCTGAGTGAAGATCCTTGCGGGACGCCGCAGATGACTTCGGTGGCCTCGGAGCGAAACGGTGGGAGGCGGACTCTTTGTGTTCTTCCGGCGAGGAACGAGATGATCCACTCCAGTGCCTTCTCTTGGAGACCGATGTTGCTGAGGCACTGGACTAGGGTGTGGTGGCAGACCGTGTCGAACGCAGCGGAGAGGTCCACGAGGATGAGGGCCACTGTTTCCCCCTTGTCGAGCAGGGTCCGGATGTCGTCGGTGGCTGCGATGAGGGCGGTCTCGGTGCTGTGGTTGGCTCTGAAGCCGGACTGCGAGGGGTCGAGGGATCCGTTCGTCTCGAGGAAGGCGGTCAGCTGTCTGTTGACGATCTTCTCGATGACTTTAGCAGGAAAAGGGAGGCGCGAGATGGGGCGGAAGTTTTTGAGATCGGTGGGGTCCGCAGTAGGTTTCTTCAGGAGGGCGCTGATCTCGGCGTGCTTCCAGCTCTCCGGGAAGGTGGCGGTGTTGAAGGAGGCGTTGATGATGTTCCGGAGTTGGGGTGCGATGGTGGAGTCGGCCTTGTTGAAGACGTGGTGTGGGCAGGGGTCGGTCGGTGATCCGGAGTGGATGGTGTTCATCGTGCGGGCTGTGTCTTCGGTGGTCACTGTGGTCCAGGTGCGAAGGGTGGCGGTGGGGGGCGTTGGTTTGACGGTTGGGTGCGTGGGTGGGGCGCCGAAGCTGTTGTGGATGTCGGCGATCTTGCGGTGGAAGAACGAGGCGAGGGAGTCGCAGAGGTCTTGTGACGGAGTGATGTCGTTGGCGCCGGTGCTGGGGGTTGGAGAACTCCTTGACGATAGTGAAGAGCTCTTTGCTGTCGTGGGCGTTGTTGTCCAGTCGTTCCTTCAGGGATTTCTTCTTGGTGGTGCGGATGAGCAGGTGGTGCTTGCGGGTAGCGTGTTTGAGGGCGGTCATGTTGTCGGTGGTCCGGTCGAGGAGCCAGGCTTTCTCGAGGGTGCGGCAGGTCTTCTTGGAGTCCTTGAGGTCGTCGGTGAACCAGGATGCCTTCTTGCTTCTGGGTCTGCTGGGAGGGTTCTTTAGTGGCGCGAGGTCGTCGGCGCAGGCGGTCAGCCACTGTGTGAAGTTGCGGGCTGCTTCGTTGGGGTCCGTTGTGTTGGCGGGTGGGCTCTGGCTGAGGGAGGTGGTGAGCTGGTCTGCGGTGATCTTGCTCCAATTCCTGTGAGGTACCTGTTGCGGGTGGTGGTGGGTTGTGGATCTTTTGAAGCTGAAGTGGACGCAGCTGTGGTCGGTCCAGTGGAGTCCGGTGGCGTGGCTGAAGGTGATGTACTTGCTGGAAGAGAAGACGGGATCCAGCGTGTGGCCGGCGTAGTGGGTGGGGGTGTTGACCAGTTGCTTGAGTCCGAGGTTGGCGAGGTTTTCCAGCAGGGCGGTGGTGTTGCGGTCCTTGTTGTTCTCCAGGTGGAAGTTGAGGTCCCCGAGGAGGATGTAGTCAGTGGAGGGGAGGGCGTGCGGGCTGATGAAGTCTGTGATGTCTTCGCTGAATTGTGTGCGTGGTCCCGGGGGTCTGTAGACGAGGGTGCCTCTGAGGGTCATCTTAGGGTCGGTGTGAATCTGGAAGTGGAGATGTTCGGCTGCGGCGAAGGAGTCGTTGGCGTCGGTCGTGATGCGGATGGTGTTCCTGTGGACGATGGCGATGCCACCTCCGGTCTGGTTGATGCGGTCCCTCCTGATGATCTTGTACCCGTCCGGGATGGCGATGGCGATGTCGGGTGCAGAGGAGGCGTTCATCCAGGTTTCCGTGAGGAAGGCGACGTCCGGTGATGTAGCGTCAAGGAGGTTCCAGAGTTCCACGGTGTGTCTGTGGACGGAGCGGGTGTTGATCAGGATGCACTTGAGGTGGTTGCTGCTGGTGTTTGTCTTGGCGGGTGCGGGGCAGGTTCGTAGGCAGGTGAACTTGCAGGTGCAGCGGGGGCGTCATAAGTAAGGAGCCGGGAGGGAGGAGCAGCTGGGTGGCGGGAGCGGGGCGGCGAATGGAATCACAGGGGGGCGAGGCCGCAGGGAGGCAGCGGCGGGAAATTCCAAGAAGCAGCGGGCAGCGGGAAATTCCCAGGAGCACCGGAAATTCCCAGGAGCAGCGGGCAGCGAGCGAAGGAATCTGCAGGCAGGAGGCGGCAAAGGCAGGCAGGAGCGGCAGCAGTGAGTGGGGCGACCAAGCCCTGTGGAGGGCTGAGCGGTCACCAACAACAACTGGGGTCACTGTTCCTAGTAGGGAGAAAGGAGAGATATAGCCAGATTGAACAGTTTAAACAAAGATTGGGCACATATAGAGTGACAGTCAACAAGACTGTATAATGTTGCCCTCACACATTCCGAGGGCTGTTGCTCCTTGTTGGACCGGTGCTGCACTGCACTCCGGGTCCCCTGAAGGGTCACTTTGGCAGAGATCTTTTGTTCCGATTGCCATATGATGAGTGCAAGAAAGAGTGGGGTGGTGTTAAGTGTTTTAGGATATGAGATAAAACTGATTAGAGATATCGCTAAAAACCTTTAATTACTTGACTCCCCTGTCAGATTAAAAAACCTTGATCGGTTAGATGCTACTAATAGGGTCATAAAGTACCCTAGTAGCTTGACATTCGTACCCTAGTTAGGTTCAAACTCTAGTCAATATGTTTCACGCCCCTAGTGGTCAGAAGGCTCTGTGGTGCTTCTTCAAGACAGAAATAATGGGTGACTCTTCCTACCCCACAATTGTGTTGATAAAGGTGCGCTATAAGTGATATCTACTTGTCTCTGGGTTGGCTGTCCAACCTAAGACTGGTAGTGGTGGTTCCCCCTGGGATGGGGCAGAGGTGCAGCGCTCAGGCGTGCTCAGGGTTCCCGAGTGCCGATCATCACACCTACCCCGGTCCTCTGCTTCCCCTGCCACACTGGATCCTGTTGTGTAGCACTTCCTGGTTGCCTCAAATCTGTCACAGCGGTCTGTGTTGGCTTCCAGCAGAGTGAGGGGATTGTGATGGGTTACACTTTTATTGTGATGGTTCCTCACTCGGTTGAAATTGTACTTACTCGTTCTCAAACTCAGCACATGACAACGTTTGACAAAGCTTGAAATAATCTTGGCAGCTGAAAATATTTCCACCAAAAGCTGTAATGTTCTGAATCCTGCAATACTTTTTCCATGATGATGATGAGGATAATATTGACAATGACTTTGTGGGTTTCACAGAATCCTGCACCAAATCAAGACCAGACATACTGGATGTACCACTTAAATTGGCAGATTTTACATTATTTGATTATGGATCTTGTCTGAAAGCCTCTTATTGAACATCGAGAGCAGCATATTCAGTTGTGACCACATCTGGCATTGCTGAAGCATCCTACTTGAGCAGTGTAACATCATCCCAAATAGCTGAATTGCTCACCTTAACAAGAGCATACTCTATGGCTAATGATTTGAGTGTTACACTCTACACTGACAGCCAGTACGGTTTTGGCATGGTCCATGATTTCGGACAGTTACGGTCACAAACACGTCTTATGACTTCCTCTGGTTCTCTTATGCATAATGGGGAGCATATACGAAATCGTCTTGGAACATTGCACTTACCTAGAGAAATGTATTTTGTGAAATGCGCTGCACACAAGAGTGGCAATGACCTGGTCACGTTGGGCAATCAATACGCTGATCAGGTGGTAAATTATTGTGCTCTTAATTCCAGCTCATTTCATCTAGATTAATCCTGTAAAACTGACAGTGACAATGTGACCAGTATGTTCTCGACACAGTTCAGACATTCGTTGAGCTCAGAGAACTCTAAAGCAAAAAAACAGAGAAGGAGAAATTAGAAGTGGGTGAGACAGGATGCATCAAAGATGCAAGTGACAATTAGGTTTCAAATGATAACAGGCAGGTGCTAGCCCAATTTTCTGTTGCATGCAATGGTCCAACAATTCAATGGTCTTACTCATATTGGGATGTATGGGATGAGTCTCACATTTCAAAAATATTGGTTTGACACCTATTTCTGGTCCAGAGCTGAACGTTTGTATCAGCAATGCATTACATACTATCAGTTTAATGGATCGTGGGGCCCATCTTAAGAATAATATCATGAATCTACTCTGTACAGACCTGAGAATTGACCAGAGATTCCAATGTAGTTAAAGACCAGAATCATCATGAGGTTTAGAGCAAGTAACAGTACATTAAAACCCAGAATTGCAAAGGGCTGCGCCTCCACTTCACTCAAGTGACCCAATGCACTCCCACTTATCTTATTGAACCTCAGAAGTACACCTCGTAAAATACCTTGACTCTCCCCCAGTAAGTTTTGATGAGGAGAGCCATGAGAATCCCTTCTGTCCCTGCAACTGCACTCATAAATATCACAGACAATATTGTTCTTGAGAATTGCTAAAGACTGGTTGATGTGGTACGTTTTATCTCTCATCAGGTCGACTTGGCAGTACCACTAGTGGTGCAGGAGCAGTGCCACAACCTCAATCCAGGAGACTGGATTTTGGTTAAAAGGCACGTTTTTAAGACCTATTTGGAGCCTTGTTGGAAGGGGCTGCGTCGGATGATCGTTGTGACCAACACTGCTGTGAAATGTGCCAGATTACCACAGTGGATTTAACCGTCGCACTCAAAGAGGGTGAAACGAGCTGATGAAGAAGTGGTGACAACAGCCACTGATTCACGGAAATTAACCCCCATCTCAGAGTGAGGGCTCTGAAGAAGATGAAGCACAACTTAAGCCTGTATGACTGTCAGCAAGTCCTGACCGATTAAGTTCTAGAGCTACAGGGTCAAGATCAAGGTGAGGATATTTAAAAGTCTCAAATCCATGGAGAGAAGCAGAGATTGAGATTAAAGATTCCTATCTCCTGATCCCTTGACAAGTCTTTGTCTGCTGAGGGGAGAAGATGATTAAATCAAAAACAGTCCTCAACTTGTGGCAAATGAAGTAAGGTCACCAGCAGTGGTTGAGAATGAATATAAAGAAGGAAGTGAGCACTGAGAATCAGAGCCTGTCGTAAGCCCGTCGGTTGGAAGAGTGTATCACATGGAAGAAGGAAGAGAATATTGAAAAAAGTGTACAGAACATAGGCACTAGAAGAGGAAACAGAGCAGGAAGAGCAAGGCAACAGTGATAGTGATCAACCAAAGGTCAAAAGGTCAGAGATTAAGAGTGCGTAATAGAAAGTATGCATCTCCTGAATGGCCATATCTAGTTGATGTCCAACAATCAGAACATTCAGATGAAGAAACCATCGATTTGATAGACTTTCATTTCATTTTTGAAGAACGTCCATAAATATGAACTGATTAAAAGCTAAAACAATCACCTGTGAATAATTTCCTCATGGAATATTGAACCAAGATTCAAACTGAAATCTTGAAGTCAGAAACTGTTTTGTGTTGTACCCTAGGTATCCAATTTAATAACTAGGGTTTCCTTTAGGTATCCAGTTGAATATTTTAGGTTCCTCGAACATTGACTTATGAACTAAATGACATCTGAACTTTTAAAGGAACAAAAGTTGTGTTGGTTTAGGCACCTTAAATTTTAGTTATCAGGTTTTGATTTTATTTTGTAATTGTTATTATACATTTTTTGTCGGAAAAACACAGCAAGAACATGTGTTGCAAAATTTTACTATTACAGTTTGGTGGTGGTGATGGTATTAATATTCATAGTTGACTTACTAATGGGATTTAGCACTTCAGTTGGGCATGCCTTAAAAAAAATTAACAAGACCACAATGGATGAAAGAAGTTAGATACCGTGTCGTTGCACAGAGATAACTCGGTAGGTCATTTTACAGAAAATGTTATATTTTTAGATTGCTAGATGAATATTTGAAATTCATGGAAGGATGTGATTTTTATTTTTGCACATTTTTGCTTGCATCTGCTGTTGAGGGGGTGCCATACCATCACCTTCCCCTTAACTGTCTCTTGACATGCACTGTCTTTATATGTCTATTCTATCAACATGATTTTATAGAATTATATCTTTCAAATTATGATGTTTCTTTGGAGAAGATGCTTATTGTTAGAGTATTTCATTCTTGTTATAGAAGCAAAAGCATGGGACTATGTCTAGATACATCGCATACCTTACACAAACTTATCAAACTAACAATGTTGTTAATCAATTTATATGCAGATTAAATAGAGGTGAGAATGAGGTCATGGAAGAGCTCAATGAACGGAAGGCGACATTCAGTGGAAAGTTGCTGGAGAGAAGTTTAGTTAGAAAAGGAAGAAGAGAAGGTTGGAAATGCAAAGGTTATCCCAAGTCTCAGTCTTGACCAGTTATGAAAGAGGTAAATGTGTATAGTACGTGAAAGGAAACAGAACACAATGGCAAAAGTAGTGGGTTTGAGTGTCTGTGAAGAATATTACATGGCAAACAATAGGATTTTCACTGGACGAGAACCCATTATGAATTAGATATATTATGTGTATGATAGAACAGGCTATTTTAAACTCCCCCGTAATTGAGTGAGTTGTGCTACTAAACTTCGTTTTACACGCATCAATCACGTGAATGAATTTAGTAAGAGGGATGACAAAACGAAAAAGAAGCAAACATAGCTTTGATAAGGTATTAGGATATATATATTCGATGCTATGATTCCTTCTGTTGTTATTAATCTGAGGAAGCTGGAATCTGCCGCATGTTGTGTGTACAACATTGTTGAATGTATGTACCTGATAATAGTAATCAAATTAACAGTTATATTTCAAGCATCACTAACATTGCATGAGGTGAAGTTTCTTGAAGAATCAGGTGCATAAAAGGGAGTTAGCTCAGTGTTCAGTGCGATTGGGAATCGGTTCTTAAGGATTGGTGAGTGGTTTGGAAATATAGGAGAAGGAATCTTATTATTATATTAACCCTATAGAAATTATTTTAATTTGCGTAATGAGTGTTAGATGCCTTTCATTAAAGGGAGGGTCAGATTTTGGGTGTACGATGAAGCTGTCAGCAACAAGCAGAAGAAAAAGAAAACAGGAATATTATAGGCTTTCCTGTTTTAAGTTTCTATTTTGGGAAATTCTGTTGGTGTTTTTCAGTGTTTTCCAGTGATTTCAATACCTCAAAAAAGCAGTGCTTTTCAGTGGTTACTCATTTTCATAAATAACAACTGAAACAGTGTTTTACAGGTGTTTATGGAACATTTATTATTGCTTTTTCCATGTTTCTTCAGAAATTGTATACTGCTCTACATTTCAGACGCTTAATGTAGTCATGAAATACTTTCCATTGTCCTTTGATTCTGCAGCTCAGATTTAACAAACATTTGTAATGCAATAGATCTCCCATTTATGTGAGTTTAAGCTATTGCCATTGTAAATGACAAACCCTTTTATTTATGTTTTAAAAACAAAACAAAAATAAAAGGCCTTGTTATTTGCAATGTAAATAGCTCAAACTCGCGTAAATGCGAGACCTATTGCATTGCAAATGCTTGTTTTAAATGAAAGCGTGAATTGGTCACTCAGCCAGTTGGAAGTTACAGTCTGTGTTACAGAGTCGCTACCCCTCTCCTGCTCAGAGAGTGTTGCATTGCATTGTATCATCGATATAGCGCCCTCACACGTGTTGTGTGCGCAAAGCGCAGTTTGGCACTTCATTTGGTGTCTTTCGAAGGAATGGCTGACTACGCATATATTGCATTTTCTGCGTTGTTTACGCATGGGTACCATTGGCCGCCTCTGCCATAGGAGCCAATATCTAAATATGGGTCCCCCCCCCCAGCTCACATATAGCTCCAATACCTTTGGGTCGAGTTCCCACTATATAATACTGCAGTGGCTTCTAACGTGAATGGAGCGTGAGGTCTATTGCGACTGCGAGGTGTCTGAAATACAAGTGTACTTCACTTAGAAACTGCAGAAGTGCGGTATGACTTGCCACATAAAACAAGCTACCATTTGTATGGGTATTAAAGTGAATTGATATTTGGAAGAGAGATTCGCTCATGAGCCCAGTGTGCGTAGGTGCTAGTCCCCCAGAGAGATCCCACCCCAGGAATGGATGTGCTGTGCGTATGAGACTTGACTGTGTTGTGCATATAGAATTGGACTCCCTATACTTTGAAAACAGGGAAAGTAAAAATGAAAGTCAGATCTGCATGGAAGTAGCACCTTCCTTGAACACCGGTGAGGCGCATGTTTTCAGCAGGTGCTGCTATGTGTGACCATCGACATAAAACCGGACGATGTGATATTATTGAATCTCGCTTTTCTAAATCTACCATCTGTACGTGGTCATACAGTATACATGTCAATACGTTATTATTATGGCTTGGGTCACATTAATATTTCTTCGTTCTCGCGGTCGGACACTTACGTTCCCATTTCCTACAGCCTGCATATTCCCATTCACTTTCAAGATATTACCTCTGCCCATATTGACTTGGTGATTGGTGATTGAAGGCTGGTGCAGTCACCTTTAGAGCATAAGAACTATATTAGAAACTTTAATGGCTCTCTATTGCTCTGAGCAACAGCACCTAGCTGTAACTGTGTATTCAATCATGTAAAGTCTCTAGTTGGCCCAGGTTTTAATTGATTGAAATGGTGCTGTAATCGAGCATTGCAATTAATTTTTTAAATAAGGTTTTCTTTAGGGAATGTGGCAGTAGAAATGTACCGGTCTTTATTTATGTTAACTACAATTATTATTATTTTTTAAATAAAAGGCAAAAGAGATATACCATGAAGTCTTGCTCCCCTGGGCTGAAGGTGCCAGTCACACTGTCAGGCAGATACGGCCAGCACATTTTCTTTGGTACAGTCCAAATGGGCCATCACTTTCACCACATACGGAACAACCAACTCACTGCACTCCAATGCTCTCCCCATCACAGGTGCTAGATGAACAGAACACAAAAACACACCAATGATCTACATGTGATCAGGGCACACAAGTAATGTTCATTCGAAACATGGATGGAGGTTTGGACGATGGGCAGGAACTGGTAACTCTCATCGGTCAGCAAGGATGTTCCTTTTTCTCAGCAGGATGAAAGATGATGATCATAGCATTAGTGTGCTTCTCCATCATTAAAACACATTAGAGGAGCTAGTATCCGGATCCCCTAACTTAAAGCCCCAGTGATTGTGATCCAACCAAACAGGTGTCCAAGCACAGGTCTGTCCCCCGTCGAAATCACTTAAGCCATCCTCTACCTGGCCAAGACGACCTGGCACGAGACAAGTTTATATCCAGCTCTATGTCCGAAATTAAACATCCAATTTAGCTGTTGCATTTGGAAGATGTACATTTCTGGGACCCTTTTTTAAAAATAAGAATGGCAACATTCCCTCATTTGCCCCTGGCCTGCTTATGATTCTTAGTCACTTGTGGAGCAATGTGGCCTTCATACAGGAAAACCCAGGCAATACCATAAATGTTCAAAATGTACATACCCTGACTGATTCTAGCAAAGGATCACTTACACATCAAGCAAGCACCCTAGAAATGGCAACAAAGGAACAGTTCCATCATCTTACACATACTCTAGTTATTCCATTGAAGGATAATTTGCATCATGATACAAACCCTCTAGGGATTCCTGCAAAGGATCACTTGTATCACCATACAAGAACACTATAAATTCCCCCAAACTAATTCTTACATCATCATAATGATGTGAAAGGGGCTCTAGGTAATTCATACAAAGTTTTTTCACATGATGCCAAATTATAGACTACAGTACCATACTGTCCTGTGTGTTCCGGGAATGTAAAATGGAAAACAGACTAAAATCGAACAAATATAATAATTTTCATCATATCGATTTTGTACCCAAAGTCTATAGATTGGAAGAAGGCTAGATCTGCGGCCAGGTCCAAAACAATATGCATTCCAAGGTGTTTTTTCTCCCTGGTACTCATCTAGCAAAGCTAAGCACCCTGCTAAATATCACAACAATTGCACTGCAGGAAGGTGGACAAAATGGGCAGTTTTGGTGCAGATCATGATGACCCAACATGGTTTCTGTAGCTACAGTATACATGTAGCAGAGACGACACTTCCAATGAAGAAGTTCATCGTCTGTTTCCATTAATGATGCCTGGCAGCTGTAGTTTTCTTTAAGTTACCATCTTAAGCACTTGCAAATAACTGCCCATGCAACTTTTTTGAGGAGCAGTGAGATGTTGCCGGAAAAAATAAAGCCTGTATTCCACCTCGTGGGGTTCTGAGGTAGCTTGAAGAGCAACACATTTTATAAATGAACACAATTCGGGGAGCTAACAAGGTCCTTAAACACCTAACGCCTCAAGAATTACTCTGTCTTTCATGTGGCGAGCAATTTTTTTTTTAAAGGCTCTACCCACAAACCAACGTTGGTGTCCAATTAGAAGTAGCCTAGTTTTGTGGTGCGCTAATCCTGATTGGTTGTGTTTCCTACTGTCCTTTTGAATGTACAGCAGAGGATTTAACACCAGCCGTTTGCTGATGGGTCATGAGCTGCTTCCTGCAAATAGTGCAATTTGGGCGCCTACAATGCGCGATCTCACCTTAGTCAGGAAGGTAGCTGTTATTACACTTTGGTCTTCTGAATTGAGTTTCACGTGAAGAAAGTAAAAAGTGAATCTTTAATGGAGAAAACTTTCTCTTGTCACCTATTGCTGAGTTTTCGATGTGGTTCTGCTCACCATTTTGTGTTTGCAAGCAATGTTTGCTTCTGTTGATGGGTTCGGCCGGGTATGACGGTACTTCGGCTGACGGGCTGGATAGTAGTGCCTTTCTTTAAGTTCTTTAAATGAAAAGTCCTTCATCCATGACCCGGCTGTGGTTCGGCGGGCACGTCATCATTCCCTGCACATTTTCTTAGCTTTAGAAAGAAAACAATTTATCTACTCGTTAAGTAAATGGTCTCTTTAAAAACCTGTGAAGTACTCGGGTGCGGCCGCAGTCAGACAGACGGCAGACCACAACAGCTCCTCTCGCCCACTTGAGCCAGGCAGGGGGCCTGGTGTTGCTCTGGCCCTTAGGCCATTCACACCTCGACTCCCCATGTGCAGAAGCAGTTTCCCCTGACACCGCTCCAGGCCACCACAGGCAGGCCAATGGTTTGTAATGCTTTGGCTCCATCAAGTGGGCAAAAAGCGCAACAACTAAAAAAATCAGTGACGCTCGGTTTAAACCGGGTCAGTGGATTTTCATCCGGTAGGGTACTGTCGGGCACAGTCATTTAAAAAAAAAAAAACTCTTTTTATTGAAAAACAAAGGAAACAATACAAACAATAGCATCAGGTGAACAAGAATTGTCATCATTATGAGGTTCAATTTGCCATTCGTACAAAATCATGTATTACAATATGCATAACATTTGGGATCACGGGGGTACCTGTGCTTCTGCTTCTGTTTACCGCATCGGGGGTGTGCACAGTTCACCACGATGACTATTCCAAGCCCCCCATATCTTTCCTCACTTCTCCGGACAACCCCTGGCCACGTACACTGCTCTGAACATACACCAATCTAAATCTTCAACCCATTTAGTAATCCGGGGTGGCTGGCTGGCTCCCCACAACTGAGCTATATTCCGCTTCGCCACCATACATGCCAGCGTTACCCACTGTTTCAGATACCTGTTCAAATCCGCGGGTTTCCATATATTTATTATACATCTTCGGGCCTCCAATTGTATCTCTTCTCTCAGTACTTCTTTCATCTCATCGTGTATCTTTGCCCAGAAGTTCTGCACCCCCTCACAGTGCCAAAGGATATGCATAAAAGTGCCAAGTTCTCCACAACCTCTTCTACATTCTCCGCTCACCGCACGCCCCATGTGTGCTAGTCTAGGCTCTGTGATATATGACCTATGTAAGATCTTAAGTTGCACCATCTGAGCCTCATCTGAACTGCAACCACTTTAGGGGAGGAGACTGCCTCTACCCAGTCCTCATTGTCTAATTCCAATCCATCTGCCCCCCACGATGCTCTAACACGTTCCAACGGGTCATCCATATTATTTATCAGCTTCTTATATATTAAGGAGGTAGTCTTTTCCGGGATGTGACCATCTAGCACTCGATCCTCGAGAGGAGAAGCCCCCGGAGCACCGTCGGGCACAGTCGGTTTTAACCGATTTCCATACAGCCTAATTATAAGCTAGAAGACATCAGATCCAAAATGTATGGTAAATGAAGGAGTTGGAGGAAGCTGAAAATAGAGGAAACTGGTTTAAAGAGTGTTGATGTAGAGTTTTATAGTTGTATGCATAAGTATCATTAACACCACAAAATAATGTACATTTAATTGAAATAAAGATATAACATTGAGCGAATTGCGCGTATACTAACATTAGTCAATGGAGGCCTCAAATTCAAAATGACAACTTTGCTCGTAGCCATCTTTCAGCACACAGTGTTCTTTCTATTTCTGTCTGTTTGTAATAACTGTTGTAGATGCCTGAAAAGCACCAGGTATGGGAACTGCATTGTGTGAATCTGTGGGATAGTGCTGAATAATGTGATTTCAGAAACTTGTTAGTTCTTTCTTTAACCTGATTGGTGCAATCTGTATGATTTTTGCTAGACCTATCAGCCTTAGGGTGGTCTTCCCCAAAACATTTTGCCTGCGTACCTCCTCTTTTTGGTGATTCTTTTTGTTGGCCTGAGGACTCTGAGTACTTTACTACTGCTGACCAGGTCTAAAGTGCATTTGTTTCTCCCCTAAACATGGTAACATTAGTGCATACAAAATTGGCATATACAATTTACTCCTAAGTCCCTTGTAAAGTGGTATACCATATACCCAGGGCCTGGAAATTAAATGCTACTAGTTGGCCAGCAGCACTGGTTGTGCCACCCACACAAGTAGCCCTTTCAAACACGTCTCGGGCCTGATACTGCTGAGCCTGTGTGTGCAGTTTTACTGCCACTTCAACATGGCATTTTAAAACCCTTGGCTAAGCCTTAAACCTGCCTTTTATTACACCGAAGTCACCATTAAGGTAGGCCTTAGGTAGCCCATAGGGAAGTGTGCTGTGTAAGTAAAAGGTAGGCCATGTACTTTTATGTTTTGCATGTCCTATTTGAGAAGAACACCTACATTCTTTATTCCCTCCAGCATGGATTTACCCAGTGCATCGCCTTCAGAACAACTGCACTCAGAACCTGCGCTTCGCTCAACTGACCCAAGACATCTTCACAGCTGCGTGGAGAAATCCATTGCAACACCTCCATTGTGTAGGAATCATTGACCCATATCGTGCTGCAACAAGGTTTAAGGTACTTTGCTCAGGAGACTCTGCCTGTGTTCTGTAAGTGGCCTGTGCTTCATCGTGGGCGTCCTGAACTCTTGACTTTGTCCTGACTAGGTGCTTATTACCTCTCAGCACTATTTCTGCCTTTAATCTTTCAAAATTCATTTCACGACTCCTACATATTGGATTTTTGTCATTTTGGTCTTGATTTATTTCTAACATTATAATCTATTTTTCTAACCTTGTGTGGAGCCTTTTTGAGGGGTTTTCATTGTCTTGTCATTGTGTGGTGCAAAAATACTTTGAGGCGGTACGAGGAACGAGCACAGGTCGCTTACGGCTCCAGACGCATCACTTGGGCCCTTATTAAGGAGGCTCTTTCTTGCCTTGGAGTTGCCATTATATATGTGACCTCCCCGCTACTCGGACATGGTCCAGTCCTACAAGGAGACTATTTCTACTTCGTATTTCCACGCAAACTTTTGATACAAACAAACGCCCTGACGAAGTTCAGTCCTTTTGAACGAAACGCGTTGGCTGAGGCTTATTGCACCTATTTGTTGGATTACCTAATAAAGAAAAATTTTCAAAAAAGAAAAGAGACCATTCGTTGTTACTGAAACAGTTGATTGGGGGTAGTGCACCACTCCATTTGTTCACAATTGCTATATATCTGCTTTGCAGTTTGCATCTTTCAAAAGCAGGTGCAGTAGCAGTTTGTGCACACCAAATTATGACTTCATCATTATTAACAACGGGAAAGTAACTAAGAGGTGCGGCCACTGGAGTTCGCTGTTGACCCTGGCCTTCCAAAAATACTTTACACATTGCCTCTTAAGTTTAGCCTGCCTGCTCTGTGCCAATCTACCAGAGGTTGAGCACAGGCTAACATTTAGTGTGTATCTTACTTACCCTGACTAGGATTGTGGCTCTTACTTGGACAGGGTACAAACCTCTGCCAACCAGAAAACTAATTTCTAACAATTTTAATATAAATGTATTAATCTATGAGTTTGATTGTATTTTGCATTATAAAAGAAGCCCATTCCTGAGGGTGTTGGGCTCACTCTGCCTTGAGCTTTAGGAGACGACTCTACATTAGTCTGACCTCTGATTTATGACTCGTTTTATTTGAGCTGAATTATATTTTCCATTTGCATTTTGTTCTGGGCATCATGCTATTATTTGATTTAAATGACTATTTGACTGATCTGAGACATCTGTTTGCTTTCTGTAATCATTTAAATCTTTAAATAACGTTTTGGTTTGATTAAAATGCTTGTCAGTCTTTATTATAAAGCCTGGTATTGAGTATCATATTTAGGGCCATATGTATCATACTTCCGTTTAGCGAATTCCAAATAGCGAATTTTAAGGAATCGCTATTTGGAATTCGCAAAACGGTATGTATGTACAAAATCGCTTTTCAATAGCGATTCCTTAGCATTCCTAATTTGCGATTAGCAAATTGCTAATCGCAAATTACCCATTCATTTCCATGGGCAGGAGGCCCATAGGAATGAAAGTGCAATTTGCGATTAGCAATTTGCTAATCGCAAATTAGGAATTTTTTCAAGGGTGCAGGGGTGTCTCAAGAACACCCTGCTGCACCCCTGAAAAAGACATTTGGGGGCATATGGCGCACATACATGCCCTAAGGGCATGTATGGGCGTCATATGGCACCTTTGTTTTTTTGAAAAAAAAGCTTTTTGAAAAGAATTTGCAACTTACCACCAACTAGAAGTTGGTGGTAATTTGCGAATCCTTAATGGCAATTTTTGAATATTTTTTGTTTGATACATTGCATTTAAGGAATCGCAAAATTTGCGATTCCTTAAGTGCAATCGCAAAATAAGGAATAGCACATTTTGCAATTCCTTATTTTGCATCAAACATGTTTGATACATACCATTTATCTAATTAGCATTCGCAAAGGCCGAAATTCGCAGAATTTCGGCCTTTGCGAATGCTAATTAGCTTGATACATATGGCCCTTAATTTTTAGACATGTCCAGTTGAGGATTCGCAAAAAATTACTCACCAAGATTTTAGGAATCCAATGAGATTGAGTGAACCAAACTATGTACTATTAGGTTGGTTTTTGAAATTCACTAGTTAGAGTGGGTCACAATTGCACCTACCTCATGAACATAATGAGGTAGATCGCAAATTTTGTTTTACTCCATTTGGATGCCACCACAGGGATGGTGGCCCGGTGGAGTCAGCATTTCAACATGCCAGTGATTGGGTTTAAATAAAGTAAACTTTTTTTAAAAATCCTACCCATTTGCCTTTAAACGAAATGTGGCTGTGTTTCAAGAACAAAGTGTATTTTCTTTTAACGTTTGAGTGTTTGCAGTGCTGGCCTCGAAAAATCTACTTGTCTACTCGCTATGGCAAGGTCGAGCTCTTTGTAGCGCCTACTCATCCTATCTGGCAAGTGAACTTAAGCTGCAAGGAACAGGTGTTCTGTTCATTCAGAAAATGAATGAGCAATAAGGAATACTTTAAATCTTGTTTTTATATTGCCACTTTTGCTGTCTGTTCAAGGACAGAGGTAAAATGTCAGTTTGTCTTTTTACTAATTGTTTCTTATCTTATCCTGAAAATGGTGTTTACTTATCTTTCTCTTATTACAGTTAGAGGTTTTTTTCAAGCGAGCTGTTGATGGCTGGGGTACATATATTATTTGTGGATTTGCCAGTGGTTGCATTAATGCATTCCCTGGCTGATTGTATACCTGCTCTTCCATTTTCTTCATCCCATCTCTTGGTTCTCAAGTCTTTAATAAAATGCCCATAGTTATGGCAATAATGGCATGTCTGATCTATCCTCTGAGGGCCTATCCAACCTTGTCCTACCCTTCTTTGTCCTCCTCTACTACTTCCTTGTGCCCTAACATCATTTTGCTGTTGAGGGTACTGTTGTTGGCAATCTCTGGGACCTGACCCACAGATATCACAGTCATCTGAGCAGTGGCAGATACTACATACCCTTCTGCTGCTCCCTTAATTGCTAGTTTTTGCTGTACTAACTTGGCTGTTGCCTTCCTCGTAACCTCCGGCTTGTTCCTCTCTTTTTCCTGTTTCTTTTTACAAAAATATATTGTGAGCCTGTATCTCTATCCAAGGTTTGGCTCCTAATTCCACTATGTTGTCTAAATTATCTTACACATCAGAGTGTAAACCTTTCTTTGCGACATTATAAAACAACTCAGCATTTTCTCCTGTTACTTCCCAACCTTGGCTTACTTCTTGAATCCATTTCTCTTTCACCCTGCTGAGGAATTGGGTCAGGTCCTCATTTGGCTGCATTGATTGAGCCATGAGGACCCAATGTCTGGCCTATCTGCATATTGTTTCCTCAGCTGAACATTACTAGACTGCGTATATTTTCTGATACTTAACCATTAATGATTTACCATCGTGGGTGAGACTTGTAGTCAAATATTACTGTGTACCGAACGCAGTCACCCCTAGGACTTACTCACATTCTTATACTTCTGGCAAAAGTCCAATCTGGTATGTTATTCTCATCACCCTCTCTTTTAAAAATGTGCAGACCACCATTTCTCGACTGAGGAAACAAATGACAATCAATTGTATCCTTTTTTATAGACATCGTATTTTTTATTTTTTGTTCACCAGGGTTACTAATTACTAACGATGGCATCATTTTCTCTTTTACATAAGGCTCAGCCTAATTCATCATTCAAATATGGCCGCTACTTTAGAGGCCTCTTTTGGACGAGGACCGGCATAGCGCCACACCTATTTAAGTTTTGCTGCCGATGCACAACGTGTTCTCAAATATCACCACCAATACCACCTTCATTCTTATACTTTACCGCAGAGAAGAAGGGTGGCACGGACACATGGCTCTCAGGAAAAATCATAGAGAAACAGGGATTTTGTTACTTAAACATTCTTCACAGCAACTAATGTTTATTCTTTTGTACTCTCACTGTGAGCTGTTCCCTGATTGTAGAGGGTCGCACATATTTCCACGATCCGACTAGTGATGGTTCGGACTATGCAATGACCCAATTAAAGAGAGGGTGGCATATAGCTTGATGAACAGACTAGCGTTGACTTATACAATATCCTACACCAGCAACGCCAGTACTAGTCAATGCATTGCTTGATTTACTATTGATTTTACTTTTCGCTGATGCTTCCATTTTTTAGACCGGTAACAACAAATATGCTTGGTATAGGAATGTGTAACTTCCTCTTTTTTATATATACTTTTCAGTGGAGCTTACCATGGCCTCCCCTCTAGCCTAACCAGAAATTTCACCTCAATACGTCTCATTGAACAATCGGTGATTTCTCGTTTGTGGGATAAATCGCCCTACCACTCATTTCTATTTGTCAATTCACAACAGATTAGCGCTATTTTCAGCCACTTACTTCTTTGACCACGATAACCCATAGAAACTTAACTTTCGCTTATTTTGTATACACCCTCTGTTTTTTGGCAATACTCTTGCTCTTTGGCAGTGCTTTTCCTGTTCCATATTGATTCTCTTTTCTCTGTTGGACTTCTCCAGTTAAACTCAGCTCTTTACCTTCCACAAGGATTTCTTGACTAGAAAGACTACTTCAGCGTACCATGGATGAGTGATTGGATTCTGAAATATATATATATATATATATATATATATATATATATATATATATATATATATATATATATATATATATCTTTTCATTTCTTCTAGGTGGGTTATTTACTCATACCTACTCTAACCTTTGGTTAAATGAGGTTAGCACATGGGCACATCACTCTACTAATGTTCACCTTCCATCGACTTAGAAACTTGTCTCATATACTTGGGTGACGGTTTCCTATTTGTAAAGTTCTGTGGTATAGGACCACGACACTTGAATGTCTGTTTCTTCTTAGAAATATTGCGATAAGTCAACTTTGACACTTCTTTGTGTAAAGTACACTGCTGCATTTTTGTTTCAAAATACTCCTTTTATTTGGAGCATTGCTTTGTGGGATATATACATATTTTTCCACACTTTTTCCCCAGATTTGGGCTATTAGTCTATCTGCTTTTCTGTATTTTCTTTTCTGACAGTTACTGTAAATGCTTTGTACAAATAAAAACGTTCTTTTGTAAACACTCTCCAGTCTTGAAGAAGTAATGAAGTGACAAAACATGTTGGCTGTACGTTTTCCTGAAGAATACAAGCCTGACAACTCATATGTAACAAATTACATGTTTTTGTGAATCAAACTCTTACATATGTTTTGCACTAAATGAGGAATTGTGCTTGTTATGCAAGTCTGTTTTGTTTGGACATTTCACTTCCTGTTTAACCCCTTGAGTGCTGCCCACCTTCAACGGGCGTCACGTGCACTACCTCGGTAGTGCTGCGCACGTCCGTTGAACGTCACGGCCCCGCCCGCGCAATAGAACGTTCTGCACCAGCACGGAACGTTCAGCGCAGGCAAGGGGTTAATATATACGTTTGAGAGTGCTTTGGTTCCATATTTAACTCTTGTTTAACTCACTGATATCATTATCAGTGTTGGTCTACACATTTGGTAGTAGGCTGCCCTAACTATGACAGCACCTCGCCATTATTTTGATTTTCTCCAATTGTACCATTTTTCCACTCTACTTTCTGCTCCTCTCATACTAGGTGCGATAACTGTTACCACTACTAGACACCTGTATCACAGAGGGCCGGTTGGGGTTTACCATTAAGGTGTATTTTTTCCTGTATTGGTTCTGGCAACTGCCAGTTTGGAATATCTGACCCCTGGTGTACCCTACTTTCTGTGGCCCTCTGAGGACACTGATGGGCAATGTGTTCCCACTCAGCACAATGGAATCACTGTGGACCCTGACCACTATTTCCCTGTGGAACTCTGGCTGGAGGTTCGAGGACTACGGGTGCTCTATTCTATAAGGGGGTCGAGTCAGACTGGGACTGGCTTTAAATTCTGGGGATCAATGAAAAGCGCATACAAGTTCCACAGTGGTTGTGCATGTAAGGTTGGGATGCTGTTTGACCCAATTTTGTGCACTCATAGGTAAGGCATCAATGATTGTTCAAGATATGCTTTTTCAGTGTAGTGGCCGTATTGGGTTGAAGCCTTCGGTTCCCCAGGTCCCATATATGGTAATAGGGAGCCCTTGGGTCTAAAATCAGTGGACCTTATTCCCTTTAAAGCAGCCCTTCGACACTACCATCATCAAATAAAAGTGGAAAAGTAGACATACTACTCTAACCAAATTAACCAGGCAGCAGCAAATCAGAAAATAATTTTTAACATCGTGAAATACTATGTGAACCCAAAAATACTAGACCAGGAAATCCAGCCATCACAAGGTTTATGCGATCAAATTGCAGAATTTTTTGAGAATAAAATCATTGACCTGAGGAAAGATTTTATTGAGACCACTCTCTTGGCTAATAAGCCAATATCCTTAGGGGCTACAGGAGAATTCCCTTGTTTTCAAGAGATCTGTATGGAACAGTCTAGGCAAGCCATTCTCTCCTGTAAATCAGGTTGACCCTTTGACCTCTCCAAGAGTACTACATGCACTTGTGGACATTATAAATCCAACTATAAATCAAATAGTCCACTCTTCATTTGAATCCTCTAGGGTACCAGATAATTGGAAGATTGCGGCGGTAAAATCCCTGCAAAAACTGAAAATCGCGGACCCTACCACCCTCTTTAATCTCAGACTAATCTCATTGTTACCATGGCTGAGTAAAATAGTCGAGAAGTTGGCTAACAAGCAACTAAATTACTTTTGCAGAAAGAAAATATTTTACATCTAAAACAATCTGGGTTCAGACCTGGACATTCAACAGAATCAGTGGTGCTTCATACTACGGAAACCCTAAAGTTTGCCCTAGACCAGGGCAAGGATGCAGTACTGATTCTGTTGGACTTATCGGCCGCGTTTGACATGGTCTCTCATGACATTTTGAGAGACAGGCTTGTGACTTGCGGCGTTACCAATAAGGCGCTCTCCTGGTTCTCATCTTTTTTAGAAAACAGACGTAACATAGTTACCATTGGTTGCCACAATCCACAGAAAAAAAAGCTATCATCAGGGGTGCCACAGGGCTCATCCTTAAGCCCAAAGTTATTTAACCTCTATATGACCCCTCTGCTTTTTTTAATGGACTCTTTTGGTGTTGAAGCCATTACATATGCAGATGATACACAGATCATTCTTACCTTAGACAAAAATTCTACTGTGGCGGAAGAGAAATTCCATCACTGCCTAACGGCAGTCATGACCTGTATGAAACTTAATCATCTGAAATGTAATAGTCAAAAAACTGAAATCATGCTGTTCGGGAAAGCCAACCTTTTCACGCCCAGCAATGGTGGCATGCAAATATGGTTCCACCTCCAAATACTGCAGATACAGTACGGAACTTGGGGATTAAGTTTGATCCATCCCATTCCTCAGGCAAGCACCTGCAGTGGCAGGTATGTGCTTCCACACCATAAAGATTTTGAGAAAGTTCCTAGACTTACCCCCTATGAATGCTAGGAAGGCAGTATCTGTTGCACTGGTTTTATCGCATTTGGACTACTGCAATAGCTTGTATGCAGGAGTAAATAAGACTGTTTTAAAAAAACTATAGGTGGTCCAGAATGCAGCAGCCAGGTTGGTGTTCCGGCTTCCCAGGGGATCCCCTTCAGCTGCAGCACTCCAACGCCTGCACTGGTTGCCAGTTCATAAAAGGATCCTGTTTAAAGTTTTAACATTCACATATACAGCCATAAAGGCATCAAGGCGGACATATCTTAGGTCCAGAATACGCCCCTATTCCACACAACGCCTTTTGCAGTAATCTTCGGGTAATTTCTAGCAGCCCCAGCTATCGTTTGAAAACTAAAAGAGGAAAAACCATAGCTGTACTAAGAACCAAAGCCTGGAACACTTTACTGCTCCAGCTAAGATTGGCACAATCAGAACTTCTGTTCAGGAAACTGCTAAAAACATGGATTTTCACTGCCCCTGACAACATGGTGCTCTCTCTCATCTGATCCTCGTTTTTTAATTTGACTCCCCCGCTGCTGTATATTACAGACCTCATGAAGGCTTTCCGCTAGTGCCAAGATGCTCCTTGGAGTGAATGTAGCGCTTTATAAATATTTTCATTCATTCATTCCCCTGTGGACCACTTCTCCTTCCTAAACTTGGCCCAGTACTTTTCAGGGTCACACCCTAACCTCTCCCTGATAGCTTTCTTAATATCCTCATGGGACGTTGTTCCTGCCGGACTGTCTGCTTGATTAGCGGCCTAAAGCTCACTGGACTTGCTATATACTGCCCCTACTTCTCAAGAGGCCAAGCCGCCGTTAAGACGATGGGTTCAAAGTTAGTAGTCCGGGTCGTCTTCCTCCTGATACTTTTGCAACACGGTACCCAGAACATTTGGATGCACCTTGTGCTAATAATAGCATCCGTTAGCCTCAAAATCACCATGTTTGGACCTGCTCATTACTGGTCAAAAGTTCAGCCTGACCTTTTAAGAACTCTTGGAATGTCTCACGGTCCTGTTGGACAGCTTGGGCCTGCTGATCAACAACTAACAGCAGGTGCTGTTGCACCTCTCCTAATTGCGTAATCAGGTCCTTTAGTGGAACGTGTTGTGTCATGGTGACAGACACACTTTATCCCACTGCTGAACCCACTTGTTATAAGTGGAAGGACCCAGGGATGAGGTTTAAAGGTTTCCCAATTATTTTTATTGCGTCTGGGTTTTAGCAAGTCTTGGATTGAGATAAAAGTATGAATGAGGCACTTCAGAAAAGGCTGCTCCCCAGCCTTCGCTGTCCTCCTTAGTCTTGTGCAAGGACAGTTCTCTTCCCCGTGCTGCCAGTCTCAGAGCATGGATACCCTTGGAAAAATCCACAAGTATCAAATTAGTAGGGCGAAACCTTGTCTAAGATGAGCGTACGTGCTACCACCACTTTACAGTGTTTGCTGCTTTATACACAACCACCCTGTGTAGTTTCCATCACCACTTTGTACTGCCATTCAAATATATTCAAGGCATGTTGATACTCTTCCCCCTCTCTCTTTTAGCCCACCACCTCCACCTCTGTATGATTAAGGTTTCTGGCACTTGCCTCTGGCTACGAACCGTCTCCAGGGCCGTGGCTGTAGTGTCCAGATTGTCTTTTCTCTTGTCAGACTGCTGGGATTGTTTGTGTTGTGTTGGTGCTCTTGTGGCCACCTACTGCTTCCTTCTTGTCTCCCTCCGGCGTAGCAGAACGTGTCATCCTCTGCCGATTTTGTCATCTTCTTCCCAAGCCAGGGTTCCCTGCATCAAGTCACTTCCTGTTTGGCACTCCACATATTCACTGTGGTCGCTTCCCTGGTCGGCGTCTCCCTCCTCGCGCTTCCTCTTTTCAACGCTGCAGCTAGGCGGTGTTTCACCTTGCTCCGCCCCCATCAACACTAGTCTGTCGGACGTCATAGCCTCTCAACCACAGTTAGCGCCCATATTGGATCTCTCGAGCGGATCCCGGTCCAAATTGAGGTGGCATGGTAAGCAAAAGAACGATGGGTTGGAGTGATTAGACAAATTGCAAGCATTCCTCGCATCACCTTTTTTGCGTTTGATGTACCCCCGTTCCCCCAAGTGGCAAGAATGGAAAGGACAATGAAAAATAGGATGCGGAGAAACTTCATTCCTGCTCACAGTGGACAGCTAGAGTCCCTAAGGTGTCAACATTACAATTTTAGAACTAAAATGATTTCAATCAGTTTTTGTTTATAACAAATTTATATCTAAGCAATTTCAATGTAAATGATATTTACATCATGCAAGTGACAACATTCATGAAAATAAATGCATTGCTTTTAACAATTGTGATGATATTGCAG
Source organism: Lissotriton helveticus (assembly GCF_964261635.1). Lineage (NCBI taxonomy): Eukaryota > Metazoa > Chordata > Amphibia > Caudata > Salamandridae > Lissotriton > Lissotriton helveticus. Next base: position 847,814,624 of record NC_136057.1, on the reverse strand, counting down.
GTTTGTCAAGCAACCCCAATGGATGTATGACGTTTCAACGCATGCTTTTACAACGCATGCCATTACGACGCAGGTTTACAACGCAAGTCGTTACAACAACTTGCGTTGGGGGGCGCTGGATAGTGAATAGTTTAATTTACTATTCCAACTCCAGTCCCCGTGGACTGTAGGGAAGGTGTTGGATAGTAATTAAACTATTCCCTATCCTAGAGCGCCCCGAGCGCAATGCGTTGTAATAACTTGCGTTGTAAAAGTTGTGTCGTAATGGTCGTGCGTTGTAAAAGTTGCGTTGTAAAGGATGTTCCCCACCCCAATGCATTTCGGGTTAATACCCTTCTTCAGGGGGATAATAATTTTGTTCAACCAACAGAAATGTAAAACAACTCTTCCGTGGCCTCCCGCCGGAACACAAAACAGAAACAACGACTTTTTAGGTTCTAATATGACATGTGGGATACATCAGATGCAGATATATCAGCGTCAGCACTAACCCTGGGCGTAGTTCACGTAGTAGCGCTATGCGAAGCTACGCGAAGTGCACTTCGCACTACGCAAGCTACACTTAGCACTACGCGAACTGCATAGTACCCTGTTCGCAATGATTGCACAGTGCCGGATGCTTGTCTGCACTGTGCAATCATTGAAGACGGCATCTTGCACAGTGCGAGCTGTCTTTTACTGCCGCTCAAGTAGATTTTAACTCGAGCGGCAGCTTTCTCAAAGCGGACTGGTAGTTTCTCATCTTGAGCGGTCGCAATGAGAAATCTGACCTCCCCGCATTGAGAATCTCGCCGGGAGGTTTATTTTCCACGCACGCGATCGGCAAATTGATGTTGCTGATCGCGAACGAGGAAAAAGTCTCGCCGGGATGTCATTTTGCTTGCTCGCGGTTGCCAACTTGGCGTTGAGGACCGCGAGCAAGCAAAAAAGGACCGCTGCACTACTCTACGCGTGTTTGCACTGTGCTACGTGCAGTTTGCATAGTGCGAAGTAGCGCAAACTTTGCAAACTACGCAAGCGTAGCGTAGTGCTTTGCCCAGAGTTAGTCAGCACTCACTGCGAGCAACCTCTCCCCAAACATGTGTCATGCTACTGAACTAACATGTGCTTAAAAAGAACAACTGTGTAATCGGAGTGTTCTAACTTATTTCACTAAATAGTGCAAAAAATAGTGAATGTCTGGTGCTATTCCAAAAAATGCAATGGCGTCAATTGAAAACATGTTGTCCAAGTGAAGTGAACATAATGGTTTCCTAATGTTTAACTAAGGAGTCTAAACACCAGGTATGACGCTGCACTGCCTTGTAATTTAAGTGCGTACCGTGCCAAATTCAAAAATCCCAAAAACAAGTTAATGAGTACCTCTGAGTAATTGATTGAAAAAACGTTCCGAATTACAATAGATGTGAAACGATTCTTGTCATGTAAGTGAGAGCACGTTATTAGGACCGACATGCAACCATATTAAAAAAACTTTGTGAAAATATTTTGCGGTACCTTACCTTTCATGTGCGCCGCAATTACTTGTTTGAGTGGCAGTCTGTAAAAACTAGATATAAACTCTATTAAAATGCCCAGAATATGAATTTATGCTGCTTTTCAGAAACAGAGAAACAACCGACCTCACTCACCAGAGTTTGGTGCAACAGCGTCTGAAAGCACGTGTTACCGTCATGACAGCGATATGTACAGCGTCCCTTTATTTTGAAACCTAGAGGAACCCCCCTGGATTTCGGATCTCAAACTCAGAAAACGTTATAAATTACTGTAACTCAGAGTGAAACAACATTCACACTTGTGCGAAATGTGACAAAATTGTCAAATAAACGTTTAGAAAATAAACAAAAAACTATTGTGAATGTGACCTTATACTCATGTAAACATCCGTAAACCATCGATGTAAGTGAATGACAGCAGTTCGTGCATCATTCAATAAGTGTAGATGCATAGGAACACCCCCTCAAAGGATGCAACTACCATGGTTCAAACCACATGAACATGATGGTTCAACTATGAACAAAACCGGGGTCCTGAGAGAGGTTCAAGTACATAATATGCGGTTTCGACACAGGCGGCTCAAGGACAGAAGTGCAGAAAACTAAAACGAACGTATATGTAATTGCGAAAGTGGCCTCATCCCTATCTAGTGTGATTTTGGGTCAGTGATGTCTCAGTGGATGCAGACACAGAAGTAGAAAAAGAACAGTTGTATATAAACATTTTATCTGCAACTGTTACAGGATAACACAGTATCTTAGAGGAAACACATTTCACAGTGATCATTGAGACCTTTTGGAGTAAGAGTCCCCAAATATTTAATCCAAAAGGTTTCCCTACGAGCTAATTGAATGTGTGGATCTATGTTTGTGTGTGTGATGATCTTCTCTAGAATAGTGAATCGTAACGGTAGTATCTTGTGTTGAGAGTTAATCCAATGGGCAGCTAAGCAAGAATTACTATTTTTTGTACGTATCATGCTTTTATGTTCAACTATTCAATATTGATTTTTCTTGAAGTGTGACCCCCATAAGTCAATCTGCAAGGACATTTGATTGCATAAATCACTCCTTCAGTGTTGCAATCTGAGGAGTGTTTCAACACAATGCTTTTCCTCGTGTGAGGATATAAAAATGTTTTACCAATAATTACATTCCCACATTGACCACAGTTCCAGCTTTTCTTCATGCCTGTATGAGTATGTGAATCTTTTAAGTCCTTAGTTTTCAAATTTCTCTGAAATTCTTTGCACGTGTATTTGCGAATAGTGGTTTATCCATAAACACCATGGTAGAATCCACTTCCTGTTCTCTGAAATTCTTTGCACGTGAATGTGCGAATAGTGGTTTATCCATAAACACCATGGTAGAATCCACTTCCTGTTCAAGAATTTCCCATCAAGTAAACTCGAGAGAGAGTACCCCACTGACACCAGGGAACAGGGTACAGTGACAACTTAGTCAAAGGGAAATCCCTGGGTGTACGTTATGGCAAATGTGTAATTGTGTTACTTTATACCTTCAATTCAGTCATGCACATTGTTTGTCTACACAACTCAAGGATTAAAATAAAAAAAATAAAAAATTATAAGTAGAAATGGATTTCCACACTAAAAATTGAACGTTCACAATCTTTTATTATTGTTCTAAAACGTAAAGACTCCTCTTCACACAATCATATGTTAAAATTTCAAAGACTTCCTGGAGGTAATAAAGAATATATTGTACACTGAATAATCAACAAAATATCCCCGTAATAGTGATATTGTTTCTCTCCCTATATATTCAATACAGAGATTTTAAACAATAAGTCTAGAAGCCGGTGACCCCAAAGAGACGGCATGTTCTGATGAAGGTGTTACAACATCCAGTGATATAACACCGAAACGCGTCGACGCATTCTTAAATGTTTTAGAATCCAAACAAGGTCAAGGAAGCAACAGATATCTGTATTTTACTGCTACTGTTCTTTGCACCACTAATATAAAAGAAAGACCTTTGGATCTAGATAAATAGTGGCGGGAGAATCTTAAGGCCACAGTGGTAGGGGGTTTGTGAAAAGAATTTAATAGTATTTTATATTGTAATTGTATTGATTATCTGTTCCCTTTTTTTTTAACCTTTTTTCTCGTCAAATAATTTCAATGTATATGATACCGTTATGTTTATGTAATATGTGATGATTTGTTATTAACTGTCGGTGTAACTTTATGGTAATTGATTCATAAAGTGATGTTTTATGATACCTGTTCAAAGAAAAAAAAATGTCTTTGAAATTTTAACATATGATTGTGTGAAGAGGAGTCTTTACGTTTTAGAACAATAATGAAAGATTGTGAACGTTCAATTTTTAGTGTGGAAATCCATTTCTACTTATAATTTTTTATTTATTTTTTATTTTTTTTATTTTAATCCTTGAGTTGTGTAGACAAACAATGTGCATGACTGAATTGAAGGTATAAAATAACACAATTACACATTTGCCATAACGTACACCCAGAGATTTCCCTTTGACCAAGAATTTCCCATCTCCTTAAGATACTCCTTTTGATCTGAGATGATTGATGAGAACATTTTAGCACAACAATAAATCCTTGCGATGTTTTTAAGTGACAATATTCTTTGCTGAGTCCAATATATCAAACAGGTATCCTTGTTCAATGTATCTATCAAATTGCTCCTGTATGGTTGCATCTTATTGTGGATCATTAGATGAAATTCTTTTGATGTGAATTAATTGAGATACTGGTGAATGTTTTTTTAAAGTTGGAGGATGAAAACTGGAGAAATGCAGTGCGTTATTTCTGTCAGTTGGTTTCTTATAAACTGATGTAGATAAACCAGTATCACTATTCTGAATAAGAATGTCTTAAAAAGTTGATCATGTCTTTGTAGATGTGGTGCGTGAATTGAATTCAGGGACTTTGTTGATTGAGTATGCAAATATTCTCTTCTAGTGTCTCTCGATCACCATTCCAAATCAGAGTGCAAGCAGGGAAAGATTTGTGGAGAGAGGGTACTCTAGAGAAATGGTGGAAGGGGCAATAAGACGTGCCAACAAACCCTCTGGGCATGATATGATTGCCAATGTTGAACCAACACAAGCACGAGAAGACAAGGAGTCTGGTCAGCCTAGGTTGATAACAGCTTACAGCCGGCAGCACAAACAGATACACAACATAATCCGCAAGAACTGGCAGGTCATCAAGGGAGATCCGGTGTTTGGGGGGATCTTAGCTGATAGGCCAGCGATAACATACAGTCGGGCCAGATCTACGAGCGATATGTTGGTGAGCAGCAGTCCTGAAGTGGCTGATGACAACTGGCTTGGGAAAAGTAAGGGCTTTATTAAATGTGCTATCTGCAAGGCATGTAGGATAGGGAAAAACCGTACTTCCTATACCACGCCTTTCAGTGACGAGGTGATGAGCATCAAAAAGAAAATCACCTGCAAATCAGACTTTGTAGTTTACGTGTTGGAATGCGCTTGTGATCTGCGTTACGTGGGCAGCACGAAACTGCAGGTCCACAAGCGCATTCTTCAACATTTAAGGGCAATTAGCAACAGGGATGAGACTTACCCTGTTGCTAGACACGTGAATTCATGCCACGGGGGTGACACTGGGTGTCTCCAGTACTATGCTATAGATATGGTTCCGCCCCTTCGAAGAGGGGGCGATAGGGAAGCCTGGCTTAGAATATTGGAGACTCGATACATCTTAGAGCTCAATTCAAAAACTCCTAATGGCCTGAACCAAACTGAAGATTTACATTCGTGTCTGTATTAAATATGACAATTTTGTGGGGGGTTTTTTGATCAGCAAAACATCTGTACTGTAATGAAGTTTGAGTAGACTGTATATACATGAAATAATGTCGAACATTAGATGGCTTTTTAACAAATAATTCTTTATGGTGATGGGTGTAGTGTTACTTTTAACTTCTGGGAAGTAATGTTTATTCACTGAGACTTAAAGAAAAAGTTAAAGCGGTTTAGAGTGCATTAGAAGCTTTCTCTCAGTAAACAGCAGTGTCGACGCAGTGGTGACAGGAGTTGGTATGCCCACTTGGGCTCAATTTTGAGAAATGGTCCTCAAACATGTATTCCTCAGCAATATACTTAGGCTTTTTCCCATTTGCGTAATTTGCACATCACAGAGCGAATTTGCACAGAATTAATGGAATGTATATTTTTTAGTCATGATTTTAACATGCAATATACAGTGTCATTTTATTCTTTTAATTGATTTTATATTGGAATCAATTCAATTAATGGGAATATGCGTGAGGGTGACATGAGGACAAAGAGTCAACATGTGTTGAAAAAGCAATAATTTTCTTTAACTGTTTGATCTCTTACGTATACGTGTTGTTTAATAGCACAGATGGACCATGACTGATTAATGTATGCACTGAAATCTTACATGCAATGTATCGTGCATTTTTTCCTGGACCAGGCTGAAGTCTGTTTTTTATGTCCACAGGCTGGGAGGTCAGCTGATGAAGCACTTGCACTTTAAATTGATTGGTAGAATGCCAGACCATGTGATGTGATCAAGGGGCAGAGGTCCCGAAACGCGTCATGGCGGCGTGTTTTTCTGCACGAGGATGAAATAAAATAAAAATGCAATTTTCCAACTGGGTCCGGTTTTCGTTTTTGTTCTGAAGCTGCATTTGGGGCATTACGGAGTTCGTCTCATATATATATATATATATATATATATATATATATATATATATATATATATATATATATATATATATATATATATATATATATATATATATATATATATATATATATATATATATATATATATATATATATATATATATATATATATATATATATATATATATATATATATATATATATATATATATATATATATATATATATATATATATATATATATATATATATATATATATATATATATATATATATATATATATATATATATATATATATATATATATATATATATATATATATATATATATATATATATATATATATATATATATATATATATATATATATATATATATATGGACACCACACCTCATAGCCCAGAACATGTGTGGCAGTTCCTGCCTGGAAGCGCTGCAGGTCGGGTCTCCAACGGGAGAGGAACAAACAAACCGACCAAACGGAGCCACAAGCCAGCATGAGAGAAACACTGCATGCTGGATGATGTAGTCCTATTCAGGGCAACAGGTGACTCCGTGCCGTGATTTCCAGATGACCATAACTACTTTAGTGAGATGGCAGCATACACAGAAAAGCAACATCGGAACTGCAGACTCCAGTGGCAACTTTTTACCAAAAGGCATTTGATAAAGGACATTTCCGAAACGCGTCATGCCTAAATGTAAATAAATGAAAATGGTGAACCTTTTTAGCCCCGCTGTGTCGCCTCATAATCTGCCTCGCAAGATGGAGATTAGCCTTGGAATATATATATATATATATATATATATATATATATATATATATATATATATATATATATATATATATATATATATATATATATATATATATATATATATATTTTGACTACAGACGTCCCAATAGGAGCAGGGTCAGCTGCTCGCCCACCAATAGGAGCGCCGCAGCGATATCAAAAGAAAGGAGGGAGAAGGTGCAAACCATTAAAGAGCGGCGTCTGAAGAAGGATGTGAAGCTGAAATGCATTATGCTGCGATTTAACACGAATAAAGGATTCCTGAAGCAATCCCCTCTGTGTCCTTCAACTGCTTTCCATTTAGTGGTTGTCTTCGCATGTTTCCACCTCTGCCAGGAGCGTGTTACAAGGACCCGTCCATCAAGAGTCCTGGGAGTTTGACTGGCACTGAACTTTTAGTATCAAGGGATTGATTCTTCCCAGGACCGCCATGAAAATGGGCCATTCATGTGGCCGCTGCCAGCGGTAGACCATGACTTCACGGGGAAGTGAGTTTATTATACCTTACTTCACGGCCCGGTTTGTTCTACGATTGTGGCTGGACGTTGGGGAGCGGAGGGAATCCTGGACACCTGATCTACGGTTGGCACCTGCCACTACATGGCCCCCCCTTTCTGCGAGGCACACACAGCGCTCAATTGGGCGTAACTTGACTCTGCTGCAGTCCAATACTACCCTGGTGCATGCTGGGAGCTGTAGGCTGACATTTGACTACAGACGTCCCAATAGGAGCAGGGTCAGCTGTTCTCCCACCAATGGGAGCGCCGCAGCGATATCAAAAGAAAGGAGGGAGAAGGTGAAAACCATTAAAGAGTGGCGTCGGAAGAAGGCTGTGAAGCTGAAATGCATTACACTGCTATTTAACACATGATTAAAGGATTCCTGAAGCAATCCCCTCTGTGTCCTTGAACTGCTTTCCATTCGGTGGTTGTCTTCGTATATATATATATTCACTGAAAAAACCATAGGTTAGAGACCATATATAGTTAGCTGGACATTTTATTGACATAAAACCAATGAAATTCCATATATAGTTAGTTGCACTAACTATATATCGCGCACCCGCAATCCACTGCTGATGATGTCACATATTACATCATTCATGACATGGTCAGTGACATCACTGATGACATCACTGATGACATCTCAAATGACATCACTGATGACATCACTGATGACATCTCAAATGACATCACTGATGACATCATCTAGTGTCTGTGTTTTTGTAAAGTTTAAATATGTTTTACATATTGAAGAATGAGTGGATGTATGGAAGACTGAGTGTGTGTGTGGCTGGCTGGGAGGTGTGTGACTCTGTGCATATCAATGTGTACTTGTATCAGTGATTGTATAAGAGAGTAAGTATGTGTTAGTATATGTGTGAAAAGTATGGTGTTCTGTGTTTAACTGTATAGATGAGGAAATCGAAGTGTGATTGATTCTTCACAGGACTGACTAGGTGTATGAGTGCATATGATAGTGTTGTAATAATGAGTGACTGTATGTATGAGTGATTGTATGGGTGAATGAGTGAATGTGTGTGTAGACGTAGGAATCAGTGAGTGCGTATGTAGTAACTGGTATTGGTGTGTCATGATGTCATCAGTGATGTCATTTGAGATGTCATCAGTGATGTCATTTGAGATGTCATCAGTGATGTCACTGAAGTATGGTGTTCTTTGTTTAACTGTATAGATGAGGAAATGGAAGTGTGATTGATTCTTTACAGGACTGACTAGGTGTGTGAGTAACTCCATGGATGAGTGGCAGTGTGTGAGTGTCTGCATAGGTGTATGAGTGCATATGATAGTGTTGTAATAATGAGTGACTGTATGTATGAGTGATTGTATGGGTGAATGAGTGAATGTGTGTGTAGACGTAGGAATCAGTGAGTGCGTATGTAGTAACTGGTATTGGTGTGTCATGATGTCATCAGTGATGTCATTTGAGATGTCATCAGTGATGTCATCAGTGATGTCATTTGAGATGTCATCAGTGATGTCATCAGTGATGTCACTGACCATGTCATGAATGATGTAATATGTGACATCATCAGCAGTGGATTGCGGGTGCGCGATATATAGTTAGTGCAACAAACTATATATGGAATTTCATTGGTTTTATGTCAATAAAATGTCCAGCTAACTATATATGGTCTCTAACCTATGGTTTTTTCAGTGAATTTTCAAGGTTTTGTAAATGCAAATTCCTAACTATATATGGTCTATAACCTATGGTTTTTTCAGTGAATTTCATTGGTTTTTTAAAACCTAATATCTATAGCTGTAAAATATATTCTTTATTACGTGACGTATCACGTAGCCACGTGAGACGCCTCATGGCGCGTCGCATAACCGTGATGTATCGGCTCTGCAGCGCAAACAAAACCCGTAACGTAAGCGTGCCGGAGCACGCTTACAGATATATATATATTTTTTAACCTTAATTAGACAAAATCCACACGTGCACATATCTTGAGGCCTTGCAAAGGCACATCAAACAAACAGTCCCTACAATTTTGCCAAGTTTGCTGGAAATCTATTCCCTTAATTTTTTTTTTACTGTTTCTCTTGGTTTTCCCCTTGTTACGCTTACCGGGACGCTATCCGGTACGCGAACCGGACGCTCCAAAAACACAAGATGGCGGACTCCCGTTACGCTGCCGGTTAGCTGCCCGGTTCGCGTACCGGGAAGCGCCTCTACCGCGAAAAATCGCGGGGGACTTTAATATCCCCCTCATCAATCCTAGGGGGTCAGGAGGGGTTTACCTTGCCCCCTTTCCTTCATTTCCCCCTTCTTTTTTCACCACATCTTGTCTCTCGAACCTACCGAGAGACAAGATGGCGGCCGCTCCGGACTGTTTACAATGTTGACAGCTACGCTGCCGGTTAGCTGCCCGGTTAGCTGCCCGGTGAGCTGCCCGGTGAGCTGCCCGGTTCGCGTACCGGGACGCGCCTCTACGGCGTAAAATCGCAAAAAAATTTTTTTTTTAATTTTTTGCCCCGCGGGGCACTTTAATATCCCCCTCATCAATCCTAGGGGGTCAGGAGTGGTCTACCTTGCCCCCTTTCCTTCATTTCCCCCTTCGTTTTTCACCACATCTTGTCTCTCGATCGTACCGAGAGACAAGATGGCGGCCGCTCCGGACTGTTTAGAATGTTGACAGACACCGGAGAGCCAATCAGCTTCGCTTCGCGAAGTTCCGTTACGCGTCAGGTACGCGAACCGGGGCGCTAACCGGAGCGCTGTCACAGATATATATATTTTTTTAAACGTTAATTTCTCAAAATCCACTGGAGCACATATATTGAGACATAGCAAAGGCACGTCGGGCAAACCATATCTACAATTTTGCCAATTTTCATGTAAATCTATTCAGCCGTTCGAGCTAAAAGTGAGTCCAACCGCCCTATGGAAAAATGAATGGGAAAAACGCGTTTTGGGACCCCCCTTTTTTCTCGGCCCCCCTTGACAAAACCCCCCCCCAAATTTTCAGGGGCTGCTCAGAAACAAAATGTGCCATTTTCCTGAAAATTTCAGCCAATTCCGTCCACAAACGCCAAAGTTATTAGACGTAGAATTTTC